>NC_091987.1:3647289-4366039 GCF_044704955.1 Pristiophorus japonicus
TTAACACACTTTGCCCCTTTAGAATTTTGCTGTAATGTGGCCCTTTTTCTTTTTTGCCTTGGGTTTCTCTGCCCTCCACTTTTACTATTCTCCTTTCTATATTTTGCTTCTGCCTCCATTTTATTTCCCTCTGTCTCCCTGCATAGGTTCCCATCCCCCTGCCATATTAGTTTAACTCCTTCCCAACAGCACTAGCAAACACTCCCCCTCGGACATTGCTTTCGGTCCTGCCCAGGTGCAGACCGTCCGGTTTGTACTGGTCCCACCTCCCCCAGAACAGATTCCAATGCCCCAGGAATTTGAATCCTTCCCTTTTGCACCACTGCTCAAGCCACGTATTCATCTGAGCTATCCTGCGATTCCTACTCTGACTAGCACGTGGCACTGGTAGCAATCCCGAGATTACTACTTTTGAGGTCCTACTTTTTAATTTAACTCCCAGCTCCCTAAATTCGTCTCGTAGCACCTCATCCCGTTTTTTACCTATATCGTTGGTACCTATATGTACCACGACAACTGGCTGTTCACCCTCCCTTTTCAGAATGTTCTGCACCTGCTCCGAGACATCCTTGACCCTTGCACCAGGGAGGGAACATACCATCCTGGACTCTCGGTTGCGGCAGCAGAAACGCCTTTCTATTCCCCTTACAATTGAATCCCCAATCACTATCACTCTCCCACTCTTTTTCCTGCCCTCCTGTGCAGCAGAGCCAGCAACGGTGCCATGAACTTGGCTGCTGCTGCTCTCCCCTGATGAGTCATCCCCCCCAACAGCACTCAAAGCGGTGTATCTGTTTTGCAGGGGGATGACCGCAGGGGACCCCTGCACTACCTTCCTTGCACTGCTCTTCCTGTTGGTCACCCATTCCCTATCTGGCTGTGGACCCTTTACCTGCAGTAAGACCAACTCACTACACATGCTATCCACGTCATTCTCAGCATCGTGGATGATCCAGAGTGAATTCACCTGCAGCTCCAGTTCCGTAACGCGGTCAGTCAGGAGCTGCAGGCGGATACACTTCCCGCACACATAGTCCTCAGAGACGCCGGAAGCGTCCCTGACTTCCCACATAGTACAGGAGGAGCACAACACGTGTCTGAGCTCTCCTGCCATGTCTTAACCATTAGGTTAATCTGATTGGGCAACAGCAATGTTAAAAGGTTACTTACTGATAAAGAAAAGAAAAAGAAAAACTACTCACCAATCACCAGCCAATCACTTACCCCCTTGGCTGTGACGTCACCTTTTGATTTCTCTCTACTTCTTTTTGCCTCCCTGCTGCAGCTGCACTGGCTGGGTCCCCGACAAACTCCCACCTCCACAAACTCCTCGCTCACGGGCCTTTATAGGCCTCTGGCTCCTGGATCTCCTGCCTCTCCGATAAACTCCCGCCTCCACAAACTCCCCGGACTCCTCGCTCACGGGCCTTTATAGGCCTCTGGCTCCTGGATCTCCCGCCTCTCCGACAAACTCCCGCCTCCACAAACTCCCCAGACTCCTTGCTCACGGGCCTTTATAGGCCTCTGGCTCCTCGATCTCCCGCCTCACCAACAAACTCCCACCTCCACAAACTCCCCGGACTCCTCGCTCATGGGCCTTTATAGGCCTCTGGCTCCTGGATCTCCTGCCTCTCCGATAAACTCCCGCCTCCACAAACTCCCCGGACTCCTCGCTCACGGGCCTTTATAGGCCTCTGGCTCCTCGATCTCCCGCCTCACCAACAAACTCCCACCTCCACAAACTCCCCGGACTCCTCGCTCATGGGCCATTATAGGCCTCTGGCTCATCGATCTCCCACCTCACCAACAAACTCCCACCTCCACAAACTCCCCGGACTCCTCGTTCACGGGCCTTTATAGGCCTTGGTCCTAAATGGCTTACCCCTTACCCTTAGACTGTGACTCCTGGTTCTGGACTTCCCCAACATCGGGAACATTCTTCCTGCATCTAACCTGCCCAATCCCGTCAGAATTTTATATGTTTCTATGAGATCCTCTCTCATTCTTCTAAATTCCAGTGAATATAAGCCTAGTCGATCCAGTCTTTTTTCATATGTCAGTCCTGCCATCCTGGGAATCAGTCTGATGAACCTTTGCTGCACTCCCTCAATCGCAAGAATGTCCTTCCTCAGATTAGGAGACTAAAACTGTACACAATATTCAAGGTGTGGACTCATCAAGGCCCTGTACAACTACAGTAAGACCTACCTGCTCCTATACTCAAATCATCTCACTATGAAGGCCAACATGCCATTTGCCTTCTTCAACGCCTGCTGTACCTGCATGCCAAATTTCAATGACTGATGCACCATGACACCCAGGTCTCGGTGCACCTCCCCTTTTCCTAATCTGTCACCATTCAGATAATATTCTGCTTCCCTGTTTTTGCCACCAAAGTGGATAACCTTATATTTATCTACATTATACTGCACCTGCCATGCATTTTCCCACTCACCTAACCTGTCAAAGTCACCCTGCAGCCTCTTAGCATCCTCCTCACAGCTCACACTGCCTCCCAGCTGAGTGTCATCTGCAAACTTGGAGATATTACACTCAATTCCTTCCTCCAAATCATTAATGTATATTGTAAATAGCTGCGGGCCCAGCACTGAACCTTGTGGCACCCCGCTAGTCACTGCCTGCCATTCTGAAAAGGACCCGTTTATTCCTACTCTTTGCTTCCTGTCTGCCAACCAGTTCTCTATCCACGTCAATACATTACCCCCAATACCATGTGCTTTAATTTTGCAACAAATCTCTTGTGTGGGACCTTGACAAAAGCCTTTTGAAAGTCCAAATACACCACATCCACTGGTTCTCTCTTGTCCACTCTACTAGTTACATCCTCAAAAAATTCTGGAAGATTTGTCAAGCATGATTTCCCTTTCATAAATCCATGCTGACTTGGACCGATCCTGTCACTGCTTTGCAAATGCGCTGCGATTACATCTTTAATAATTGTTTCCAACATTTTCCCAACTACTGATATCAGGCTAACCGGTCTATAATTCCTTGTTTTCTCTCCCTCTCCTTTTTTAAAAAGTGCGATTACATTAGCTACCCTCCAATCCATAGGAACTGATCCAGAGTCTATGGAATGTTGGAAAATGACCACCAATGCATCCATTATTTCTAGGGCCACTTCCTTAATACTCTGGGATGCAGACTATCAGGCCCTGGGGATTTATCAGCTTTTAATCCCATCAATTTCCCTAACACAATTTCCTGACTAATAAGGATTTCCTTTAGTTCCTCTTTCTCGCTAGACCCTCAATCCCCTAGTATTTCCAGAAGGTTATTGGTGTCTTCCTTAGTGAAGACAAACCAAAGTATTTGTTCAGTTGGTCTGCCATTTCTTTGTTCCCCGTTATAAATTCATTTGATTCTGACTGCAAGGTATCTACATTTGTCTTCACTAATCTTTTTCTCTTCACAAATATCTATAGAAGCTTTTGCAGTCAGTTTTTATATTCCCTGCAAGCTTACTCTCATACTCTATTTTTCCCCTCCTAATTAAACCCTTAGTCCTCCTCTGCTGAATTCTAAATTTCTCCCAGTCCTCAGGTTTGCTGCTTTTCCTGCTCAATTTATATGCCTCCTTCTTGGCTTTAACACTATCCCTAATTTTCTTATTCATTTTATGACTAATAGGTCATTTGAGTTCTTGCTGACCTGTCGCTCCACAAGAACTTTTCACCCCGTCTCTTGGAATCTGTTCCTCTCCATGGGGTGCAGCATGTGCTTCAGTCCAAGCGAATAATAGAACATCTTCTTCTACCGCAAGATATCACTGCCCACAGGGTGCGTCCGGAAGCATCGCAGGCTTGTCACAGCCACTCATTCCGTTGAACTTGGCCTTTGTGCTTGCCATGGGCGCTCCTGAAGTCACGGCTGGAAATGTCCTGCTTTTGGATCTGCCACGCTGTTGGCACCAGATATGTTGTCGTATGCCAACCTAATCAGAAATATCAGTCATCCCTTACTTGGACCAGATGGCCACAAGGAAATTTGGGTTAATCCTTCACTAATTAATTCAATGCCAGTTAACCCCAGATGGGGCTTCTCTTGAAGACTGTTTGCTTTCAGTTGGCAAGGGCTTGGTTTTGCCTTGTTCTGCAGCTTTTTCGCTTTGTCTAACCTAGTTATTCCTAATTGCAAATATACCCGTCAGTATTGTTTTCAGGTGTCAGCAGATGATAACTCCTCCTCCAGATATCTGAGGAGCAATGCTATTGGTGAATAACCAGCAATAGAAAAGGATACACTTTCAACATTCATAATTGCTGGATTTATGAGCCTGGCAATCAGATTGGCGTCACTGAAGTTAAGGCAGTACTAAAGCATCTTAAAGTTTACTCGAAGGCCAGTGTACATCGATTAACTTCTATCAGTTTCCTTCGCAATTATATTATTGCTGGCTTATTTTGTTGTTGCTGCTTTCCTTTTGATTTGGGGAAACTTGGGTGTTCAAGATTAGTACATGGACATCTCTTTAATCACTTTCCGATTGAGTATCCAGTCAGGCAGGCGTTGAGCATTACACACCTGCCCAATGCTAACTCTGCTAACCCCACCATATTTTGCAGGTTAGCTGGCTCTTGACCCACACTGGGCTTGTTATTTGGGGCCCACCATAGCAGCATAGGAAATGATGTGCAAACAGCCAGGAAATGGATGAAAGGTAAATTTAAAGAGGCTGCAGTAAAAATGTTGATAGCTTTTGCAAAGGCTGTTAACATTTTTAATGTTTGCCAAGGTTCTTTGGTAACACACATGTCTGGCAAAACCTGATGAATATGGAGGCAGGAAAATAAGTCTGTAACCAGTGGCACAGCACTCTAAAACCCCTGCTTGCTGGCTGGAGAAATGGAGGTTATGCGGAAAGAGATGGGAGCAAGGAGGGTGGTCCTGTGTGTCACATCAGGGCCACTCTCCCCAAACATCAGCAATGCGGCATGTCTGAAAAGAGGAAAAGATGCCTTGAACATGAAGTTGACCATTACTGCCACTGACAATGCCAGAATTAAGCTGGCCATTGTTGTCACGGGCAATGCCAGACCTCACAATGGTAGCAGCAAGCTTCCTTGCAACAGATGGTGCAGATCGGCCGATGGCGCTCTACAGCCAGTTCCACTTGATCATTGGCCCTCCATTCATAAATGCAAATGGGAGAGGGTAAGCAGGTAGGCACACGTTGCCTCTGGGGCGGTCTGACTTGCCTGGCATCCATCCATTGCTTCTTTTATTTCACCGCCAAAAATAAATAAGTGAAAGAGAATTCCCATTGTCTCAATATTGTGGGCGTAATAACAATGGCAACAACAGAATACATGGTACAAAGCCCTCTGACCAACCAAATTGAAATAGGAAAGAAACATGGTTAGGATTAAATTATTTCAAAAGAAAAAGAAAAAAAAAGACTTGCATTGATGTCATGTATTCAACCAGCATTGTAACCCATGTATAAACTGACCTAAGTTGTACACCGTGAGAACACTGACCACTAGGTGGGAGACACTCCTAACCTGGACCTTCAGGTATAAAAGGGAAGCTCCACCCACCTTCTTTGAGTGCTAAGGAATAAAGGACAGATCACAGACTGACCTTCTCTCAAGCATGGGCCTCGTGTGCATTTATACTGTGTAGTAAGGACATATCAATGGCGACAAGAAACTGGGATTTAAACCACGCGAGCATGGCCACGAGCAGAACAGACGAGAGGTACTGTGTTAAGGAATGGTTGGGACAGAGATTCAACATTGTTAAAGCAGCACACAGTTCTCCAGGCAGACAAGGGCAGTCAGGCATGCCCCAACATGTAGTCGAACCCAGAAGGGGAGTTCGACAGAGGCATTGGCAAGCTGAACAGCGATTCACGCCACTGCAAGGGACAATGCGGCCAGTAATGGGGCCATCAACACCTGTGAATGGTGCACTCAAGGACAATAACAGGGGCAGTCAGGGACGATCGACTGGCAAGGGACCTTTTGTTTCAAACGGCAACTCATGCTGGAGGCGTGGAGGCATACATTAAGCCGGAGTTTGCAGAAATGAGCAAAATACCTGCAGAAATTGCAGAAATGAACACTGGGGGAAATCGCTGGAAGCTGAATTTCAGCGAGTTCATGTGGAGCACGTATACAGTTCATACACCAGGACGCCAACAATAATGATGAAAGTGCTCCTCAATGGCATCCCAGTATCAATGGAGTTAGACACGGGGGCCAGCCAGTCCCTGATGGGTATCAAACAGTTCGAAAAGTTGTGGGCATCCAAGGCCAGGAGGCCAAAATTGTCGCCGATTGACGCACAGCTTCGAACTTATACAAAGCAGATCATTCCGGTGCTAGGCAGCGCCACGGTAGTCGTGACCCACAAAGATTCGGAGAACAGGTTGCCACTCTGGATTGTCCCAGGGGATGGTCCCGCACTACTGGGGAGGAGTTGGCTTGCTGTCATGAACTGGAAATGGGGCGATGTCAATGCAATTTCCTCTGTGGAGCGAGTATCATGCTCACAGGTCCTGGACAAATTTGACTCATTATTTCAACCCGGCATTGGCACTTTCATGGGGGCCAAGGTAGTGATTCACATAAACCCGGACGCCAGGCCAGTACACCACAAGGCCAGAGCGGTGCCGTACATGATGCGGGAAAAGATAGAAGGCGAATTGGACCACCTGCTGAGGGAAGGCATCATCTCGCCAGTCGAATTCAGTGACTGGGCGAGCCCGATTGTGCCGGTGCTCAAGGCGGATGGGTCGGTCAGGATATGTGGCGATTACAAGGCCACCATCAATCGGGTGTCACTCCAAGACCAGTACCCTCTACCGAGAGTGGAGGACCTCTTTGCGACGCTATCCGGTGGCAAACCTTTTTCAAAATTGGACCTGACCTCAGCTTACATGACCCAGGAGCTGGCGAGTGAGTCGAAGAAGCTGACCACCATCACGACACACAAGGGGTTGTTTGAGTACAACAGATGTCCGTTCGGCCGCCGCGATCTTCCAACGAAATATGGAAAGCCTCCTCAAGTCGATTCCAGGGACCGTGGTTTTTCAAGACGACATCCTCATTACGGGTTACGATACTGAAGAACACCTCCACAACCTGGAGGAGGTGCTGCACAGACTGGACCGGGTAGGTCTGCGACTGAAAAAGGCGAAGTGCGTCTTCCTAGCTCCAGAGGTAGAATTCCTGGGGATGAGGGTAGCAGCAGACGGGATCAGCCTTACTGCATCCATGACGGAAGCGATCCAGAGAGCACCCAGACCCCGTAACACGACGGAGCTGCGTTCGTTCCTGGGGCTCCTGAACTATTTTGGTAACTTTCTTCCCAAATTGAGCACGCTGCTAGAGCCGCTACACATGCTCCTACGCAAAGGTCGCGAATGGGTCTGGGGGGACAGCCAGGAAAGGGCTTTTAATAAAGCACGCAATTTGTTATGTTCCAACAATCTGTTAACGCTATATGACCCATGTAAGAAACTTGTGTTCACGTGCGATGCGTCGTCCTATGGTGTCGGGTGTGTGTTGCAGCATGTCAATGCCAAGGGTCAGTTACAGCCGGTAGCTTATGCCTCCAGGAGTCTGTCCAGGCAGAAAAGGGCTGCGGGATGGTAGAAAAGGAGGCGCTCGCATGTGTATATACGGTAAAGAAAATGCACCAGTACCTGTTTGGCAGGAAATTTGAGCTGGAGACAGATCACAAACCCCTAACGTCCCTTTTGGTCGACAACAAGGCCATAAATGCAAATGCATCGGCCCGCATACAGAGGTGGGCACTCACGTTAGCCACCTGTGACTACACAATTCGGCACAGACCGGGCACTGAAAACTGCGCCGATGCACTCAGCAGGCTCCCACTAGCCACCACTGAGGGGGCTACCGAGCATGCTGCTGAGATGGTCATGGCTGTTGAAGATTTCGGAAGCGAAGGCTCACCCGTGACAGCCCGTCAGATTAAAGTCTGGACAAATAGAGACCCGCTATTGTCTCTAGTCAAGAAATGTGTCCTGAATGGGGACTGGGCAGCCACGTACAGGGCATGCCCTGAGAAATTTAAACCATTTTACCGGCGCAGCGATGAACTCTCGATTCAGGCCGATTGCCTACTGTGGGGAAACCGCGTAGTCATGCCCCAGATGGGCAGAGAGGTGTTCATCAGAGAACTCCACAATGGGCACCCGGGCATTGTCATGATGAGGGCAATTGCCAGGTCACACGTTTGGTGGCCAGGGATAGACACAGATCTGGAACTTTGTGTTCGCAGGTGCAACACGTGTGCCCAGCTGGGCCATGCGCCCAGGGAAGCCCCCCTTAGCCCCTGGCCATGGCCCGCCAAGCCTTGGTCACGCATCCATGTGGACTACGCAGGTCCTTTCATGGGGAAAATATTTTTGGTTGTAGTAGACGCCTACTCCAAATGGATCGAGTGTGACATTTTAAATTCAAGCACATCCTCTGCCACGGTAGAAAGTCTACGGGCAATGTTCGCCGCCCACGGTCTACCAGACATCTTGGTCAGCGACAATGGCCCGTGCTTCACAAGCACTGAATTCCAGGACTTCATGGCAGGCAATGGAATTAACCATGTTATAACGGCACTGTTCAAGCCGGCCTCAAACGGCCAGGCAGAACGAGCAGTGCAGATAATCAAACAGGTGATGCTCAGATTCCAAGGGGTTTTCCTACAAACCCGCTTATCATGCCTCCTGTTGGCCTATAGATCCCGACCATACTCGCTCACAGGGGTTCCACCTGCAGAGCTACTAATGAAAAGGACGCTCAAAACCCGATTATCCCTTATACACCCCACCATGAAAGAAATTGTCGAGAGCAGGCGCCAGTCACAATGTGACTACCATGACAGGAATGCGAGGGTGCGATGTATTGATGTAAATGACCCAGTTTCTGTCCTTAATTACACTGCAGGGCCCAAATGGCTCGCAGGCACTGTGATTGCCAAAGAGGGAAATAGGATTCTGGTCGTTAAACTTACCAATGGACTAATCTGCCGCAAACATGTGGATCAAACAAAAAGGAGGTTCAGCAACCCCATAGAAGAAGCAGAGGAAGAACACGATATAGAGTTCACTCCACCACAGGTGACCGAACACCAGAACTAAAGGGTGGAGAGCCCAGTCACTGTGGGCAGTCCGGACAGGCCTGAGGCACCGCAAACAGCAGACACTCAGGCCAGCGCCCAACAACCAGAGCCCCAACTCAGGCGCTCTACAAGGGAGCGTAAACCACCAGAGAGATTCAACCTGTGATCCCAATAAGACTTTGGCGGGGGAGGTGATGTCATGTATTCAACCAGCATTGTAACCCATGTATAAACTGACCTAATTTGTACACCGTGAGAACACTGACCACGAGGTGGGAGACACTCCTGACCTGGACCTTCAGGTATAAAAGGGGAAGCTCCACCCACCTTCATCACTTGAGTGCTAAGGAATAAAAGACAGGTCACAGACTGACCTTCTCTCAAGCATGGGCCTCGTGTGCATTTATACTGTGTAGTAAGGACGTATCAATTTATATAGCACCTTTCACGACCACCGGACGTCTCAAAGTGCTTTACAGCCAATGAAGTGCTTTTGGAGTGTAGTCACTGTTGTAATGTGGGAAATGCAGCAGCTAATTTGCGCACAGCAAGCTCCCACAAACAGCAATATGATCACAACCAGATAATCTGTTTTTGTTCTGTTAATTGAGGGATAAATATTGGCCAGGACACCGGAAATAACTCCCCTGCTCTTCTTCGAAATAGTGCTATGGGATTTTTTATGTCCACTTGAGGTGGGAGACAGGGCCTCGGTTTAACATCTCATCTGAAAGATAGCACCCCTGATGGTGTAGCACTCCCTTAGTAACGCACTGGAGCGCCAGCTAGATTTTGTACTCAAGTGCTTGGAGTGAGATCTAGCTCCAAAGGCGAGAGCTCTACCAACTGAGCCAAATCTGAGTTTAATGCACTGGCACAATATTTCTCTATGATTTTTGAATACTGGTAATCTGTTTTGCAAAGAGGAGCTTCCACAAGAGTGCAAGTCCTGGGAAATAATGAGGTTACTGGAATGGTCGGAAAATCGTAGGCTCAAATTATATATTTTTAAAATTCATTCTGGGATGTGGGTGTCACTGG
The DNA here is from genome assembly GCF_044704955.1 of Pristiophorus japonicus. Taxonomy (NCBI): domain Eukaryota; kingdom Metazoa; phylum Chordata; class Chondrichthyes; family Pristiophoridae; genus Pristiophorus; species Pristiophorus japonicus. Next base: position 3,657,439 of record NC_091987.1, read on the forward strand.
CAAGGCCAGCATTTATAAGAACATAAGAACATAAGAATTAGGAACAGGAGTAGGCCATCTAGCCCCTCGAGCCTGCTCCGCCATTCAACAAGATCATGGCTGATCTGGCCGTGGACTCAGCTCCACTTACCCGCCAGCTCCCTGTAACCCTTAATTCCCTTATTGGTTAAAAATTTATTGCCCATCCGTAATTGCTTGAGAAGGTGGTGGTGAGCCGCCTTCGTGAACCGCTGCAATCCGTGTGGCACTCCCATAGTGCTGTTAGGGAGGGAGTTCCAGGATTTTGACCCAGCGACGATGAAGGAACGGTGATATATTTCCAAGTCAGGATGGTGTGTGACTTGGAGGGGAATTTGCAGGAATGGTGTTCCCATACACCTGCTGCCCTTGTCCTTCTATCTAGTAGGTCACGGGTTTGGGAGGTGCTGCCGAAGAAGCCTTGGCGACTTGCTGCAGTGCATCTTGTAGATGGTACACACTGCAGCCATGGTGGGCTGGCCAGTCAGGGCTCCACACTGGAAGCGCAAAGTCAGAAAAGTTCACTCATAGGCTAGACTTCAGGAAAATCTGTGCTGTCACTGCACTTGTATCATTCAATTCTATCTTCGATATATGTGGAACTGCACCTCAACCACTGGCTAATGACCGGGCAGACAATGTCCCAACAACAACAAAAAGCTTGTTTAAAATTAAAAAAAACAAAAACATAATCTGATTGCTGAAAGTGGAACAATAATTCCTTCATCGTTCACTCACATTCATTTATTTATGGTGTGCATTCAAAAGAAACACAAAAAACATCAATTAGTGGGGAAACATTTGCGGTTTCCCTCCCAGTGCCACATGTTGGGCATTGAGACGGTAAACAAAATAATAATATCATTGGCACTCAGCATTATGTAATATTTCATATGAAGAAATGCACAAAATCATCAGCCTCAATGGGGCTGAATTTGGTCGCCTCCTTTTTCTCAACAGCCCCCTGGGCGGCACCTACCTGTTTGCCGCCCCCTGGGCCGGGTCCCGTCGGGAGCCACTTTCGGCTCCGTTGTGTGGGCGGCAGTTGCAGTCACCAGGCGGGAGCAGGAGCGAGCAGCCGGGAGCAGGAGCGAGCAGCCGGGAGCAGGAGCGAGCAGCCGTGTGGCAGTTGGAGACCTCTCCACTCGGAGATCTTCAGAGGGTCTCCAATGCGCATGCGCGAGACTTCGCGATTTTTTGTCGTTTTTCTCTTCGGACACGCCATCACTTTGGGGCCGTTTTGAGGCTGAGTGTTGTTCTGCGCAAGTGCACAAAAGCACATAAAACATAATAACATAAGAAATAGGAGCAGGAATAAACCATATGGCCCCTCGAGCCTGCTCCGCCATTTAATACGATCATGGCTGATCTGATCATGGACTCAGATCCGCTTCCCTGCCCGCTCCCCATAACCCATTAATCCCTTATCGGTTAAGAAACTGTCTTTCTCTTTATTACACAATTTTATTGCACCTGTGAGTGTGAGAGGGGAGAGGAGAGGGGAGAGGCATTTTAGAGGAGAGAGAGCGGAAGTTGGAGAGGAGAGAGAGTTGGAGATTGGAGAGGAGAGAGTGGAGGTTGGAGAGGAGAGAGTGGAGGTTGGAGAGGAGAGAGTTGGAGGTTGGAGAGGACAGAGTTGGAGATTGGAGAGGAGAGAGTGGAGGATGGAGAGGAGAGAGTGGAGGTTGGAGAGGAGAGATTTGGAGGTTGGAGAGGCGAGAGTGGAGGTTGGAGAGGACAGAGTTGGAGGTTGGAGAGGGGAGATTTGGAGATTGGAGAGGGGAGATTTGGAGGTTGGAGAGGGGAGATTTGGAGGTTGGAGAGGGGAGATTTGGAGGTTGGAGAGGAGAGATTTGGAGGTTGGAGAGGAGAGATTTGGAGATTGGAGAGGAGAGATTTGGAGGTTGGAGAGGACAGAGTTGGAGGTTGGAGAGGAGAGATTTGGAGGTTGGAGAGGAGAGATTTGGAGGTTGGAGAGGAGAGATTTGGAGATTGGAGAGGAGAGATTTGGAGATTGGAGAGGGGAGATTTGGAGGTTGGAGAGGGGAGATTTGGAGGTTGGAGAGGGGAGATTTGGAGGTTGGAGAGGAGAGATTTGGAGGTTGGAGAGGAGAGATTTGGAGATTGGAGAGGAGAGATTTGGAGGTTGGAGAGGACAGAGTTGGAGGTTGGAGAGGAGAGATTTGGAGGTTGGAGAGGAGAGATTTGGAGGTTGGAGAGGAGAGATTTGGAGATTGGAGAGGAGAGATTTGGAGATTGGAGAGGGGAGATTTGGAGGTTGGAGAGGGGAGATTTGGAGGTTGGAGAGGGGAGAGTTGGAGATTGGAGAGGGGAGATTTGGAGGTTGGAGAGGAGAGATTTGGAGATTGGAGAGGGGAGATTTGGAGGTTGGAGAGGACAGAGTTGGAGGTTGGAGAGGAGAGATTTGGAGGTTGGAGAGGAGAGATTTGGAGGTTGGAGAGGGGAGATTTGGAGATTGGAGAGGAGAGATTTGGAGGTTGGAGAGGAGAGAGTTGGAGGTGGGAGAGGACAGAGTTGGAAGTTGGAGAGGGGGCAGTTGGAGAAATTGAGACACACAAACTGTTGAGCAGCCAATTCGTTTCATCATTGATGATGAATGGCCAGAAACCAGTAATGGAGATTGGCAAAACCAGGCCCAGAGCTCCCTGGTTCAATGAGGAGGAATTGGAGGAGCTGGTAATGGAGGTGGAGCACAGGTACAAAGACCTCACCCGGAATGGTCGTGGCAAGCCTCCACCACCCCAATACCAACGCATTTGGAGAGAGATCGCTGAGATCGTGTGCACAATGGGCAACGTTGAGCGAGATAGGGACCAATGCCAGAAATGTTGGAACGATTTGGTGGCGGCAGCAAAAGTGAGTAAAAATGTTTTCGCCCCCTCCTGTCCAACGCCAAAAGGGTTGTGTTCCAGATGTGTGTGTGTGTGGGAGTGTGTGTGGGGGGCATCAGCAAAGGGGCTAAAGGCTGCAACGTTTCTTTGTGCAGAAGAAAAACGCATCCAAGGCAGCAAGCCTGTGTGGGATAGGTGGGGGCCAGCAGAGGTGGTTGAATTGAGCAGGCTGGAGGAGTGTGCGCTGGCATTGGTGGGTGACTGCCACCGTGCAACCACAACGGTTGATGCAGATCCGGCGCTACATCAAGGTAAGGTTATACTAATCTACGGTCTGAGCCATGCTGAAAGGTTATTCAGTGTTAAGGCACTTGAGGGCTATTGAACACTTTGTTGTTGAGTATCGGTGTGCCCATGTATAGATGGAACTCCTTGCTGGGCAGAATGTGAGAAGGCACGGCTCACACCTCAGCTTGGCCAGCATCTCCCCCCCACACACCCGCCCCCCCCACCCCAACCCCCACACTCCCCCGCTACAGACTGAAATGTTGTCCTCTACTTGCAGATGATGATGACTCGGACAGCACGGATCAAGGCACACCATCTGGCCTTCAGAGAAGCCGTCAGACCCAATGACTCCCATGCCGACATCACCTGAGCCCAAGACAGCGGATCCCTCCTCCACCCACCCCCGGCCCCCGCCCCACCCCCCCCACCTCAAATCATCCATTTCCATCGCTCCTACCTCGCCACCCTGAGCCACAAAGAGGAGAGAGATGAGGGAGAAGGTCCCGTCTTTGAGCCCCTTGAGCTCCAGGAGCAGGAGCAGGACGACAGCAGCCTCCTGCCATGTGAGCCAGGTGTCAGCAAAACCTCGGCGTCGGGCTCCGAGTTCCTGGGGTTTTGGAACGGACTCCACACGGGCAAGCACAACCAAGCCCAGGGGCCGTGGCGAGAAGGCAAGCAAGGCGCCAGAACCCACCAGCAGCGAGCAGCCACCTGAGGATCCACCTGAAAATCTGGAGATGTTCCAGCTATCACATATAAGTGTGCAGATAGGTTGCGATATGCTCCAGACCAGGACTGGGATAGCTGCCAGGATGGCCACCTTCACCCAGCAGCACGATGACAAGATGGACCAGCTCATCACTGTGTTGGAGCACACAATCGAGAGAGTTGGGGCGATGAGGCAAGAGATGGCTTCTGGACGCAAAATTCAACCCCCGAGCCCACACCTTCAAGACAGACAGATCCGGAGGAGCTGGAGATCCCGGCGACCTCGGTCATGTCCCCTGCCTTCTCACCAAGACTCACACGTCTGCAGAGATCCTGCTGCCCTCTTGCACAACATAAGAACATAAGAACATAAGAAATAGGAACAGGAGTAGGCCATATGGCCCCTTGAGCTTGCTCCACCATTCAATAAGATCATGGCTGATCTGATCATGGACTCAACTCAACTTCCCTGCCCGCTCCCTATAACCCCTTATCCCGTTATCGTTTAAGAAACTGACTATTTCTGTCTTAAATTTATTCAATGTCCCAGCTTCCACAGCTCTCTTGAGGCAGTGAATTCCACACACTTACAACCCTCTGAGAGAAGAAATTTCTCCTTATCTCAGTTTTAAATGGGCGGCCCCTTATTCTCTACCACAGAAGTTGTTGAGGCCAGTTCATTAGATATATTCAAAAGGGAGTTAGATGTGGCCCTTATGGCTAAAGTGTTCAAGGGGTATGGATAGAAAGTAGGAATGGGGTACTGAAGTTGCATGATCAGCCAAGATCATATTGAATGGTGGTGCAGGCTCGAAGGGCCAAATGGCCTACTCTTGCACCTATTTTTTATGTTTCTATGTTTCTATTCTAAGATTAGGCCCCCTAGTTCGAGTCTCGCCTATCAGTGAAAACATCCTCTCTGCATCCACCTTCTCAAGCTGCCTGATAATCTTTTTCATTTCGACAAGATCACCTCTCACTCTTCTGAATTCCAATGAGTAGAGGCCTAAAGTGCATGACCTCACACTTTCCAACATTATACTCCATCTGCCAAATTTTTGCCCACTCACTTAGCCTTTTGCAGATTTTTTGTGTCCTCCTCACACATTGCTTTCCTCCCATCTTTGTATCGTCAGCAAACTTGGCTACATGACACTCAGTCCCTTCTTCCAAGTTGTAATTTGTTGGGGTCCCAGCACTGATTCCTGTGGCAGCCCACTAATTACTGGTTGCCAACCAGAGAATGAACCATTTATCCCGATGCTCTGTTTTCTGTTAGTTAGCCAATCCTCTATCCATGCTAATATATTACCCCCAACCCCGTGAACTTTTATCTTGGACAGTAACCTTTTATGTGGCACCTTGTCAAATGCCTTCTGGAAGTCCAAATACATCACATACACTGGTTCCCCTTTATCCACCCTGTTCATTGCATCCTCAAAGAATTCCAGCAAATTTGTCAAACATGACTTCCCCTTCATAAATCCATGCTGACTCTGCCTGACTGAATTTTGCTTTTCCAAATGCCCTGCTACTGTTTCTTTAATACTGGACTCCAACATTTTCCCCAACCACAGATGTTAGGCTAACTGGTCTATAGTTTCCTGCTTCTTGTCAGCCTCCTTTTTTTAAATAGGGGCGTTACATTTGCAGTTTTCCAATCTGCTGGAACCTCCCCAGAATCCAGGGAATTTTTGTAAATTACAACCATTTCCTGCCGCTACTTCTCTTAAGACCCTAGGATGCAAGCCATCAGGTCCAGGGGATTGATCTGCCTTTAGTCCCATTATGTTTCTAAGTACCTCCTCCTTAGTGATTGTAATTGTGTTAAGTTCCTTCCCCCATAGCCCCTTGACTATCCGCTGTTGGAAAATTGTTAGTGTCCTCCACCGTAAAGACTGATATAAAATATATGTTCAGAGTTTCTGCCATCTCCATGTTCCCCACTATTAATTCCCCGGTCTGGTCCTCTAAGGGACCAACATTTACTTTAGCCACTCTTTTCCTTTTTATATGCCTATCGAAACTCTTGCTATCTGTTTTTATGTTTCGTGCTAATTACTTTCAGAGTCTATCTTCCCTTTCTTAATCATTTTTTTAGTCATTCTCTGCTGGCTTTTAAATGCTTCCCAATCTTCTGTCCTCCCACTAGTTTTGGCCACTTTGTATGCCCTTGTTTTTAATTGGATACCGTCCTTTATTTCTTTAGTTACTATGGATGGTTATCTTTTCTCTTACACCCTTTCCTCCTCACTGGAATTTATTTTTCTTCAGAGTTGTGAAATATCTCCTTAAATGTACACCACTGTTCATCAACCGTCCTACACTTTAATTTATTTTCCGAGTGCACTTTACCCACTCTGCCTTCATACCTTCATAGTCTCCTTTATTAGTACGCTGGTTAGAGATCCAACTTTCTCACCCTCCATCTGAATTTGAAATTCAATCATGCTATGATCACTCATTCCGAGGGTATCCTTTACGAGGAGATTGTTTATTAATCCTGTCTCATTACACAGTACTAGATCTAGGATAGCCTGCCCCCTGGTTGGTTCCGTTACATACTGCTCAAGGAACCCGTCCCTTATGCACTCTATGAACTCTTCCTCAAGGCGACCCTGACCAATTTGATTTGCCCAATCAATATGGAGGTTAAAATTACCCATGGTTATTCCTGTTCACTTTTTACAAACCCCCACTATTTCCTGGTTTATGCTCCGACCAGCAGAGTTGCTACTGTTAGAGGACCTATAGACTACAACCACCAGTGACTTTTTCCCCTTATTATTTCTTATCGCCACCCAAACTGTTTCAACACCCTTATCATTTGAGCCAATATTGTTTCTTACTATTGCAGTGATTCCATCCTTTATCAATAGAGCTACCCCACCTCCTTTTCCTTTCTGTCTGTCCTTCCGGATTGTTAAATACTCCTGAATATTTAATTCCCAGTCCTGGTCACCTTAGAAACATAGAAACATAGAAAATAGGTGCAGGAGCAGGCCATTCAGCCCTTCTAGCCTGCACCGCCATTCAATGAGTTCATGGCTGAACATGAAACTTCAGTACCCCCTTCCTGCTTTCTCGCCATACCCCTTGATCCCCCGAGTAGTAAGAACTTAATCTAACTCCCTTTTGAATATATTTAGTGAATTGGCCTCAACTACTTTCTGTGGTAGAGAATTCCACAGGTTCACCACTCTCTGGGTGAAGAAGTTTCTCCTCATCTCGGTCCTAAATGGCTTACCCCTTATCCTCAGACTGTGACCCCTGGTTCTGGACTTCCCCAACATTGGGAACATTCTTCCTGCATCTAACCTGTCTAAACCCATCAGAATTTTAAACGTTTCTATGAGGTCCCCTCTCATTCTTCTGAACTCCAGTGAATACAAGCCCAGTTGATCCAGTCTTTCTTGATAGGTCAGTCCCACCATCCCGGGAATCAGTCTGGTGAATCTTCGCTGCACTCCCTCAATAGCAAGAATGTCCTTCCTCAAGTTAGGAGACCAAAACTGTACACAATACTCCAGGTGTGGCCTCACCAAGGCCCTGTACAACTGTAGCAACACCTCCCTGCCCCTGTACTCAAATCCCCTCGCTATGAAGGCCAACATGCCATTTGCTTTCTTAACCGCCTGCTGTACCTACATGCCAACCTTCAATGACTGATGTACCATGACACCCAGGTCTCGTTGCACCTTCCCTTTTCCTAATCCATCACCATTCAGATAATAGTCTGTCTCTCTGTTTTTACCACCGAAGTGGATAACCTCACATTTATCCACATTATACTTCATCTGCCATGCATTTGCCCACTCACCTAACCTGTCCAAGTCACTCTGCAGCCTCATAGCATCCTCCTCGCAGCTCACACTGCCACCCAACTTAGTGTCATCCGCAAATTTGGAGATACTACATTTAATCCCCTCGTCTAAATCATTAATGTACAATGTAAACAGCTAGGGCCCCAGCACAGAACCTTGCGGTACCCCACTAGTCACTGCCTGCCATTCTGAAAAGTACCCATTTACTCCTACTCTTTGCTTCCTGTCTGACAACCAGTTCTCAATCCACGTCAGCACACTACCCCCAATCCCATGTGCTTTAACTTTGCACATTAATCTCTTGTGTGGGACCTTGTCGAAAGCCTTCTGAAAGTCCAAATATACCACATCAACTGGTTCTCCTTTGTCCACTTTACTGGAAACATCCTCAAAAAATTCCAGAAGATTTGTCAAGCATGATTTCCCTTTCACAAATCCATGCTGACTTGGACCTTTCACGTCACCATTTTCCAAATGCGCTGCTATGACATCCTTAATAATTGATTCCATCATTTTACCCACTACTGAGGTCAGGCTGACCAATCTATAATTCCCTGTTTTCTCTCTCCCTCCTTTTTTAAAAAGTGGGGTTACATTGGCTACCCTCCACTCGATAGGAACTGATCCAGAGTCAATGGAATGTTGGAAAATGACTGTCAATGCATCAGCTATTTCCAAGGCCACCTCCTTAAGTACCCTGGGATGCAGTCCATTAGGCCCTGGGGATTTATCGGCCTTCAATCCCATCAATTTCCCCAACACAATTTCCTGACTAATAAAGATTTCCCTCAGTTCCTCCTCCTTACGAGACCCTCTGACCCCTTTTATATCCGGAAGGTTGTTTGTGTCCTCCTTAGTGAATACCGAACCAAAGTACTTGTTCAATTGGTCTGCCATTTCTTTGTTTCCCATTATGTCTTCCCCTGATTCTGACTGCAGGGGACCTACGTTTGTCTTTACTAACCTTTTTCTCTTTACATATCTATAGAAACTTTTGCAATGCGCCTTAATGTTCCCTGCAAGCTTCTTCTCGTACTCCATTTTCCCTGCCCTAATCAAACCCTTTGTCCTCCTCTGCTGAGTTCTAAATTTCTCCCAGTCCCTGGGTTCGCTGCTATTTCTGGCCAATTTGTATGCCACTTCCTTGGCTTTAATACTATCCCTGATTTCCCTAGATAGCCACGGTTGAGCCACCTTCCCTTTTTTATTTTTACGCCAGACAGGAATGTACAATTGTTGTTATTCATCCATGCGGTCTCTAAATGTCTGCCATTGCCCATCCACAGTCAACCCCTTAAGTATCATTCGCCAATCTATCCTAGCCAATTCACACCTCATACCTTCAAAGTTACCCTTCTTTAAGTTCTGGACCATGGTCTCTGAATTAACTGTTTCATTCTCCATCCTAATGCAGAATTCCACCATATTATGGTCACTCTTCCCCAAGGGGCCTCGCATAATGAGATTTCTAATTAACCCTCTCTCATTCCACAACACCCAGTCTAAGATGGCCACCCCCCTAGTTGGTTCCTCGACATATTGGTCTAGAAAACCATCCTTTATGCACTCCAGGAAATCCTCCTCCACCACGCCTTGCAACCACGTCTCCGTAATGGCTATCAGATCATACCCATTTGTCTCAATTTGTGCCGTCAACTTATCTATTTTGTTACAAATGCTGCATGCATTTAGACAAAGTGCCTTTAAGTTTGTTTTTTTTACCCTTTTTTCTTGCTTGTTTCCTCTCTCCTTCAAACTCACTTTCTTTATTTTTGTTTCCGAATTGCAGCTTTACTCCCCTCCCTACTAAATGTATTTTCAGGTTCCCATTCCCCTGCCTAGCTAATTTCAACTCTCCCCAACAGCACTAGCAAACCCCCCCCGAGTCAACCAGAGGCAGTGAGGGGCAGGGGAGCGGGGTGCCGTGGTGTAGGCGGGGCGAGGAAGAGGAGCTTGGGCATCGCTTGAAGGGCGAGAAGAGAGGTGGTGGTGTAAATGTTTGTAAATGTAATAATGTTATGTAACCTTTGTTATTGTGCACTTGTAAATACACTCACATTGTTGACCCTCTCTTGGTGAGTGTCTGATTTTAATGTCATGTGTGGTGCCTTGTGAGAAACACGCATCTGTCCCTCAGGTCACCTGCTTTATCAGGAATATCTTCCCATCCACATATCACTGTACTGTATAATGGGAAGGGTCATCAGGTCATCGCAACATGCTTTGTGTGCTGTGAGGGTTATTCGATGTGTCAGATTAATTACATCTCTCAGAATAAACTTATGTCCATCACCACAACAAGGCATGCTGGGTACAGGTCTTTTGTGATGTATCGGAACAGATTTTGTGAAGTAGTTTCCTTGCAGTACAAAGAAAGACACATTAACAAGGCGATAGTGGCAGTCTAGTCATTGAAACCTCAACGGTAGGCCACTGAATCACCGCGGTGCTTGCCTCTTGCTGTGTTCTATTGACCGTAGTCCTTCCTCAGTTTAGTCTGTAATCGCACTGCCCCTAAAGTCGAATAGCTGAAACTTTATACCTTTTTCCTCCCATACAAATGTTGTCAGAGTCTGCAGCTGTCCCAGGCTTACAATAGATCATTCTAACCCTAACACTCTCACCCTCTATGTGATTTGTAGTGCTTCCCTGAAACCTCTTGACGATGTCACAGAATTAATTAATCAGCTCGGATGGACAAAATGTGACTTTTCACTTATTCATAGTTATTTTGCCTTCGCCATTGGGCTTCTCAATGAAGGTCTTTCAGCAAGGTCAAAGAAGAAATTTTCCATCAGCCTTGACACATTTCAGCCGCTTTTATCACATTCAAATGAAACATAACCATCGGCAATAAAGCAAAGCAAGATCCACCGAACGTTTTCCCAGCAGTCCCACCCATGATGGCCCAGCACCTGCCCGATCCCCGCGATGTGCAGCGCTGCAGCACTCGGAGCCCTTCTCCCTGTGGCCGACTCACGGCCAGCTCACGCCTGCCTTTTGCCAGCGGTCCTTCTGGCGGACGACAGGTCGACCTGAGGCCAGTACCCCCGACCAAAATGGCCGATTTGTAGCATCCGGTATGGACAGGCGGCATGACGTCACACCGGTGGATCACTCCGCGACCAGTCTCGCGCCGGGCGTAACCTGGACGGCAGATGGGTGGTTCCGGAGAAATCGCCCGAAAAACACACATTTCCAGCGGATCCTTGGCGGCTGCGGGCACAACCTGCACCAAATTCAGCCCCATTGGATTCTGGATCCAGGGTTCATATCTGGCATACTTCAAGCAGATTACAGGGGCATCTTTATGACAGTTTTACAGTTAACGGTACACATTAGGATTTTACCTCTAGTGGCAGAAAATATCCTCTTTAATAAGATTGGATGTGAAAATTAGGGGTAAGTTTTAACCCAGCGATGATGCAGTATCAGGTGCACAGGCCGGGGGTTGCTGAAGATGGGCGATGCACCCGGAAGTCTGAAAGTTCGCGATGTCCGGCTGAGTTAATGGCCAGGACTCACTTTAATACCTGAAATCGGCCCCCCCGCCCCAAGCCCTTGGGAATGCCATCAAGATCCTGGGGCAGGAGTGAGAATTGGTGGGAAGAAGTGGACTCCGGGGGGGCCCTAAGGAAACAGGTTAATGCTTAGGCAGAGGGTCCAAAAGGGTGGGAACGTAGCGAGGATTGGGGAAGGGGAGGCCCAGGTATTCATTCTGAGGTGTGGAGGTGCACAGCTTGACTCAGGGAATCCTCCTGAAGCCTCAATAGATGGTACTTACCTTGGCCTCTGCTGGTCACTGCCGAGTTTTCATAAAAAGCAGATTGTGCCGGGGGTGTGGGAAGGGTTTATAATGAGCGGGGTCTGTAATGGGTGGGGTTTATAATGGGTGGTGTCTATAATGAGCAGAGTCTATAATGGGCGGGGTCTATAATGAGTGGGACTTATAATAGTTGGGGTTTATAATAGGTGGGGTTTATAATGGGTGGGGTTTATAATGAGTGGGGTCTATAATGGGCGGAATCCATAATAGGCAGGGTCTATAATGGGTGGGATTTATAATAGTTGGGGTTTATAATAGGTGGGGTCTATAATGGGTGGGATTTATAATGGGCGAGGTTTATAATGGTGGGATTTATAATGGGCGAGATTTATAATGGTGGGATTTATAATGGGCAGGGTCGATAACGGGTAGGGTTTATAATGGGTAGGGTCTATAAGGGGCAGGGTCTATAAACTGCCGAGTTTTCATAAAAATCAGATTGCGCCGGGTGTGGTAGGGTTTATAATGAGTGGGGTCTATAATAGATGGGGTTTATAACAGGTGGGGTTTATAACGGGAGGGGTCTGTAATGGGCGGGTTTATATTAGGTGGGGTTTATAATGGGTGTGGATTTTCAATCGTGGGATTTATAACGAGCGGGCACTATAACGAGTGGGATTATAATGTGCAGGGTCTATAATGGGTGGGATTTATAATGGGTGGGGTTTATAATGGGTGGGGTTTATAATGGGTGGGGTCTATAAGAGTGGGGTTTATAATGGGTGGGGTCTATAAGGGTGGGGTTTATAATGGGTGGGGTTTGCAATGGGTAATGTCTATAATGGGTGGGTTTATAATGGGTAATGTCTATAATGGGTGGGTTTATAATGGGTGGGGTTCGTAATGGGTAATGTCTATAATGGGTGGGTTTATAATGGGTAATGTTTATAATGGGTGGGATTATAATGGGTGGCGTCTATAATGGGTGGTGTTTATAATGGCTGTGGTTTATAATGGGTAATGGCTATAATAGGCGGCATCTATAATGGGTGTGGTTTATAGTGGGTGGGGTTTACAATGGGCGTAGTCTATAATGGGCGGGGTCTATAATGGGTGGGGTCTATAATGGACAATGTCTATAATGAGCGTGGGTTATATTGGGCAGGATCAAAATGGGTGAGGTTTATAATGGGCGGCGTGTATTACGGGCGGGTGTATAACGGGCTGGTATATAATGGGTGGGTGTATAATGGGCAGGTGTATAATGGGCAGGTGTATAACGGGCGGGTGTATAACGGGCGGGTTGTAGAATGGGTGGGTGTATAACGGGCGGGTGTATAACGGTGGTATATAATGAGTGGGTGTATAACGTGGGGTATATAATGGATGGGTGTATAACGGGGGATATATAATGGGTGAGTGTATAATGGGCGAGTGTATAACGGGCGGGTGTATAACAGGTGGATGTATAATGGGTGGGTGTATAACAGATGGATGTATAATGGGTGGGTGTATAACGGGTGGTGTATAATGGGCGGAATTTAATGGGCAGGTGTATAATGGGGGGGTTTTATAACGGGGGTTGTATAATGGGCGGCGATTATAATGGACACATTTATACCAGGTGGGGTTTATAATAAGAATATAAGATTTAGGAACTGGAGTAGGCCATATGGCCCCTTGAGCCTTCTCCCTCTGGAATACTGCACTGGAGTGCCAGCCTAGATTTTTGTGCTCAAGTATCTGGAGTTGGACTATAGCTTATGTAAAAAAAGGATCGAAAAAAAGACTTGCATTTATATAGTGTCTTTCACGAGCTCAAGATGTTCCAAAGTGCCTTACAGCCAATGAAGTATTAGGAAGTGTGGCCACTGTTGTAATGTAGGAAATGCGGCAGCCAATCTGCACACAGCAAGCTCACACAAACAGCAATGTGATAATGACCAGATAATCTGTTATTAAGAACCTGCTGACTCAGAAGGGAGAGTGCTACCACTGTGCCACAGCTGACACACAGTAAATGAGAGTAGATCTACAGTATGTAGGGTGTTTGTTTTACACTCTATGCTGATTCTTAGACCCTGGAACTTATAGTGGGAAAGGGCAACATGTGGCACAATATTTAGGCATAACCCAGTGTCAGTTTTATTATGCACAAAAACCGACTAAAACTACAGGATTAGACTGCTGAGAGAAATTGACTGAAAACATACAATCACTCTTCCTGGCTGTAGCTATTGTAGGTTCATGGACATTGGTTCCGTGACCGGTCGGTCTCTGCAGTGCTGTTCCTTCCATGTACATTCCGTACTACATGTCCTTCCGTCCACTCATCTGTTCATTCTTTCGACCTGTGTCTATCTGTACACGTGTCCTTCTACTTCTTCGGTGTGCTTCTTCTTCCATCTTCTGCTGAGCTGCTTCTAGCTCACATATTTATATCCAGGTTTTGACTGATCTCCCGCCCTGCGTTTTCTGATAAAGTGTTTGCATCGATACATTGTTTTGTGGTCCCCTTGGTTGATTGACTGCAATAATGGAATCATCTGTTTTCCCATTTGCACACTGAGTCTGCAAGGCTCAAGTTGATATCTCATCTTAACACCTCATCCCCCCAAAAATGTGCACCTGGTGCGGTCCCTTTGTTGTCCGGTTTTTATACAGACTCGATGTCTCCAGTAAGTTTGTTTTCCCCACCCTGGTCAATCAAGTTCAGGGCCTCATGTAACATCTCCATTGTTGTTATGCATGAAGTCAGTTTTGGTTCCTGACCACAGAATGTCCTTAATTGTCCAGCTTCATTCCAAAAGCTTGTATTACATTCCAAAAGCTTGGATTAATCAATTTTTAGTTCATGGTCTCCTGTACTTTTCTGAAGATTAGTAACCTTACAAGTATGAATTCTATACTTCACAAGATGTCAGTTCAGCCAGCACGGTATGTGGCAAAAGATGCTATAGCCCTGTCTGGCCTGAGATGAGTGTCCTTGATTTAAATAGGGCTAGTTCCGCATCCCCACATTCCTAAACCGAAAGCAGCCCAGAGGGAGAATTGACCCTCCAATATTACAGTCCTAATTATGACTCACATTCGCTTCTTCCCTGTTGGGAACATGCTATTGTGCAATTAACCCGAATATCCTAAGCCACTTTTAAACTCTTTCCATTGGTTATCCAATAGATAAGAACATAAGAAAATACTGTGAGGAAAGGCAGCCTGCCCACTTCATCCAAACTACATGAATGACCATTCTTTGATGGACTCTCCCACCCACTTTTCAACCACCTTCTGTTAACCCCCTTTCAGGAGCACTAAAGGCGAGATTTCCTGCTTGGCTGTTACCAGTGCATGCATTGATATGAATGAACAGGAAATCATGGGTCGGAAATGCCCTTTAAGATCCTTCTCCTGCAAGGCTATGAAACAAGCAGTTTCATTAATAGTGATGATTGCCTGTTCCCTACCTCCCAGTGGGCAGTCGAGCTCTAAGGGTGCATAAAAGGAAGAAAGGAAGAAGAAAAAGAAAGAACATAAGAACATAAGAAATAGGAGCAGAAGTAGGCCTTACGGCCCCTCGAGCCTGCTCCGTCATTCAATATTATCATGGCTGATCATCGACTTCAACCCCTCTCTCCTGTCCAATCTCCATATCCCTTGATTCCCTAGCGTCCATACATCTATCGATCTCCGCCTTGAATATACTCAGAGTCTCAGCATCCACAGCCCTCTGGGGCAGAGAATTCCAAAGATTCACAATCATCTGAGTGAAGAAGTTTCTCCTCATCTCTGTCGTAAATGGCCTACCCCTTATCCTGAGACTGTGCCCCCTAGTTCTAGACACT
The DNA here is from genome assembly GCF_044704955.1 of Pristiophorus japonicus. NCBI lineage: Eukaryota > Metazoa > Chordata > Chondrichthyes > Pristiophoridae > Pristiophorus > Pristiophorus japonicus. Next base: position 3,672,737 of record NC_091987.1, read on the forward strand.
CTAACCAGGGGAAACAATCTCTCAGCATCTACCTTGTCAAGCCCCCTCAGAATCTTGTACATTTCAATGAGATCACCTCTCATTCTTCTAAACTCCAAAAATTTATCTACTCAATCTCTCCTCATAGGACAACCCTCTCATCCCAGGGATTAGTCCAGTGAACCTTCGTTGAACTGCCTCCAAGGCAAGTATATCCTTCCTTAGATAAGAACACCAAAACTGTGCACAGTACTCCAGGTGTGGTCTCATCAAGGTCCTGTACAATTGTAGTTCTGAATGTGCACAGACGCAGGCATCATTCGCGTACTGTGGTTCGATGACAGAGGATGGGACGACCTTGGATCTAGCCCGGAGGCCCCGAAGATTGAACAGGTTTCCCATTGGTTCGATAATTTACTTCCACTCCAGTGGGGAGCATGTTGAGAGTGAGACATCGTCGTAGCACTGACCACACTCGACCAGCTCCGTTGGGTGGGCCACATCGTCCACATGTCCGACACGTGACTCCCAAAGCAAGCGCTCTACTCGAATTCCTACACGGCAAGTGAGCCCCAGGTGGGCAAAGGAAACTTTTCAAGGACACCCTCAAAGCCTCCTTGATAAAGTGCAACATCCCCACCAACACCTGGGAATCCCTGGCCAAAGTCTGCCCTAAGTGGAGGAAGAGCATCCGGGAGGGCGCTGAGCACCCCGAGTCTCGTCACCGAGAGCATGCAGCAAACAAGCACAGGCAGCGGAAGGAACGTGCGGCAAACCAGACTCCCCACCCACCCTTTCCTCCAGCCACTGTCTGTCCACCTGTGACAGAGACTGTAATTCCCGTATTGGACTGTACAGTCACCCGAGAACTCACTTTTAGGGCTCTGATTTTTTTTGGAGTAGGCTGCTTTTTCTGGCGTAAATTAAAAATCCCCAGTTTCCCCAATCAATTTGCACCAGCGTAACTCACTTAGTTACGTGTTTTTTAGGTTAGTTTTTGTTTCTCAAATGGGGGCGTTACCAGCCACCTACGCCAGTTCTGTCCATTTAAGCAACTTTGGCCAGCTAATAGTTACTCCATTCCTACTTAGGCCAGCGTATGTGGCCACTTCAGAATACCCTTTCCGAGAGTTAAAGAAATCGGCGCAGGTATGTACATTGGAGGCCATTCGGCCTGGGATAGGGCGGGAAGCAGAGAGGACCTGGACCTGAACCAACCACCCCTTATCTTTAGCAATGTTTGCAAACAAAAACTACTAATAATTCTATAAGAAATAAAAAATTAAAGTCCTACCTTCATCATAAAACTGTAATGCACCTTTCTGCGCTCGGCCCAGGAAAGCAGTGGGCCGGTGCAGGAGGTCACTCGGCCTGGGCTAGGGGTGGGACAACACACCGGGAGGTCACTCGGCCTGGGCTAGGGACAGGACAACACACCGGGAGGCCACTCGGCCTGGGCTAGGGGCAGGACAACACACCGGGAGGCCACTCAGCCTGGGCTAGGGGCAGGACAACACACCGGGAGGCCACTCGGCATGGGCTAGGGACAGGACAACACACCGGGAGGTCACTCGGCCTGGGCTAGGGACAGGACAACACACCGGGAGGCCACTCGGCCTGGGCTAGGGACAGGGCAACACACCGGGAGGCCAATCGGCCTGGGCTAGGGACAGGACAACACACCGGGAGGCCACTCGGCCTGGGCTAGGGTCAGGACAACACACCGGGAGGCCACTAGGCCTGGGCTAGGGGCGGGACAACACACCGGGAGATCACTCGGCCTGGGCTAGGGACAGGACAACACACCGGGAGGTCACTCGGCCTGGGCTAGGGACGGGACAACACACCGGGAGGTCACTCGGCCTGGGCTAGGGGCGGGACAACACACCGGGAGGTCACTCAGCCTGGGCTAGGGATGGGACAACACACCGGGAGGTCACTCGGTCTGGGCTAGGGACAGGACAACACACCGGGAGGTCACTCGGCCTGGGCTAGGGGCGGGACAACACACCGGGGGACTACTCGGCCTGGGCTAGGGACAGGACAACATACCGGGAGACCACTCGGCCTGGGCTAGGAGCAGGACAACACACCGGGAGACCACTCGGCCTGGGCTAGGGACAGGACAACACACCGGGAGGTCACTCGGCCTGGGCTAGGGGTGGGACAACACCCCGGGAGACCACTCGGTCTGGGCTAGGGGCGGGACAACACACCGGGAGGCCACTCGGCCTGGGCTATGGACAGGACAACACACCGGGAGGCCACTCGGCCTGCGCTAGGGGCGGGACAACACACCGGGAGGTCACGCGGCCTGGGCTAGGGGCGGGACAACACACCGGGAGGCCACTCGGCCTGGGCTAGGGACAGATAACACACCGGGAGGTCACTCAGCCTGGGCTAGGGACAGGACAACACACCGGGAGGTCACTCGGCCTGGGCTAGGGACGGGACAACACACCGGGAGGCCACTCGGCCTGGGCTAGGGACAGGAAAACACACCGGGAGGTCACTCGGCCTGGGCTAGGGACAGGACAACACACCGGGAGGTCACTCGGCCTGGGCTAGGGACGGGACAACACACCGGGAGGCCACTCGGCCTGGGCTAGGGACAGGAAAACACACCGGGAGGTCACTCGGCCTGGGCTAGGGACAGGACAACACACCGGGAGGTCACTCGTCTTGGGCTTGGAGTGGGACAACACACCGGGAGGCCACTCGGCCTAGGCTAGAGACAGGACAACGCACCGGGAGGTCACTCGGCCTGGGCTAGGGACAGGACAACGCACCGGGAGGTCACTCGGCCTGGGCTAGGGGCAGGACAACACAGCGGGAGGTCACGCGGCCTGGGCTAGGGGCGGGACAACACACCGGGAGACCACTCGGCCTGGGCTAGGGACGGGACAACACACCGGGAGGCCACTCGGCCTGGGCTAGGGACAGGACAACACACCGGGAGGCCACTCGGCTTGGGCTAGGGACAGGACAACATACCGGGAGGCCACACGGCATGGGCTAGGGACAGGACAACACACCGGGAGGTCACTCGGCCTGGGCTAGGGACAGGACAACACGCCGGAGGGCACTCGGTCTGGGCTAGGGGCGGGACAACACACCGGGAGGTCACTCGGCCTGGGCTAGGGACTAGACAACACACCGGGAGGTCACTCAGCTTGGGCTAGGAACAGGACAACACACCGGGAGGTCACTCGGCCTGGGCTAGGGACGGGACAACACACCGGGAGGCCACTCGGCCTGGGCTAGGGACAGGAAAACACACCGGGAGGTCACTCGGCCTGGGCTAGGGACGGGACAGCACACCGGGAGGTCACTCGGCCTGGGCTAGGGACAGGACAACACACCGGGAGGTCACTCGGCCTGGGCTTGGAGTGGGACAACACACCGGGAGGCCACTTGGCCTGGGCTAGGGACAGGACAACGCACCGGGAGGTCACTCGGCCTGGGCTAGGGACAGGACAACACACCGGGAGGTCACTCGGCCTGGGCTAGGGGCAGGACAACACACCGGGAGGTCACGCGGCCTGGGCTAGGGGCGGGACAACACACCGGGAGACCACTCGGCCTGGGCTAGGGACGGGACAACACACCGGGAGGCCACTCGGCTTGGGCTAGGGGCGGGACAACACACCGGGAGGCCACTCGGCCTGGGCTAGGGACAGGAAAACACACCGGGAGGTCACTCGGCCTGGGCTAGGGACAGGACAACACACCGGGAGGTCACTCGTCTTGGGCTTGGAGTGGGACAACACACCGGGAGGCCACTCGGCCTAGGCTAGAGACAGGACAATGCACCGGGAGGTCACTCGGCTTGGGCTAGGAACAGGACAACACACCGGGAGGTCACTCGGCCTGGGCTAGGGACGGGACAACACACCGGGAGGCCACTCGGCCTGGGCTAGGGACAGGAAAACACACCGGGAGGTCACTCGGCCTGGGCTAGGGACGGGACAGCACACCGGGAGGTCACTCGGCCTGGGCTAGGGACTAGACAACACACCGGGAGGTCACTCAGCTTGGGCTAGGAACAGGACAACACACCGGGAGGTCACTCGGCCTGGGCTAGGGACGGGACAACACACCGGGAGGCCACTCGGCCTGGGCTAGGGACAGGAAAACACACCGGGAGGTCACTCGGCCTGGGCTAGGGACGGGACAGCACACCGGGAGGTCACTCGGCCTGGGCTAGGGACAGGACAACACACCGGGAGGTCACTCGGCCTGGGCTTGGAGTGGGACAACACACCGGGAGGCCACTTGGCCTGGGCTAGGGACAGGACAACACACCGGGAGGCCACTCGGCCTGGGCTAGGGGCGGGACAACACACCGGGAGGTCACGCGGCCTGGGCTAGGGGCGGGACAACACACCGGGAGGCCACTCGGCCTGGGCTAGGGACAGATAACACACCGGGAGGTCACTCAGCCTGGGCTAGGGACAGGACAACACACCGGGAGGTCACTCGGCCTGGGCTAGGGACGGGACAACACACCGGGAGGCCACTCGGCCTGGGCTAGGGACAGGAAAACACACCGGGAGGTCACTCGGCCTGGGCTAGGGACAGGACAACACACCGGGAGGTCACTCGTCTTGGGCTTGGAGTGGGACAACACACCGAGAGGCCACTCGGCCTAGGCTAGAGACAGGACAACGCACCGGGAGGTCACTCGGCCTGGGCTAGGGACAGGACAACGCACCGGGAGGTCACTCGGCCTGGGCTAGGGGCAGGACAACACACCGGGAGGTCACGCGGCCTGGGCTAGGGGCGGGACAACACACCGGGAGACCACTCGGCCTGGGCTAGGGACGGGACAACACACCGGGAGGCCACTCGGCCTGGGCTAGGGACAGGACAACACACCGGGAGGCCACTCGGCCTGGGCTAGGGACAGGACAACATACCGGGAGGCCACACGGCATGGGCTAGGGACAGGACAACACACCGGGAGGTCACTCGGCCTGGGCTAGGGACAGGACAACACACCGGAGGGCACTCGGTCTGGGCTAGGGGCGGGACAACACACCGGGAGGTCACTCGGCTTGGGCTAGGGACTAGACAACACACCGGGAGGTCACTCAGCTTGGGCTAGGGACAGGACAACACACCGGGAGGTCACTCGGCCTGGGCTAGGGACGGGACAACACACCGGGAGGCCACTCGGCCTGGGCTAGGGACAGGAAAACACACCGGGAGGTCACTCGGCCTGGGCTAGGGACGGGACAGCACACCGGGAGGTCACTCGGCCTGGGCTAGGGACAGGACAACACACCGGGTGGTCACTCGGCCTGGGCTTGGAGTGGGACAACACACCGGGAGGCCACTTGGCCTGGGCTAGGGACAGGACAACGCACCGGGAGGTCACTCGGCCTGGGCTAGGGACAGGACAACACACCGGGAGGTCACTCGGCCTGGGCTAGGGGCAGGACAACACACCGGGATGTCACGCGGCCTGGGCTAGGGGCGGGACAACACACCGGGAGACCACTCGGCCTGGGCTAGGGACGGGACAACACACCGGGAGGCCACTCGGCTTGGGCTAGGGACAGGACAACACACCGGGAGGCCACTCGGCCTGGGCTAGGGACAGGACAACATACCGGGAGGCCACACGGCATGGGCTAGGGACAGGACAACACACCGGGAGGTCACTCGGCCTGGGCTAGGGACAGGACAACACACCGGAGGGCACTCGGTCTGGGCTAGGGGCGGGACAACACACCTGGAGGTCACTCGGCCTGGGCTAGGGACTGGACAACACACCGGGAGGTCACTCAGCTTGGGCTAGGGGCGGGACAACACACCGGGAGGTCACTCATCCTGGGCTAGGAGCGGGACAACACACCGGGAGGCCACTCGGCCTGGGCTAGGGGCGGGACAACACACCGGGAGGTCACTCGGCCTGGGCTAGGGGCGGGACAACACACCGGGAGGTCACTCGGCCTGGGCTAGGGACGGGACAACACACCGGGAGGTAACTCAGCCTGGGCTAGGGACAGGACAACACACCGGGAGGCCTCTCAGCCTGGGCTAGGGGTGGGACAACACACCGGGAGGCCACTCGGCCTGGGCTAGGGACAGGACAACACACCGGGAGGTCACTCGGCCTGGGCTTGGGGCGGGACAACACACCGGGCGACCACTCGGCCTGGGCTAGGTGCGGGACAACACAACGGGATGCCACTCGGCCTGGGCTAGGGTCAGGACAACACACCGGGAGGCCACTCGGCGTGGGCTAGGGAAGGACAACACACCGGGAGGCCACTCGGCCTGGGCTAGGGACAGGACAACACACCGGGAGGCCACTCGGCCTGGGCTAGGGTCAGGACAACACACCAGGAGGCCACTCGGCCTGGGCTAGGGTCAGGACAACACACCGGGAGGCCACTCGGCCTGGGCTAGGGAAGGACCACACACCGGGAGGCCACTCGGCCTGGGCTAGGGACAGGACAACACACCGGGAGGCCACTCGGCCTGGGCTAGGGTCAGGACAACACACCGGGAGGTCACTCAGCCTGGGCTAGGGACGGGACAACACACCGGGAGGTCACTCGGCCTGGGCTAGGGGCGGGACAACACACCGGGAGGTCACTCAGCCTGGGCTAGGGATGGGACAACACACCGGGAGGTCACTCGGTCTGGGCTAGGGACAGGACAACACACCGGGAGGTCACTCGGCCTGGGCTAGGGGCGGGACAACACACCGGGGGACTACTCGGCCTGGGCTAGGGACAGGACAACATACCGGGAGACCACTCGGCCTGGGCTAGGAGCAGGACAACACACCGGGAGACCACTCGGCCTGGGCTAGGGACAGGACAACACACCGGGAGGTCACTCGGCCTGGGCTAGGGGTGGGACAACACCCCGGGAGACCACTCGGTCTGGGCTAGGGGCGGGACAACACACCGGGAGGCCACTCGGCCTGGGCTATGGACAGGACAACACACCGGGAGGCCACTCGGCCTGCGCTAGGGGCGGGACAACACACCGGGAGGTCACGCGGCCTGGGCTAGGGGCGGGACAACACACCGGGAGGCCACTCGGCCTGGGCTAGGGACAGATAACACACCGGGAGGTCACTCAGCCTGGGCTAGGGACAGGACAACACACCGGGAGGTCACTCGGCCTGGGCTAGGGACGGGACAACACACCGGGAGGCCACTCGGCCTGGGCTAGGGACAGGAAAACACACCGGGAGGTCACTCGGCCTGGGCTAGGGACAGGACAACACACCGGGAGGTCACTCGGCCTGGGCTAGGGACGGGACAACACACCGGGAGGCCACTCGGCCTGGGCTAGGGACAGGAAAACACACCGGGAGGTCACTCGGCCTGGGCTAGGGACAGGACAACACACCGGGAGGTCACTCGTCTTGGGCTTGGAGTGGGACAACACACCGGGAGGCCACTCGGCCTAGGCTAGAGACAGGACAACGCACCGGGAGGTCACTCGGCCTGGGCTAGGGACAGGACAACGCACCGGGAGGTCACTCGGCCTGGGCTAGGGGCAGGACAACACACCGGGAGGTCACGCGGCCTGGGCTAGGGGCGGGACAACACACCGGGAGACCACTCGGCCTGGGCTAGGGACGGGACAACACACCGGGAGGCCACTCGGCCTGGGCTAGGGACCGGACAACACACCGGGAGGCCACTCGGCCTGGGCTAGGGACAGGACAACATACCGGGAGGCCACACGGCATGGGCTAGGGACAGGACAACACACCGGGAGGTCACTCGGCCTGGGCTAGGGACAGGACAACACGCCGGAGGGCACTCGGTCTGGGCTAGGGGCGGGACAACACACCGGGAGGTCACTCGGCCTGGGCTAGGGACTAGACAACACACCGGGAGGTCACTCAGCTTGGGCTAGGAACAGGACAACACACCGGGAGGTCACTCGGCCTGGGCTAGGGACGGGACAACACACCGGGAGGCCACTCGGCCTGGGCTAGGGACAGGAAAACACACCGGGAGGTCACTCGGCCTGGGCTAGGGACGGGACAGCACACCGGGAGGTCACTCGGCCTGGGCTAGGGACAGGACAACACACCGGGAGGTCACTCGGCCTGGGCTTGGAGTGGGACAACACACCGGGAGGCCACTTGGCCTGGGCTAGGGACAGGACAACGCACCGGGAGGTCACTCGGCCTGGGCTAGGGACAGGACAACACACCGGGAGGTCACTCGGCCTGGGCTAGGGGCAGGACAACACACCGGGAGGTCACGCGGCCTGGGCTAGGGGCGGGACAACACACCGGGAGACCACTCGGCCTGGGCTAGGGACGGGACAACACACCGGGAGGCCACTCGGCTTGGGCTAGGGGCGGGACAACACACCGGGAGGCCACTCGGCCTGGGCTAGGGACAGGAAAACACACCGGGAGGTCACTCGGCCTGGGCTAGGGACAGGACAACACACCGGGAGGTCACTCGTCTTGGGCTTGGAGTGGGACAACACACCGGGAGGCCACTCGGCCTAGGCTAGAGACAGGACAATGCACCGGGAGGTCACTCGGCTTGGGCTAGGAACAGGACAACACACCGGGAGGTCACTCGGCCTGGGCTAGGGACGGGACAACACACCGGGAGGCCACTCGGCCTGGGCTAGGGACAGGAAAACACACCGGGAGGTCACTCGGCCTGGGCTAGGGACGGGACAGCACACCGGGAGGTCACTCGGCCTGGGCTAGGGACTAGACAACACACCGGGAGGTCACTCAGCTTGGGCTAGGAACAGGACAACACACCGGGAGGTCACTCGGCCTGGGCTAGGGACGGGACAACACACCGGGAGGCCACTCGGCCTGGGCTAGGGACAGGAAAACACACCGGGAGGTCACTCGGCCTGGGCTAGGGATGGGACAGCACACCGGGAGGTCACTCGGCCTGGGCTAGGGACAGGACAACACACCGGGAGGTCACTCGGCCTGGGCTTGGAGTGGGACAACACACCGGGAGGCCACTTGGCCTGGGCTAGGGACAGGACAACACACCGGGAGGCCACTCGGCCTGGGCTAGGGGCGGGACAACACACCGGGAGGTCACGCGGCCTGGGCTAGGGGCGGGACAACACACCGGGAGGCCACTCGGCCTGGGCTAGGGACAGATAACACACCGGGAGGTCACTCAGCCTGGGCTAGGGACAGGACAACACACCGGGAGGTCACTCGGCCTGGGCTAGGGACGGGACAACACACCGGGAGGCCACTCGGCCTGGGCTAGGGACAGGAAAACACACCGGGAGGTCACTCGGCCTGGGCTAGGGACAGGACAACACACCGGGAGGTCACTCGTCTTGGGCTTGGAGTGGGACAACACACCGAGAGGCCACTCGGCCTAGGCTAGAGACAGGACAACGCACCGGGAGGTCACTCGGCCTGGGCTAGGGACAGGACAACGCACCGGGAGGTCACTCGGCCTGGGCTAGGGGCAGGACAACACACCGGGAGGTCACGCGGCCTGGGCTAGGGGCGGGACAACACACCGGGAGACCACTCGGCCTGGGCTAGGGACGGGACAACACACCGGGAGGCCACTCGGCCTGGGCTAGGGACAGGACAACACACCGGGAGGCCACTCGGCCTGGGCTAGGGACAGGACAACATACCGGGAGGCCACACGGCATGGGCTAGGGACAGGACAACACACCGGGAGGTCACTCGGCCTGGGCTAGGGACAGGACAACACACCGGAGGGCACTCGGTCTGGGCTAGGGGCGGGACAACACACCGGGAGGTCACTCGGCTTGGGCTAGGGACTAGACAACACACCGGGAGGTCACTCAGCTTGGGCTAGGGACAGGACAACACACCGGGAGGTCACTCGGCCTGGGCTAGGGACGGGACAACACACCGGGAGGCCACTCGGCCTGGGCTAGGGACAGGAAAACACACCGGGAGGTCACTCGGCCTGGGCTAGGGACGGGACAGCACACCGGGAGGTCACTCGGCCTGGGCTAGGGACAGGACAACACACCGGGTGGTCACTCGGCCTGGGCTTGGAGTGGGACAACACACCGGGAGGCCACTTGGCCTGGGCTAGGGACAGGACACCGCACCGGGAGGTCACTCGGCCTGGGCTAGGGACAGGACAACACACCGGGAGGTCACTCGGCCTGGGCTAGGGGCAGGACAACACACCGGGATGTCACGCGGCCTGGGCTAGGGGCGGGACAACACACCGGGAGACCACTCGGCCTGGGCTAGGGACGGGACAACACACCGGGAGGCCACTCGGCTTGGGCTAGGGACAGGACAACACACCGGGAGGCCACTCGGCCTGGGCTAGGGACAGGACAACATACCGGGAGGCCACACGGCATGGGCTAGGGACAGGACAACACACCGGGAGGTCACTCGGCCTGGGCTAGGGACAGGACAACACACCGGAGGGCACTCGGTCTGGGCTAGGGGCGGGACAACACACCTGGAGGTCACTCGGCCTGGGCTAGGGACTGGACAACACACCGGGAGGTCACTCAGCTTGGGCTAGGGGCGGGACAACACACCGGGAGGTCACTCATCCTGGGCTAGGAGCGGGACAACACACCGGGAGGCCACTCGGCCTGGGCTAGGGGCGGGACAACACACCGGGAGGTCACTCGGCCTGGGCTAGGGGCGGGACAACACACCGGGAGGTCACTCGGCCTGGGCTAGGGACGGGACAACACACCGGGAGGTAACTCAGCCTGGGCTAGGGACAGGACAACACACCGGGAGGCCTCTCAGCCTGGGCTAGGGGTGGGACAACACACCGGGAGGCCACTCGGCCTGGGCTAGGGACAGGACAACACACCGGGAGGTCACTCGGCCTGGGCTTGGGGCGGGACAACACACCGGGCGACCACTCGGCCTGGGCTAGGTGCGGGACAACACAACGGGATGCCACTCGGCCTGGGCTAGGGTCAGGACAACACACCGGGAGGCCACTCGGCGTGGGCTAGGGAAGGACAACACACCGGGAGGCCACTCGGCCTGGGCTAGGGACAGGACAACACACCGGGAGGCCACTCGGCCTGGGCTAGGGTCAGGACAACACACCAGGAGGCCACTCGGCCTGGGCTAGGGTCAGGACAACACACCGGGAGGCCACTCGGCCTGGGCTAGGGAAGGACCACACACCGGGAGGCCACTCGGCCTGGGCTAGGGACAGGACAACACACCGGGAGGCCACTCGGCCTGGGCTAGGGTCAGGACAACACACCGGGAGGTCACTCAGCCTGGGCTAGGGACAGGACAACACACCGGGAGGTCACTCGGCCTGGGCTAGGGGCAGGACAACACACCGGGAGGCCACTCGGCCTGGGTTAGGGGCGGGACAACACACCGGGAGGCCACTCGGCCTGGGCCAGGGGTGGGACAACACACTGGGAGGCCACTCGGCCTGGGCTAGGGGCGGGACAACACACCGGGAGGTCACTCAGCCTGGGCTAGGGACGGGACAACACACCGGGAGGTCACTCGGCCTGGGCTAGGGGTGGGACAACACACCGGGAGGTCACTCAGCCTGGGCTAGGGATGGGACAACACACCGGGTGGTCACTCGGCCTGGGCTAGGGACAGGACAACACACCGGGAGGTCACTCGGCCTGGGCTAGGGGCGGGACAACACACCGGGAGGTCACTCGGCCTGGGCTAGGGGCGGGACAACACACCGGGAGGCCACTCGGCCTGGGCTAGGGATCGGACAACACACCGGGAGGCCACTCGGCCTGGGCTAGGGACGGGACAACACACCGGGAGACCATTCAGCCTGGGCTAGGGACAGGACAACACACTGGGAGGTGACTCGGCCTGGGCTAGGGGCGGGACAACACACCGGGAGACCACTCGGCCTGGTCTAGGGGCGGGACAACAAACCAGGGGACCACTCGGTCTGGGCTGGGGGCAGGACAACACACCGGGAGACCACTTGGCCTGGGCTATGGACAGGACAACACACCGGGTGCTCACTCGGCCTGGGCTAGGGGTGGGACAACACACCGGGAGATCACTCGGCCTGTGCTAGGGGCGGGACAACACACTGGGAGGCCACTCGGCCTGGACTATGGACAGGACAACACACCGGGAGGCCACTCGGCCTGGGCTAGGGGCGGGACAACACACCACGAGGTCACGCGGCCTGGGCTAGGGGCGGGACAACACACCGGGAGGTCACTCGGCCTGGGCTAGGGGCGGGACAACACACCGGGAGGTCACTCGGCCTGGGCTAGGGACGGGACAACACACCGGGAGGTAACTCAGCCTGGGCTAGGGACAGGACAACACACCGGGAGGCCTCTCAGCCTGGGCTAGGGGTGGGACAACACACCGGGAGGCCACTCGGCCTGGGCTAGGGACAGGACAACACACCGGGAGGTCACTCGGCCTGGGCTTGGGGCGGGACAACACACCGGGCGACCACTCGGCCTGGGCTAGGTGCGGGACAACACAACGGGATGCCACTCGGCCTGGGCTAGGGTCAGGACAACACACCGGGAGGCCACTCGGCGTGGGCTAGGGAAGGACAACACAACGGGAGGCCACTCGGCCTGGGCTAGGGTCAGGACAACACACCGGGAGGCCACTCGGCGTGGGCTAGGGAAGGACAACACACCGGGAGGCCACTCGGCCTGGGCTAGGGAAAGGACAACACACCGGGAGGCCACTCGGCCTGGGCTAGGGTCAGGACAACACACCAGGAGGCCACTCGGCCTGGGCTAGGGTCAGGACAACACACCGGGAGGCCACTCGGCCTGGGCTAGGGAAGGACCACACACCGGGAGGCCACTCGGCCTGGGCTAGGGACAGGACAACACACCGGGAGGCCACTCGGCCTGGGCTAGGGTCAGGACAACACACCGGGAGGTCACTCAGCCTGGGCTAGGGACAGGACAACACACCGGGAGGTCACTCGGCCTGGGCTAGGGGCAGGACAACACACCGGGAGGCCACTCGGCCTGGGTTAGGGGCGGGACAACACACCGGGAGGCCACTCGGCCTGGGCCAGGGGTGGGACAACACACTGGGAGGCCACTCGGCCTGGGCTAGGGGCGGGACAACACACCGGGAGGTCACTCGGCCTGGGCTAGGGACGGGACAACACACCGGGAGGTCACTCGGCCTGGGCTAGGGGTGGGACAACACACCGGGAGGTCACTCAGCCTGGGCTAGGGATGGGACAACACACCGGGTGGTCACTCGGCCTGGGCTAGGGACAGGACAACACACCGGGAGGTCACTCGGCCTGGGCTAGGGGCGGGACAACACACCGGGAGGTCACTCGGCCTGGGCTAGGGGCGGGACAACACACCGGGAGGCCACTCGGCCTGGGCTAGGGATCGGACAACACACCGGGAGGCCACTCGGCCTGGGCTAGGGACGGGACAACACACCGGGAGACCATTCAGCCTGGGCTAGGGACAGGACAACACACTGGGAGGTGACTCGGCCTGGGCTAGGGGCGGGACAACACACCGGGAGACCACTCGGCCTGGTCTAGGGGCGGGACAACAAACCAGGGGACCACTCGGTCTGGGCTGGGGGCAGGACAACACACCGGGAGACCACTTGGCCTGGGCTATGGACAGGACAACACACCGGGTGCTCACTCGGCCTGGGCTAGGGGTGGGACAACACACCGGGAGATCACTCGGCCTGTGCTAGGGGCGGGACAACACACTGGGAGGCCACTCGGCCTGGACTATGGACAGGACAACACACCGGGAGGCCACTCGGCCTGGGCTAGGGGCGGGACAACACACCACGAGGTCACGCGGCCTGGGCTAGGGGCGGGACAACACACCGGGAGGCCACTCGGCCTGGGCTAGGGACGGGACAGCACACCGGGAGGTCACTCGGCCTGGGCTAGGGACAGGACAACATACCGGGAGGCCACTCGGCCTGGGCTCGGGACGGGACAGCACACCGGGAGGTCACTCGGCCTGGGCTAGGGACAGGACAACACATCGGGAGGTTACTAGGCCTGGGCTAGGGGTGGGACAACACACCGGGAGGCCACTCGGCCTCGGCTAGGGACAGGACAACACAACGGGAGGTCATTGAGCCTGTGCTAGGGACAGGACAACACACCGGGAGGTCACTCGGCCTGGGCTCGGGACAGGACAACACACCGGGAGGTCACTCGGCCTGGGCTAGGGACGGGACAACACACCGGGAGGTCACTCGGCCTGGGCTAGGGGCGGGACAACACACCGGGAGGTCACGCGGCCTGGGCTAGGGACAGGACAACACACCGGGAGGCCACTCGGCCTGGGCTAGGGGCGGGACAACACACCGGGAGGCCACTCGGCCTGGTCTAGGGACAGATAAAACACCGGGAGGTCACTCTGCCTGGGCTAGAAACTGGACAACACACCGGGAGGTCACTCGGCCTGGGCTAGGGGCGGGACAACACACCGGGAGGCCACTCGGCCTGGGCTAGGGACAGGAAAATACACCGGGAGGTCACTCGGCCTGGGCTAGGGATGGGACAGCACACCGGGAGGTCACTCGGCCTGGGCTAGGGACAGGACAACACACCGGGAGGTCACTCGGCCTGGGCTAGGGGCAGGACATCACACCGGGAGGTCACTCGGCCTGGGCTAGGGATGGGACAACACACCGGGAGGCCACTCGGCCTGGGCTAGGGTCGGGACAACAAACCGGGAGGCCACTCGGCCTGGGCTAGGGACAGGAGAACATACCGGGAGGCCACACGGCATGGGCTAGGGACAGGACAACACACCGGGAGGTCACTCGGCCTGGGCTAGGGACAGGACAACACACCGGGAGGCCACTCGGCCTGGGCTAGGGGCGGGACAACACACCGGGAGGTCACTCGGCCTGGGCTAGGGGCGGGACAACACACCGGGAGGTCACTCGGCCTGGGCTAGGGACGGGACAACACACCGGGAGGTCACTCAGCCTGGGCTAGGGACAGGACAACACACCGGGAGGCCTCTCAGCCTGGGCTAGGGGTGGGACAACACACCGGGAGGCCACTCGGCCTGGGCTAGGGTCAGGACAACACACCGGGAGGTCACTCGGCCTGGGCTAGGGGTGGGACAACACACCGGGAGGTCACTCAGCCTGGGCTAAGGGCAGGACAACACACCGGGAGACCACTCGGCCTGGGCTAGGGGCGGGACAACATACCGGGAGGCCACTCAGCCTGGGCTAGGGACAGGACAACACACCGGGCGGCCACTCGGCATGGGCTAGGGAAGGACAACACAACGGGAGGCCACTCGGCCTGGGCTAGGGACAGGACAACACACCGGGAGGCCACTCGGCCTGGGCTAGGGTCAGGACGACACACCGGGAGGCCACTCGGCCTGGGCTAGGGGCGGGACAACACACCGGGGGACTACTCGGCCTGGGCTAGGAGCGGGAGAACACACCGGGGGACTACTCGGCCTGGGCTAGGGACAGGACAACACACCGGGAGACCACTCGGCCTGGGCTAGGGACAGGACAACACACCGGGAGGTCACTCGGCCTGGGCTAGGAGCGGGACAACACACCGGGAGACCACTCGGCCTGGGCTATGGACAGGACAACACACCGGGAGGCCACTCGGCCTGGGCTAGGGGCGGGACAACACACGGGGATGTCACGCGGCCTGGGCTAGGGGCGGGACAACACACCGGGAGGCCACTCAGCCTGGGCTAGGGATGGGACAACACACCGGGTGGTAACTCTGCCTGGGCTAGGGACAGGACAACACACCTGGAGGTCACTCGGCCTGGGCTAGGGGCGGGACAACACACCGGGAGGTCAGTCAGCCTGGGCTAGGGGCGGGACAACACACCGGGAGGCCACTCGGCCTGGGCTAGGGACGGGACAACACACCGGGAGGCCACTCGGCCTGGGCTAGGGACGGGACAACACACCGGCAGACCACTCGGCCTGGGCTAGGGGCAGGAGAACACACCGGGAGACCACTCGTCCTGGGCTAGGGACAGGACAACACACCAGGAGCTCACTCGGCCTGGGCTAGAGGTGGGACAACACACCGGGAGACCACTCGGCCTGGGCTAGGGACAGATAACACACCGGGAGGTCACTCAGCCTGGGCTAGAGACAGGACAACACACCGGGAGGTCACTCGGCCTGGGCTAGGGACGGGACAACACACCGTGAGGCCACTCGGCCTGGGCTAGGGACAGGACAACACACCGGGAGGTCACTCGGCCTGGGCTAGGGACGGGACAGCACACCGGGAGGTCACTCGGCCTGGGCTAGGGACAGGACAACACACCGGGAGGTCACTCGGCCTGGGCTAGGGGTGGGACAACACACCGGGAGGCCACTCGACCTGGGCTAGGGACAGGACAACACAACGGGAGGTCATTGAGCCTGGGCTAGGGACAAGACAACACACCGGGAGGCCACTCGGCCTGGGCTAGGGACAGGACAACACACCGGGAGGTCACTCGGCCTGGGCCCAGGGCGGGACAACACACCGGGAGGTCACTCGGCCTGGGCTAGGGGCGGGACAACACACCGGGAGGCCACTCGGCCTGGGCTAGGGTCAGATAACACACCGGGAGGTCACTCAGCCTGGGCTAGAGACTGGACAACACACCGGGAGGTCACTCGGCCTGGGCTAGGGACGGGACAACACACCAGGAGACCACTCGGCCTGGGCTAGAGGCGGGACAACATACCGGGAGGTCACTCGGCCTGGGCTAGGGGTGGGAAAACACACCGGGAGGCCACTCGGCCTGGGCTAGGGACAGGACAACACAACGGGAGGTCATTGAGCCTGGGCTAGGGACAGGACAACACACCGGGAGGTCACTCGGCCTGGGCTAGGGACAGGTCAACACACCGGGAGGTCACTCAGCCTGGGCTGGGGACAGGACAACACACCGGGAGGCCTCTCAGCCTGGGCTAGGGGTGGGACAACACAGCGGGAGGCCACTCGGCCTGGGCTAGGGACAGGACAACACACCGGGAGGTCACTCGGCCTGGGCTAGGGGTGGGACAACACACCGGGAGGTCACTCAGCCTGGGCTAGGGGCAGGACAACACACCGGGAGACCACTCGGCCTGGGCTAGAGGCGGGACAACATACCGGGAGGCCACTCGGCCTGGGCTAGGGACAGGACAACACACCAGGAGGCCACTCGGCCTGGGCTAGGGACAGATAACACACCGGGAGGTCACTCAGCCTGGGCTAGGGACAGGACAACACACCGGGAGGCCACTCGGCCTGGGCTAGGGTCAGGACAACACACCGGGAGGCCACTCGGCCTGGGCTAGGGGCGGGACAACGCACCGGGAGGCCACTCGGCCTGGGCCAGGGGCAGGACAACACACCGGGAGGTCACTCGGCCTGGGCTAGGGATGGGACAACACACCGGGAGGCCACTCGGCCTGGGCTAGGGGCGGGACAACACACCGGGAGGTCACTCGGCCTGGGCTAGGGACGGGACAACACACCGGGAGGTCACTCGGCCTGGGCTAGGGGCGGGACAACACACCGGGAGGTCACTCAGCCTGGGCTAGGGGCAGGACAACACACCGGGAGGCCACTCGGCCTGGGCTAGGGACAGGACAACACACCGGGAGGTCACTTGGCCTGGGCTAGGGACAGGACAACACACCGGGAGGCCACTCAGGCTGGGCTAGCGGCGGGACAACACACCGGGAGGTCACTCAGCCTGGGCTAGGGGCGGGACAACACACCGGGAGGTCACTCGGCCTGGGCTAGGGACAGGACAACACACCGGGAGGTCACTCGGCCTGGGCTAGGGACAGGACAATGCACCGGGAGGTCACTCGGCCTGGGCTAGGGACAGGACAACACACCGGGAGGTCACTCGGCCTGGGCTAGGGGCGGGACAACACACCGGGAGGCCACTCAGCCTGGGCTAGCTGCGGGACAACACACCGGGAGGCCACTCGGCCTGGGCTAGGGACAGGACAACACACCGGGAGGTCACTCGGCCTGGGCTAGGGGCGGGACAACACACCGGGAGGCCACTCAGCCTGGGCTAGGGACGGGACAACACACCGGGAGGTCACTCGGCCTGGGCTAGGGACGGGACAACACACCGGGAGGTCACTCAGCCTGGGCTAGGGGCGGGACAACACACCGGGAGGCCACTCGGCCTGGGCTAGGGGCGGGACAACACACCGGCAGGCCACTCGGCCTGGGCTAGGTACGGGACATCACACCGGGAGGCCACTCGGCCTGGGCTAGGGGCGGGACAACACACCGGGAGGCCACTCGGCCTGGGCTAGGGGCGGGACAACACACCGGGAGGTCACTCGGCCTGAGCTAGAGACGGGACAACACACCGGGAGGTCACACGGCCTGGGCTAGGGACAGGACAACATACCGGGAGACCACTCAGCCTGGGCTAGGGGCGGGACAACACACCGGGAGGTCACTCGGCCTGGGCTAGGGACAGGACAACACACCGGGAGGCCACTCGGCCTGGGCTAGGGGCGGGACAACGCACCGGGAGGCCACTCGGCCTGGGCTAGGTGCGGGACAACACACCGGGAGGTCACTCAGCCTGGGCTAGGGGTCGGGACAACACACCGGGAGGCCACTCGGCCTGGGCTAGGGACTGGACAACACACCGGGAGGCCACTCGGCCTGGGCTAGGGGCGGGAGTGAATGAACTGACCGACATCAGGATTCAACGGAGAGGCTGGGGGGCGGCGGGGAGAGGGATCGAGGTGGCTGGCCAGCATCGGGGACCACAGAGCGGGAGAGGTTGCAATTCTAAATCATAGAATCATAGAAGTTTACAGCACCGAAGGAGGCCATTTCGGCCCATCTTGTCCATGCCGGCCAACAAGAGGCTATCGAGCCTAATCCCCAAAATAACAGCAGTAAACACAGTTGAATAAATCAACAGGGAACTTTGATTCAGTAAAAGTAGAAGTGGCTTTTCATTTCCATTACAGAGCTATATCCGAACGCAAACATATCAGTTCCCTCCCGTCGTCCCTGTAAATATCGGGCCTTTATCTCACAACCGCTGTATTTCAGACACTTCTCGTTTTGCAAGGTGTAGTTTATGAAAAGTGCATATTGACCAGAATTCTGAATTATTCGTGCTCTGAGAAATGAGTGAACAGAAAGTCTAATGTCTTCTGTTGGATGAACTACTTGTCAGAAGTAACCCCCGAGTGAATTGATGAATAACAAGAAAGCAAGATATTCTACCTCAGAAATTTGGTCTCGAAGACGCAAGCAGCTCTTTAATGGCCGATTGCCAACTCGTAGACTCGCAGTGCTATTGCGCATGCACGGACATCACTAATCTCCACCACACATGTGCAGGGGTGTCGGCACATTTTCCAGCGCAGAACGCAGGCTCCACCCCTCGAGGTGACTGGCCATGCCGCGTGGCTGCAGTGAAGAGGCCAGACAGTGGTCAAAGTTGCAACTTTTTTTTCCGGCGCATCTTTGAACGTACATAAGCGCCTCAACTCCAGTTAGTGCACTGAAAAACGGACTCGGCCAAAATTGAGCCCTTCGAGTGGAAGCAAGTCTTCCTTGATTTCAAGGGACTGCCTATGATGATGATGATGATGATGATGTGCAATTGTAGCAAGACTTCATTACTCTCACACTCCAACCCCTTGCAATAAAGGCCAATATGCCATTTGCCTTCCTAACAACTTTCTGTGTTTCCTGTACGAGGACGCCTAAATCTCTCTGAACACCACAATTTAATAGTTTCTCACCATTTAAAAATATTCTGTTTTTCTATTCCTATATGAATGGCGGGGTTTATAATGGGCAGGTCTAAATGGGCAGTCAAACCTCTTCCACTTATTTCATGCCCCCGCCCCCCCACTGGATGAAGATCATTTTCTCCTCATGGTTTTATTGACCATTTGCTACAATGAAGGAAAGATCAACTGATTCGAGAGTCAGCTGGATTTCAGAGCGAACTCTCACTAAACAAACAGGAATGTTTCAGAGAACTGGAAAGTGAGAGATAAATCAGAGCACGCCGTCATAAATTTGCAAAGGCAATTAGAATGAAATGAGATTTAACCCTTTCTGATTGGGAATGTCGGATATTGGCCCTAAAATCGGGCCTCCCCGGGTCTGTGCGGAGTTCCTACGGATTCGGGAAGGCATCGGAAATGCTGGTTTCCAGAGCACAATGCACAAAAAGCTAGAAATGCAGGTTATTCCCCATTCATCGTGTTCGCATTACAGTCCTTGATTCCTGCTGTCATCTCTCTTTTCCATTATAAAAGAAAGACTTAGGGATAAAAATTCGGTCCCGCTGTTTTCGAGGCGGTACCACCGCCTGAGTGTTGATTTTACCGCCGGGCGTTCGGTGCAGGCTCCAACTGCTGAATTCAGTTTTTACGGCCAAAGATGAGAGAGCAGCGCCAAAAAGTGGCATTGCACATTCGCCTTCGGCACCAAGGGGGCGGGAGCTTAGGAAGCCGATTGAATTTTGCACCAGGAGGCTGCCGGCACGTTGGTTGTAAAAACAGGAAAAAAAACTAAAACGTCTCCGACACACACACACACACACACACACACTGTCAGAACTATGAAACATGCAGAAATAAAGAAAGAAAAATACTTACCTTGCTCTCTGAACGATTCCGCCCGAGATTCACGATGGACTCACCACTTTGGTCAGGCTGAAAGAAGGCCTGCTGGGAAGAACGCCATGGAAACCAAATATTGTGAAAGTAGCCACAAGGGGGCGTTGCACGCTGGATGACATCACCACGTGGGTGGCATTAGAGGGTGCAGCATTCCCTCTTGCTGCCTCTACCAAAGGCCCAACGGAATTTCTCTGGAGGCGGGACGCTGCTTACCATCGACGGTAGGGCTTTGCCGCCCATTAGCCGCCTCCTGCCGATTAGAATCAGAATTTTGACCCCTTACATTTCTAACGTGCTTTTAATGGCCTCAGGATGATGTCCCAAGGTACTTTACAGACAATGAAGTACTTTAGAAGTGTAGTCATTGCCGTAATGTATAAATACAGCAGCCAATTTGCACACAGCAAGGTCCCACAAACAGCAATGTGATAATGTCCAGATAATCTGTTTTAGTGATGTGGGTTGAAAGATAAACAATGACCGGGACACCAGGGATAACTCCCCTGCTCTTCTCCGAAATAGTGCCATGGGATCTTTTACGTCCACATGAGAGAGCAGATGGAGCCTCGGTTTAACGGGTGCAGGACATTCTAAAAAGGGAGGGAGAACAGCCAGTTGTCGTGGTGCACGTTCGTACCAACGACATAGGTAAAAAAAGGGATGAGGTCCTACGAAATGAATTTAAGGAGCTAGGAGCTAAATTAAAAAGTAGGACCTCAAAAGTAGTAATCTCGGGATTGCTACCAGTGCCACGTGCTAGTCAGAGTAGGAATCGCAGGATAGCGCAGATGAATACGTGGCTTGAGCAATGGTGCAGCAGGGAGGGATTCAAATTCCTGGGGCATTGGAACCGGTTCTGGGGGAGGTGGGACCAGTACAATCTGGACGGTCTGCACCTGGGCAGAATCAGAACCAATGTCCTCGGGGGAGTGTTTGCTAGTGCTGTTGGGGAGGAGTTAAACTAATATGGCAGGGGGATGGGAACCAATGCAGGGAGATAGAGGGAAACAAAAAGGAGGCAAAAGCAAAAGACAGAAAGGAGATGAGGAAAAGTGGAGGGCAGAGAAACCCAAGGCAAAGAACAAAAAGGACCATTGTACAGCAAAATTCTAAAAGGACAGTGGGTGTTAAAAAAACAAGCCTAAAGGCTTTGTGTCTTAATGCAAGGAGTATCCGCAATAAGGTGGATGAATTAACTGTGCAAATAGATGTTAACAAATATGATGTGATTGGGATTATGGAGACGTGGCTCCAGGATGATCAGGGCTGGGAACTCAACATCCAGGGGTATTCAACATTCAGGAAGGATAGAATAAAAGGAAAAGGAGTTGGGGTAGCATTGCTGGTTAAGGAGGAGATTAAGGCAATAGTTAGGAAGGACATTAGCTTGGATGATGTGGAATCTATATGGGTGGAGCTACAGAACACCAAAGGGCAAAAAACGTTAGTGGGAGTTGTGTACAGACCTCCAAACAGTAGTAGTGATGTTCGGGAGGACATCAAACAGGAAATTAGGGGTGCATGCAATAAAGGTGCAGCAGTTATAATGGGTGACTTTAATATGCACATAGATTGGGCTAACCAAACTGGAAGCAATACGGTGGAGGAGGATTTCCTGGAGTGCATAAGGGATGGTTTTTTAGACCAATATGTCGAGGAACCAACTAGGGGGGAGGCCATCTTAGACTGGGTGTTATGTAATAAGAGAGGATTAATTAGCAATCTCGTTGTGCGAGGCCCCTTGGGGAAGAGTGACCATAATATGGTGGAATTCTGCATTGGGATGGAGAATGAAACAGTTAATTCAGAGACCATGGTCCAGAACTTAAAGAAGGGTAACTTTGAAGGTATGAGGCGTGAATTGGCTGGGATGGATTGGCGAATGATACTTAAGGGGTTGACTGTGGATGGGCAATGGCAGACATTTAGAGACCGCATGGATGAACTACAACAATTGTACATTCCTGTCTGGCATAAAAATAAAAATGGGAAGGTGGCTCAACCGTGGCTATCAAGGGAAATCAGGGATAGTATTAAAGCCAAGGAAGTGGCATACAAATTGGCCAGAAATAGCAGCGAACCTGGGGACTGGGAGAAATTTAGAACTCAGCAGAGGAGGACAAAGGGTTTGATTAGGGCAGGGAAAATGGACTATGAGAAGAAGCTTGTAGGGAACATTAAGACGAATTGCAAAACTTTCTATAGATATGTAAAGAGAAAAAGGTTAGTAAAGACAAACGTAGGTCCCCTGCAGTCAGAATCAGGGGAAGTCATAACGGGGAACAAAGAAATGGCGGACCAATTGAACAAGTACTTTGGTTCGGTATTCACGAAGGAGGACACAAACAACCTTCCGGTTATAAAAGGGGTCGGGGGGTCTAATAGGGAGTAGGAACTGAGGGAAATCCTTATTAGCCGGGAAATTGTGTTGGGGAAATTGATGGGATTGAAGGTCGATAAATCCCCAGGGCCTGATGGACTGCATCCCAGAGTACTTAAGGAGGTGGCCTTGGAAATAGTGGATGCATTGACAGTCATTTTCCAACATTCCATTGACTCTGGATCAGTTCCTATAGAGTGGAGGGTAGCCAATGTAACCCCACTTTTTAAAAAAGAAGGGAGAGAGAAAACAGGGAATTATAGACCGGTCAGCCTGACATTGGTAGTGGGTAAAATGATGGAATCAATTATTAAGGATGTCATAGCAGTGCATTTGGAAAGATGTGACATGATAGGTCCAAGTCAGCATGGATTTGTGAAAGGGAAATCATGCTTGACAAATCTTCTGGAATTTTTTGAGGATGTTTCCAGTAGAGTGGACAAGGGAGAACCAGTTGATGTGGTATATTTGGACTTTCAGAAGGCGTTCGACAAGGTCCCACACAAGAAATTGATGTGCAAAGTTAGAGCACATGGGATTGGGGGTAGTGTGCTGACATGGATTGAGAACTGGTTGTCAGACAGGAAGCAAAGAGTAGGAGTAAATGGGTACTTTTCAGAATGGCAGGCAGTGACTAGTGGGGTACCGCAAGGTTCTGTGCTGGGGCCCCAGCTGTTTACACTGTATATTAATGATTTAGATGAGGGGATTAAATGTAGTATCTCCAAATTTGCGGATGACACTAAGTTGGGTGGCAGTGTGAGTTGCGAGGAGGATGCTGTGAGGCTGCAGAGCGACTTGGATAGGTTAGGTGAGTGGGCAAATGCATGGCAGATGAAGTATAATGTGGATAAATGTGAGGTTATCCACTTTGGTGGTAAAAACAGAGAGACAGACTATTATCTGAATGGTGACAGATTAGGAAAAGGGGAGGTGCAACGAGACCTGGGTGTCGTGGTACATCAGTCATCGAAGGTTGGCATGCAGGTGCAGCAGGCGGTTAAGAAAGCAAATGGCATGTTGGCCTTCATAGCAAGGGGATTTGAGTACAGGGGCAGGGAGGTGTTGCTACAGTTGTATAGGGCATTGGTGAGGTCACACCTGGAGTATTGTGTACAGTTTTGGTCTCCTAACCTGAGGAGGGACATTCTTGCTATTGAGGGAGTGCAGCGAAGGTTCACCAGACTGATTCCCGGGATGGCGGGACTGACCTATCAAGAAAGACTGGATCAACTGGGCTTGTATTCACTGGAGTTCAGAAGAATGAGAGGGGACCTCATAGAAACATTTAAAATTCTGACGGGGTTAGACAGGTTAGATGCAGGAAGAATGTTCCCAATGTTGGGGAAGTCCAGAACCAGAGGTCACAGTCTGAGGATAAGGGGTAAGCCATTTAGGACCGAGATGCGGAGGAACTTCTTCACCCAGAGAGTGGTGAACCTTTGGAATTCTCTACCACAGAAAGTTGTTGAGGCCAATTCACTAAATATATTCAAAAAGGAGTTAGATGAGGTCCTTACTACTAGGGGGATCAAGGGGTATGGCAAGAAAGCAGGAATGGGGTACTGAAGTTGAATGTTCAGCCATGAACTCATTGAATGGCGGTGCAGGCTAGAAGGGCCGAATGGCCTACTCCTGCACCTATTTTCTATGTTTCTATGTCCCATCTGAAAGACAGCACCTCTGACAGTGCAGTGCTCCCTCAGCACTGCACTGGAGTGTCAGCCTAGATTTTCTCATGCTCAAGTCCCTAGAATGGGCCTTGAACCCAACATCTTCTGACTCAGAGGTGAGAGTGCTACCCACTGAGCCACAGCTGGCACTGTGACAAGAGATATAAAGACTTCTTTAAGTGACTCTGAAACAGTACAAAATGGATGTCCATAAGTGGGAGCATGAGATCATGGCTGATCGTCTATCTCAACTCCACTTTCCTGCACAATCCCCATATCTCTTGATTCCCTTAATATCTAAACATCTATCATAAAAACATAAGAACATAAGATATAGGAGCAGGAGTAGGCCATATGGCCTCTCGAGCCTGCTCTGCCATTCAATAAGATCATGGCTGATCCGATCATGGACTCAGCTCCACTTCCCTGCCCGCTCCCCATAACCCCTTATCCCCTTATCGTTTAAGAAACTGTCTATTTCTGTCTTAAATTTATTCAATGTTCCAGCTTTCACAGCTCTCTGAGGCAGTGAATTCCACAGATTTACAACCCTCTGAAAGAAGAAATTTCTCCTCATCTCTGTTTTAAATGGGCGGCCCCTTATTCTAAGACCATGCCCCCTAGTTCTAGTCTCCCCCATCAGTGGAAACATCCTCTCTGCGTCCCCCTTGTCAAGCCCCCTCATAATCTGATACATTTCGATAAGATCACCTCTCATTCTTCTGAATACCAATGAGTAGAGGCCCAACCTACTCAACCTTTCCTCATAAGTCAACCCCCTCATCCCTGGAATCAACCGAGTGAACCTTCTCTGAACTGCCTCCAAAGCAAGTATATCCTTTCGTAAATATGGAAACCAAAACTGCACGCAGTATTCCAGGTGTGGCCTCACCAATACCCTGTACAACTGTAGCAAGACTTCCCTGCTTTTATACTCCATCCCCTTTGCAATAAGGCCACGATACCATTGGCCTTCCTGATCACTTGCTGTACCTGCATGCTATCCTTTTGTGTTTCATGCACAAGTACACCCAGGTCCTACTGTACTGCGGCAGTTTGCAATCTTTCTCCATTTAAATAATAACTTGCTGTTTGATTTTTTTCTGCCAAAGTGCATGACCTCAAACTTTCCAACATTATACTCCATCTGCCAAATTTTTGCCCACTCACTTAGCCTGTCTATATCCTTTTGCAGATTTTTTGTGTCCTCCTCACACATTGCTTTTCCCCCCATTTTTGCATCCTCGGCAAACTTGGCTACGTTACACTCAGTCCCTTCTTCCAAGTCATTAATATAGATTGTAAATAGTTGGGGTCCCAGCACTGAACCCTGTGGCACCCCACTAGTTACTGGTTGCCAACCCGAGAATAAACCATTTATCCCGACTCTGTTCTCTGTTAGTTAGCCAATCCTCTATCCATGCTAATATATTACCCACAACCCCGTGACCTTTTACCTTGTGCAGTAACCTTTTATGTGGCACCTTGTCAAATGCCTTCTGGAAATCCAAATACACCATATCCACAGTCCAATCCTGCCCCATGATACAAAAACACAGATAATAAAGTGGAAAAGGGCAGATTGTGTAGTTGGCGGGGGGGTATAGGGAGGGGGGAGGTGTGGAAAAGGGCAGATTGTGTAGTTGGCGGGGGGGGGTATGGGGAGGGGGGAGGTGTGGAAAAGGGCAGATTGTGTAGTTGGCGGGGGGGTATAGGGAGGGGGGAGGTGTGGAAAAGGGCAGATTGTGTAGTTGGCGGGGGGGTATGGGGAGGGGGGAGGTGTGGAAAAGGGCAGATTGTGTAGTTGGCGGGGGAGTATGGGGAGGGGGGAGGTGTGGAAAAGGGCAGATTGTGTAGTTGGCGGGGGGGGGTATGGGGAGGGGGGAGGTGTGGAAAAGGGCAGATTGTGTAGTTGGCGGGGGGGGGTATGGGGAGGGGGGAGGTGTGGAAAAGGGCAGATTGTGTAGTTGGCGGGGGGGGGGTATGGGGAGGGGGGAGGTGTGGAACCCCCCCCCCCCAGAATTACAGTGAACGAATACACAGATGGTGACCCTTGAGTCCATTGGGGCTGTGCTGACACTAACTTTCCCCATGGAGCTCGCTTCTTCGGCAATGGGTTAAATTTAAGGCACAAACGAGGAACTCAGTTGGGCCTCAGGAGCCGGACAGTCGGTTTATGTAAAAGTTTCATTTTTGATGATTCAGCCACAAGAGGCTTCGAAAGGCAAACAGTATTGGGTGAAGGGTTGGGTGCCAGCTTGCTTATTTTCCAAATCTGTCTGGGTGGAAAGAAGCAGTCATAAAGTTTGCCTTGGCATAGCTGAAAGTAGGTCACATTCTGCATATCTGGCCTCGTCCATGGCTGTACACTCACTGCTGTTCCAATCGATTGTCCCGGACACACAGCTATTTCATATTCAAGAGACTAATTTTAAATTTATTAATGGCATATTATTAAAATATAACCAAGCAAGATAAATTGAATAAATATTTCTGCACATGTTTTCCATTCATGAGTTGCATTTGTGCATCGGGCTGTTACTCTCCTCACTACTCATTTGTGTTCGAAAAGTATTGGGGGTGAGTGATGGAAACTCAAAAGGTCCTGAATGTCCACAGGGTTCTCCCGATCTTCTGCTGTGAATTCGATGGAAGATTGGTGGAAACACCTGGAGAAATGGCTTCAATGGGCATTTTTAACCGTTTATAACCTCCGGGGGGAGGGGGAGGGATTGATCTCCCATTGAAGAACATCTGTTCAGAGTTCACTGACTTCAGAAGTCCCCTGATTTGTCTGGCTTGGGTGGGTGATAAGAAAACAATTCCAAGCGACCGCAGATCCTGTCTGAAACAGGCGGGAACGCCGTCTATAGATTCAAACTGGACTCAAGTGAGGTCATTGCCAAATTCCAATCTTACTGCCTGATGAACCATTTCCTGCTCCCACCCACCAGTCGTGGGGTTGGGGGCAGTACAAGTCCCAAGACGGCCATTGTAAATGCTACTTAAAGGGGTCCTTAGCTGTTCTCTTAATGAAAAGTGTAGAGCTTTTGGAGACCTTTCTCTTTCAGTAGCTTGTAGGTTTTTGACCCTTTGAAAGGATTTGAAAGTGCTTGTAGTTTGTGAGATGTTTAGGTGCTTCAGGCTTTGAAGCTGATTGTCCTTGACTCAGTGATAGTACTCTTGCCTCTGAGTTTGAAGGCAATGGATTCAAAATTCACCCCAGAGAATCTGGATTGACTCTTCAGTTCAATACTGAGGGAGTTCTGTGCTGTCGAGGTGCCGTCTGTTGTTGAGACATTAAACCAAAACCCTGTCTTCCCTCTCAGGCAAACGGAAACATTCTCATAGCATTACTTGAAGAAGCTCAGGCGAGTTCTCCTGGTGTGCTGTCCAATATTTATCCCTCAACCAACATCACAAAGACAGGTTATCTTGTCATTTATATTATTGTTGTTTGTGGGACCATGCTGTGTGCAAATTGGCTGCCGATTTTCTATGCATTATAATAGCACTTCAAAAGTACTTCATCAACGGGTCTGGATGGGGTGAATGTCATTACACAAAAGCAAGTTCTTTCTTGTAGGAATCTCACTCCAGGAGGAGGAGGAAGAGGAAGAAGAGGAGTAATAGGAAGGAGCAACAGAGCTTCAGCTGGATGCAGAATAAATAGAAGAACTAGCCGTGCCTCTAGCCAAGCTGTTCCAGTACAGCTACAACACTGGCATCTACCCAACAATGTGGAAAACTGCCCAGGTATGTCCTGTCCACAAAAAGCAGGACAAATCCAATCTGGCCAATTACCGCCCCATCAGTCTAATCTCAATCATTAGCAAAGTGATGGAAGGTGTCATCAGCAGTGCTATCAAGCAGCACTTACTCACCAATAACCTGCTCACCGATGCTCAGTTTGGGTTCTGCCAGGACCACTCGGCTCCAGACCTCATTACAGCCTTGGTCCAAACATGGACAAAAGAGCTGAATCCCAGAGGTGAGGTGGGAGTGACTGCCCTTGACATTAAGGCAGTATTTGACTGAGTGTGACATCAAGGAGCCCTAGTAAAACTGAAGTCAATGGGAATCAGGGGAAAACTCTCCACTGGCTGGAGTCATACCCAGCACAAAGGAAGGTGGTTGTGGTTGTTGGAGGTCAATCATCACAGCCCCAGGACATCGCTGGAGAGTACCACTGGCAATATCCTAGGCCCAACCATCTACAGCTGCTTCATCAATGACCTTTCCTCCATCATAAGGTTAGAAGTAGGAATGTTTGTTGATGACTGCACAGTGTTCAGTTCCATCCGCAACTCCTCAGATAATGGAGCAGTCCATGCCCGCATGCAACAAGTCCTAGACAACATTCAGGCTTGGGCTGATAGGTGGCAAGTAACATTCGTGTCACACAAGTGCCAGGCAATGACTCTCTCCAACAAGCAAGAGTCTAACCATGGCCCCATGACATTTCCATCACCAACTCCCCCATCATCAACATCCTGTGGGTCAGCATTGATCAGAGTCTTAACTGGACCAGCCACATAAATACTGTGGCAACAAGAGCAGGTCAGAGGCTGGGTATTCTGTGGTGAGTGTCTCATTTCCTGACTCCCCAAAGCCTTTCCATCATCTACAAGGCACAAGTCAGGAGTGTGATGGAACACTCTCCAATTGCCTGGATGAGTGCAGCTCCATCAACATTCAAGAAGCTCAACACCATCCAGGACAAAGCAGCCCGCTTGATTGCCCCCCAACCACCAACTTAAACATTCACTCCTTCCACCACCGGCGCATCATGGCTGGAGTATGTACCATCTACATAATGCACTGCAGCAACTCGTCAAGACTTCGTCGGCAGAAAATCCCAAACCCACGGCCTCTACCACCTAGAAGGACAAGGGCAGCAGGTGCATGGGAACACCATCTTCTGCAAATTCCCCTCCAAGTCACACACCATCCTGACTTGGAAATATATCGCCATTCCTTCATCGTTGCTGGGTCAAAATCCTGGAACTCCCTCCCTAACAGCACTGAGGGAGCACCTTCACCACACGGACTGCAGCGGTTCCAGAATACGGCTCACCACCACCTTCTCAAGGGCAATTAGGGATGGGCAATAAATGCTTGCCTTGCCAGGGATGCCCAGTTCACAGGAACGAATAAAAAAAAATGTGCTTGGAGGAATCCTTACCCTCCCAACAGATATTCTAGCCCACAACAACTTATCTGCCGTTCTCAGAAGAACTTCCTTTACGGAGGCTTTGAATCTTCTGGAAGGACGTGACAGTGTTGTGTCACATTCTGCAAGAGGCCCTGCAGCCAACTTTTACAGCTAGTACACCATTGCCTCTTGCAGTCAAGGTCACAGTAGTCCTGAACAACACTGCCCTTGGCTCCTTCAATATTGTTTGGTCCGCAGTTCGTGCCGTTTTTAAGCAGGTGACTGATGCCGGTTCTCACTTTCCCCAGGAACATCTAGAGGCAGCAGGATAGGACTGTGGGTTCACAAAGGTTGCAAGATTCTTCCACGTCCACAGCAACATTGGCAGAGCCCACGTCACCCTGTGGGTTCCTTCACACAATACAATTACCTTCAAGAATTGCAAGGGTTTCCACTCCATCAATGATACGGGACTGTACCTGCTTTCTTGGCAAATGTCATGATGCTTTTATAGATTACCAATTGTCCACCACAACCTCATCCATAGTTTTCCCCTGCACAGCAAGTTAAAGACTGGCTGCTTGGAGACAGGTGTTAACCCCTGCATAACAAGATCTTGCGTTTATATAGCGCTTTTAAGATCGTTAAACATCTCAATGCACTTCACAGGAATGTTATCAAACAAGGCACATAAGGAGATATTAGGACAGGTGACCAAAAGCTTGGTCAAAGAGGTAGGTTTTGAAAAGTGCCTTAAAGGAGGAGAGAGAGGTAAGGAGGAGGATAGTTTTAGGGAGGGAATTCTAGAGCTTAGGGCCCTGGCAACAGAAGGCACAGGCACCAGTGGTTGAGCGTTTAAAATGAGGGATGCGCACGAGGCCAGAATTGGAGGAGCTCAGAGATTTTGGAGGGTCGTAGGGCTAGATGTGGTTAGAGAGATATGGAGGTGTGAGACCATGGAGGAATTTGAAAACAAGGCTGAGAGTTTTTGAAATCGAGGTGTTGCCGGACTGGGAGCCAATGTAGGTCAGCGAGCACAGGGGTGATGGGTGAATGGGACTTGGTGCGAGATTTGGATGAGCTCAAGTTGATGAAGGATGTATACCTAAATTATGATATATCTTAGGAACGCGCGCTTGGCTGCGGAACACAGATGCATTTAGATCCATGGGTAAACTAGAACCCTCATCAAGCTGACAATAGGAAGACAACTTTGGTGGCTTCCTGCGTTACAGACCAGAAAGAGTATCCCACATGATAATGGTTCGCTGTATGCTGCGAATCTTTGCCCTGCAATGGCGACCATACATAAACAGTCATGTATGAACAGTCATATCCAAAATCTGTCCCAGCCTTTCCATCCTACAATCAACATTATTCCCCCAAATACTAAGATTGATATTCATGTTACCTAACATTGCCTTCCATACATTGTCTCTACGCAGATATGTTTTCCAAATTCCTAAACTGGAAACCTGCACCTCATTCCCTGGCAACAGTGTAACTGTTGATTCACCCCAAACGCCATCAGGTATGGCCTGTCATAATATTATAAAAACGATGCATCAATGTGCACTTTCTGTCATCACACTTTCGACCTAATACTCCGATTTCATAGAAGATGAATAAGGAAGGAAAAAAAATTGAGAATTGAGACAGTGCAGTAGCAAAGTTTTGTAACATTAATACAATAACACCACAGTGATAAAGCCACTTGTGAAGATGTATTACGATATAACTAGGGGATTCCTCAGTTCACTGTGTGTGAGCTGTGTTAGCCGCGGCTTAGTTGGTAGCACTCTTACTTCTGAGTCATGAGAGTTCAAATTCCACTCCAGAGACTTGAACACAAAATCTAGGCTGACATTCCAGTGCAGCAGTAGTGGAGGTCCTCTCTTTTGGATGAGACGTTAAACCGAGGCCCTTTCTGCCCGCTGAGGTGGCACTTTTTTGAAGCTGAGTAGTGGTGTCCTGGCCAATATTTATCCCTCAGCCAACTTCACTAAAACAGATTATCTGGTCATTATCATGTTGCTGTTTGTGGGAGCTTGCTGTGCGCAAATTGGCTGCTGCGTTTCCTACATTACAACAGTGACTACACTTCAAAAGTACTTCATTGGCTGTAAAAGCGCTTTGGGACGTCCTGAGGTTTGAAAGGCGCTACATTAATGCAAGTCTTTCTTTCTGATTATTTATTAAATGGCTGGCCTGTGAGGGAAAGAATTCCTCGCACATGTCGATTTGCCAGAGTTCAATCGTTAACGTATCCTGGGGAAGATAATACTGCAGTGGTTCGCACTGCCTCAATTAACATATCTCCTGCTGCGTGAGCTTTCCAAGCGGATAATATCAGCTCATCAAAGTAAAGAAAGACTTGCATTTATATAGCACCTTTCATGACCTCAGGACGTCTCAAAGCGGTTGGTATGGTAGCATGGTGGTTATATTACTGGACTAGTTATCTAGAGGCCAGGACTGATGATCTAGAGACATGAGTTTAAACCCACCATGGCAGCTGGGGAATTTAAATTCAGTTAATTAAATAAATCTGGAATTTTAAAGACGCTGGTACCAGTAATGGTGACCATGTAACTTGTTGTAAAAACTCATCTGGTTCACTAATGACCTTTAGGGAAGGAAATCTGCCATCCTTACCCGGTCTGGCCTATATGTGACTCCAGACCCACAGCAATTTGGTTGACTCTTAACTGCCCTTGAAATGGACAAGCAAGCCACTCAGTTGTATAAGGCGGCTCACCACCACCTTCTCAAGGGGCAATTAGGAATGGGCAATAAATGCTGGCCTTGCCAGCGGCGCCCACATCCAATGAATTTTAAAAGAAGCACTTTACAGCCAATGAAGTACTTTTGTAAGTGTAGTCACTGTTGTAATGTAGGAATCGCGGCAGCCAATTTGTGCACAGCAAGCTCCCTCCCACAAACAGCAATGTGATAATGACCAGTTAATCTGTTTTAGTGATGCTGATTGTTGGATAAATAACAGCCAGGACACCAAGGAGAATTCCCCATGCCCCCATTCCTTTGAAATAGTGCCATGGGATCTTTTACATTCACATGAGAGGGCAGACGGCGCCTCGGTTTAACGTCTCATGCGAAGGACGCCACCTCCGATAATCTGTTTTAGTAATGTTGGCTGAGGGATAAATATTGGCCAGGACTTTGGGGAGAACTCCCCTGCACTTGTTTGAAATCCTATCACACCCTCAAAACATCCCAACGTACTTTACAAGCATTAAATCACTTTTGAAGTTTTGTTATGTCGGAAAACAAAGCAGACAATTTGCGCACATGATGAATGACAGCTATTTAATTTGTGTTTCATTCAAAGTAAGAATGTTGGCCAGGACACCTTAAAATTGTGTTCTGGGACCTTTTATCTACTTGAATACTTTATTTAGAATCTCATCCAAAAAGTGCAGCACTTCCGACAATGCAACACTCCTTCCGTACTGCATTGAACATCACGAAGTGCAGTCGGAATGGTCAGAGTTCACACGTCAGTAATGTTCCGTGGGGTGATGTGCGGTATTTGTGGAACCCGACCCCAGCATTAGTCTGTCACTTCAAGAAAGCAAAGGAGAAAAGTGACAGCATTGAAAATAGACGCTGTATTGTCAGTGTTTGTGCTATGGAGGACAGTTCTTTTTGGCAGAGTCTTATTTTGAACATGATTTAGGGATCTTTGTAATCCAATACTGAATGGAAAAAGAATTTGTAGTGTATCTGCTTCATGGGTTCTTTGCTTTAGAATGCACAGCTACACACTTGCTGTAAAGAACTAGCTGGCTTATTAGCAAATGTTTAACAATCAAACTGAACACGATTGGTTCACAACTGCATGCCTCATCGTGGAGAACCTGGACTCAAATTAACTGGGGTTTTATTGAGTCTTGTGAACATCACATGACTGGCTAAGACCCTCACAATACACCAGCTCCACAAACCTGTGAGCATGCTCACAAGTGCATATATTACAGAACTGACTTTTTATTAAGGATCAAAACATAATGTACATCAGTATTCAGCTACTAACCCCATCTTCAAGCTCCCTGATTGAAACAAAGAAACATAGAAACATAGAAAATAGGTGCAGGAGTAGGCCATTCAGCCCTTCGAGCCTGCACCGCCATTCAATGAGTTCATGGCTGAACATGCAACTTCAGTACCCCCTTCCTGCTTTCTCGCCATACCCCTTGATCCCCCTAGTAGTAAGGACTTCATCTAACTCCTTTTTGAATATATTTAGTGAATTGGCCTCAACAACTTTCTGTGGCAGAGAATTCCACAGGTTCACCACTCTCTGGGTGAAGAAGTTTCTCCTCAGCTTGGTCCTAAATGGCTTACTCCTTATCCTTCGACTGTGACCCCTGGTTCTGGACTTCCCCAACATTGGGAACATTCTTCCTGCATCTAACCTGTCTAAACCCATCAGAATTTTAAACGTTTCTATGAAATCCCCTCTCATTCTTCTGAACTCCAGTGAATACAAGCCTAGTTGATCCAGTCCTTCTTGATAGGTCAGTCCCACCATCCCGGGAATTAGTCTGGTGAATCTTCGCTGCACTCCCTCAATAGCAAGAATGTCCTTCCTCAAGTTAGGAGACCAAAACTGTACACAATACTCCAGGTGTGGCCTCACCAAGGCCCTGTACAACTGTAGCAACACCTCCCTGCCCCTGTACTCAAATCCCCTCGCTATGAAGGCCAACATGCCATTTGCTTTCTTAACCACCTGCTGTATCTGCATGCCAACCTTCAATGACTGATGTACCATGACACCCAGGTCTCGTTGCACCTTCCCTTTTCCTAATCTGTCACCATTCAGATAATAGTCTGTCTCTCTGTTTTTACCACCGAAGTGGATAACCTCACATTTATCCATATTATACTTCATCTGCCATGCATTTGCCCACTCACCTAACCTATCCAAGTCACTCTGCAGTCTCATAGCATCCTCCTCGCAGCTCACACTGCCACCCAACTTAGTGTCATCCGCAAATTTGGAGATACTACATTTAATCCCCTCGTCTAAATCATTAATGTACAATGTAAACAGCTGGGGCCCCAGCACAGAACCTTGCGGTACCCCACTAGTCACTGCCTGCCATTCTGAAAAGTACCCATTTACTCCTACTCTTTGCTTCCTGTCTGCCACCCAGTTCTCAATCCACGTCAGCACACTACCCCCAATCCCATGTGCTTTAACTTTGCACATTAATCTCTTGTGCGGGACCTTGTCGAAAGCCTTCTGAAAGTCCAAATATACCACATCAACTGGTTCTCCCTTGTCCACTTTACTGGAAACATCCTCAAAAAATTCCAGAAGGTTTGTCAAACATGATTTCCCTTTCACAAATCCATGCTGACTTGGACCTATCATGTCACCATTTTCCATATGCACTGCTATGACATCCTTAATAATTGATTCCATCATTTTACCCACTACTGAGGTCAGGCTGACCGGTCTATAATTCTCTGTTTTCTCTCTCCCTCCTTTTTTAAAAAGTGGGGTTACATTGGCTACCCTCCACTCCATAGGAACTGATCCAGAGTCAATGGAATGTTGGAAAATTGGAAGAGTCTGTCACAAGCTGGTTTCTTAATTGATACGTTATTAGATACTGATTGTGAATGGAATCTCTTCATTACCAACTCAGACTGGCATGAAGCACGAACGTGGGTGAAGTAAAGCATCGGTCTGGAATTTGCGGTCAGTGGCGAAGCAGAGGCGTTCACCGTTGGCCCTGAAGAAAGCTGCCCGAAGAAATCTCGCGAAATTTGCCTTTTTCAACGCATAAGTGATTTCAATGTAGAATCACGGGGAATCCCTAACGCGAGCTGCTGTGACGTCAACAAGCTGTCTCAGCAGCCAATCACAATGCAGAATTCTCTCAGACTGAGAACCACGAAATGAAGAAGTTGACTTTATCCCGACTTTTAAAAAATGTTACAGAGAGCAAAACAAGGATTGGGGCTCTCGCGTGGGGAGAAGGTAGAATCGGAAATATCATGAACAAACTTTGATAAATATGTATATATAGATTTTTTAAAGTTGCTTTAAAATTGTAACATTTATCATAATGGAGAAATTTGACGTTCCACAAAATTTAAATTAGTGTTTCGGGACCATATTGTTAAAACCAAACCAGACTCCCCACCCACCCTTTCCTTCAACGACTGTCTGTCCCACCTGTGACAGAGACTGTAATTCCCGTGTTGGGCTGTACAGTCACCTGAGAACTTTTAGAGCGGAAGCCAAGTCTTCCTCGATTTCGAGGAACTGCCTATGATGATGATGCAAACCCCAGTTGCACCTAATAAGAACATAAGAAATAGGAGTACGAACAGTAGTAGGCCATTCGGCCCCTCGAGCCTGCTCCGCCATTAAATACCATCATGGCTGATCTGATCATGGACTCAGCTCCACTTCCCCGCCCACTCCCCATAACCCCTTATCCCCTTATTGTTTAAGAAACTGTCTATTTCTGTCTTAAATTTATTCAATGTCCCAGCTTCCACAGCTCTCTGAGGCAGCGAATTCCACAGATTTACAACACTCTGAGAGAAGAAATTTCTCCTCATCTCAGTTTTAAATGGGCGGTCCCTTATTCTAAGATTGCGACCTCTAGTTCTAGACTCCCCCATTAGTGGAAACATCCTCTCTGCAGCCACCTTGTCAAGCCCCCTCATAATCTGATACACTTCGATAAGATCACCTCTCATTCTTCTGAATTCCAATGAGTAGAGGCCCAACCTACTCAACCTTTCCTCATAAGTCAACCCCTCATCCCTGGAATCAACCAAGTGAACCTTCTCTGAACTACCTCCAAAGCAAGTATATCCTTTCATAAATATGGAAACCAAAACTGCACGCAGTATTCCAGGTGTGGACTCACCAATACCCTGTATAACTGTAGCTAGATTTCACTGCTTTTATACTCCATCCCTTTTGCAATAAAGGCCAAGATTCCATTGGTCTTCCTGATCACTTGCTGTACCTGCATACTATCCTTTTGTGTTTCATGCACAAGTACCCCCAGGTCCCGGTGTACTGCAGCACTTTGCAATCTTTCTCCATTTAATTAATAACTTGCTCTTTGATTTTTTCTGCCAAAATGCATGACCTCACACTTTCCAACATTATACTCCATCTGCCAAATTTTTCGCCACTCACTTAGCCTTTCTATGTCCTTTTGCAGATTTTTTTCACACATTGCTTTTCCTCCCATCGTTGTATCGTCAGAAAACTTAGTTACGTTACACTCAGTCCCTTCTTCCAAGTCGTTAATATAGATTGTAAATTGTTGGGGTCCCAGCACATAGAACATAAGAACATAAGAACATAAGAATTAGGAACAGGAGTAGGCCATCTAGCCCCTCGAGCCTGCTCCACCATTCAATAAGATCATGACTGATCTGGCCGTGGACTCAGCTCCACTTACCCGCCCGCTCCCCATAACCCTTAATTCCCTTATTGGTTAAAAATATAATTTTCTGTGATTTGAATACATTCAATGAGCTAGCCTCAACTGCTTCCTTGGGCAGATAATTCCACAGATTCACAACCCTCTGGGAGAAGAAATTCCTTCTCAACTCGGTTTTAAATTGGCTCCCCCGTATTTTGAGGCTGTGCCCCCTAGTTCTAGTCTCCCCGACCAGTGGAAACAACCTCTCTGCCTCTATCTTGTCTATCCCTTTCATTATATTAAATGTTTCTATCAGATTACCCCTCATCCTTCTGAACTCCAATGAGTAAAGACCCAGTCTACTCAATCTATCATCATAAGATAACCCCCTCATCTCTGGAATCAGCCTAGTGAATCGTCTCTGTACCCCCTCCAAAGCTAGTATATCCTTCCTTAAGTAAGGTGACCAAAACTGCATGCAGTACTCCAGGTGCAGCCTTACCAATACCCTGTACAGTTGCAGCAGGACCTCCCTGCTTTTGTACTCCATTCCTCTCGCAATGAAGGCCAACATTCCATTCGCCTTCCTGATTACCTGCTGCACCTGCAAACTAACTTTTTGGGATTCATGCACAAGGACCCCCAGGTCCCTCTGCACCGCAGCATGTTGTAATTTCTCCCCATACAAATAATATTCCCTTTTACTGTTTTTTTTTCCAAGGTGGATGACCTCACATTTTCCGACATTGTATTCCATCTGCCAAACCTTAGCCCATTCGCTTAACCTATCTAAATCTCTTTGCAACCTCTCTGTGTCCTCTACACAACCCGCTTTCCCACTAATCTTTGTGTCATCTGCAAATTTTGTTACACTATACTCTGTCCCCTCTTCCAGGTCATCTATGTATATTGTAAACAGTTGTGGTCCCAGCACCGATCCCTGTGGCACACCACTAACCACCGATTTCCAACCCGAAAAGGACCCATTTATCCCGACTCTCTGCTTTCTGTTAGCCAGCCAATTCTTGATCTATGCTAATACATTTCGTCTGACTCCGCGTACCTTTATCTTCTGCAGTAACCTTTTGTGTGGCACCTTACGATTGCCTTTTGGAAATCTAAATACACCACATCCATCAGTACACCTCTATCCACCATGTTCGTTATATCCTCAAAGAATTCCAGTAAATTCGTTAAACATGATTTCCCCTTCATGAATCCATGCGGCACCCCACTAGTTACTGGTTGCCAACCAGAGAATGAACTCTCTGTTTTCTGTTAGTTAGCCAATCCTCTATCCATGCTGGTATATTAACCCCAACGCTGTGAACTTTTAGCTTGTGCAGTAACCTTTTATGTGGCACCTTGTCAAATGCCTTCTGGAAGTCCTAATCTACCCTGTTTGTTACATCCTCAAAGAATTCCAGTAAATTTGTCAAACATGACTTCCCCTTCATAAATCCATGCTGACTCTGCCTGACCGAATTTTGCTTTTCCAAATGCCCTGCTACTGGTTCTTTCATAATGGACTCCAACATTTTCCCAGCCACAGATGTTAGGCTAACTGGTCTATAATTTCCTGCTTTTTGTCTGCCTCCTTTTTTAAATAGGGGCTTACATTTGCAGTTTTCCAATCTGCTGGGACCTCCCCAGAATCCAGGGAATTTTGGTAAATTACAACCATTTCCTGCCGCTACTTCTCTTAAGACCCTAGGATGCAAGCCATCAGGTCCAGGGGATTTATCTGCCTTTAGTCCCATTATGTTTCTAAGTACCTCCTCCTTAGTGATTGTGATTGTGTTAAGTTTCTCCCCCCTTTTAGCCCCTTGATTATCCACTGTTGGGATATTATTAGTAGCCTCTACCGTAAAGACTGATACAAAATATTTATTCAGAGTTTCTGCCATCCATGTTCCCCATTACTAATTCCCCGGTCTTGTCCTCTAAGGGACCGACATTTACTTTAGCCACTCTTTTCCTTTTTATATAGCTATAGAAACGCTTGCTATCTGTTTTTCTATTTTGTGCTAGTTTACTTTCATCGTCAATCTTCTCTTTCTTAATCATCTTTTTAGCCATTCTTTGCTGGCTTTTAAAAGCTTCCCAGTCTTCTGTCCTCCCACTAGTTTTGGTCACTTTGTATGCCCTTGTTTTTAATTGGATACCTTCCTTTATTTTTTTAGTTAGCCACGGATGGCTATCTTTTCTCTTACACCCTTTCCTCCTCACTTGAATATATTTTTCTTGAGAGTTGTGAAATATCTCCTTCAATGTACGCCACTGTTCATCAATCGTCCTACAGCTTAATCTATTTTCCCAGTCCACTTTACCCAACTCTGCCCTCATACCTTCATAGTCTCCTTTATTTAAGCTTAGTACGCTGGTTAGAGATCCAACTTTCTCACCCTCCATCTGAATTTGAAATTCAACCATGCTATAATCCAACAAGGCCTAATATTTAACGGGGTATTTAACAGCGATATTACCGCGGAAAAGCCCAAGTTTTTGTCAGTCTCACTGATTTCACAAATGACACTGCTGCCGGCAATGGGGGTTGATACGTCCTTACTGTACAGTATAAATGCACAAGAGGCCCATGCTTGAGAGAAGGTCAGTCTGTGACCTGTCCTTTATTCCATAGCACTCAAGTGATGAAGGTGGGTGGAGCTTCCCCTTTTATACCTGAAGGTCCAGTTTAGGAGTGTCTCCCACAAGTTCACCACCTAGTGGTCAATGGTCTCACAGTGTACAACTTGTCAGTTTATACATGGGTTACAATGCTGGTTGAATACATGACAGGGGTGGGCTGTAGGACAGGAGCTAAACCATGGCCAGTGTTAGGGCAGTGACTGACTGACCGCAACTTCAGGATTTCCGAGTTAGGATCCGCATGCGCTACTTCCTGAAGTTGCGGTCCGTTTCAAAGGGGTAACAACGGCAAACTGCGGTTTGTTCGGTATTATTACCTACCCCTGATTCTCGTCCAACATCTAGAAATGACAGTGGTGGGCACACCATATTTTTCGTAGAATGTTTGATCCCAGCTGATCCTGATAATTTAAGGGGTTGAATTTCCATGGTGGTTTCTCCCTCTCACCAGTTCTTGATGTCAGTCTTCATCACCCATTTCTTCAGTTCATATCAGCAAACTTCCCCAACTCACTCCTCGCCACCCTTACCAGTCCCTAGCCGATGCTGTACCTGCTTTGCTCTGGCGATTGAACTCTGTCACAAATTGTAAGCAGGACATTCTTGCTATGTATGCATGTTAATGTATTTACTGTAACACTAGCCCACTGAATGTACCTGCACTCTGTATACACCATACCTGTACCACCATACCTGTGCTGCTGCTGGAGACCTAAGGGTCACCTGTACACTGCAGGTAAC
Source organism: Pristiophorus japonicus (assembly GCF_044704955.1). Classification (NCBI taxonomy): domain Eukaryota; kingdom Metazoa; phylum Chordata; class Chondrichthyes; family Pristiophoridae; genus Pristiophorus; species Pristiophorus japonicus. The sequence continues at coordinate 3,713,343 of NC_091987.1, forward strand.
CAGGTATAAAAGGGAGCTCACCTCTTGGTGTCCTCACTCTAGGAGCTGCAATAAAGGACTAAGGTCACTACTGTTCAAGTACTATACCCTTACCTCGTGGAGTCGTTATTAGAGTGCTTGCATATACTACAGTTCTCATTCACAGCATTACACCAGCCAAAATTCAAGCCGGTATTTTGTAGTTGTCATGTATCTTACATTATTATATATAACTGTATCCCAACATGCGATACATGGCTGTAATAAGATATGACCTGTAACCACCAGCATACCTTACCACCAGGGGTGCACTTGCAAGAGACAGGTATATAAGGACAGGTCTCAGGCAAGTGCAGCATTCCAGAGCTGTGAAATAAAGGTGCAGGTCCAGAGTGACCTTGACTTCACTATATGCTCATGTGAGTCTGTACTGAGGGGACAGGACTTTACAGTGGCGACGAGTTACGGGATTACAGAATCCACAGAATGGCAAACAACGGATCAGATGAAAAGTACAATGCGGGAGACAATTGGGAGGACTTTATAGAAAGACTCCAGCAAAGCTTTGTAACCAAAGACTTGGTTAGGCGACGATAAGGCAGACAAGAGAAGAGCTCATCTCTTGACCAGCTGTGGCTCGAAAACATACGCTTTAATGAAGGAGCTGTTAGCACCCGAGAAACCAGCAAGCAAGTCGTTTGAAGAATTGAGCACACTGGTAAGAGACCACCTGAAGCCAGCGAGCAGCCTACACATGGCCAGACACAGGTTCTACAACTACAGACGCTGTGTGGGCCAGAGCATACCTGACTTCGTGGCGGAACTTCGGAGGTTGGCTAGTTTATGTGAGTTCTCCGATGAACTGAGGAGAGAAATGCTGAGAGACTTTTTCATTGAAGGAATAGGCCACGCAGGCATATTCCGAAAGCTCATAGAGACCAAGAACCTGACCTTAGAGGCAGCAGCACTGGTTGCACAGACATTCTTGGTAGGGGAAGAAGAAACGAGGTTGATTTACAATGCAGGTACGACAACTAATGAAATATCGGAACAAGAAGTTCATAGCACTAAACAAGCTGCTACCCCCACACACAGACAAAACCGGGAGAACAGGCTCTCGACAGCAGGCAGAAGCCATCAAGGGCCACAGGAACGGCCGTTCACACCTCATCAACCCACAATGCGAGCAATCAATTACAAACTGAGAGAAGCTCAAGAGAGATCAGCCAGACGCAGCTCATTCTTATGAAACACTTTGAACAATGGAACAGGTCTGTGCTGGAGGTGTGGGGGTGGGCACTCGTCAAGGGGATGTCGATTTCAGCAGGCTGTTTACAGAAATTGTGAATATACAGGGCATTTGGCCCGCATGTGCAAAAAAACGGCAGCTCGGCTGGTATACGAATCGGATGGGTCGGAAAGCGGACCAGAAGATGGTGGGGACACCGATGTACAGCGGGTCAACACGATCAATTGCCGCTGCTCCTATAACAGGATGCCTCCTATAATGATGAGGGTTCTACTCAACGGGATATCTGTCAACATGGAGCTGGATACGGGAGCGAGTCAATCTCTCATGGGATCAACAATTTGAACAATTGTGGCCGCATAAAAAAGACAGACCAAAACTCACAAGGGTCGACACCAAACTAATGACCTATACCAAAGAAATCATACCAGTCCTCGGCAGCGCCATGCTCTCTGTCACACACAAAGGGACAGTGAACCGACTTCCCCTGTGGAGTGTTCCCAGAGACCCCTCAGCACTGCTGGGGAGAAGCTGGCTGGCAAAACTAAACTGGAAATGGGATGATGTCCATGCCATGTCGTCAGAGGAACGGACCTCCTGCTCAACAGTTATAAAGCGATTTGAACATCTCTTTCAGCCAGGTGTGGGCACTTTCAAAGGGGCCAAAGTCAAAATTGACATCACACAGAATGCTAGACCGGTCCATCACAAGGCCAGAGCTGTAGCCTATGTGATGAGGGAAAAGATTGAACACGTACTAGACAGGCTTTTGCGAGAAGGCATTATATCACCTGTGGAATTTAGCGACTGGGCAAGTCCCATCATCTCAGTCATGAAGCCTGATGGATCCGTACGAATCTGGGGGGACTACAAATCTACCATAAACAGAGTCTCCCTACAGGACCAGTACCCGCTGCCCAGAGGCTGGAGGTAAACTTTTCTCAAAACTAGATCTCACATCTGAGTATATGACGCAAGAATTGACCGAGGAATCCAAGCTACTCACCACCATCAACACACATCGAGGCCTTTTCATGTACAATCGATGCCCATTCGGCATCAGGTCGGCAGCTGACATATTCCAGCGCAACATGGAAAGTCTGCTCAAGTCCATCCCGGGGACGGTTGTATTTCAAGACGACATACTGATCACGGGCAGGGACACCGACTCCCATCTCCGTAATTTGGAGGAAGTACTAAAGCGGTTGGATCGGGTAGGCCTACGAGTCAAGAAATCCAAGTGCCTGTTTCTTGCACCCGAGGTTAATTTTTGAAGAAGGATTGCCGCTGATGGAATCCGCCCAACAGAGTCCAAAACAGAAGCAATTCGCCTGGCACCCAGGCCCTTGAATGTATCAGAACTGCGCACCTTTCTCGGGCTACTCAATTACTTTGGGAACTTTATGCAGAACTTAAGGACGCTGCTGGAGCCTCTCCACGTGCTACTCAGGAAGGGGTGCAATTGGTTTTGGGGGGACGCCCAGGAACACGCCTTCAATAAGGCACGCAACCTTCTGTGTTCCAACAGTGTTTTGACTTTCTTTGACCGAGGTAAAAAGCTAGTTCTCACATGCGATGTGTCAGCGTATGGGGTCGGGTGCGTTTTGCAACATGTCAATAGTGTGGGCAAATTACAACCCATAGCTTATGCCTCCAGGTCACTTTCACGGGCAGAGCGCGGGTACGGAATGGTAGAGAAGGAGGCGCTCGCGTGCGTGTACGGTATCAAAAAGATGCACCAATACCTTATCGGGGCCAAGTTTGCATTAGAAACCGACCACAAGCCCCTCACGTCCCTCCTATCTGAGAGCAAGGCAATAAACGCCAACGCCTCGGCGCAAATTCAACAGTGGGCACTCATGCTGGCGTCCTACGACTATACCATAAGGCACAGACCAGGCACAGACAACTACCCCTGGCGACCACGTAAGGGTCTGATGAACAGGACTGTGAGATAGTCATGGCAATCAATGCCTTTGAGTCCACAGGTTCGCCCATGACGGCTCGCCAAATCAGAGCCTGGACGGCCAGCGACCCCACGTTATCCTCAGTAAAAAGATGTGTCCTAACCAGTGACTGGGCAGAGGCTCGCGATGCCTGCCCCGAGGAATTAAAACCCTTTCACAGGCGCATGCATGAGCTATCACTACAAGCAGACTGCCTGATGTGGGGCAGCCGAGTAGTCATGCCTCTGCAAGGCAGAGAAGCATTTGTCCGGGAGCTCCACCGCGAGCACCCGGGGATCGTTGTCATGAAGGCCATAGCCAGATCCCATGTCTGGTGGCCTGGTATTGTCGCATACTTGGAGCTCTGCATCCGAAGGTGCACCATTTGTGCCCAACTCAGCAATGCCCCCAGGGAGGCTCCACTGAGCCCCTGGCCCTGGCCTACCAAACCGTGGTCGCGAGTGCATGTCGACTATGCGGGCCCATTCATGGGCAAAATGTTCCTCGTGGTTGTAGATGCATTTTCAAAGTGGATCGAATGCACCATTTTAAACTCGAGCACAACCTCCACCACTGTGGAGAGCCTCGCAACCATGTTTGCAACGTACGGAATCCCTGACATATTGGTCAGTGACAATGGTCCGTGCTTCACCAGCGCAGAATTCCACGACTTTATAATTGACCACGGCATAAATCACGTCAAGACGGCACCGTTGAAGCCGGCCTCCAACGGCCAGGCAGAGAGAGCAGTGCAAATCATTAAACAAGGCATGCTTAAAATCCAAGGTCCCACGCTGCAGGGTCGCCTGTCCCGACTGCTGCTGACATACAGATCCCGTCCGCACTCACTGACTGGGATCCCCCCGCGCAACTGTTGATGAAATTGATTTTAAAAGCAAGGCTCTCATTAATCCTCCCAGACATGCACGAAATCGTTGAGGCAAAGCGCCGTAAGCTGACTGAGTACCATGACAGAAATTCGAGGGGGCGATGGAATGAGATAGGGGACAAAGTGTTTGTACTAAAATATGGCAGGGGTCCCAAATGGCTTGCAGGGACAGTAACGGGCAAGGAAGGAAACAGGCTACTGGTAGTACAAATGGACAATGGCAAAACCTGCCGGAGGCATGTAGACCAAGTCAAAAGCAGATTTACCAACAACACTGCGGAACCAGAGGCAGACTACAATGTGGAACTCGCACCACACCTGGTGGACAGACAGAGGGAACAACCTGAGGAAAGGGCAATCCCAACAGACAGCCCAGGCGAGTCAACAACAATCACACCAATCGAAACAGACAGCCCAGGCGAGATACCAGCAACCACACCCAAAGAAAAACAGACACCAAGGCAAACAACTGAACCACAACTCAGACGCTCCATGCGAGAGCGTAGACCACCTGAGAGACTGAACGTATAAAGACAATAAGACCTTGGGGGAGGGTGATGTCATGTATCTTACATTATTATATATAACTGTATCCTAACATGCTATACATGACTGTAATAAGATATGACCTGTGACCACCAGCATTCCTTACCACCAGGGGTGCACTTGCAAGAGACAGGTATATAAGGACAGGTCTCAGGCAAGTGCAGCATTCCAGAGCTGTGAAATAAAGGTGCAGGTCCAGAGTGACCTTAACTTCACTATATGCCTCGTGTGAATCTGTACTGAGGGGACAGGACTTTACAGTAGTAGAGTTTGGTCCCTGGCCCAAGGCAACAGCAGCATTGGGGAGGATCTGGGACTGACAGTCATTGGCCATGATCATAATTGGGGAGGAGGGGGTGGAAGGGAAATTGCACTGATCAATCCCCAAGATCTATTTCTGCAGGCCTACCTTTATTTTATTTAATGGGACTCACATCTCCAAACCTGAATTGTTCGATTATGATATTTTTCCACATTCAATTAAAGGCATCTCGGTTCAGAACAATGAGAACTTCAGGCTCACTCCTCAGGAGATCCATCACTCAGAGTTGGCACAATAGTTCAACGTTTTGTTGCTGCGCGTGTGCCTGCATCACAGAATGTTCTCAGAGCTCTCCAAAATATAATACATGATTAAGAATGAGTGATGCAGAGACAGAGCGGTAACAGTGCTTATGCCATAAATCAAGATAGAAGTCAAAATCATATTCTATTATAATATCATATGGGTTTCAGGACAGTGGAGTGTTCTACCAGAGTTTGTGATTGAAGCAGATACCAAGGCCAACATTTAAGAATGGGTTCGATAGGGGGTTGTAGGTAAGGGAGATAAAGGTTTAGGAACAGACCAGGCACATGATATCAGGAGGGCTGCTCACGTGGAGGATAAGAACTGGTTGGTTCGAGCAACATGTTTCCATGTTGTAATTTCTCTGTATGTTACTGTGTTCGTTCCCAAGTCATTTGTAGATTCTCACTCAATGATCTTCTAGTTTCGTCAGCCTCAAGTGAGGGGAGGACTGCAAGGATAAACTAGATCAAAAGAAAATCTTGCATTTCTATGGCACTTTTCACAACCTCAGGATGTCCCAAAGTGCTTTACAGCCACTGAAGTGCTTTTAAAGTATAGAGTCACTTGTAATGTAGGAAACACAGCAGTCAATTTGCACACAGCAAGCTCCCACAAACTGTGAGAATGACCAGGAGAACTCCCCTGCTCTTCTTTGAAATAGAAGCCTGGGATCTTTTATGTCCACCTGAGAGGGCAGACAGGACCTCAGTTTAACATTGGCACCTCCGACAGTGCAGCGCTCCCTCAGCACCACACTGGAGTGTCAGCCTGTATTTTGTGCTCAAGTCTCTGAAGTGGGACTTGAACCCAGAACCTTCTGACTCAGAGGCGAGTGTAGTATCCACTGAGCCATGGCTGACACTGATTCCAAGTGGTCTCTCATCTGCATTTACCTTTATGATCCAATGTGTAAAAGCTCATAATCCCAAATTGCCTCCAGTTTAGTGCTAATTAGAACTACAGATGCTCCTGGAGACCACAGGATGTCTATTGGGTGTGTATTGGAAAAAATATCACTTCTCCACTGAGGCCAAAAACCACTGGCCTTCCTGGCGCATTCCTGCCACAACTTTAGCGGGCAATTCCGTGGGCCCCGGAAGAGGTGGATTCTTTTCCCTCTCCTTATAAAGTCAGAGAGGTAGGAGGGGGCCTGGACCAGGGACACGGACTCCCAATGTGACCCACCCCTCGCCATCACTCAGAGGAACCTGGTGCAGGACTGGTGGTGAAACCAGGCTGACCAAGCTGCCACAGGGTGGGAATGGGCCCCACCTGGGCCTCCACCTCAGGATCATGGCCTCAGTAGACTGCCACTGCAGGTTTTGTCTAAATATATTTCAAGAGCCACCTCACCCGCTGGGCCACTGTTTCTCCACAACCTCAGAGATCAGAGTAATACTCCCTGAGCAGCAGGTGACACGGATACAGAGCGCTGTAGATAGGGACAGTCTTTCCTCCCTCCTAATATCTTCGGGCTGGGTTACATCATTCAACCGTTGGGCTGCAACTTTGCTTCAGATGTTAAGTCCACTTGAATAAAACTTCTGTGAGCAAATCGTGGCAGATCAAATCGGGTTTTTCAGCAGCTTCTTCAGCAGCCTAGCTGCCTTGATCCACACCACGTGAGGTAGGTATGCATCATTGGCATGGAAATCGAGAGACCTTTTCCTGATGCCACATTCTTTTCCGGAGTCAGTGCCAGAGGTCTTGAGCAGGATAATCTCAGTGTGTATGCCAGGATATTGCACCCTGTGGATTTTCTGGTGCACTGTTCTGCCACAATAGACCTGGTTTCGTTCTGCGTCTGGCTGTGCTGCAGCTGGCCTAGGAGCTTTTCATGCTGACATTGGGTGCCTGAAACGATCAATTCTCGGGATTTGTGCATCGTTAGCAAAGCCAGCATTTACTGCCCAATCCCGAGTTAACTTTGAGAAGGTGCCTTCTTCTTGACCGGCTGCAGTCTGAATGGTGAGAGTGCTCCCACAGTGCTGTTAGGGAGGGAGTTCCAGGATTGTGACCCAGCAACAATGAAGGAACGGCGATATGTGTTCAAGTCAAAATGGCATCTTACTCGAAGGGAACTTGCAGGTGTTCCCATGCACCTGCAGCTCTTGTCCTTCTCGGTGGTGTTTGGGAAGTTCATTTCCCATCACGGACATCCCTCGTACAAAATAGTAAATGTTGGAACTACACATGTAAAGAGAACCAAGTAGGTTAACGGTTTGAGGGAGGCCCTTTGTTGGAACTGCATAGCGAACACACACAAACTCTGGCTGATTAAAACAAAATGCTGATGAAAGAACACCAGGGAAGGATTGTTGGTTAAATATGCTTAATAGCAACACCTATTGGCTTTTTTCCCAAGAGGTAAAGGAAGAAATTTCTGCCCCTTATAGAAGGAGTTGATAAGAACATAAGAACATCAGAAATAGGAGCAGGAGTAGGCCATTCGGCCACTCGAGGCTGCACCACCATTCAATAAGATCATGGCTGATCTAATCATGGACTCAGCTCCACTTCCCTGCCCACTCCCCATAACCCTTTACTCCCTTATCACTCAAAAATCTGTTTATCTCCGCCTTAAATATATTCAATGACCCAACCTCCAGTGCTCTCTGGGGCAGAAACATAGAAACATAGAAATTAGGTGCAGGAGTAGGCCATTCGACCCTTCGAGCCTGCACCACCATTCAATAAGATCATGGCTGTTCATTCACCTCAGTACCCCTTTCCTACTTTCTCTCCATACCCCTTGATCCCTTTAGCTGTAAGGGCCATATCTAACTCCCTCTTGAATATATCCAATGAACTGGCATCAACAACTCTCTGTGGCAGGGAATTCCACAGGTTAACAACTCTCTGAATGAAGAAGTTTCTCCTCATCTCAGACCTAAATGGCCTACCCCTTATCCGAAGACTGTGTCCCCTGGTTCTGGACTTCCCCAACATCGGGAACATTCTTCCCGCATCTAACCTGACCCGTCCCGTCAGAATCTTATACATTTCTATGAGATCCCCTCTCATCCTTCTAAACTCCAGTGGATAAAGGCTCAGTTGATCCAGTCTCTCCTCATATATCAGTCCAGCCATCCCTGGAATCAGTCTGGTGAACTTTCTCTGCACTCACTCTATAGCAAGAACGTCCTTCCTCAGATTAGGAGACCAAAACTGAACACAATATTCCAGGTGAGGCCTCACCAAGGCCCTGTACAACTGCAGTAAGACCTCCCTGCTCCTATACTCAAATCCCGTAGCTATGAAGGCCAACATGCCATTTGCCTTCTTCACCGTCTACTGCACCTGCATGCCAACTTTCAATGACTGATGAACCATGACACCCAGGTCTCGTTGCACCTCCCCTTTTCCTAGTCTGCCATCATTCAGATAATATTCTGCCTTCGTGTTTTTGCCACCAAAGTGGAAACCTCACATTTATCCACATTATACTGCATCTGCCATGCATTTGCCCACTCATCTAACCTGTCCAAGTCACCCTGCAGCCTCTTAGCATCCTCCTCACAACTCACACCTCCACCCAGTTTAGTGTCAACTGCAAACTTGGAGATATTACACTCAATTCCTTCATCCAAATCATTAATGTATATTGTAAATAGCTGGGGTCCCAGCACTGAGCTCTGTAGCACTCCACTAGTCACTGCCTCCCTTTCCGAAAAGGACCCGTTTATCCTGACTCTCTGCTTCCTGTTTGCCAACCAATTCTCTATCCACGCCAGTACATTACCCCCAATACCATGTGCTTTAATTTTGCACACCAATCTCTTATGTGGGACTTGTCAAAGGACTTTTGAAAGTCCAAATACACCACATCCACTGGTTCTCCCTTGTCCACTCAACTAGTTACATCCTCAAAAAATTCCAGAAGATTTGTCAAGCATGATTTCCCTTTCATAAATCTATGCTGACTTGGACCAATCCTGTCACTGCTTTCCAAATGTGCTGCTATTTCTTCCTTAATAATTGATTCCAACATTTTCCCCACGACTGATGTCAGGCTAACCGGTCTATAATTACCTGTTTTCTCCATCCCTCCTTTTTAAAAAAGTGGTGTTACATTAGCTACCCTCCAGTCCATAGGAACTGATCCAGAGTCGATAGACTAAAATGATCACCAATGCATCCACTATTTCTAGGGCCGCTTTCCATTAGTACTCTGGGATGCAGACAATCAGGCCCCGGGGATTTATCAGCCTTCAATCCCATCAATTTCCCTAACACAATTTCCTGCCTAATAAGGATATCCTTCAGTTCCTCCTTCTCACTAGACCCTCGGTCCTCTAGTACCTCCGGAAGGTTATTTGTGTCTTCCTTTGTGAAGACAGAACCAAAGTATTTGTTCAATTGGTCTGCCATTACTTTGTTCCCCATTATAAATTCACCTGAGTCTGACTGCGAGGGACCTACATTTGTCTTCACTAATCTTTTTCTCTTCACATATCTATAGAAGCTTTTGCAGTCGGTTTTTATGTTCCCGGCAAGTTTCCTCTCGTACTCTATTGTCCCCCTCTTAATTAAACCCTTTGTCCTCCTCTGCTGAATTCTAAATTTCTCCCAGTCCTCAGGTTTGCTGCTTTTTCTGGCCAATTTATATGCCTCTTCCTTGAATCTAACACTATCCTTAATTTCCCTTGTTAGCCACGGTTGAGCCACCTTCCCTGTTTTGTTTTTACTCCAGACAGGGATGTACACTTGTTGAAGTTCATCCATGTGATCTATAAATGTTTGCAATTGCCTATCCACCGTCAACCCTTTAAGTATCATTTGCCAGTCTATTTTAGCCAATTCATGCCTCATGCCATCGAAGTTAGCTTTCCTTAAGTTCAGGACCTTAGTTTCTGAATTAACTGTGTCACTCGCCATCTTAATAAAGAATTCTATCATATTATGGTCACTCTTCCCTAAGGGGCCTTGCACAACAAGATTGCTAATTAGTCCCTTCTCATTACACATCACCCAGTCTAGGATGGACAGCTCTCTGGTTGGTTCCTCGACATATTGGTCAAGAAAACCATCCCTAATACACTCCAGGAAATCCTCCTCCACCGCATTGCTACCGGTTTCGTTAGCCCAATCTATATGTAAATTAAAGTCGCCCATGTTAACTGCTGTACCTTTATTGTACACATCCCTTATTTCTTGTTTGATGCTGTCCCCAACCTCACTACTACTGTTTGGTGGTCTGTACACAACTCCCACCAACGTTTTCTGCCCTTTGGTATTCCTTAGCTCCACCCATACCGATTCCACATCATCCAAGCTAATGTCCTTCCTTACTATGGCGTTAATTTCCTCTTTAACCAGCAACGCTACCCCACCTCCTTTTCCTTTCTGTCTATCCTTCCTAAATGTTGAATACCCCTGGATGTTGAGTTCCCAGCCTTGGTCACCCTGGAGCCATGTCTCTGTGATGCCAATGATAACATATCCATTAACTGCTATCTGCGCAGTTAATTCGTCCATAACAAACTGGCCTCAACAACTTTCCGCGGTAGAGAATTCCACAGGTTAACCACTCTCTGAGTGAAGAAGTTTCTCCTCATCTCGGTCCTAAATGGCTTAACCCTTATTCTTAGTCTGTGACCACTGGTTCTGGAACTCCCCAGCAACAGGAACATTCTTCCTGCCTCTAACCTGTCCAATCCCGTCATAATTTTATACGTTTCTGTGAGATCCCCTCACATTCTTCTAAACTCCAGTGGATACAAGCCCAGTTGATCCAGTCTCTCCTCACATGTCAGTCCTGCCATCCCCGGAATCAATCTGGTGAACCTTTGCTGTACTCCCTCAATAGCAAGAACGTTCTTCCTCAGATTAGGAGACCAAAACTGAACACAATATTCCAGGTGTGGCATCTGTACAACTGCAGTAAGACCTCCCTGCTCCTATATTCAAATTCCCCAGCTATGAAGGCCAACATGCCATTTGCCTTCTTCACCGCCTGCTGTACCTGCATGACAAACTTCAATGACTGATGTACCATGACATCCAGGTCTCGTTGCACCTCCCCTTTTCCTAATCTGTCACCATTCAGATAATATTCTGTCTTCCTGTTTTTGCCACCAAAGTGGATAACCTCACATTTATCCACATTATACTGCATCTGCCATGCATTTGCCCACTCATCTTACCTGTCCAAGTCACCCTGCAGCCTCTTAGCATCCTCCTCACAGCTCACACCGCCACCCAGATTAGTGTCATCTGCAAACTTGGAGATATTACATTCAATTCCTTCATCTAAATCATTGATGTATATTGTAAATAGCTGGGGTCCCAGCACTGAACCCTGCGGCACCCCACTGGTCACTGCCTGTCATTCTGAAAAGGACCCGTTTATTCCGACTCTCTGCTTCCTGTCTGCCAAGCAGTTCTCTATCCACGTCAATACATTACCCCCAATACCATGTGCTTTAATTTTGCACATTAATCTCATGTGTGGGACCTTGTCAAAAGCCTTTTGAAAGTCTAAATACACCACATCCACTGGTTCTCCCTTGTCCACTCTACTAGTTACATCCTCAAAAAATTCTCAGCGAATTACATAGATTCCATAGATAGGTGTTTGACATCCTATTTTTGTTAGCTAAGGACATCAAGGCAGAGGGAGCTAAGGTGGGTAAATGGTTGAGGTAAGATCAGCCATGATCTCATTGAATGGCGAAGCAGGCTCAAGAGTTTAAATGGCCAACTCCTGCTCCTATTCATTCATTCATAGGCAGTCCTTCGGAATTGAGGAAGACTTGCTTCCACTCTAAACATGAGTCCTTAGGTGGCTGAATAGCCCAATATGAGAACCACAATCCCTGTCACAAGTGGGCAGATAGTCATTGAGGGAAGGGGTGGGTGGGACAGGTTTGCCACACGCTCTTTCCGCTGCCTGCGCTTGGTTTCTGCATGCTCTCGGCGATGAGACTCGAGGTGCTCGGCGCCCTCCCAGATGCACTTCCTCCACTTAGGGCGGTCTTTGACCAGGGACTCCCAGGTGTCAGTAGGGTTGTTGCATTTTATCAGGGAGGCTTTGAGGGTGTCCTTGTAATGTTTCCTCTGCCCAGCTTTGGCTTGTTTTGCTGCGAAGGAGCTCCGAGTAGAGCGCTTGCTTTGGGAGTCTCGTGTCTGGCATGCGAACATTGTTGCCTGCCCAGCGGAACTGGTCGAGTGTGATCAGTGCTTCAATGCTGGGGATGTTGGCCTGGGCGAGGACGCTAACGTTGGTGCGTCTGTCCTCCTCTGCTCGTATGTTCCTCAAGTGAATACATCAGCTTTGAAATAGAAGAGAGCAAAGTAGAATACGGATGAGAGAAGCTAGCACGATATCGACGGGCGATAGCAATGGCCTTTAGGCAATGTTCAGACCAAATCACCTTCAGCTGCACAAAATCCACAACAGAATAGCTTTAAAAATTTGAAAGCACAGCAATTACTGCACTATCATTAATCTTACAGTGGGAATATTGTTCAGGCAAACAGTGTGGACCTTTCTGACATTCATTGCCAGCAAAAGGAAGGACAGGAAATGGAAAAGATCTGTCTGCGGCCCTTCTACATATTCATGCTCTAATCCTCAGGCCCTTAAAACCTAACTTTAGCGTCATCCAGATTTATCTCGTCTTCTCGAAAGGAGCCCTCTGTATCTCTGACCAATCGTCCTTCAGAGCACGGCTCCCTGCTGAGAGCTTGGTGATTGGTGAGTTTACCCTTTACTCCGTTCGGCCTTTGGCGGTGCCCTGCGCTGTACGTCATGGCCTTTTGCCACATATAAAAATAAAATCTAAAAAGATACAGGCAGATTTCTCAATTCACCGTTTGAGTCGCCATCATGAGCTGTGAGACCAACATTCCTCCTTCGCTGGAATGTTGGTCTCCTTCGCTGTCTCCCAACAAGCTGTTATTCTCAATATTGACACGCACGTCCTGATGACAGATAAATAATCAAATGTACTTCTGGTCACAGCAGTGCAGACAGTTCTGACCAAAAATGGACTTTTTTACGATCCTCCAACACATGATGGCTTGCGCCTCGCTCTCAGCAGGTTGACAGAATGTTCTTTCAGTCTCCGAAATCCCAAACACGCCTCTTGTTCAAAACCACAGATAGCACACAGAGGCCAAGACTGAGCCAGCCCAGTTAAAGTGCCACTCAACTCTTTTCTTTTGCTGTTGTTAAACAGTATCTGTTGGAGTGAGATACGTGGCAACATTGGCTCAAATTCACACACACACACATACACAGTACATTAATCAAGCTTTGATGCAGCTGCTTACATGCACATGTAAGCACTCATTAGCATGTTTGACTTCTCTTTCATTTGGTTTTCCAGCAAAGATTTATTTTTTCTAGATGCTCGGCGACGATCACAAGAGCACATCTTGACAGGTTTGACAAATTGTCCTTCACGTGCGCGGGCCATTGACGTCACCGGTGCCTTTCTTCCTCCTCGGGCTCATGGAGAGTTCGCTGCGCTGAGTAGAAACAGCTGCGGCTCAGCCGATACAGATCAGAGTCTCCCGAGTCAAAATCAGCCTCAGATGTGGGAGTTTTCTGTGTTTTTTTTCTTTTCCCCCCCCCCCTCCGCCTCCTGCCGCAATCTTTGCACCAGACTCTCGTCCAGAGAGGTGTCCCTCTGCAGTGCACAAACCTTCGCAGGGGAATTCTATCCGGATCTGGGCGGCCATTTTCTGAGCAGCTCTCGCCCGTCACCAACATCGTGTGCTGGGGGGGGCCCCTCTCGCTAAATCACCCCACGACATGAAGCATGAACTCGCCCACCAGCCCCTCCAATCTTAAGCCTCAGTACATACTCATCATCATAGGCAGTCCCTCGAAACGAGGATGACTTACTTCCACGCTGAAACGGGATGAGTTAACAGGTGTTTCAATAAAGGACCTAATACTCCGGATCCCGAACTACATCCTGAAGGGTGGAAGATGCCTGTGCGTGGATTTGTTTAACGTGGGGTGGCCGTTGCACACCAGCCACCACACGGGTTTGACAGAGCTAGGTCTTGGTCCAGTGGTGAGGATTAACCAAGACGACTGGAGACCAGCTCTGCTGCACGGACCTAGTGCGCGCACATATCGCAGTGTGGGCTGGCCCGTGCTGCCCCTGGGCCCTCGCCTCTCCTGGGCCCCGAACTCTCGCCTCTCCTGGGCCCAGATCACATCCCTCTACGGACTCTTGCCGCTCCTTCGCCCCGACCTCGCCGCTCCTGCTGTACCTGCCCGCACTGCAGTCAGCCGGCGCTCTCTTGCAGTAGCACGCCCTGCTCCCTGACGTGTTATGCCTACGTACTCACACATATGAATGATGGCATGTTAGCATGTCAGCTGTGGCACAGTTGGTAGCATTCTTGCCTCTGAATAAGAAATTCATGGCTTCGCACCCCACTCCAAAGACTTCAGCACATAAAACCAGACTGACACTCCAGTGCAGTGCTGAGAGAGGGCTGCTCTGTCAAAGGTGTGCCTCTCAGATGCAACATTAAACTGAGGCCCCGTCTGCCCTCTCAGGTGGATGTAAAAGATCCCATAACACTGTTTTCCAAGAGGAGTAGGGGCATGCTCCCCAGTGCCCTGGCCAATATTTATTCCTCAACCAAACAGATTATCTGGTCATTATCACGTTGTTGTTCATGGGAGCTTTCCTTGCACAAATTGGCTGTGTTTTCTAGATTACAAAAGCGAAGACACTTCAAAAGTACTTAATTAGCACTTTATGACGTCCATAGATCATGAAAAGTACTATATAAATGCAGATCTTTCTTTTTTTTGTGACATAGTATTTATGTCAGCCTTGGCTTAGGGGTAGCACTTTGACCATTGGGTCAGAAAGCTGTGGGTTGAAGCCCCATTTCGGAGGCTTGAGTTTACAGTCTAGACTGACAGTCAAGAGCTGCACTGTCACTACTGCTGCTTTTCTGCCAAGGGATTAAACCGAGATTGTGGATGCCATTTTGCATGGGTGTACACGGTCCCGTGGCATTATTTGAAGAAGAGGGTAGTGTCTTGGCCAATATAACATCTCTGGTCAATGATCTCATTACTGTTTTAGGTTCTCTTGCGGTAATGTTTCCCTACATTACATTCATTTCAAAAGAATATTAACTGTGAAGCACTTTAGGACCATCCAGATGGGCGTTATATAAATTACAGTTCTTTCTTTTCACATATCACTCTCAGGTATGGCATCAGAGGGAGTCCTGAACAATAGACACAACCTTAAAATTAGAGCTCGGCGGTTAAGTCACCTTCTTCTTCTTAGGCAGTTCCCCTGAAATCGAGGAAGACTTGCTTCCACACTAATATGAGTTCTCAGGTGACTAATGAGACCAATGAGGGATCTACAGTCTCTGCCACAGGTGGGGCAGGAGGTGGTTGGAGGGACGGGTGGATGGGTGCTTGGGTTGTCGCATGCTCCTTCCGCTGTTTGGCTTCCACGTGCTCCCGACAAAGAGACTCCAGCTGTTTGGCGCCTTCTCGGATGATTCTCCTCCACATTGAGTGGTTTTGGGCCAGGGATTCCCAAGAGTCAGTGGAGATGTTACATTTATTCAAGGAGGCTTTGAGGGTGTCCTTGAAGTGTTTTCTCTGCTGTCCTGGGACTCGCAAGCCATGTTGGAGCTCGGAGTAGAGCGTTTGTTTCGGGAGTCTCATGTCTGGCACGCAGACAATGTGGCCCATCCATCGGAGTTGATTGAGTGTGGTCAATGCTTCGATGCTGGGGATGTTGGCCTGAGCGAGAACACTAACATTGGTGCGTCTATCCTGCCAATGGATTTGCAGGATTTTGCGGAGGCAATGGTGGTGGTACTTCTCCAGTGCTTTGAGGTGCCTACTGTACATAGTCCATGTATCTGAAGCATTGTCCAAGGTCTCGTCATGGATCTTGATAATCGGGGGGCAGTGCTGTGTGGCGGGTGGCAGGTTGATAGAGAACCCTTATCTTACGGATGTTTAATGTAAGGCCTAGATTTACATTAAACATCGGTGACGGGGTCAACGATGGTTTGGAGTTCGGCCTCCAAGTGTGCGCCATCGCAAGCATCGTCTGCATATTGTATTTCAATGACAGAGGTTGGAGCAACCTTGGATATGGACTGGGGGCATCGGAGGTTAAACAGTTTCCCGTTTGTCCTGTAGATTAGCTCCACTCCAGCGGGGAGCTTGTTAAAGGTGAGATGAAGCATTGCAGCGAGGAAGATTGAGAAGAGTGTTGGTGCGATGACACAGCCTTGCCTGACCCCGGTCTGCACTGTGACGGATCTGTCGGTAAGGATCGCAGTTTGCATGTCATCTTGAAGCAGGCGGAGGATGGTGACAAATTTTTGAAGACAGATGGATTGGAGAAGGACTCTCCATAATCTCTCACGGTTGAAGAGTCGAAGGCCTTTTTGAGGTCAAAGAAGGCCATGTACAGAGGTTGATGCTGTTCCCTACATTTTTCTTGGTAGTGATGTCAGGAAACACTTCTTCACACAAAGGGTAATGGGAATCTGGAACGCTCTCCTTCAAAAACTGTTGAAGCTGGGGATCAATTGAAAATTTCAAAACTGAGATTGATAGGTGTTTTGTTAGGCTAGGGTATAAAGGGTTACAGAACCAAGGTCGGCAACTGGAGTGTATTTCTAGATCACCCATGATCTAATTGAATGGCGGTACAGGTACTACTCCTGTATGGCCTACTCCTCTTCCTATGTGCCTATCAGGTATATTGCACAGTTTTCTTGCATATAACATGTGTCATGTACACACTGCACATGCATAATATGCATTATCACATGCGGATTTTATGTGCTTGACATGTACAGGTCACATGCCTGTCAAGTAACTACAGAAAATGGTGGGGATACACAGCAGATTTGTCAGCATTGGGAAAAGAAACCAAACTGATTAATGTCTGGGCCTCTGTAGAGGCTGTTGCTGTTTCTTACACTTTATACGACTCTTGCGTTATGATATCAGGCAAAAGAAAACAGCTCTTTGCCCACCAGAGGAGGATCTAAAGGACCCAGAATTGAAGTTGATGTCGCAGAAGAAGAGGAAATCAGCCAGTCTTTCTGCTCTTGATTTCTATCTGGTGACCCATCCCCTCCCAGCGGGAAAATGTCGGGTGACTACACAAGCTTCTCTCCAAGGTCAGATCACCTGCCAAAGTCTAGGGCCATGGATAAGTCATGGCCATTGAAAGAAATAAAGACTTTCAAATGATACAGCGCCTCTCATGACCACCGGACGTCTCAAAGCGCTTTACAGCTAATGAAGTACTTTTGGAGTGTAGTCACTGTTGTAATGTGGGAAACGTGGCAGCCAATTTGCGCACAGCAAGCTCCCACAATCAGCAATGTGATAATGACCCCTGCACTTCTTCGAAATATTGCCATGGTATCTTTTGCATCCACCTGAGAGAGCAGACAAGGCCTCGGTTTAACCTCTCAACCGAAAGACGGCACCTCTGACAGTGCAGTGCTCCCTCAGCACTGCGCTGGAGCGTCAGCCTAGATTTATTTTGTGCTCAAGTCCCTGGAGTGGGACTATGAACCCACAACCTTCTGACTCAGAGGCGAGAGAGTGCTACCCACTGAGCCACGGCTGACACTAACTAGCAGCAAAAATTACTCGGTCTGCACTTAGTAGAAGAGAAAAATACATTGGGGAGAATGAATGTGGATGTGAAAGGCACTATATAAATGCAAGTACGTTCTTTTTTAATATCTAATCCTCTTTGCCTCTCTACCTCTCTCTTCTCCTTTAAGACACTGCTTAACACCTATCCCTCTGAAAAAGATTTTGGTCACCAGTGCTAATATCAAAGAATACAACAGTAGGGAGGCTAAGCTTGAACTGTATAAAACACTGGTTAGGCCACAGCTGGAGTACTGCGTGCAGTTCTGGTCACTACATTACAGGAAGGATGTGATTGCACTGGAGAGGGTACAGAGGAGATTTACGAGGATGTTGCTGGGAGTGGAGAATCTAAGCTATGAGGACAGATTAGATAGGTTGTATTTGTTTTCATTGGAACAGCAGAGTCTGAAGGGAGGTGTATTAAATTATGCGGGGCCTAAATATAGTGGATAGGAAGGGCCTATTTCCCTTAGCAGAGGGGTCAGCAACCAGGGGGCATAAATTTAAAATAATTGGTAGAAGTTTACAGGGGATTTGAGGGGAAATTTCTTCACCCAGAGGGTGGTGGGGTTTGGAACTCACTGCCTGAAAGGGTGGTAGAGGCAGAAACCCTCAACACATTTAAAAAGTACTTGGATGTGCACTTGAAGTGCCGTAACCTGCAGGGTTACAGACCTAGAGCTGGAAAGGGGGATTATGCTGGATAGCCTCTTGCTGGCTGGCGCGGACACGATGGGCCGAAATGGCCTCCTTCCGTGCTGTAAACGTCTATGATTCTATAGATTCTATGATTTGAGATAAGCAAGTTGGCGCCTGTGTTAAAATAGCAGACAGAGGAACATTAAAGTTGCTTTATTCCCTATATTAATGGTGGTGTTAAAACTCACTGGGTTTGTAACTCTATTAAAATAACAGGTAACTTAATTTCCACCAACCGTGTGTAGGGTCTGATGATATGGCCAACAATAATCCCTCGCCTCTAATCCATTTACTTGTCTCTACATAGATTAGTTAAATAACTTCTAGGATTACTTTTTCCAGCATATATTTATTCCAATTCCAAATTCATGTTATTTAAAAATGTAAACAGTTACAGATGTTCGTAGTGTGTGCAGCAATTGCTAGAGCACATTCATCCACAGTTTACTCAATGGCCAGAAGTGTTAATACTGAGCAAAATGAGTCAGGAAACTGATGTCCTTGAGGTTGAGCTGTTGGATGGTTGGTGAATATTGTTTGTATCAAGTTGTTTAGCTGCTATGTTAACAGGACTGCTAACCCAACATATTTTAACACCTCCATTAAAGTAAGGAACAAAGGAACCTCCAAAAACTGTGCAGAAATATTTGAGGAGTCCAATTTCAAGAAATAAGGGGACTTTCCTCTTAGTGCACTGGTTAACATGTTTCTACAAAGTTCTTATGGGGTTAACACGCATGTTTTATTTACTTCCAGAGGCTGCAAGCCAGGAGATAGGGGAGGAGATTTCTGAAGAGCAAGTCCCCTCTACCTCTGGCAAAAGTGGCAGCCGCCCACCCCACCTCATCACACACCCACCTCATCACCCACCCTCCCCATCACCCACCCTCCCCATCACCCACCCTCCACATCACCCACCCCACCTCATCACACACCCACCCCATCACCCACCCTCCCCATCACCCACCCACCCCATCACCCACCCACCTCATCACACACCCACCCCATCACCCACCCTCCCCATCACCCACCCACCCCATCACCCACCCTCCCCATCACCCACCCTCCACATCACCCACCCACCCCATCACCCACCCTCCCCATCACCCACCCACCCCATCACTCACCCACCCCATCACCCACCCTCCCCATCACCCACCCTCCCCATCACCCACCCACCCCATCACCCACCCTCCCCATCACCCACCCACCCCATCACCCACCCTCCCCATCACCCACCCACCCCATCACCCACCCTCCCCATCACCCACCCTCCCCATCACCCACCCTCCACATCACCCACCCACCCCATCACCCACCCATCTCATCAACCACACACCTCATCACCCACCCACCCCATCACCCACCCATCTCATCACCCACCCACCTCATCACCCACCCACCCCATCACCCACCTCATCACCCACCCATCTCATCAACCACCCACCTCATCACCCACCCACCCCATCACCCACCCCCCATCACCCACCTACCCCATCACCCACCTCATCACCCACCCCCCATCACCCACCCATCCCATCACCCACCCACCTCATCACCCACCCACCTCATCAACACCCACCCCATCACCCACCCACCCCATCACCCACCCACCTCATCAACACCCACCCCATCACCCACCCACCCCATCACCCACCCACCTCATCACCTACCCACCCCATCACCCACCTCATCACCTACCCACCCCATCACCCACCTCATCACCCACCCACCCCATCACCACGCACCCCATCACCCACCCACCTCATCACCACCCCCCCATCACCCACCCACCTCATCACCACCCACCCCATCACCCACCCACCTCATCACCCACCCCCCCATCACCCACCCACCCCATCACCACCCACCCCATCACCCACCCACCTCATCACCACCCACCCCATCACCCACCCACCTCATCACCCACCCACCTCATCACCCACCCACCCCATCACCCACCCACCTCATCACCCACACACCCCATCACCACCCACCCCATCACCCACCCACCTCATCACCACCCACCCCATTACCCACCCACCCCATCACCCACCCACCTCATCACCCACCCACCTCATCACCACCCACCCCATCACCCACCCACCCCATCACCCACCCACCTCATCACCCACCCACCTCATCACCACCCACCCCATCACCCACCCACCCCATCACCCACCCACCTCATCACTCACCTCATCACCACCCACCCCATCACCCACCCACCCCATCACCCACCCACCCCATCACCACCCACCCCATCAACCACCCACCCCATCACCACCCACCCCATCACCCAGCCACCTCATCACCACCCACCCCATCACCCACCCACCCCATCACCCACCCACCCCATCACCCACCCACCTCATCACCGCCCACCCCATCACCCACCCACCCCATCACCACCCACCCCATCACCCACCCACCCCATCACCACCTTCCCCATCACCCACCCATCCATCACCCACCCACCCATCACCCACCCTCCCCATCACCCACCCCCCCATCACCCACCCACCCCATCACCCACCCCATCACCCACCCACCTCATCACCCACCCACTCCATCACCACCCACCCCATCACCCACCCACCTCATCACCACCCATCCCATCACCCACCCACCCCATCACCCACCCACCTCATCACCACACACCCCATCACCCACCCCATCACCCACCCACCCCATCACCACCCACCCCATCACCCACCCACCTCATCACCACCCATCCCATCACCCACCCATCCCATCACCCACCCACCTCATCACCCACCGACCTCATCACCACCCATCCCATCACCCACCCACCCCATCATCACCCACCCCATCACCCACCCACCCCATCATCCACCCACCCCATCACCCACCCACCCCATCACCACCCACCCCATCACCCACCCACCAGATCACCACCCACCCCATCACCCACCCACCCCATCACCCACCCACCCCATCACCACCCACCCCATCACCCACCCACCCCTTCACGCACCCACCCCATCACCCACCCACCTCATCACCACCCACCCCATCACCCACCCACCCCATCACCCACCTCATCACCCATCCACCTCATCACCACCCACCCCATCACCCACCCACCTCATCACCCACCCACCTCATCACCACCCACCCCATCACCCACCCACCTCATCACCACCCACCCCATCACCCACCCCATCACCCACCCACCTCATCACCACCCACCCCATCACCCACCCACCTCATCACCCACCCACCCCATCACCCACCTCATCACCCACCCACCTCATCACCACCCACCCCATCACCCACCCACCCCATCACCCACCCACCTCATCACCACCCACCCCATCACCCACCCACCTCATCACCACCCACCCCATCACCCACCCACCTCATCACCACCCACCCCATCACCCACCCACCTCATCACCCACCCACCCCATCACCCACCCACCCCATCACCCACCAACCTCATCACCACCCACCCCATCACCCACCCACCTCATCACCCACCCACCCCATCACCCACCCACCCCATCACCCACCCACCCCATCACCCACCCACCTCATCACCCACCCACCCCATCACCCACCCACCCCATCACCCACCCACCCCATCACCCACCCTCCCCATCACCTACCCTCCCGATCACTCACCCACCCCATCACTCACCCACCCCATTACTCACCCCCCCCATCATTCACCAACCCTTCACGCACCCACCCCTTTCACTCTTCTTCTTCTTAGGCAGTCCCTCGTATCGAGGATGACTTGCTTCCACACTGAAAAGGGATGACTTCACAGGGGTTTCAATGAAGGACCTGACATTCCAGGTCCCGAACTACATATTGAAGGGTGGAAGATGCCTGTGCGTGGATTGTTTTAACGTGTGGTGGCCGTTGCACACCAGCCACCACATGGGCTTGACAGAGCTAGGTCTTGATCCAGTGGCAAGGATTAACTGAGACAACTGGAGACCAGTACTGCTGCACGGACCTAGTGCGCACACATATCGCAGTGTGGGCTGGCCTATGCTGCCCCTGGGTCCTCGCCTCTTCTGTGACCTGATCACTTCGCTCTGCAATCTCTCGCTGCTTCTTCGCCCCGACCTCGCCGCCCCCGCTGTACCTGCCCACACTCCAATCACTGACCTGGATTATGGTGACGTCCAATCCAATCGCCCTCTTCACTGCCGTCAACCTCCTGCACCAGCTCGCGCGGCTCCCTGGAGTGGTATGCTCCTGTTAAGGCTCCGACCACTTTTGAAGTGTAGTCACTGTTGTAATGTAGGAAACACGGCAGCCAAATTTTGCACAGCAAGCTCCCACAGACAGCAATGAGATAATGACCAGATAATCTGTTTTAGTGATATTGGTTGAGGGATAAATATTGGCCAGGACACCCGGGGGGGGACAGGATGGGGGAGGGGGTGGATAATTTCCCTGCTCTTCTTCAAAATAATGCCATGGGATCTTTTACATCCACCCAAGAGGGCAGACAGGGCCTCGGTTTAACGTCTCAACTGAAAGACGCCACCTCTGACTTTGCAGCACTCCCTCAGCACTGTACTGGGAGTGTCAGTCTGGATTATGGGCTTAAGTCTCTGGAGTGGGACATGCACCCACAATCTTCTGACCCAGAGGTGAGAACGCTGGCCACTGAGCTGTGGTTGACACAGCAAGCGGGACCAGAGATTGTAGATGAAGAATCAGTACATAATGAGACACAAGCACAAGGAAGCCAGAGAATACAGACATGGAAGTGGAGCCTGATGTAGTTGTGTGGAGGTGGAAGATATGTCAGACCCGGGCTGTACAGCAAATGGATGATGACCTTGGAATGCTGCCATAAAGAGAAGGATGTTGGCAGAGTATCAGACACATGTGGAGGTTCTGTGTTTCCTCTTTTAAGATGTGTGGCAAGTGGCTTGGATAGTAGTGGAGTTCTGTTGTTTGCCAACATCCGAATAGCAATCAACTCATTGCAGAGCAGTCCGGAGAAACCGGAGCATCCGGAAACCTTCCCTTGCTTCATGAGAGATCCAGGCAAGACAGTTAGCTCAATGTGAAGACACTGAATGAAGGAGTGCAGATCCTCAGGATCCTACTGAAGAGCTCAATGCCAGCTGGATTGCAAAGTATACAGGGCAGCATCTTGGAGGGACTTTAGAATATTCGGTTGACTCTCTTCGGGATTTAAGGGTCTTTCTGATTCTGTAAGGTCCTTAAATGCGTCTGTGCTATTCGCCTCAACAAGTCTATCCGGTAGCAAGTCCCACAGTCTAACCTGGGTAAAGAAGCTTCTCCTCTTCAGGAAAGGATGAACAGACTGGGTCTCTTTTCTCTTGAAAAAAGAAGGCTGAGGGGTGACCTAATAGAGGTCTTTAAAATTAAGAAAGGTCTTGACAGAGTGGATACAGAGAGAATGTTTCCACTTGTGGGGAAGAACATAACTAGATGCCATCAATATAAGATAGACACCAAGAAATCCAATCGGGAATTCAGAAGAAATTTCTTTACCCAGAGAGTGGTGAGAATGTGGAACTCGCTGCCACAGGGAGTGGTTGAGGCGAATAGTATAGATACATTTAAGGGGAGACTAGACAAGCATATGAGGGAGAAGGGAATAGAGGGTTATGCTCATGGAGTTAAATGAGGAAAGACAGGAGGAGGCTCGAGTGGAGCATAAATGCCGGCATGGACTGGATGGGCCGAATGGCCTGTTTCTGTGTTGAAAATCCTATGTAATCCTAGGTAATGCTCCATTTATCTGAGAAGGTGTGATAAATAAGTCTGACTCTCGGATGTCTATCATTTGCTGCCACTGCATCCGCGTTCTGATCTTCGTGAGCCAGATCTTCAGCAGTATTATCATGGGGCTCTCTATCAATCTCTGGGGTATCCATCCTTTCCTGATTCGCAGAGTTGGGAAGCCCATAATATCCTACCATGATTCCTGAGACAATGCTGGAGGCCTCCTGCAATGCTGATCTGGACCTTTAGGGATTGGAAGCCCTTGGTTGTGACGTCGGTAAGCGGCATCCGAAAGAGGCTCAGCCAACTGCCTGAAATGACAAAGCAGCAACTAACCTATAAGTTCTGTGTGATCCCTTTAAATAGCGCTGGTGAGGGTTCCTTCCTGCGTAGGTTCAGCATGTGTTGTGTCAGCTGCTGGGTTATACCAAAATCGTCAAAGGATCCTCTGCAAGCAGCTCAAGGCCCTGAATTTAAATAACACGTTCACTCTTAGATTCGTCTGGCGTGCGCCCTTGACACCACCGGAGAAGTTCGAGCCAATATGGCGGGCGGCGCACTTCTGGCTGGAAATGCGCACGCGCTTCCTGCCCGCCATATTGGATGCTTAGGGGAGCCATTTAGCGCCATAAAAGCGGGCGCGGTATCATCGAATTTCTGGATCCTCGCCTTTGAAACGGTGGCACATATTCTCAAAGGCAGTTTCACAGAATTTATGATTGTTGACGCCATCCATCCTAACTCCGTCATTCGTATGGGGGCCGCCGCTGACAGCGCACCCTGACACTCAAGCGGAAGTGATGGCGGACGATTCTCCAGCGGAACCTCGGCGAGCGTTGGCTCCATCGCTATAACCTTCGGTCGCGCGGAGAAGGCTTGCTTCCTTCCCCAATCCGAGAATTTCAGGGCCATTGCGTCTCAGCAGTGGTGGAAGGGATTCAGCTGACTAAGTTCGTGTATATCAGTTTCCCACTTCTCTCCTCCCTCTCTTGCCAGATAGATCAACTGGCCTCGGCAACGTTTATTTCCATTGAGCGGCCTGGTCACGAATTGATGGAACGTGACCAAATAAGGTCAGCAAGTCGATGAGGCGCTCAATGTTCCCTGTTGCTCCCAGAATCAAAATGTTACCTGGATTCCTCACGTTAATCAAATAGCGAGTCAACCATTGAAACACAAAGGGCTTCATTTACCGAAACAGATGTCTGGATTTCTCTTTTCACATTACATTTTCTGGAAAGCGCCCCTGCTTCTGACAGCTTTCAAAAGGGATTCTTTTCAAAAGGAATTATTTGTAATGGCTGAACATGTGCTCCATTTACTGCAAAAGGAATGTTTGTCTTAGGGTTATTGTAAATGTACACAGTCGTCATTTGAGACCATAAGTCTCTCACTACCTGCCATTTTAAGTTTTCAGTTGAGGCTTGGGAAAGCAACTCCCGTCTAGGCCACAACCTTATTCCAACTGAATGAAAGAAAGGCCCACGTTTGCACAACGCCTTATCATGCCTCTCAAATTAATGTCTCAAACTGCTGCACATGCAACGAAGCGCTTTAAAAGGACAATGGCTGTTGCCATGTAGGCAGTCACGGCAATCGTTTTCACACTGCAAGGCATAAGCAGCAGAGATGTATTTTTGATGGCATTAACTGAGGAAGGAATGTTGGCCAGGAAATCTGGAGAACATCCCGCTCTTGTTCACATCGCGCCATGAGATCATTAATAACCATGTCCAGGCAGACAAGACTGGTTCAGCCTCTCATCAGTCGGATGGTAACTGTGACATTGCAGTGCTCCCATTAGCCTCAATCCTGGAGCCTATATGTCCTGGAAATCCCGGCCTCTCCGGGTCCGTACGGAGTGTCTACGGACCCGGGAATGCATCGGAAAAGCCGATTTTCAGCGCACAGTGCGCATGCGCTGAAAACCAGCTTGACAGATCTCATGCACCTCGGGAGCGAGGACATTTGCACGGACAAGTTTGCAGTATTTACCCATATCTTGTCCAGTAAATGTCCTCAAACCTCTTGCGCCTGATAAAAGCAGGCATATAGCCAACTTTTACAGGTGTATGAGTTTAAAAACATACAAAAATATAATTAAATTAAATTAAAAAAACACATCTTACTTTTAAAAACCCTGCCTACCACGCTACACTTATTTTTAACCATAATTGAAAAAACATTTTAAAAACTTGGAAAAAAAAATTTTCTCTCAGATATTTATTACCTTTAATTTCAATTAATTTTAATTATGTGAGGTGTGTTTTTTATTTTTATTATGGTGTTTAGTGTGTTTGTTTTTTCTCATTAATAGCAATGAGAACTGGTAGATACGGAGTTCCCAGTGCTATTGATGAGAAAGCTGTGGAACACTGTACCTGATTGGTTGAGCAGTCACATGTGACTGCACCTTCTGCGTGGGAACCCTCCGGACGGGAGCGCGTTCTGCCGCGCGGGAAGAGAAGGCCTCCCCACCGGAATCCCACGCTCCTCCCGGACCACCAGGTACTTTCGGAGACATTTTTCAGATTGGAGGCAATTGCCCGTGGGAAGCTTCCGCCCGCAATTTCTGGGCCCACCAGTCTCTGAACCAGAGGCAAGAGTTTAAATGGACACTTCAATCAAATGAAAGGATAAATTGGGCGATGGACAGAATAATGCTAACAATGTCGGCGGCAGTGGGCAGCAGTGGGCGATAAGTTGATCAAATTGGGGCCCCTGAAGGTAGCAGAACAGGTAGATAAGGTGAATTAAGAAGGAATACGGGATACATTCCTTTATTCGCCAAGGCATGTCATATAAGAGCAGAGAGGCTTTTCACCCAGAGGGTGGTCGAGGCAGAAACCCTCATCGCATTTAAAAAGTACTTGAATGTGCACTTGAAGTGCCATAACCTGCAAGCCTTCAGACCAAGAACTGGGAAGTGGGATTAGGCTGGATAGCTCTTTTTCGACCGGTGCAGACAATAACCAATAAGTGAATTAAGGGTTACGGGGAGCGGGCGGGTAAGTGGAGCTGAGTCCACGGCCAGATCAGCCATGATCTTATTGAATGGCGGAGCAGGCTCGAGGGGCTAGATGGCCTACTCCTGTTCCTAATTCTTATGTTCTTATGTTCTTATGATGGGCCGGATCGCCTCTTTCTGTGCCGTAAATTCCTATGCTTCTATGATTGACACAAAATGTAGGCCTCCACCTGCCAGCCCAACTGAGAGCAGGGATGAGATATGTGATCTTCTGATCTGTATGACACACTTGAAACCTAGCCCTTTTTTAATTTAAGTTGGAACTTTTTAAACCTAGGATGAAGGTTAAAAAAAAAATCACAATATATACATAAAGAATACCAATTCATAAATTGGGTCAAACTAATAACTAAAAGTTATATATCATGACCAAATCTGTTGCAGGCAATAATGGAACCTGGCCACAGCAGTAATCAAACCCAAAGCCTTGTGAGCTCTTCAACATTCAAATGGCTATTAAAGTAGGCAATGTCTTCAGTTCCAGAGCGATATATCATAACACCCTTGGAAATTCCCATTCATTCTGGGAACTCCACAACACTGGATTTTCCATAACACATTTCCAGTTTTTTATCAGGAAAACAAGTTGTAGTTATTATTACCTCCTGTGGCCTCCTTGCAAAGGTATCATGGTTCCTGTCAAGCACCTTTGTTTGTTCCCATGGAATTCCATATCCATCTGTGGCATGTGTTGCTTCTGCCGAGGACGCCTGTCCCTATTGATGTTATTCATGCTGTCAGACACCCAACTTCCCTTGGAGTCTGTGCTTTCATACTTTCCACATGTGGCATGCAACATCTGAAAGCTCTTGTTGTTGAGACACAGCCACGGAGACCACGGAGCGATAGGGATAAGTCGACACAGAGATAAAAAGAAAAGAAAGACTTGCATTTACATAGTGCCTTTCACGTCCACCGGATGTCGCAAAGTGCTTCACAGCCAATGAAGTACCTTTCGGAGTGTAGTCACTTCATTGCAATGGAGGAGAAGCAGCAGCCAATTCGCACACAGCAAGCTCCCACAAACAACAAAGTGATAAATGGCCAGATAATCTGTTTTAGTGATGTTGATTGAAGCATAAATATTGGCCAGGACACCGGGGTAAGTCCCCTGCTCTTCTTCGAATAGTGTCATGGGTTCTTTTACTTCCACCTGAGAGAGCAGACGGGGCCTCGGTTTAATGTCTCATCCGAACGACGGCACCTCCGACAGTGCAGCGCTCCCTCAGCACTGCACTGGAGTGTCAGCCTAGATTTTTGTGGTCAAGTCCCTGGAGTGGGGTTGAGGAGTGAGAGGGCATCATCTCATTCCATGTTTCCTTACTATCTTTGCATGGATGATAATTTATTATCCCTAGCTCATATAACTGAGATGAAGGGGGCAAAATTGGGATAGCTTGCACCTCCCATTATTGCCTCCACAGCGAAAATGAGTTTCCGGCCGAGCACAGCGAGAATAGCGCCTCCTGCTGAATTGGGCAGGCGTTTTTAGGCAGTGCTAACACGTAACCCCCGCCCCTGCTCTGCTGCGCTCGCCGATGATGATGTCATCACCATCACCAGTATCCCGTTACCGCCCCGAAAGCTAAATTCGGTCACGCCCACTGTATTCCCGCCTGGTGCTGATGCTGTCGAGTTTCAGCCGGGAGTCGGCTAGAGGAGTGCAATTAAAGGCACCAGCTTTGGGCACATTTTTAGTTGACCAATAATGGTTGCTGCTAACTTTCACATAGGCAGGCAGGCTTTTTGACAGATCACAGCGATTTTCAATTGAAGGAGTGCTCTGGCTGTTAACTTGGTGACTTTCATTGAGGGCAGATTTGAAAGTCCAACAATTACATTGTTTCATGGGGGTTGTACTGGCACTCGATCTCGCGCTCCAGCGTCAGCGTCGGAGGCAACTGAGGCACAGGGAGAAACAGCAAAATGTGGCCAAAGGGAAGAGGCCCAACATGGCTGTCCACAGGAGGCCTTACCCTCCCAGGGCATTCCGTCAGCAGTTCTCCTACATCAACTTCACTGAGGAACAGTGTGTTCGGCGGCTGCACTTCATCAAGGCCGTGGTCACAGAGCTCTGCCACCTCCTGCAACCAGACCTCGAGCCTCAGACCAGGGGGAGGAAGGCTCTCTCAGTTGCAGTCAAGGTCACCATCGCGCTCAATTTCTACACCAGCGGATCCTTCCCGTTTGCAGCAGGCGACGTCTACAACACCTTCCATTGCTCTATCCGCCAGGTCACTGATGCTCTGTACCGAAGGAGAAAGGAATACTTTTCTTTCCCCATGACCAGAGAGAAGCAGCACGAGCAGACATGTGGCTTTGCTCGGATAGCAGACTTCCCCACGGTGCAGGATGCAATTGACTGCATCAACGTCGCATTTTGGGCACCGCATCACAATCCTGAGGTATTCCATAACCGTAAAGGCTACCACTCATTGAATGTGCAGTTATTGTGTGGCCACACATACCGAATCCTCACCATCAATGCCCATTATCCTGGCAGCAGCCACGATGCATTTATTCTGCGCCAGACTGGTGTCCCAGCTCTCTTCCGGCCACCACATCAAGCTCGCGGCTGGCCGGTTGGAGACAAGGGCTATCCGCTCTCCACCTGGCTCATGACTCCCCTCCGCAACCCCAACATTCCTGCCCAGCACCCAGACAATGAGAGCCATGCTGCCACCAGGAACATCATTGAGCAGACCATCAGGGTGCTCAAGCAATGGTTCCGCAGGCTTGACCATTTGGGAGGAGTCCTCCAGTACTCGGCTGAGCGGGTGTCCCTATTCATCGTCATCTGCTGCATGCTGCACAGCTTGGCCATTATGAGGGTGCAGCCCCACCATCTCAGGAGGACGAGGAGGAGCAGGAGCAGCAACAACAGCAACAGAGGAGGAAGCCACTCAATCGCGATTCTGCAAGGGTGGTCCACGACCATCTCATCAGACTTCGGTCCAGTGAATGCATGGTTCCTCTGCATGCCCCCATCAGCACATGAATTTCCCCTTCCATACCACAGCCCCAAAACTGAAATGAGAGACAGCACCAAATATGCAACACTCCAATAAAAATGTATCTCATAACATTTAACGCTATTACAAACAACAATTGTATTTAACAATCACCCTCTTGCAATACCTTATATCCCCTCAACACTTGGTTTACCTACTCTAATGCTCCTTCGCAGTGTGTCCTCAGTGGCTGCAGCAGGGCTGGTGGAAGGCTGCTGCGAGTCAGGGCCACAGACTACAGATGGCCTTGCAGTATGCCCTCGACCTGATCTGGGCCTGGAAGGCCCGGCTGTAGATTGCACCGCCTCAGGCTGGGCGGGTGGCAGTCTGGGCTGGCTGGGTGACCGCCAGCGACAAGTGCAATGGCGGAGTGGCAGTGGTGAGCTCAGGAATGCTGCCATCCTGAGAGAGCAGGTTCCTGCTCCACTGAACCACTGCCGCTCACCCGGGGCATTTACACCAACCTGCTGGGGCACAGATTGGTGGCCTGCTGCAAAACCATGAGATCACCTGTGGCATCGAGCTGAGACTGTATGAGAGCATTCTGAGTTTCCATACCACCAACCATTGTCTGCATTACAGCACTAAGACATTGTGTAGCTTCCACCAGTGCTGCAATGGAAGTTGCCACCTCGCCCATGACATGTGATGAGGTCTGGGTCCCCAGGGTCTCTCTGGGAGCCCACCATCGTCTGATGACCGGAAATGATGGACTGTATGGAGTGCACAAAGCTCTCTGCAATGTTGGAGGTGCACTCCTCCACGCTCCTTACCATTGCTGAGAGGCTCTCGGGCACCCTTGCCATTGCAGCTATCATCTCAGAGTACATGGCCATCACCCTTCTTGTGAACGCCTCCCATAAGAACATAAGAACATAAAAATTAGGAGCAGCAGGAATAGGCCATCTAGCCCATCGAGCCAGCTCCGTCACTCAACAAGATCATAGCTGATCTGGCCATGGACTCAGCTCCACTTACCCGCCCGCTCCCCGTAACCCTTAATTCCCTTATTGGTTAAAATTCTATCTATCTGTGATTTGAATACATTCAATGAGCTAGCCTCAACTGCTTCCTTGGGCAGAGAATTCCACAGATTCACAACCCTCTGGGAGAAGAAATTCCTTCTCAACTCGGTTTTAAATTGGCTCCCCCATATTTTGAGGCTGTGCCCCCTAGTTCTAGTCTCCCCGACCAGTGGAAACAACCTCTCTGCCTCTATCTTGTCTATCCCTTTCATTATTTTAAATGTGTCTATAAGATCACCCCTCATCCTTCTGAACTCCAACAAGTAAAGACCCAGTATACTCAATCTATCATCATAAGGTAACCCCCTCATCTCCGGAATCAGCCTAGTGAATTGTCTCTGTACCCCCTCCAAAGCTAGTATATTCTTCCTTAAGTAAGGTGACCAAAACTGCACGCAGTACTCCAGGTGCGGCCTCACCAATACCCTGTACAGTTGCAGCAGGACCTCCCTGCTTTTGTACTAAATCCTTCTCGCAATGAAGGCCAACATTCCATTCACCTTCCTGATTACCTGCTGTACTTGCAAACTAACTTTTTGGGATTCATGCATAAGGACCCCCAGGTCCCTCTGCACCGCAGCATGTTGTAATTTCTCCCCATTCAAATAATATTCCCTTTTACTGTATTTGTTTCCAAGGTGGATGACGTCATATTTTCCGACATTGCATTCCATCTGCCAAACCTTAGCCCATTCGCTTAACCTATCTAAATCTCTTTGCAGCCTCTCTATGTCCTCTACACAACCCGCTTTCCCACTAATCTTTGTGTCATCTGCAAATTTTATTGCACTACACTCTGTCCCCTCTTCCAGGTCATCTATGTATATTGTAAACAGTTGTGGTCCCAGTATCGATCCCTATGGCACACCACTAACCACCAATTTCCAACCCGAAAAGGACCCATTTATCCCGACTCTCTGCTTTCTGTTTGCCAGCCAATTCTCTATCCATGCTAATACATTTCCTCTGACTCCGCGTACCTTGATCTTCTGCAGTAACCTTTTGTGTAGCACCTTATCGAATGCCTTTTGGAAATCTAAATACACCACATCCATTGGTACACCTCTATCCACCATGCTCGTTATATCCTCAAAGAATTCAAGTAAATTAGTTCAACATGATTTCCCCTTCATGAATCCATGTTGCGTCTGCTTGATTGCACTATTCCGATCTAAATGTCCTGCTATTTCTTCCTTAATGATAGCTTCAAGCATTTTCCCCACTACAGATGTTAAACTAACCGGCCTATAGTTACCTGTCTTTTGTCTGCCCCCTTTTTTAAACAGGTGTTACATTAGCTGCTTTCCAATCCGCTGGTACCTCCCCAGAGTCCAGAGAATTTTGGTAGCTTATAACGAATGCATCTGCTATAACTTCCGCCATCTCTTTTAATACTCTCGGATGCATTTCATCAGGACCAGGGGACTTGTCTACCTTGAGATCCATTAGCCTGTCCAGCACTATCCCCCTAGCATTAGTGATTGTCTCAAGGTCCTCCCTTCCCACATTCCCGTGACCAGTAATTTTTGGCATGGTTTTTGTGTCTTCCACTGTGAAGACCGAAGCAAAATAATTGTTTAAGGTCTCAGCCATTTCCACATTTTCCATTATTAAATCCTCCTTCTCATCTTCTAAGGGACCAACATTTACTTTAGTCACTCTTTTCCGTTTTATATATCGGTAAAAGCTTTTACTATCTGTTTTTATGTTTTGCCCAAGTTTATTTTCGTAATCTATCTTTCCTTTCTTTATTGCTTTCTTAGTCATTCTTTGCTGTGGTTTAAAATTTTCCCGATCTTCTAGTTTCCCACTAACCTTGGCCACCTTATAAGCATTGGTTTTTAATTTGATACTCTCCTTTATTTCCTTGGTTATCCACGGCTGGTTATCCCTTCTCTTACCGCCCTTCTTTTTCACTGGAATATATTTTTGTTGAGCACTATGAAAAAGCTCCTTAAAAGTCCTCCACTGTTCCTCAATTGTGCCACCGTTTAGTCTGTGTTCCCAGTCTACTTTAGCCAACTCTGCCCTCATCCCACTGTAGTCCCCTTTGTTTAAGCACAGTACACTTGTTGAGACACTACTTCCTAACCCTCAATCTGTATTACAAATTTAACCATACTGTGATCACTCATTCCGAGAGGATCTTTTACAAGGAGATCGTTTACTATTCCTGTCTCATTACACAGGACCAGATCTAAGATAGCTTGCTCCCTTGTAGGTTCTGTAACATACTGTTCTAAGAAACAATCCCGTATGCATTCTATGAATTCCTCCTCCAGGCTACCCCGTGCGATTTGATTTGACCAATCGATATGTAGGTTAAAATCCCCCATGATTACTGCCGTTCATTTTTCACATGCCTCCATTATTCCCTTGATTATTGTCCACCCCACCATGAAGTTATTATTTGGGTGCCTATAAACTACTCCCACCAGTGACTTTTTCCCCTTACTATCTCTATCGAGGTCCTCATCTGAAACCTGTGCAGAAGAACTCGTGTGCAAAATCTCCCTCCGGGGAGCTGGCTCCTGAGCTACCCTTTCCCCATGGCCTTGCCACAGCCCGCTAGGCCCTGGTGCATCACCCAGTGCAGATCCCTCTACTCACCGAATCTTTAACGAACACGTAGTGCCAGTAAGTGAGGTGGTGCCTGCAGATGAGCGATGCAGTGACACGGTGCTTGGGTCGTCCTCCTCTCCTCCCTCATCAGTATCATGGCGGGGGCTCAGGGACAGTCTGCTCATCTGCTAGATGATTATCTGAAAGCATAAATGGCACAAGACTCGCTTTAAGGTGAAAGCAGGAGTGGAGCAAGAAAGGCAGACAGTATCAGGAGCTGGAAAGCGATAACGCCTTCTGGTGTGAGGGAGAAGTGGACTGAGAGAAGTAGAGGGGATGAAGATACCATTGTTGACCCCAAGGGGCTTGACTTCACCAATGGCCATGGCACCCAAACCTCTCGGGCCAATGAGCCGCAGCAATCACTCCTCGAGGTCGGGAAGTTCCTGCAGCTGAGGTTCACCCTTGCCAGTCCTCTGCTCCTTCCTCCGATTATGTGCCTTTTTGGCCTGCAAAAGAAAGGAATTTGTGTGAGTAAGAGGAGTTCAGCTTTGTGTCTGGGAAATATGCCTGCTGTCGTTGAATAGCTGTGAATGTAGCAGGCAAGGCCTGAGATGAGGACGTGAGTTAGAGTAGCTGCACATGTTTGGTGGGTGAGTGGTGGGAAAGTGCTGGTTTGCACAGTGTGCACCGACAGAGGTTCAGGGGCTGGTGCGTAGGCAGTGTGGAAGCATGTACTCACCTTGACACCTCGACTGAACTTCTTCCGGCACTGTGTGAGGGTTCAATCGACTACAGTGCTGGCCAACACCTCCTCTGCCACTTCTCTCCACATGGCTCAGAAGACCTGGGGCAATGGCCTCCTTCCAGTTGTGGTGAAGAGCGATTCCCTCCTTCTCTCAACTGCCCCCACCAATGCTTCCAATGCCACATCATTAACTTGCCGTGTCCATTCCCTTCCAGCTGGATTTGCAGCAGCCATCCCAAAAACTCCTTGCACTTGCACTCAGCACTCCCTCAAATGCAGCACGAGTGAAAATGAACAGGTAGAGTTTGATTATGACCTTCCCTTTAAGAGCTGGGATGAGCCAGTGTGAAGGATTGAAGGATGATTGCTGAAAACAAGTCACCTGAAATTGGCTCGTGCTCTGCTGTTAGTGCTCCTGCAGCAGCGCCCCACTGAGGTCATTACACCTCATTTACCACCCACTTTCTCCATGGGGTACTAAAGCCCAATTTCGAAGAAGTTTGCACCTGGAGCTAACTTTTGAAAATTTAAAAAGTTAACGCCCCAAACAGGGCGCTATCGAATTTCTCTCCCCC
Organism: Pristiophorus japonicus; assembly: GCF_044704955.1. NCBI lineage: Eukaryota > Metazoa > Chordata > Chondrichthyes > Pristiophoridae > Pristiophorus > Pristiophorus japonicus. Next base: position 3,748,553 of record NC_091987.1, read on the forward strand.
AAGGCACATTACTAAGGAGCATTGAATATGTTGTTCTCCCTCCGTATCTTCTGCATTTGGGATCGATATGTATACCATTGCATAAGACTTAATTCAACCGAACTTTAAACAATAATATGTGAGGTTAGTCAGGGTGCACGTACTGGACTGTGTTTGAGTAGTGAATCAGAGCATAGATATTGATGGCGCATGTAACTATTTAGTGAAGTTTAAGCACAGAGCAGAAGGTGCTATTATTAGCTTGGGTCCTCAACTTCATCAGAAAAGGATGTCCTCTTGTGCCACACCTTCCAGTTTAAGTATAGAAATGATAATCTATTGACTCTGCCACTACCTGTTTGAAACTGGTCTCGATACTTTGGGTTCGAGACAGGCAACGCCCTATGGACAATAGAAACAGAAAATGCTTGATGGCAGAACCTAAAATGTTAACTTTGTTTCTCTCTCCACAGATGCTGCCTGACCTGCTGAGTATTTCTAACACTTTCTGTTTCTATTTCAGATTTCCAGCACCCGCGGTGTTTTGAATTTGTACCCTAGGGACAATGTCCGGGAGACACCTGTGTTCCCTTCACAGTAATTACATTTTAAATGTACACATATATTTGTAGACATAAATATACACAAATATATATATACAAACATTAGCATGAACACTGACTCAATATTTAACTGAATTACAAGTCCAAGATCTCTTTTTACATCCAGTTTGCCAGTCGTGAATTTATACTCAATGCCATCTCCGACCTGCACTCCCACCTTCAGGAAGCCTCAGTCCATCTGACTCAGGAATGAGCCCTAGCTCTGGATTTACACCACAACCCTAGCAAAACAGTTACTACTTCACATCAAGTCTTATGTCATAGTGCAAATCCTTAGATCTGATAACAATTGCTACTTTCAATAGATATCTTATAATTCCTTCTCTATAATGATCAACCAAACTTTCCAACAGTTCAGTGAGTTAAAGACTTAAGCACATCATCTAGACTGACACTCCTGTGCAGTGCTGAGTGGGTTGGGCCTCTACTCATTGGATTCAGAAGAATGAGAGGTGATCTTATCGAAACGTATAAGATTATGAGGGGGCTTGACAAGGTGGATGTAGAGAGAATGTTTCCACTGATGGGGGAGACTAGAACTAGAGGGCATGATCTTAGAATTAGAGGCCACCATTTAAAACTGAGATGAGGAGGAATTTCTTCTCTCAGAGGGTTGTAGATCTGTGGAATTCGCTGCCTCAGAGAGCTGTGGAAGCTGGATCATTGAATAAGTTTAAGACAGAAATAGACAGTTTCTTAACCAATAAGGGAATAAAGGGTGATGGGAAGTGGGCAGGGAAGTGGACCTGGGTCCATGATCAGATCAGCCATGATCGTATTAAATGGCGGAGCAGGCTCGAGGGGCCGTATGACCACCTCCTGCTCCTGTGTCTTATGTTCTTATGCTGTACTGTCGGAGGTGCTGTCTTTAGGATGAGACGTTAAACCGGGGCCCGTGTCTGCTCTCCCAGGTGGATGTAAAAGATCCCACGTCACCATTACAAAGAAGAGCAGGGAAGTCTCCCAATGTCCTGGCCAACATGCATCCCTCAACCAACGCCTTAAACAGATGATCTAGTCACTTATATCACTGTATGTGGGAGCTTGCTGTGCACAAATTATCTGCCGCATTTTCTACATTTCAGCTGTGACTCCACTTCAAAAGTAATTAATTGGCTGCAAAGTGTCTTAAGGCCATGAAAGAGGCTATATAAACGCAAATTATGTCGTTCTTTTAAAGCCACTTTGGCGGTCCCAGGCTTAATCCTTCATGTGCACTGAGTTAACTGATTCTTCAGTATCCCTGTCCTGGAGAAGGGGTGGGGGGGGGGCGGTTGGAATTGGTAAGAATTCCTGTTCTTTATAGCTATTCAATGTCCCTTAATGGAAGGGTTTGTATATAGACAGTGGGTTTGTCGATGATGCCCTCACCCATTGTGTAAAAACCCAACACTGGTTGCCTGGGGTCACATATGAAGATTAATCATTTAGGCCATGTCCTGCAGGGCCGATAGTCCTTGAGATCCCTACTACAGCATGAGTCACCTTTTTTCTATTCGCTCCTGGGATGTGGGCATCGCTGGCAAGGCCCAGCGTTTATTGTCTATCCCTAATTGCCTTTGAGAAGGCGGTGGTGAGTCGCAATTCATCTTTTAATGATGGAATATGAATATTTGTTCCCATAATACTACTACAGGTTGAACCTCCCTTATCCAGAACTCCCTTACCCAGAACCACCCCTCGTCCAGAACCATTCCCAGCCACTGGGACCACAACTGTTTACAATATACATAGATGACCTGGAAGAGGGGACAGAGTGTAGTGTAACAAAATTTGCAGATGACACAAAGATTAGTGGGAAAGCGGGTTGTGTAGAGGACACAGAAAGGCTGCAAAGAGATTTGGATAGGTTAAGCGAATGGGCTAAGGTTTGGCAGATGGAATACAATGTCGGAAAGTGTGAGGTCATCCACCTTGGGGAAAAAAAAACAGTAAAAGGGAATATTATTTGAATGGGGAGAAATTACAACATGCTGCGGTGCAGAGGGACCTGGGGGTCCTTGTTCATGAATCCCAAAAAGTTAGTTTGCAGGTGCAGCAGGTAATCAGGAAGGCGAATGGAATGTTGGCCTTCATTGTGAGAGGGATGGAGTACAAAAGCAGGGAAGTCCTGCTGCAACTGTATAGGGTATTGGTAAGGCCACACCTGGAGTACTGCGTGCAGTTTTGGTCACCTTACTTAAGGAAGGATATACCGGCTTTGGAGGGGTTAGAGGGACGATTCACTAGGCTGATTTCGGAGTTGAGGGGGTTACCTTATGATGATAGATTGAGTAGACTGTCTTTACTCGTTGGAGTTCAGAAGGATAAGGGGTGATCTTATAGAAACATTTAAAATCATGAAAGGGATAGACATGATAGAGGCAGAGAGGTTGTTTCCACTGGTCGGGGAGACTAGAACTAAGGGGCACAGCCTCAAAATACGGGGGAGCCAATTTAAAACCAAGTTGAGAAGGAATTTCTTCTCCCAGAAGGTTGTGAATCTGTGGAATTCTCTGCCCAAGGAAGCAGTTGAGGCTAGCTCATTGAATGTATTCAAGTCACAGATAGATAGATTTTTAACCAATAAGGGAATTAAGAGTTACGGGGAGAGGGTGGGTAAGTGGAGCTGAGTCCACGGCCAGATCAACCGTGATCTTATTGAATGGCGGAGCAGGCTCGAGGGGCTAGATGGCCTACTCCTGTTCCTAATTCTTATGTTCTTAAGTTCTTATGTTCTTACAACAGCTGAGCTGTTGTCGGGGCCCATAGCCTTTGCTGGGCCATTTCTTGACATTACGTGGAGTGAATCGAATTGGCTGAAGACTGGCTTCTGCGATGGTGGGGACCTCAGGAGGAGGCCGATATGGATCATCCATTCGGCATTTCTGGCTGAAGATGGTTGTAAATGCTTCAGACTTGTCTTTTGCACTTGCCATCATTGAGGATGGGGATATTCATGGAGCCTCCTCCTCCCGTAAGTTGTTTAATGGTCCACCAGCATTCATGACTGGATGTTGCAGGACTGCAGAGCTTTGATCTGATCTGTTGATTGTGGGATCACTTAGCTCTGTTTATAGCATGCAGCCTCTGCTAATAAGCATGGACGTCGTCCTTCTTTTTCTTCTGTAGGGTAGTCAAGGCAAATCAAATGTTGATATCTAAGTTGGATATCCAGGCCAAAGCTTCCGGTGGTGAGGACAGCCTTCTCACGTGATGTGATCTTAGTTCTTGGATCACCACTAACGTCTTCTCACAGGATAGCAAACTTGTTAAACCGACCTCCTGGTGACTGTAGCAAACCAACCCAATCGAACAGTCATCTCCAAAGAAAACTGCATGTAGTCCTATGTTGCAGCTTCCCCAGGTTGGCACCTCATCTTTAGATACGCCTGGTGCTGCTCCTGGCATGCTCTTCTGCACTCCTCATTGAACCAGTGTTGGCCTCCTGGCTTGATGGTAATGGTAGAGTGAGGGATATGCCGGGTCATGAGGTTACAGATCATTAGGCCCAGAATAAGCTCGTAGGCTGCTTGCACCTCACTCATAGGTACATTGCATTTTTCTAAAACGGGTTTCAGTCAGAATTTCCATGTCCTTGTCAGTGTAAGGATCTTTGTTCTGCCATCAGTGTACTCTATACTTGACGAACAATGCACGGGTAGTTTATACCTGCTAAGTGGCAACTTAGCTGCTTGAAGAGGGATCGAACATTCATTCTTCCCTTCTATGTGTGTGATGCTGCCTAAATGAATAGATATGATGTTTAACATGCATTCAATAGAGTGATGCACTTGCTGAATTTGACCGTGAGGTGACATATACTTTGGTTTGGCCAACTTACCTCATTTCTTACCTGCAGAAAGAGGAGACGTAGAGGCAAGATGCATCGTTAGCAATCCCAGGTAAAGGTGATCTATGACTGTAATATTTCTCAGAGATTGTCTAATCTTATTTTCCTTATTATATTGAACAGCATTCACAGAGCATTGAGTTGAGCTACAGTTAAGAGCAGATGGAGACTTTCATATGTGAAACTATGTTATGGAGCAGACAAATTATTTAATTTGATGTTTGAGTTTTTAATGGTCAGCAACATACACTAAAAGTGTGAGCTATCAGATGATAACAGTGAAACATTTGGCAATGATGGGTATTTTTACTAACTGTCTTCGTTCCCTGTCCAATATTCCTATTTTGATTACTACTGTTCTTAAAGCATGATATTTTGATCTCAAACATCTATGTTAAATCTTATTTTGTAACAGTTAGTACATCAGGCCACAAACATTTGGAAAACTTGAAATCAGCTGCAACTGTCTGTAACAGACACAACTTTGATGCCTACAATGAACAAGACATAAAAGTGGCAAAACTCCCAATGAACTCCTAATCTTCATTTCCTCTATGCTGTAGAACCAGGGTTGTCCAGAACATACAGCACTACTGTACCACACCAGGGGCCTAAACACATTCACCATAAGCAACAGAGATAGAGAGCCAACCTCACTTCCACAAGTAACTGAGTGATTAGCAACCAATGAGCAGAGAGATACAAATCGTGAGCCCAGTGAGAGAGAAGCATTGGAAATATATATTTGCTGTTGATGAAATACAACGGAGGAGAGCAGATAAGAATCCTCTATCGAGTGCAGAAAAAAATCAGTAGTTGGAACAACCTTAGAGGCGGTGCAACGAAGGTTCGCTGGACTGATCCCTGGGGTGAGAGGGTTGTTCTTTGAAGAGAGATTTTCTAGTATGTAGAAAAATGGGAGGTGATCTCATTGAACCATATAAGATTCTGAAGGGGATTGACAGGACAGATGCAGAGAGGTTGTTTCCCCTGCCTGGAGAGTCTAGAACTAGGGGGCATAGTCTCAGGATAAGGGGTTGGCCATTTAAGACTGAGATGAGGAGGAATTTCTTCACTCAGAGGGTTGTGAATCTTGGGAATTCTCTACCCCAGAAGGCTGTGGATGCTGAGTCGTTGAGTATATTCAAGTCTGTGATCGATAGATTTTTGGGCTCTAGAGGAATCAAGGGATATGGGGATCAGGTGGGAAAGTGGAGTTGAGGTCGGAGAGCAGCCATGATCTTATTGAATGGCAGAGCAGGGTCAAGAGGCCGAATGGCCGACGCGTGCTCCTAATTCTTATGTTCTTATGAACACACGTGGAAACAATAGCAGGCAAATGCACTTTTCTAACAGCAAAAATACAGCACGCACCAAAATCATGGGCAGATTAATTTGAAGAAAAGAATGTTTCAGACGCCTCTTTATTCCAGATACATTCTACAGTTTTTGCTTTACAGGAACTTGTAGAAAAAAGGAATGTTTGCTTCACGACAGCATGTTCTTGTTAAGTGGCTGCTGTGATGTATTAAACGGAGGATGTCAATTTGATGGATGTCTTTCTTTGTCCAGGCTTTCTCCATTACCTCCTGCTGCACATGGCTCCTTCACATGCAAAATACCTGCTGGGCAATTTCATAGTGAGCATCAGCATTTGAAAAGGATTAGAGAGAAGTACGCCCCTGTGGTTCGTGCATTAGTCCCAAGAGCTAATGTCTAACACCGTTCAGTCATTGTTATCTAATATCGAGCACGCTGTGCTGCTGGACTGGCTGTAACATTTTTTGAACGCACGGTCATATTTCACATATAATTAATCATGAGAGAGCTGCATTTATTCATTGCAGCATCTACTGAATGACTTGTCATTCCTTTTTTGTTTCACTTGTTATTTATACGTTCAATCTTTAAGCTGTTAGGTGAAGCAGTGAAATTCTAAATGGAAGGTAATAATCCTGTGGGAAAACACCTTGGGGCCCAAAATTCATCGACATATCGGCCATTACTACCCGCTTACCTCCCAAAAATACAACTTTGGTGAGAAAAACACCTGCATTCCGCCGACATACCGCTCGGCAGAATATTCATCATTGACATACCGCCGAGCGGTATGCACACCGTCCGCCATGTAGAACCGCCCGCATACCGCCCAAAAAATGCAATTTTCATGACATACCACCGACATAGCACCAGAGCTGCATACCGTCCTGGAGAAGGTGTTTTTACTCGATCTTAAGTGGGCGGGAATGGGCGGTAGTGCTCGGAGCCGCCATTTTGAAATCGGGAACAGTCAGCTAAAGCAGCCCCTCACTGTTTCTGAGGTGAACAGTGACTTTACAGTGCGATTTACAGTGGGAAAGGTATTTTTATTGGTACTGAGTAAATTATTAAGATCAAAGGCATTTCAGTTATATTTTTTTGTCATTGAAAGATATTCTGGAGATTTAAAAAGAATGGGGCCTGTACTATCTCATCCTGTATTGCTGACTACCTGCCTAATGCAAGATCCGGATGGGAGAAGGTTTATTGAGCAGAGTTATCAGGGTAATGGAGGAGGTCGCAGACTGGTGAGGAGGAGGAGGCTTTACTCCCAAAGCATTTTCAGGGAGAAGCGCTCATACTTGGACCTGATCGATCGATAGTGCATTCGAAGAATGCACTTCCAAAAAGAGGTGATCAATGAGATTTGCCAGCTCATTAAGGCAGACCTGCAGCCCAGTACCACCAACATTACCGCACTCTCTGTCGAGGTGAAGGTGACTGCGGCACTTTCCTTTCAGGCATCACCTGGGGGCATGTGCTGTATTTCTCAGTACGCTACTCATCGCTGCATTCGACAGGTAACTGAAGCACTGTATGCACGCCGGATGGAATTTATAAACTTCCCAATGACTAAGGAGGCACAGAGTAAGAAGGTTTGGGATTTGCACACATTGCAGGCTTCCCCAAGGTGCAGGGTGCTGTTGACTGTACCCATATTGCCCTGTGAGCACCATTACAGGAGGTGGAGGCGTACCGAAACCAAATGGGATTGCACACCCTCAATGGCAGCTCGTCTGCGACCAGACACAGCGCATAATGACAGTGAATGCCTACTTTCCAGGGAGCATCCATGATGCGCACATCTTGTGTGAGAGCACTGTGTGTGACCTGTTGAAATCTGAGCCACAAGGTAAATGCTGGAAGCTGGGGGACAAAGGGTACGGCCTCACCACCTGGCTCTTGACCCACCCCCCCCCACCGTGGAACCCTCAGACAGAAGCCGAGCAGCGATATAATAAGAGCCATATAGCCACACGTAATATTATCGAAAAGACAATTGGGATGCTGAAGCAGCGCCTTTGATGCTTGGCCCACTCGGGAGGCAGGCTATAATCCCACCCTGAGCAGGTTGCTCAGTTCACAGCGGTGTGCTGCATGTTGCATCATTTAGCAATCGTGCGGGGACAGGAATTGCCACAGGGGACTGCGGGACAACCTGAGGAGAGAGTGCAGGAGACGGAGGAGGAAGAAGAGGTAAATGAGGGGGAGGAGGATGAGGGGGAGCTTCCAGATGAAACCATGCCACTAGCCCCACCATCCACCCCCCCAACACCACAGCGGAGGGCACAAGGAGCGTATGCCACTGCAAAATTGTTACGTCAGCAGCTCATAAAAGAACACTTTGCTTGAATGTGGAGAGCTGCGTTTTGGGACCTGATGACTGTTATCCCAAAAGTTTGACACTGTACAAGATTACTTAGATTCAATTCAAACATTTATGTAAAAATGTTAAAAATATGCAACAATTTTAAAACTTTGTAAAACTTATAACTATAAAACAATTGTAACAACTTTAACAAGTTTAAAAACAATTTTAACAACATTTTAACAACCTGAATAAACTTTAAAAAAATCAAACTTCAATTATTAAATGAACAAGTACAACAAGAGATCCTTTACTGTCCTCGACCACGACCTCGACCTCATGCTCCACCTTGGGACTCACCCCCCCATTTTCTTACTCCTGCCCTTCCCTTTCCCACTGCCCGTGAGCCTGGACCTTCCCGTGGTGGTACCAAGCCGACACGCAGCAGTGCACCCTGAGTGCTGTTGCTGTCGTTGGGGGTCAGACATTACAGATGCCTCAGGAGAAGCTTGTGATGTGGAAGGCACGGCTCCAGGGCTGGAAGCTGCTGGCAGCTCCCCACCCTCGGGTGCTGTCGACCCGACTGCTATGGCACAGGAGGATTCCGCGCCATATCCCGATCCCATCGATTGCCGCAAGGCATCGACGGAGTCGGTGGTTCGCTCCATCGTGGTGATCAGATGCGACATATCCTCCGACTGTCGTTCTGATAGAGCCGCCATGTTTCCGGCTATTGCAGCCATGGCCTTGAGCGGTTCTCGACCGATGTCGACGCTGGCCTGTGACAGATGCACCATGTCCTGGTACGCGCCTATCTGTCTTGCAGCAACCGACCTTTTCTGCACCAACCTCAGTCGCTGCAGCAAAGGCACTGCAACGCTGGGGGTGCGTTGCTGCGCACGGCTTCGTCCCACAGAATCAGAGGAGGCATGGGGGAATCCCCCGAATATAGACTCGGTGGTGGAGGATGTTCCAGCTGGCCCAGATGGAACTGTGTATCCTCCTCCGTCTCCAGCCCCCAGCTCGACTGGCTCCAGGATCAGCGGCTCGACCTCTTCCTCTTCTTCTTCCTCTTCCTCTTCCTCTTCATCATCTCTGGCAGGAGTGAAGTCAGGAGAGGGCTGGGTGATGCCAGAGGTGGAGGAGTGGGTCTGTCGTCTGGTCTCTCTGCGGAAGTCTGGTTTGAATCGCCCGAGTCTGGAAGTACAAAAGAACATTTAAAAATGCTTGGCACCAGGAGAGGGGTCAGGGTTCCATGAGTACATGAGTACAGTGATGTAGCGCAGTCTTACTTAAATGTCCACCACTGCTGCATTACTGCATTACATATCGCAGACAGACAATACATTGTGTTACATGTCCCCAACATTGCAGTACATCACATGAGGCCTACATTACAATGCAATAAACTTACATTACATTACATGAGGCCAACATTATAGTTACAGTTACATTACATGACACTACACAACCGCAACACAGACTGTGGATTGTATTGAACTGACCATCCTGTGTGAGTGGTGTCAAAATCTCGACTCTCAATTTAACTAAAAATATGAAACTCCAACACAAACAGCTCCGGTAGATGTCCCTTTAATAGTTTTACTTGCTGCAAGGAAAAACTTTGCTACGTCAAAGGCTCAGCGAAGACTTCATCAGAGGTACAAAATTACATTATCTTTACACAAAAGAACAAACAAAGAAATTATGGTTCCATCACGTGTATCAGTTCTGCCCTTGCGGTCAGCAAATACAGATAAGGAGTTCTTTAATCGCTTAATTAACACCACATCCTTGTTTTAATCTATATCTATACAACCTTTATCTCGTATTTCTAAGGTTTAGCATAGCAACAGTTATTAGCAGGGAGTATAATTCTAACAGGACATTCTTTCTGTTAGGGAAGTTAAATTCAAGGTTCCCTCACTCACACAGATGGCTCCTGCTTTTCTAAATTAGTCGGCTATCAGTCAAGGTTAGTGTGTTTATGTAGAAACAGGCTGTCTGCTGCAGGGACTTCTGGGAGAACCGAGACTCCATTTTGTTTTATTACAAAAGGGTACATTGAATAGAAAATGTAACTTTAAAAGTAAATTTGCACAGTGGGTCAGCTCCAACGCCGGTGGTGGCATGTTGCTATCTCTTACCAGGGACAGGGCACGGATCTCGATTTCTGTCAATGGCTCTCGGGATGTGGGTACTCCCCCAGTACGCCGCTGACTGGCTGCTATTGCAAATGTCTTCTTCTGCAGAAAGTGAAGTAAATGAAAGTAAAAATCTTCAATTCATTTAACATCGCAGTCACACACACACACACATCAAAACACTACATTGATCCTCTTGCCATTGCCTGAAAGCAGCACAAATACATCGCCGTAACCTTAAGATACATAACATCATCCGTGTGACATTGAACCTACATTTACATGGGACATGGAGGGTGCATAAATAAAATCATTACTTACTCTTGCTACTCTCACCAGATCATTCCACCTCTTACAGCACCTTTCCCCGGTGTGTACCATGATCCTTGTGGAGGACACAGCCTCCCCGATCTCGTCCCATATTCTGTTGTTCTCCTTTGGGGGGTGGGGGGGCTTTCCACGACTACCGTTCGTTAGGTCAGAGTATCTCTCTGTAATATTCTCCAGCAGGGCAGGTCACTCCACCTCGTCAAAGGCTGGCGCCCTCAACCTCCCGTCCTTGTCGATGTTCCTGCGCTTCGATTATTTTTAACATTTCCATTATATTTATGTTGGTATGATTTTTGATTTGTAAAATATATCTTATTATTGTTCAAACTGTATAATTATTATTTGTTATGAATATTTTTTAACTCTGCAATCTGTTATTAAACCAAAGAACCCTCAACTAGCTTGCTGCTCTTTCTCGGTCTCTGTCCCTCAACTTCAACTCACTGCGCGTGCGTGGGTGACCCCTGACCCCCCGAAATCGTGGGCAAAAAGCTTCTCTGAAAAAAAAAACGGGGAAAAGAAGTGGCGCACGCACAGTTCAGTGCCGCACCATTCATCGAAAAGAAAGTCGCTCTGGATCAGCTGCAGAGTTAGCGACTGCCCGCTGCACACTGCTCGCACACCGCCGGCAAACTGCCGAAAAAAAATCAACCAAAATTGCGCTCTTCGGTCGCGGCGGTGTGCTGGCGGTTTGAAATGTTGCACCGCCAGCATAACGGCGAGAAACGGCAGACCTTCTGTATGACCAATTTCAGGCTCTTAAGTGACCAAGCGAAGACTTTCGGCTGCGATGTGTGTTCGAGCTTGCGCACACTCTAATCTTCACCAATCAACTTCTTCGTCTTCTTCTTCTTAGGTAATCCCTCGGAATCGAGGATGACTTGCTTCCGCACTAAAATGAGTTCGAAGGTGACCGACGAGACCAATGCGGGGCCTACAGTCTCTGTCACAGGTTGGGCAGACGCCGGTTGGAGGGATGGGTGGTAGGGGTGCTTGGGTTGTTGTATGCTCCTTCCGCTGTTTGTACTTGGCTTCCGCGTGCACCCGGCGAAGAAACTCGAAGTGTTTGGCGCCTTCTCGGATGCTCCTGCTCCACTTTGAGTGGTCTTGGGCTGGGGATTCCCAAGAGTCGGTGGGGGTGTTGCAATTTCTTCACCACACAGGCAGCAAACCAGTATTTATCCCTAAAGGACATGGTCTCATCTTCTCAGGATTTTGTGCATAAGGCTGCTTCCTCGTTGAGGTAGGTTCAGGATTATCTCCCTGAGCCTTGCTCTTTTAATGCCTGGATAGGTTACATCAAACTTGACTTAGAACATAAGCAATAGGATCTGGAGTCGGCCATTTGGCCCCTCGAGCCTGCTCCACCATTTAATAAAATCATGGCTGGCCTGATCATGGACACAGCTCCACTTCCCCGCCTGCTCCCCATAACCATTTACTCCCTTATCGCTCAAAAATCTGTCTATCTCTGCCTTAAATATATTCAACGACCCAGCCTCCACAGCTCTCTGGGGCAGAGAATTCCACAGATTTACAACCCTCTGAGAGAAGAAATTCCTCCTCATCTCAGTTTTAAATGGGTGGCTCCTTATCCTGAGACTATGGCCCTAGTTTTAGTTTCCCCTATGAGTGGAAACATCCTTTCCACATTCACCTTGTCGAGCCCCCTCATTATCTTATATGTTTCGATAAGATCACCTCTCATTCTTCTGAACTCCAATGTGTATAGGCCCAACCTACTCAACCTATCTTCATAACAGGTTAGATGCAGGAAGAATGTTCCCAATGTTGGGGAAGTCCAGAACCAGGGGTCACAGTCTAAGGATAAGGGGTAAGCCATTTAGGACCGAGATGAGGAGAAACTTCTTCACCCAGAGAGTGGTGAACCTGTGGAATTCTCTACCACAGAAAGTTGTTGAGGTCAATTCACTAAATATATTCAAAAGGAGTTAGATGTAGTCCTTACTACTCGGGGGATCAAGGGGTATGGCGAGATAGCAGGAATGGGGTACTGAAGTTGCATGTTCAGCCATGAACTCATTGAATGGCGGTGCAGGCTCAAAGGGCCGAATGGCCTACTCCTGCACCTATTTTCTATGTTTCTATCTTTCTATAAGTCAATCCCCTCATCTCTGGAATCAACCTAGTGAACTTTCTCTGAACAGCCTCCAATGCAAGTATATCCTTCCTTAAATACAGAGACCAAAACTGTACGCAGTACTCCAGGTGTGGTCTCACCAATACCCTGCTCAGTTGTAGCAGGACTTCTCTGCTTTTATACTCTACCCCCCTTGTAATAAAGGCCAACATTCCATTTGCCTTCCTGATTACTTGCTGGACCTGCATAGTAACTTTTTGTGTTTCATGAACCAGGACCCCCAGGTCCCTCTGTACTGCAGCACTTTGCCATCATCAAGCCATCCCATAATGCTTCACAGCCAACTTTCAAAGTGTAGTCACTGTTGTCTTGCTGGCAAACACTACAGCTGATTTGCCGATACCAAGGTACCATAGACAGCAGTGGAATAAATTATTGGTTAACAATGTGTTTTGGTGGTGTTGGTTGAGAGTTGGTTTGCCAACCTTCCATGATTGCCCTGTAATCAACAGACCACTGCTGCGAGCAGCGCAGGAGAAAAATCAAAAAGCAATAATAAAATTGTGTTTTTTTTAATTGTATTTGAACACTTTTGTTTACTAGTTGTAAAAATATTGGACATGGGGAATAAAGGCTGTGTGACTGAGAGTCAAGAATCATCCAATCGAATAATAAAGAGTCTGTTTGCTTTCCAATTGGCGTGGGAAGGCGGTGTACCATGAGGATATGAGCGTTGGGTGACCAATGGGGCAGCTGATGGCAGGAGGTCACATGATGACACCTCCAGGAATATGTCCCTATGTCCAAGGAAACCTTTGTTGAGGGATTGATACTGGACACTGCGTGACCTCCCTGCTGTTCTTCTAAAAGGTGCTATGTGTTATGTATTTAACCCTTGACAACCTGTATCACACCACCACCAGAGGGCCTACCTGTTGGAGTCCCAAGGGATCCCAGCATCCCTTGGGAGCACTGTATATAAGCAGGCCACCACGAGGTACCTGCACTCTGGAATCTAATTAAAGGAGCTAAGGTCACACTTACTCATTGCTTACGGTACTTAGTTTCATCCTTTATTATAACACTGTGGAATTTTTATATCCATCCAAACAGGGAGTAGAAGCCTTGATTTAAGGCAAGGCCGCACCTCCAATAATGCAGCACTCCCTCAGTACTGCACTGAAATAAAAGCCGAGACTTGAAATGGGATTCGAGAGTGCTATAAACTGGGCCAAATTGACTCTTGGAAGAGTTATGCTTATCAATTTATTCACTGTGGGCTATCAAAGCCCCAGATCCTCTTGTTGGCCGGCGCAGGTACGATGGTAAGTACTGCAGGGAACTGAATACGGCCAGGGTGATCTGCACTAGTTTCGATCACCTGGATGGGTCGGAGAGGAATTTTCCCAGATTTTTTGCCCAATTGGCCTGGGTTTCTATTTGGTTTTTGCCTCTCCCCGGAGATCACATGGTTCCAGTTGGGGTGGAGTGTAGAATGTTTCAGTGTAAGGGGTGTCACAGTTGTGTGGGGAGGACTGGTTGGGCTGGGTGCTCTTTCCCTGTCCGCCATTGTTCATTGTTCATAAGTTTATATGTAACCTTCAGGGCTGCTGACCGAGGGCCGTGCGGCTCTTTGTCGGCCGGCGTGGACACGATGGGCCGAAATGGCCTCCTTCTATGTTTCTATTCTGAAGAGTATCACAGTAACTACAGTAAGAAATTGTCTCCAACATTGGTCCTTTATTATTCGATGCAGTACAGCCCATGACTTCTAAAGTACGAACATTTTCTGAATTCCCATTGGCTAAGCCAGGAATTTCCTCAGAGGTTTCCTGATCACCTGCTGTAACTTTAGATGGAAGCCGATTTACGGCATGCATTTGGCTTTGCCACCGCCCTTCTGCCAAATTTACGGCGGTCAATCGGAAGAACGCCCGAGGGAATTCCCAGCGACTTGACCTTTACCATTTTCCCCAAATTGTTCCTGCCTGTGAACACGTCCAACACAAAGAAGCCAGATTCAACTTGGATTTTTATTTGCGCGTGTTGTTCAAAAGCAATTAGTCGTAACAGTATAAATATATCAGCATTTCCTTCCTACCCATATTGTATTAATGTTGCACAGTTGAACACAAAACCAGAACTGTACGTGCCAAAATAACTGCAGTATTTCTATTATCATCATAGGCAGTCCCTCGGAGTCGAGGATGACTTGCTTCTACATTAAAATTGAGTTCTTAGATGACTGATAAGTCCAATGCGGGAGCTACAGTCTTAGTCGCAGATGGGACAGACGGTGGTTGTAAGGACGTTGGTTGAAGTGCCGGATTGTTGAAGTGCTTGGGTTGCCATGCACGCCTTCCGCCGTAAGCGCTTGGTCTCCGTTTGCTCCAGGTGGAGAGACTGAAGTGTTTGATGCTCTCACTTCTTCAAAGGGGCTTTGAGGATGTCCTTGAAGCATTTCCTCTGCCAACCTGAGGCTCGCTTGCAGTGCCGAATATAGTATTTCTATATAATTTAAAGGGCACACAAAGATCTCGGAAACAGGATCCTGTGCAGTTAAGATGCTACAATTAGAAAGATAGAAACATAGAAAATAGGTGCAGGAGTAGGCCATTCGGCCCTTTGAGCCTGCACCGCCATTCAATGAGTTCATGGCTGAACATGCAACTTCAGTACCCCATTCCTGCTTTCTCGCCATACCCCTTGATCCCCCTAGTAGTAAGGACTTCATCTAACTCCTTTTTGAATATATTTAGTGAATTGGCCTCAACAACTTTCTGTGGTAGAGAATTCCACAGGTTCACCACTCTCTGGGTGAAGAAGTTTCTCCTCAGCTCGGTCTTAAATGGTTACCCCTTATCCTTAGATGTGACCCCTAGTTCTGGACTTCCCCAACTTTGGGAACATTCTTCCTGCATCTAACCTATCTAAACCCGTCAGAATTTTAAACGTTTCTATGAGATCCCCTCTCATTCTTCTGAACTCCAGTGAATACAAGCCTAGTTGATCCAGTCTTTCTTGATATGTCAGTCCCGCCATCCCGGGAATCAGTCTGGTGAACCTTCGCTGCACTCCCTCAATAGCAAGAATGTCCTTCCTCAAGTTAGGAGACCAAAACTGTACACAATACTCCAGGTGTGGCCTCACCAAGGCCCTGTACAACTGTAGCAACACCTCCCTGCCCCTGTACTCAAATCCCCTCGCTATGAAGGCCAACATGCCATTTGCTTTCTTAACCGCCTGCTGTACCTGCATGCCAACCTTCAATGACTGATGTACCATGACACCCAGATCTCATTGCACCTCCCCTTTTCCTAATCTGTCACCATTCAGATAATAGTCTGTCTCTCTGTTTTTACCACCAAAGTGGATAACCTCACATTTATCCACATTATACTTCATCTGCCATGCATTTGCCCACTCATGTAACCTATCCAAGTCAATCTGCAGCCTCATAGCATCCTCCTCGCAGCTCACACTGCCACCCAACTTAGTGATTTGCTCCAGAAGAAATAGTCATGTAATTTTAAGAGTTTCCCAAATATTCCACCAAGACCAACCTGGCTACAATGACAGGTCTCTCACTATACCATGACCTTCCTTTCTCAGCCTGAAGTTCCTATGACTCCTTTACTGTGTGTTTTATGCAGTGAATTTATGAGATTACAGATTGATACATAATAGACAATGATGTTGGATGATTGGCTGAATCCTAATCCATCACAGAGTCAATATCCTAGTCTATAAATTCAACAGGGAAGAATTCCCTTGCCATTGCCAGCGCTGTATAAACAGTGTTGGGAATTTTTGTCAGCGAGGAGATCCAGGTGGAGGTCATTTCTGCCACATGTGTGACTTTCAATTCACTTCCGCCAAATATTCCTGCCCCTTTTGCTGAGCCTTCCCGCGACCCGCCACAGGCTACATTTGCAGTTGTCGGAGTGACAGTCACTGGTGTTGCGGTTTTCCTGGGTTTACATTGCCTAATAGACTCCGGGTAACTACAGGTGGGGATTTTTTCTCATGGCTTCCCTTGCTCCGCTGCCAGAACCTCAGCCGACACCCGCTACAGCGTCTGACGAGATATACGGCAAACTTCTGCCGAAGAACAGAGCGGGAAAAGCCCCAGAGGAATTTATTTTGTCTTCTTGGGATGTGGGCGTAGCTGGCAAGGCCAGCATTTGTTGCCCATCCCTAATTGCCCTTGAGAAGGTGGTGGTGAGCCGCCTTCTTGAACCGCTGCAGTCTGTGTGGTGAAGGTACTCCCACGGTGCTGTTAGGGAGGGAGTTTCAGGATTTTGACCCAGCGACAATGAAGGAACGGCGATATATTTCCAAGTCAAGATGATGTGTGACTTAGAAGGGAACATGGAGGTGATGGTGTTCCCATGTGCTTGCTGACCAAGTCCTTCTAGGTAATAAAGGACATGGGTTTGGAAAGTACTGTCGAAGCAGCCCTGGCGAGTTGCCGCAGTACATCTTGTAGATGGTACACACTGCAGTCACGGTGCACCGGTGATGGAGGGAGTGAATGTTTAATGTGGTGGATGGGGTACCAATCAAGCAGGCTGCTTTGTCCTGGATAGTGTCGAGCTTCTTGAGTGTTGTTGGACCTGCACTCATCCAGGCAAGTGCAGAGTATTCCATCACACTCCTGACTTGTGCCTTATAGATGGAGGAAAGATTTTGGGGAGTTAGGACTTGGTCTCCACAAGGACTGTGCAATGGTCACTGCTACCAATACTGTCATGGACAGACACATTGGTGACAGGTAGATTGGTGAGTATGACTATGTCAGGCTGTTGCTTGACTAGTCTGTGGGACGGCTCTCCCAATTTTGGCACAAGTTTCCAGATGTTAGTGAGAAAGACCTTGCAGGGTTGCCCGGGCTGGGTGTGCCATTGTCATGGCCAAAACTGGTATCGAGGTCGATGCCAGGTGGTCCATCTGGTTTTATTCTTATTATTGTTTTTCGGTTTGTTACAACTGAGTTAAGAGTCAACCACATTGCTGTCTGTTTGGAGTCACATATAAGTCAGACCGTGTAAGGATGGCAGATTTCCTTCCCTAAAGGGCATTAGTGAATCAGATGGGTTTTTAACGACAGTCTGATAAGAACATAAGAACTTAAGAAATAGGAGCAGCAGTCGGCCATAAGGCCCCTCAAGCATGCTCCGCCATTCAATAAGATCATGGCTCCATTTCCCTGCCCGCTCCCCATAACCCCTTATTCCCTTATCGTTTAAGATAGTTTCATGGTCACCATTACTGACACTTGCTTTTTATTCCAGATTTATTTAATTCACTGAATTTAAATTCCACAGCTGCCGTGATGGGATTTGTACTCACGTCTCCGGATTATTAGGGATGGGCTCTTCGGTGGCCTGTCTTTGGTGAGAATTATGTGTCAGTTTGTCCTGCAAGAACAATGCATGGCTGAGGGTAAGGTGAAAGGAACAAAACAAATATCCCATAGAGTCCACGTTGAATACCAATGTGTGATTGATAAGATTTGCCTACATGAAGAGTTTGTATCATCACAGTATATAGCTATGAGAGAAATGAGGAAAACAAATGGGTGGGCTTTAAGTGTATTAAAGGGAGGAAGAGGTTTTAGGATATTGCAAATGAATAATTGGTGAGAGGTGAGTTGGGTCGCCATAGTGCAAAGTGTGAGATGGAGATACTTTTAGGTGGTGTTAGGGTTATTTTAGTTTAAGAAGGTGAGAAGTGTGCTGGTAGCTCGGGTAGAAAAGAAAGAAAAGGAGAATGCCCAGTGTGTTACCTTGTCAAATCTGGTGAGATCATTGAACTTTTTCTCGCACTCTTCTACAGTCCTGTGGGTGAAGGAGTTGACACCCAATGCCAGGGCCACCTTCCTCCAGACAACACGAGGGACATTTCTGGCTGGCTTGGACAAAAGGTCATTGACCGGAAACGTTAACTCTGTTTCTCTCTCCACAGATGCTGCCTGACCTGCTGAGTGTTTCCAGCACTTTTTGTTTTTAGTTCAGATTTCCAGCATCTGCAATATCTTGTTTGCACAGATTTAAGATAATTGGCAAAAGAACCAGAGGCTACATGAGGTAAAAATGTTTTTACACAGCGAGTTGTTGTGATCTGGAATGCGCTGCCTGAAAGGGCGGTGGAGGCAGATTCAATAATAACTTTCAAAAGGGGAATTGGATAAATACGTGGAGGGAACAAAAATTGCAGGACTGTGGATAAAGAGCAGGGAAGTGGGGCTAATTGGATAGCTCTTTCATAGAGCTGGCTCAGGCATGATGGGCCGAATGGCCTCCTCTGTGCTGTATCGTTCCATGAGCCCGAATTTGACCAAGGCCCCCACCCGCCCAAGTGGCACCCAAAGGATCGCCGATGGCCGCCGAGGTCCCTGATGGTACTTTGGGCGGGGTTTTCTTCAACCAGGTCCCTCGAAGGTCGGAGGGCATCAAATCTGCGACGTACGCTGCCAATCTGGGCGGCAGCCGATGGGAGCTCGCAATCTCGGTGGAAAAGGCGCTTGCCGCCCAACTGCCGCCGAGAATGGAGTCTTGCCCAGGGAGGGTCAGAGACCTGAAAATTAAAACTCTCAGAAAAAAAAACCCATCGGAACACCTTCAGGGGACACCTTTGAGGTAAGTCGCCGTGAAAACATTTTTTTTAAGTTTACTAACTTTTTTTTCAGGATCTTCATACCTACCGTCGGGGACAGACCAGCCTCCTCGCAGCAGTCCACCGCCGTTGTGGCGCCGATGCCCGCCGACTTCTGCCCGCATGAATCTGGGAGCTCGGCGGGCAGGAGTCCACCTATGCCAGTCGGCCGTCTGCTGACGTTAGCGGGCGGTTCCTGGCGGCTCTCCCCTTCCCACCCGCTCCAGCCCAAATCGTAAATGGCACTGAGCGGATCTTCAGGAGGAACGTCGGCAGCAGTGGGTGGCAGTGGGTGGTGAGGTGATCAATTTCGGGCCCTATGATTCTAACATTGAGTTGAACAACTTTGGATCTTAAGCACCACTGGTACTTGCAGATAGCTGCACCAGAGCCAGTGGAGTGAGGAAGGTGCAACTGTTGCTCAGGGATCCCCGACTGGTACACAGACGGACAGGGTGGTCCGTAGCCCTGAGGTCTACCCACCTTTCTCCACCACATTCTTGGGTCATGGGAACCTTCTCCTCTTTACCACATTTTCCAACCTACCCTCTCCCTAAGCAATTCTGCTGAAACCATTTACACCTCCTCTGGACCCATCTTTACGTCCCACTATCACCCCCTTTTGCTTTGCACCATGCATCATCCCTTTTGTTACTTAATCACTCTCGCCCTCTCCCCTTCCCTTTCACGAGCACCCCGCCCCTGCCCACCCACCCCATCTCCCTTTTCCTTCGCTCTGTATTTGTTTAAAAATTGTTAATGGGTTCTGGTGAAAGGTCATCGACCTGAAATGTCAGGGCTGGATTTTTGGCTATCTTACGAGGGGCGTTAAATGTTTGGGGGCGTGATGCCAGGCATCCAAGATTTAGCACCCTGCCACAGATTCGAAAAGGTTGCAGACGTTTGGGGAAGAGGCTTACGCCCCCCCCCCCCCACCCCGTGTTTACAGGAAACTTCGCTCATGTTGTGTCCTTAGATGCTCTAGTAATGACTCCATGAGGCAATGTGTTGTACTTGAACTGTAGTGACCTTAGTCCGTTATTAGTTAACTCCAGAGTGAGGATCACACCTGGTGGCCTGCCTTTTATACTAGGCCAGGCACACCTGTACAGGTAACCTACAAGTTTCCCACTGCTGTGCCCTCTGGTGGCACACCTTGTGATAGTACCAACAGTAGCCATGTAGATACATGACATCACTCCCCTCTGAGCCTTCAGTGCCTCTGCATTGACTGTGCTCTGGGTTTAGCTCTATGTGGGCTCTGTCTGGTTGATCCTTGGGTGAGTGTTGCTGCAGTAGCGTGCTGGTGGTAGCTGTTTATGTGTGTGTGTCCCTGACCACTCCATTCTCCCCCCCCGCCACATTGATTATGGCGGGGGCTCCTAGCATTCATGTACATTCAAATTCAGGAAAATGGGTTTTGCATTATTTTTGTGGTTCCGTGGTGCGACAAGTATATTAGATGCCTTATCGATTCAGTGCCCACTCCATGAGGACAAGCTTGTTCCGGAGCTGCTGGGTGGTGTCCCTGCAGTCTGGTGGTGGCTCAGTGCCCGGGTGCTGGCAGTGGGAGCCCGGTTGGCTCGCGTTGCCTGCTCTCGGGGCTGTTCCCTTGGTCCCTAGCATTGGGCCGGTTCACAGATGTCTGTGACCTCCCTGTCCTTTCTTTGCACCCTGGGTCGCTGCTGCTTCCTGCGGAGCTGTCGTCTAGCAGTGCACAGGGAACTGCTGACTCGCTGGCCTGGGCTTCGTTTGGTTTGGGATCCTGGTCGGTGCCTGTCCCCTTTGGGGGAACTGTGGCGGGTGACCCGACATCTAGGGTATGGCCTTGGAGGAGATGGGGTCTGGGGACTGCGCCTTAGTACAGTCTGCTCCTTCAGGCTCGTGGCAGTGGGTGCCATCAGATGCCTGAGAGGTGGAGCCAATTAGGGGCAAGGTATCGACACTGTAAAGTCCTGACCCTGCAGTACAAACTCACACGAGGCACATCCTGAAGTCAAGCTCACTCAGGATCGGCACCTTTATTACACAGCTCTCGAATGCCACACTTGCCTGAGACCTGTCTATATATACACGTCTGGGACAGGTATCCAGTTCTCCTGCAAGTGCACCCCTGGTGGTAAGGTAAGCTTGTGGTTACAGGTCATCTCTAGTTACAGCCATGTATAGCATGGTAAGATACAGTTATGTACAGTAGTGTGAGATACATGACATCACCTTTCCCCAAGGTCTTATTGTCTTTATAGGTTCAGTCTCTCAGGTGGTTTACGCTCTCGCGTGGACCGTCTTAGTTGTGGTTCAGTTGTTTGCCTTGGTGCCTGTTTTTCTTTCAGTGTGATTCCTGGTATCTCGTCTGGGCTGTCTGTTTTGTTCAGTGTAATTGTTGGTGTCTCGCCTGGGCTGTCTGTTGGGATTGCCCTTTCCTCAGGTTGTTCCCTCCGTCTGTCCACCAGGTGTGGTGTGAGTTCCACATTGCAGTCTGACTCTGGTTCAGCAGTGTTATTGGTGAATCTACTTTTGACTTGGCCTACATGCCTCCGGCAGGTTTTGCCATTGTCCATTTGTGCCACCAGTAGCCTGTTTCCTTCCTTGCATGTTACTGTCCCTGCAAGCCATTTGGGACCCCTGCCATAGTTTAGCACAAACACTTTGTCCCCTATCTCATTCCACCTCCCCCTCGAATTTCGGTCATGGTACTCAGTCAGCTTACGCCGCTTTGCCTCAACGATTTCCTGCATGTCTGGGAGGATTAATGAAAGCCTTGTCTTTAAGGTCCGTTTCATCAATAGTTGAGCAGGGGGGATCCCAGTCAATGACTGCGGACGAGATCTGTATGCCAGCAGCAGTCGCGACAGGCGGCCCTGCAGCATGGGACCTTGGATTTTGAGCATCCCTTGTTTGATGATTTGCACTGCTCGCTCTGCCTGGCCATTGGAGGCCGGCTTAAATGGTGCCATCTTAACGTGATTTATGCCGTGGTCACTTATAAAATCTTGGAATTCTGCGCTGGTGAAACACGGACCATTATCACTGACCAATATATCAGGAATTCCGTGCGTTGCAAACATAGTTCCAAGGCTCTCCACCATGGTGGATGTGGTGCTTGAGTTTAAAATGGTGCATTTGATCCGCTTTGAAAATGCATCTACAACTACGAGGAACATTTTGCCCACGAATGGGCCCGCATAGTCTACGTGCACCCGCAACCACCGTTTGGAAGGCCAGGGCCAGGGGCTCAGGGGGGCCTCCCTGGGGCCATTGCTGAGTTGGGCACAAATGGTGCACCATCGGACGCAGAGCTCCAAGTCCGCGTCAATACCAGGCCACCAGACGTGGGATCTGGCTATGGCCTTCATGAGAACGATCCCCGGGTGCTCGCGATGGAGCTCCCGGAAAAATGCCTCTCTGCCTCGTAGAGGCATAACTACTCGACTGCCCCACATCAGGCAGTCTGCTTGTAGTGACAGCTCATGCATGCGCCTATGGAAAGGTTTGATCTCCTCGGGGCAGGCATCGCGAGCCTCTGCCCAGTCACCAGTTAAGAGACATCTTTTTACTAAGGATAACGTGGGGTCGCTGGTCGTCCAGGCTCTGATTTGGCGAGCCATCATGGGCGAACCTGTGGACTCAAAGGCATTGATTGCCATGACTATCTCACAGTCCTGTTTTTCAGACCCTTCCGTGGTCGCCAGGGGTAGCCTGCTAAGCGCGTCGGTACAGTTGTCTGTGCCTGGTCTGTGCCTTATGGTGTAGTCGTAAGACGCCAGCATGAGTGCCCTTCGTTGAATGCGCGCTGAGGCGTTGGCGTTTATTGCCTTGCTCTCAGATAGTCGGGACGTGAGGGGCTTCTGGTCGGTTTTTAACGCGAACTTGGCCCCGAAAAGGTATTGGTGCATCTTTTTGACACCGTACACGCACACGAGTGCCTCCTTCTCCACCATTCCGTACCCGCGCTCCGCCCGCGAAAGTGACCTGGAGGCATAAGCTATGGGTTGTAATTTACCCACACCATTGACATGTTGTAAAACGCACCTGACCCCATACGCTGACACATCACATGTAAGAACTAACTTTTTACCTGGATCAAAGAAAGCCAAAACACTGTTGGAACATAGAAGGTTGTGTGCCTTATTGAAGGCGCGTTCCTGGGCGTCCTCCCAAAACCAATCGCACCCCTTTCTGAGTAGCATGTGGAGAGGCTCCAGCAGCGTGCTTAAGTTCTGCATAAAGTTCCCAAAGTAATTGAGTAGCCCGAGAAAGGCGTGCAGTTCTGAGACATTCCGGAGCCTTGGTGCCAGGCGAATTGCTTCTGTTTTGGACTCTGTTGGGCGGATTCCATCAGCGGCAATCCTTCTGCCCAAAAATTCAACCTCAGGCACGAGAAACAGGCACTTGAATTTCTTAACTCTTAAGCCTACCCGATCCAACCGCTTTAGTACTTCCTCCAAATTATGGAGATGGGAGTCGGTGTCCCTGCCCGTGATAAGTATGTCGTCTTGAAATACAACCGTCCCCAGGATGGACTTGAGCAGACTCTCCAAGTTGCGCTGGAATATGGCAGCTGCCGAACTGATGCCGAATGGGCATCGATTGTACATGAAAAGACCTTGATGTGTGTTGATGGTGGTGAGTAGCTTGGATTCCTCGGTCAGTTCTTTCATCCTATACGCAGATGTGAGGTCTAGTTTTGAGAAAAGTTTTCCTCCAGCCAATGTGGCAAATAGGTCCTCCGCTCTGGGCAGCGGATATTGGTCCTGTAGGGAGACTCTGTTTATGGTAGATTTGTAATCCCTACAGATTCATACGGATCCATCAGGCTTCATGACTGGGATGATGGGACTTGCCCAGTCGCTAAATTCCACGGGTGAGATAATGCCTTCCCGCAGAAGCCTGTCCAGATCATATTCAATCTTTTCCCTCATCACATAAGGCACAGCTCTAGCCTTGTGATGGACCGGTCTAGCATTCTGTGTGATGTAGATTTTGACTTTGGCCCCTTTGAAGGTGCCCACACCTGGCTGAAAGAGATGTTCAAATCGACTTAGAACTGTTGAGCAGGAGGTCCGTTCCTCTGACGACATGGCGTGAACATCATCCCATTTCCAGTTTAGTTTTTCCAGCCAGCTTCTCCCCAACAGTGCTGGGAGATCTCCAGGGACAATCCACAGGGGAAGTCGGTTCACCGTCCCTTTGTGTGTGACTGAGAGCGTGGCGCTGCCAAGGACTGGGATGATTTCTTTGGTATAGGTCCTTAGTTTGGTGTCGACCCTTGCGAGTTTTGGTCTGTTGCTTTTGTGCGGTCACAGCTGTTCAAATTGTTGAGCGCTCATGAGAGATTGACTCGCTCCCGTATCCAGCTCCATGTTTACGGGTATCCCGTTGAGTAGGACCCTCATCATTATTGGAGGCGTCTTGTTGTAAGAACAGTGTACATTGATCGTGTTGACCCACTGTACCTCGGTGTCCCGGGTACTGTCCCACCGTCTTCTGGTTTGCTTTCCGACCCTTCCGATTCGTATACCAGCCAAGCTGCTGTTTTTCTGCATATGCAGGCCAGATGCCCTGTATATTCACAATTTCTGCAAATGGCATGCTGAAATCGACACCCCCTTGATGAGTGCCTTCCCCCACATTTCCAGCACAAACCGCTTCCATTGCTTCCAAAGGATGAGCTGCATCTGGCTGATCTCTCTTGAGCTTCTTTCAATTTGTCGTTGATTGCTCGCATTGTGGGTTGATGAGGTGTGAACGGCCGTTCATGTGGCCCTTGATGGCTTCTGGCGTCACTGCCTGCTGTTGAGGGCCTGCTCTCCTGCCTTTGTCTGTGTGTGGGGGTAGCAGCTTGTTTCACGCTGTGAACCCCTTGTTCCGATGTTTCGTTAGTTGTCGTACCCGCAGTGTAGATCAATCTCTTTTCTTCTTCTCCTGCCAAGAATGTCTGTGCGACCAGTGCTGCTGCCTCTAGGGTCAAGTTCTTGGTCTCTATGAGCTTTCAGAATATGCCTGCGTGGCCTATTCCTTCGATAAAAAAGTCTCTCAGTACTTCTCTCCTCAGTTCATCGGAGAACTCACATAAACTAGCCAACCTCCGAAGTTCCGCCACGAAGTCGGGTATGCTCTGGCCCACACAGCGTCTGTAGTTGTAGAACCTGTGTCTGGCCATGTGTAGGCTGCTCGCTGGCTTCAGGTGGTCTCTTACCAGTGTGCTCAACTCCTCAAATGCCTTGCTTGCTGGTTTCTCGGATGCCAGCAGATCCTTCATTAAAGCGTATGTTTTCGAGCCACAGCTGGTCAAGGGATGGGCTTTTCTCTTGTCTGCCTTATCGTCGCCTAACCAGTCTTTGGTTACAAAGCTTTGCTGGAGCCTTTCTATAAAGTCCTCCCAATTATCTCCAGCATTGTATTTCTCATCTGAGCCGTTGGTCGCCATTCTGTGGATTCTGTAATCCCGTAACTCGTCGCCACTGTAAAGTCCTGTCCCTGTAGTACAGACTCGCACGAGGCACATCCTGAAGTCAAGGTCACTCAGGACCTGCACCTTTATTACACAGCTCTCGAATGCCACACTTGCCTGAGACCTGTCTTTATATATCTGTGTAGAACAGGTATCCAGTGTCTCCTGCAAGTGCACCCCTGGTGATAAGGTAAGCTTGTGGTTACAGGTCATATCTAGTTACAGTCATGTATAGCATGGTAAGATACAGTTATGTACAGTAGTGTGAGATACATGACAGATACCGGGCCGTTGCCCTCTGAGGTCACTTGCTCTGCAGCTCGTGTGTGTTGGCTGTTTGTGGCCACACTCCATGGTGCATGACTCTGGTCCCCGGGATGCAGGCTACAGCACTGGGTAGCTCGCTGGGCCTGTGTGCTCCCGATGGGTGTCTGCCCGCTGCATTGGCTGCGTGCAGTTGAAACCCTGCATTACTTATGCTGGACACACTGTGAGTCCGAATGTGATCGCGCGACTTTACCTCGTTGGTTGTATGTGCACAGTTCAGATCATCAATTACACATTTTACATAATCGCGCGACTTTTCCTCGTGGGTTGCGCATATACACTTCAGATTATCATTTATACATTTTACATGATCAATTACACCTTTTTCGTCTGACTTACAATTACTGTTGCATTGCTTAAGTGTGTGAAACTATCCCTTTAATTGTAGTGGGTTGCCTTGAAGAGAGCCTTGCTTTCTTTTCCCCAATCCGCTTCTCCATTAGGTGCCACGTGTTGCTCCATCAGCGCTGCACCTCGTGCTCTGGCCGCTGCCATCTTTGTCTTCAGCGCCTCGCCTCGTGGTTCGGGCGCCATTTTTCCTCCATCTCCGATGTCGACTGCGGTGATCCTCTTCTCCCCGGGTTCTGCCTCCGAAACTGGGAAGTCGCCTTTGGATCCGCTTTTCTTCCTCCGGAGTCCTGCCACTGAAGCCTGGAAGGTGCATTCGGGTTGTCTCAGCTGGATCATTTCCACACAGTCGTGCTGAGCGGTCTGTGCCTCGGGTGCTGTGCTGACCTGCTCTCCAGTGCCGGATCCAACCTCAGGTGGGGGCTTGCTTTGTCTCTGAGCGCAGAGGGCTTTGATCGCTGGAGGGATGAAGTCTTCCCAACTCCAATGGATCTTCTCCATCCACCTTCTGCCGAGTAGCGTTGGTCCATCGCCTGCAACAATCCACAGAGGTAACTTGTGCACCACACCATCATGGAGTACCTTTACATTCACGCTACCAACGACTGGGATAAGTTCATTGGTGTCGGTGCGCATCTTTGCCTGAACAGGGACCAACTCGAGCCGTTCAGCTTGATTGTCCCATAGTCTCTCAAAGGCTTCTTGATTTATCACTGACTGGCTCGCCCCCGTATTCATTTCCATGAAGACTGGACTTCCCTCTATCTCGACTTCCATCCTCAGCGGGGAACACTCGGTGGTGCAGGTAAACATGCTGTGTACCTCCCCGTGGGGCTGGGCTGCCTCTCTGCCTATCGATTCATAATCTGCGCTGGATTCCTGGCCATCTGCAGAATCTTCATCAACACAGTGAGTCATATTTCTCTGACACATTCGCTGGAGGTGGCCCTTTGTGCTGCAGCCTTTACATACATAGTCTTTAAAGCGGCACTGGTGAGCCCTGTGATTCCCTCCGCAACGCCAGCATGGTGCTAGTCGATTAGTCCCCCTCGGCGGTCTCTGAGTTAAGGGACTCGGGGGCCTGTTCTCTCTTCCCTGAGCAGGTTCACGCTCTACAATCCAGCCTCTAAACGGCACCACTCTGTGCACAGTACTTGCCGGGTTTGAGTCCTGAGGATGAGTCATCTGCCTAATGACTGGCTCACAGAGATGGCCTTCTGCAGTGTGACTGTGGTACCCGACAGTAGCTTGTGAATAAGGCCCTCATGGCCAATTCCAATGACAAAAATGTCCCACAGCGCTTCCGTTGAGGTGGGTGCCGAACTCGCACGGTGCCGCCAGCCTCCCGAGGTCTGCGGCGTACTTCGCGACTTCCTGGCCTTCAGGCCGTCGGTGGGTATAAAACCGGTGTCTGGCTGTGAGGATGCTCTCCTTGGGCTTGAGTTGGATCAGGGTTACGAGCTCCTTGTACGTCTTGGTCGATGTCTTCGCTGGTGCCAGCAAGTCCCTGACGAGGCCATAGACGGTGGGCCCACAACTGGTTAGCAGGATAGCTCGGCACTTATCAGCCAGTGTGGCTGGGTCGTCTCCTGCCAGGTCCTTTGCTGTGAAGAAATGTTCTCGCCTCTCCACAAAGGTGTCCCAATCACCACCATTGGCGAACTGCTGCAACGTACCAAGGGTAGCCATTTCCGCGTGAAAGTTCATAATCTTATCGCCAATTGTTGTGTCCTTAGATGCTCTAGTAATGACTTCACGAGGCAATGTATTGTACTTGAACTGTAGTGACCTTAGTCCTTTACTGATAACTCCGGAGTGAGGATCACACCTGGTGGCCTGCCTTTTATACTAGGCCAGGCACAGCTGTACAGGTAAACTACAAGTCTCCCACTGCTGTGCCCTCTGGTGGCACACCTTGTGATAGTACCAACAGTAGCCATGTAGGATACTTGACAGCTCATACCTCCACATCTCTGAGGCGCAGTGCATTAGAAGGCTGCGATTCTGGAAAGCAGTGCTGACAGAGATATGCCAGCTCCTACAGGCGGACTTATAGCCTACCAGCATCAACAGGACTGTGATGCCCGCCGAGGTGAAGGTGACTGTGTGGATGTCCTTCTATGCTTCCGGCTCCTTCCAAGCAGCTGCAGGGGACATATGCAGTATCTCTCAGCACACTGCATATAGCTGCATGTGCCAAGTTACAAGGGCACTGTATGCACGCAGAATGGACTTCATAAAGTTCCCAATGAGCAGGGACAGCCAGAGGGCTCTAAGGTTTGGATGATTTGCAGGCTTACCCAAGGTTCAAAGTGTCATTGACTGCACGCATGTCACCCTACGAGCACCATTACACTATGCAGCGGTCTTCAGAAACAGAACGGGATACCATTCCCTAAACGTACAGCTGCTCTGGGACCACACGCAGTGCATCCTCACAGTCAATGCCCGCTATCCAGGGAGCACACATGATGCTTTTATCTTGCATGAGAGCAATGTCTCACGAATGTTTCAGCGGCAAAGACAAGGTCAGGGATGGCTGATAGAGGACAAAGGATACGGTCTCGCCACCTGGCTCATGACCCCCCTCCGGAACCCTCAGACAGAAGCCAAGCATCGCTACAATGACAGCCATGCAGCCTCTCACAACATCACCGAACAGACAATTGTCACTCTAGAGGCAGCCTTCAATACTCCCCTCAGCATGTCTCCAAGTCCATTGTCATGTGCTGCATGCTACACAACTTAGCCATCATGAGGGGCCAGGCATTGCCAGTGGGGATAGCAGGACCACCTCAGGAGGAGGATGAGGAAGAGGAGCCTGCCGAGGAACCCATTGCGGTGAGAGTACAACCACAGGGGAGGCAGTGTGGCGATGTGGCCGCAGCGAGAGCCTTACATCGGCAGCTCATCGTTGACCGGTTTGGTTGAATGGGGAATGAGAGGTTGCAGCGTTGACTCGCTGCTGTGTGCCACCATGGTGGCTTATCTACACTGGATTCTGCAATGAGACACAAGACACCAAAGGCAAAGGTCAAACAAACATTTTTGTAGACATGAAGAATTAACAATGTTTCCCCCCAAAACCCCAAAACTATACAATGGTTAAAGTAAAAGTAAATAACCAGTAAACTGCTTCCTTCAGTCAACAAAATGTAAATAATCAATAAACTGCTTCCTGCAGCAAGACAATTCAAGATGAGTCAATTGTTATCACACAACTATGTACATTTTTTACAATGCTACATACATCCATGAGCACCAGATTTTGCCAGGCCTTAATGGTTCTTAGCCAAACTTCCTCACTCCCCGCTTCTTTTCAATCCCTTCCCACACCTACTGCTCCTCCTGAATGAGGCAGCAGTGCCCACAGCATCTGGTTGGGCGGCCAGACATTGCAGATGGTTTCTGAGGACTGCCTGGACTAGTTCTTGGCCTTGAAGGCCCAGCTACGGACTTCTGCAGCTCACCATCGGTGGGAGCGGTGGCTGGTGGCTGGGGTGTTAACTGTGTATGGAGCATGGTTGGCGAGTCAGTGGTGGGAACCAGAATGCTGTCATTCTGAGGAAGGACACACCTTCCATTTGCTGGGAGTCATTGACTCTCCGACGGGGCTTGCCCTGAGCATCCGGAGCACAATGTGTCTCCACAACTTGCTGGACAGCTTCAGCACAGTCCCTTCCCCGTTGGACAGTGGGGAACAGACATGGTAGACATTGTGTGCCTAACACAGATGGGGCTGCACACAGGGAGGTTTTAAAGTAACAGTGACCTCAGTCTTTATTAAGACGCTCCAGAGTGAGTAACAGACCTTAGGGGCCGGCTTATATACAGTGCTCCCAAGGGATGCTGGGATCCCTTGGGACTTCAGGGGATGCACTCCCTGGTGGCGGAACATGGGAGTGCATGCTTTACAGATGCACAACAGTAGAAGTCATGGACTGCATCACCTGCCCAAGCTGAAGCAGAGCTTGTGCCTGCGATGAGCCCGAGTCTGCGGCGTGAACGAGGGCATGCGCCACACACTCTGGAACGCCACTATCGCGGCTCGAGGCCACCAGTCTCTGTGTGCGGGCAATGATGGCCTCGCTGGACTCCTGAGTCACACTGATAACCCGTGACGCTGCCTCCGCAACAGTGGCAGTGAGCTTGTCGACGCTCGCTGCGATCCGTCCCAATGCAGCAATAAGCTCACGGTGCATTCCTGGGGCTTCCCCTGGACATTGCCACCGAGTCCAATTCCACATCTGTCCGTCGTTGAGCAGACTGCCTTCACCCACTCACCCTCCGGAGTGCTGGTCTGCGAGATTCCCCTCTCGCACTGCGTTGCTGTAGGCGACAGGGGCCAGGAGCCTCCAACTCCTCAAACCCCAGGAAATCTGCTTCGTCCCCACACGTAGTGAGGCCAGACGGGGCAACTGGTGGGCTCTGAGCCTCTGGCACAGCACTCTCTCCCCCTCCCTCATCGCCTCCCCCATGGCCCAATGTCCAGGGCTCCCCTGAAGGATGTCGCGCTTGTGGCTGGTGATCTGCAAGCAGAAAACAACAGAGGTGTGGTTAGCAGCAGGGGAGGGGAGCAGGGTGACAGGAGGAAGGTGGCATTGCACATGTTCATTTGAAGACCCACCGACACTTCATTATATGTCTCAGTGCAGTCTCTTCAGTCGCTCTCTCCATTTACAAACCCTCACTACCCCAAGGGGGCTCAGCATTGCCCCCGGCAACGGCCTGAGCTGCTACACCTATGAGGGCCGACACCCGTTCCTCGACATCAGTGAGCGGCAATAATTGGGGCGGCTGCCCCCTCCTGTTGTGGGAGAGCTTCGACTGCACACTGAAGAATTGGAAGGGTTCAGAAAGGGTTTCTCTGCTGTTGGGGCACATATGCCTTCCGTAGTACAATAGGTGAGACTGTGTGAATGTTCGTGTGACTCTCCAATCAATCAGTTTGGATGTTACATGTGCTTCATGAGGAATTGTTAGGAGGCTAGAGGGATTTAACCTGGGGGATTTCGGTGATTTTTCTGAAAGGCATAGCAGCAGTGGGAGTGTATTGTGTGGACGGATGTAAATGGTTGGGTTTATGTGCATGAATCATTAGAAGCCAACGGGTGCGGAAGTAAGCCTTCAACTTTCTTATGCAGTGTAAAAGTCACCCCACAGACTGCTGGGAGGGACCATATGCATAAAAACGTCACATAGTGTGTGAGATTCATGTTAGAAGTCATGAAGGCATACATAAATGGAAATGCTACTCACCCTGCTGGATCTGGTAAGGTCGTTGAACTTTTTCGACACTGTGTGGCAATTCTGGGCACAGTGTCTGCAGCAGACACCTCCTGAGCAATGTCCCTCCACAGTCTCTTAAATACAGGTGGGAGTGGTCTGGCTCCCCCAGCAAGATGGAGTGAGGACCACCTCCTCTGCACTGCGTTCACTAATGCCTCACTCACGACATTGCTGTAGTGCCCAGCATGTTGCCTTCCCCCCCTGCTTTTGCCATCTATGCAGAAGTGGCTGAAGCGGAGAGGTTTATTTGCAAATGCTCCCAGAAAGCTGCCAGGCCCTGCATTAGCGTTTGCGACCGGGAGAAAAAATATTCACTGCACATGCCCAAAATGACCGCCTACTTTAATGCCGCTAGTTTCAGCTTGGGCGCACAAAGTTAGTTGTGCAACACCTGACTAAACGTCAACGCTCCTCCAACTTACATTTTCACCAAAACTTGCAGTTGGAGGTGCAAACTATTTTCAGGCGCTAACTTTAATGCCCCGCTGTGATTGATGCCCCGAAATCCAAAAAGCCCAAAATCGAGGTGTTTTTCTCTCCGCAGATGCCGCCTAACCTGCTGAGCATTTGCCAGTATTTTCTGCTTTTACCTCAGCTGCATGGTGGCTGTCGAGCTGGAGGTCGGACTGGACTGTCCTGAGCCCGGAGTTGGAAAGACCCCACTGTGAGAGCGGGAGTGTGAATTGGGCCTCGTTGCACAATAACGACAACATCGGCAACTGCAGACAGAAGGTTGTCATGTTTTTGCAAAATATGAAGATTAACAAAAAACATGTTAAGCAGACGGCTGCACTTGAGGACAAAGCCAGCTCGATTATCGATGGGTTTCTATGATGTTGCAGTCTATTTTTATTTTTGTTGTTTGGGGAAGGTCGGTGAAGAGATCATGAATGACACAATGTACACTATCTGAGAGCAGAACTGGAATAAGACATTTTGTCAGAGTGTTGGTGCCTTTCCTGGACAGGATGTTCAGTACAACATCACTTAGAGCGTTCGAATACATTGATACCTTTCTGCTTTAAAATCAAATGCTGATAATACCAAAGAGCTATCTGAGCAAGATTGTGTTCAGGTGATAGCCTTCCTTCGTAACAATGACACTGAGCATCTGGATAATCCAATAAATTGAGGACAGAACAACAGTTTAAGAGCTTAAGAAGGTCTGAAGCAAGGAAAGGTCATTCCGACCTATCAAGTCTGCCCCATCCAAAGTCCGTACAGGATTGTTCCATCATAGACCTATCGCCTATTTTAAGGCACAATAAAGAGTTGATTCTATGATCGGGTCTTCCCAGTGTGGAAAACACGAAACTGCGACTCGTCTGCCTACACTTCCTGGGACCCCTCTTCCGGAAGGTGATGTCTAATCATGGAAGCAACCTTAACGTTCCATTCCCTACCCCCTTCCTAAAATAAAGTCAAGCAAGCTTAGCAATATCTCTTTGATCCTCTTTGAAACAGTTCCCTTTTAAAGGGCCTTCTCTTTGAATCTGTTCCACCTCTCTGGAGGGGGAGGGTGCATATAGGTCCCAACGATATAGGTAAAAAACAGGATGAGGTCCTACAAGCTGAATTTAGGGAGCTCGGAGTTAAATTAAAAAGTAGGACCTCAAAGGTAGTAATCTCAGGATTGTTACCAGTGCCACGTGCTAGTCAGAGTAGAAATAGCAGGAGAGTTAAGATGAATACGTGGCTTGAGGAATGGTGCAAGAGGGAGGGATTCAAATTCCTGGGACATTGGAAACGGTTCTGGGGGACATGGGACCAGTACAAACCGGACGGTCTGCACCTGGGCAGGACCAGAACTGATGTCCGAGGGGGAGTGTTGGCTAGTGCTGTTGGGGAGGGTTTAAACTAATATGGCAGTGGGATGGGAATCTATGTAGAGAGACAGAGGGAAATAAAATGGGGACAGAAGCAAAAGGTAGAAAGGAGATAAGGAAAATTGAAGGGCAGAGAAATCAAAGGCAAAATCAAAAAGGGCCACAGTACAGCATAATTCTAAAAGGACAAAGAGTGTCAAAAAAACAAGCCTGAAGGTTCTGTGTCTCAATGCGAGGAGCATTCTTAATAAGGTGGATGAATTAACTGTGCAGATAGCTGTTAACGGATATGATGTAATTGGGATTACGGAGACATGGCTCCAGGGTGACCAAGGCTGGGAACTCAACATCCAGGGGGTATTCAATATTCAGGAAGGATAGACAGAAAGGAAAAGGAGGTGGAGTAGCGTTGCTGGTTAAAGAGGAGATTAATGCTATAGTAAGGAAGGAAATTAGCTTGGATGATGTGGAATCTGTATGGGTAGAGCTGCGGAACACCAAAGGGCAGAAAACGCTAGTGAGAGTTGTGTACAGACAACCAAACAGTGGTAGTGATGTTGGGGATAGCATCAAACAGGAAATTAGGGTACAGCAGTTATCATGGGTGACTTTAATCTACATATAGATTGGGCTAACCAAACTGGTAGCAATATAGTGGAGGAGGATTTTCTGGAGTGTATAAGGGATGGTTTTCTTGACCAATATGTTGAGGAACCAAATAGAGAGCTGGTCATCCTAGACTGGGTGTTGTGTAATGAGAGAGGATTAATTAGCAATCTTGTTGTGCGAGGCCCCTTGGGGAAGAGTGACCATAATATGGTAGAATTCTTCATTAAGATGGAGAATGACACAGTTAATTCAGAGACTAGGGTCCTGAACTTAAAGAAAGCTAACTTAGATGGTATGAGATGTGAATTGGCTAGAATAGACTGGCGAATGATACTGAAAGGGTTGATGGTGGATAGGCAATGGCAGACATTTAAAGATCACATGGATGAAATTCAACAATTGTACATCCCTGTCTGGCGTAAAAACAAAACGGGGAAGGTGGCTCAACCGTGGCTAACAAGGGAAATTTGGGATAGTGTTAAATCCAAGGAAGAGGCATATAAATTGGCCAGAAAAAGCAGCAAACCTGAGGACTGGGAGAAATGTAGAATTCAGCAGAGGAGGACAAAGGGTTTAATTAGGAGGGGGAAAATAGAGTATGAGAGGAAGCTTGCAGCGAACATAAAAACTGACTGAAAAAGCTTCTATAGATATGTGAAGAGCAAAAGATTAGTGAAGGCAAATGTAGGTCCCTTGCAGTCAGAATCAGGTGAATTTATAATGGGGAGCAAAGAAATGGCAGACCAATTGAACAAATACATTGGTTCTGTCTTCACGAAGGAAGACACAAATAACCTTCTGGAAATACTAGAGTACCGAGGGTCTAGCGAGAAGGAGGAACTAAAGGTAATCCTTATTAGTCAGCAGATTGTGTTAGGGAAATTGATGGGATTGAAGGCCGATAAATCCCCAGAGACTGATAGTTTGCATCCCAGAGAACTTAAGAAAGTGGCCCTAGAAATAGTGGATGCATTGATGGTCATTTTCCAACATTCTATAGACTCTGGATCAGTTCCTATGGATTGGGGTGTAGCTAATGTAACCCCACTTTTTAAAAAAGAAGGGAGAGAGAAAACAAGGAATTATAGACCGATTAGCCTGACATCGGTAGTGGGGAAAATGTTGGAAACAATTATTAAAGATGTATTGGCAGCACATTTTGAAAGCAGTGACAGGATCAGTCCAAGTCAGCATGGATTTATGAAAGGGAAATCATGCTTGACAAATCTTCTAGAATTTTTTGAGGATGTAACTAGTAGAGTGGACAAGGGAGAACCAGTGGATGTGGTGTATTTGGACTTTCAAAAAACTTTTGACAATGTCCCACACAAGAGATTGGTGTGCAAAATGAAACCACATGGTATTGGAGGTAATGTATTGACGTGGATAGAGAACTGGTTAGCAGACAGGAAGCAAAGAGTAGGAATGAACGGGTCCTTTTCAGAATGGCAGGCAGTGACTAGTGGACTAGTGCAATGTTCAGTGCTGGGATCCCAGCTAATTACAATATACATTAATGATTTAGATGAAGGAATTAAATGTAATATCTCCAAGTTTGCTGATGATACTAAGCTGGATGGCAGTGTGAGCTGTGAGGAGGACGCGAAGAGGCTGCAGGGTGACTTGGATAGGTTAGGTGAGTGGGCAAATGCATGGCAGATGAAGTATAATGTGGATAAATGTGAGTTATCCACTTTGGTGGTAAAAACAGGAAGGCAAAATATTATCTGAATGGCGACAGATTAAGAAAAGGGGAGGTGTAACGAGACCTGGGTGTCATGATTCATCAGTCATTGAATGTTGGCATGTCGGTACAGAAGGCCATGAAGAAGGCAAATGGTATGTTGGCCTTCATAGCGAGAGGATTTGAGTATAGGAGCAGGGAGGTCTTACTGCAGTTGTACAGGGCCTTGGTGAGGCTACACCTGGAATATTGTGTTCAGTTTTGGTCTCCTAATCCGAGGAAGGACATACTTGCTATTGAGGGAGTGCAGCGAATGTTTATCAGACTGATTCCCGGGATGGCTGGACTGACATATGAAGAAAGACTGGATCGATGGAATTTAGAAGAATGAGAAGGGATCTCATATAAAATTCTGACACGACAGGACAGGTTAGATGCAGGAAGAATGTTCCTGATGTTGGGGACATCCAGAACCAGGGGTCATAGTCTAAGGATAAGGGGTAAGCCATTTAGGACCGAGATGAGGAGAAACTTCTTCACTGACAGTATTGTAAACCTGTGGAATTCTCTACCACAGAGAGTTGTTGAGGCCTGTTCATTAGATATATTCAAAAGGAAGTTAGATATGGCTCTTACAGCTAAAGGGATCAAGGGGTATGGAGAGAAAGCAGGAATGCAATACTGAAGTTGCATGATCAGCCATGATCATATTGAATGGTGGTTCAGGCTCGAAGGGCCGAAAGGCCTACTCCTGCACCTATTTCCTATGTTTCTATGTTTCTCCACTATACTACTGGAGAAATACAATTTTAGGCGGAGAAATTTGCATCGTTTGTATCTCCCGTTGGGGCACTAATGGGGCGCAAATTGTTTCTCACCCGGGGCGCAGGGTAGCTCTTCCTGCGAAATTCCGCAGGGGTTAGTGGAGGCATAGACCGGCAGTACCCCAGTCCCAGTGCGCAGCTATCCATTCTTGCCCCGGAGCGGAACTTCGGTAGCGCCCCATGTGTCTGCCGCGGGCAATGTCCGCTCCAGCCTCACGGGACGCGAACCAGGTCGCACTCCGCTCGCTGGGCAAAAATTAAAGGGGAGGTGCGACGCTCCGTTTTTTTCCCCATGGCTGACTCACCGGTCGCGGTCTTGCCTTGTGGAATTCGCAGGGTCCGTGCCGCCCTTTTGTAGCCTGGCACTCCACTTCTGTGCCAGGCTGCTGTCACAACACCTCACTCCCCTGTGGACAGGTGGTGGGCCCTCGCTCCATTGCAGAGTTCACAGTGTGCCCTGACAAAAGGGGAGGGCACTATGCACCCGACAGTGCTATGCGGCGCTCCGCTCCCAATTTCGCTGCCAGGGTGGGACTTCCACGCCTGGCACAGGAAGTCCCGCCTCACTTCGGTTACCGCACCCAAAAGGGGTGCTACCCAATTACGTTGTCTAATCTTACGCCCATTATGCATCGTTTTGTAGTTTGGTTGCTTCAACTCCTCTCTATCATAAGTTCAGAAGTGACAATGTTCGCTGATGATTGCACAGTGTTTAGTTCCATTCGCCACTTCTCAAATATTTTAACAGTCCATGCCCGCATGCAGCAAGACCTGGACAAGATTTAGGCTTGGGCTGATAAGTGGCAAGTAACATTCGCGACACAATGCCCATCTCCAACAAGAGAACATCTAACCACCGCCCCTTGACATGCAACGACATTACCTTGGCCGTATCCCCCACCATCAATATCCTGCATTCATCATTAACCAGAAACTTAACTATAACAGTCACATAAATAATGTGGCTACAAGAGCAGGCCAGAGGCTGGGTATTCTGTGGCGAATGTATCAAAATCCTGACTCCCCAAAGCCTTTCCACTATCCAGAAGGCACAAGTCAGGAGTGTAATGCAATACTCTCGACTTGCCTCGGTGAGTGCAGGTCCAACAACACTCAAGAAGTTTGACACCATCCAGGAAAAAGGAGCCCATTTAATTGGCACCTCATCGACCAACTTAAGAACATAAGAAATTAAGAGAGCTGATCTTAGCCTCAACTTCACTAAGACCAACTCTCATTCTTCTGAACTCTTATGAGTATAGACTCAACCTGCTCAAACTTACTTCATAAGACAACCCCTTCATCTCAGGAATCAACTTAGTGAATCTTCTTTGAACTGCCTCCAATGCACGTATATCCCTCCTTAACTAAGACCAAAACTGTACGCAGAACTCCAGGTGTGGTCTCACCAACACCCTGTACAGTTGTAGCAAGACTTCCCTACTTTTATATCCATCCACCTTGCAATAAGAACATAAGAACATGTGAATTAGGTGTAGCAGTAGGTCATTCGGCCCCTGCTCTGCCATTCAATGAGATCATGGCTGATCTTTTACCTCAATACTTACCTCCACTATCCCCATAAGCCTTGATTTCATTAATATCCAAAAATCTATTGATCTCTGTCTTGAATATACTCAAAGACTGAGCCTTCACAGCCCTCTGGAGTGGAGAATTCCAGAGATTCACTACCCTCTGAGTGAAGAAGTTTCTCCTCATCTCAGTCTTAAATGGCCGACCCCTTATTCTGAGACTGTGAGTCCTGGTTCTAGACTCCTCAGCCAGAGGTAACATCCTCCCTGCATCTACCCTGTCAAGCCCTGTAAGAATTTTGTATGTTTCAATGAGATCACCTCTCATTCTTCTAAACTCTCGAGAATAAAGGCCTAGTCTACTCAATCTCTCCTCATAGGACAATCCTCCCATACCAGGAATCAGTCTGGTGAACCTTTGTTGCACTCCCTCTGTGGCAAGTATATCCTTCCTTAGTTAAGCAGACCAAAACTGTGCACAATACTCCAGGTGCGGTCTCACCAGGGCCCTGTATAATTGCAGTAAGACGTCTTTACTCTTATACTTAATTTCTTGCTGTACCTGCATGTTAACTTTCAGAGATTTGTGTAGAAAGATACCCAGGTCTCTTTGAACACCAACACTTCCCAATCTCTCAGCATTTAAAAAATACTCTGCTTTTCTATTTTCCCTACAAAAGTGGATAACTTCACATTTCTCCACATTATATTCCATTTGCCATGTTCTTGCTCACTCACTTAGCCTGTCTATATTCCCTTGCAGTCTCTTTGCATTCTCCTCACAATTTAAATTCCCACCTAGCTTTGTATCATCATCAAACTTGAATATATTACATTTAGTCCCCTCATCCAAATCATTGATATAGATTGTGAATAGCTGGAGCCCCAGCACTGATCCTTGCGGCATCCCACTAGTTACAGCCTGCCAACCTTATTCCTACTCTCTGTTTTCTGTCCATTAACCAATCCTCAATCCATGTTAGTATATTACCCCTAATCCTAAGAGCCCTAGTTTTGTCAATAACCTGTTGTGTGGCATCTTATCGAATGCCTTCTTAAAATCAAAATACACCACATCCACGGGTCCCCCTTATCTATTCTGCTCGTTACAACCTCAAAAAACTCTAACCGATTTGTCAAACATGATTTCCCTTTCATCATCATCATCATGGGCAGTCCCTCGCAATCGAGGAAGACTTGCTTCCACTCTAAAAGTGAGTTCTTATGTGACTGAACAGTCCAATACGGGAATTACAGTCTCTGACACAGGTGGGACAGACAGTGGTTGAGGGAAGAGGTGGGTGGGGAGTCTGGTTTGCCGCATGCTCCTTCCGTTGCCTGCGCTTGGTTTCTGCATGCTCTCGGCGACGAGACTCGAGGTGCTCAGTGCCCTCCCGGATGCTCTTCCTCCGCTTAGGGTGGTCTTTGGCCAGGGACTCCCAGGTGTCAGTGGGGATGTTGCATTTTATCAAGAAGGCTTTGAGGGTGTCCTTGAAATGTTTCCTCTGCCCATCCGGGGCTCACTTGCCGTGTAGGAGTTCAGAGTTGAGCGCTTGCTTTGGGAGTCTTGTGTCAGGCAAGTGAACAGTGTGGCCCACCCAGCGGAGCTGTTCGTGTGTGGTCAGTGCTTCGATGCGATGCTGGGGATGTGACTCCACCAGCTCCCTTTCATAAATCCTTGTTGACTCTGCCCAACCCTATTAATATTTTCTAATAGCCTTGTTACCACATCCTAATAATAGATTCCAGCATTTTCCCTGCGACTGATGTCAGGCTAACTGGTCCGTAGATCCCTGTTTTCTCTGTCCTTCTTTTCTTAAATAGCGGGGTTACATTATCTTCCTTCAAATCTGCGGGAACCGTTCTCGAATCTATGGAATTTTGGAAGATGACAACCAATGTGCCCACTATCTCTATAGCCACCTCTTTCAAAACCCTAGGATGTAGGCCATCAGGTCCAGGGGAATTATTGGCTTTCAGTCCCATTAATTTCTCTACTACTATTTTTTTACTAATACTAATTTCTTTCAGTTCCTCATTCTCGCTAGACCCTTGGTTCTCCGCTATTTCCGGGAGGTTTTCTGTGTCTTTTTCTGTGAAGACAGACACAAAGTATTTGTTTAATTTCTCTGCCATTTCCTTATTCTCCATTATAATTTCTCCTATCTCAACCGGTAAGTGACCCACATTTATTTTCGTTAATCTTTTTCTTTTTGAATACCTATAGAAGCTTTTACAGTCTGTTTTTATGTCTCTCGCTAGTTTGCTCTCATTCTATTTTCCATTTCTTTATCAATTTCTTAGTCCTCCTTTGCTGAATTCTAAAATCCTCCCGACCTCAGGCTTACTGCTCTTTTTGGCAACATTATAAGCCTCTTCCTTTGATCTAATAGCATCTTTAACTTCTCGTTAGTCACGGTTGGATCTCTTTTCTTCTGGGGTTTTTGTGACTTAAAGGAATGTATGTTTGTTGTAAATTATGTATTATGTATTAATTCCTTAAATGTTAGCCAAGTTTGCTGATGATACAAAGATGGGTGGGAAAGCAAATTGTGAGGACGACACAAAAAATCTGCAAAGGGATATGGACAGGTTAAGTGAGCGAGCAAAAATTTGGCAGGTGGAGTATAATGTTGGAAAGTGTAAGGTTATCCCTTTCATGAAACCATGCTGACTCTGCTTGATTGAATTATGCTTTTCCAAATGTCCCGTTACTGCTTCCTTAATAATGGACTCCAGAATTTTCCCAACGACAGATGTTAGGCCAACTGGTCTATGGTTTCCTGCTTTTTATCTGCCTCCTTTTTTAAATAGGGGCATTACATTTGCAGTTTTCCAATCCGCTGGGACTGCCCCAGAATCCAGGGAATTTTGGTAGATTACAACCAATGCATCCACCAGCTTTACAGCCACTTCTTTTAAGACCGTAGGATGTAAGCCATCAGGTCCATGGAACTTGTCTGCATTTAGTCCTATTATTTTACCGACCAATACTTCATTAGTGATAGTGATTGTATTAAGTTCCTCCCTCCTTATAGCCCCCTGATTATCCACTATTGGGATGTTTTTAGTGTCTTTTACCATGAAGACCGATACAAAATATTTGTTCAACGTCTCTGCCATTTCCCTGTTCTCCATTATTAATTCACCAGTCTCATCCTCTAGGGGACCAACATTTACTTTAGCCACTCTTTTCCTTTTTATGTAACTGTAGAAACTCTTACTATCTGCTAGTTTACTTTCATAATCTATCTTCCCTATCTTTATCATTTTGTTTTTTATACCAAGGTACAACATTAGCAGTCCTCCAGTGCTATAGCCAGAGAGGATTGGAAAATGATGGTCAAAGTCTCTGCTGTTTCCTCTTTTGTTTCTCTTAACTGCCTGGGATACATTTCATCCGGGCCTGTGGATTTATCCACTTTCAAAGCTGCTAAGCCCCTTAATACTTCCTCTCTCACTCTGTTTATCTCGTCTAATATTAACACTCCTCCTCCCTCATTGCAAAGTCTGCATCACTCCTCTCTTTTGTGAAAACAGATGCAAAGTATTCATAGAGAATTATACCCATATCTTCTGCCTCCACACACAGATTTCCTTTGTGGTCTCTAATAGGCCCCACTCTTGCTCTAGTTATCCTTTTGCTTTTAATGTGTTTATAAAACATCTTTGGGTTTTCCCTGATTTTACTTGCCAACTTTCTTTCATGCTCTCTCTTTGCTTTCCTGATATATTATTTAATTGTGCCCCTGCACTTTTTATACTCCTATAGAGTTTCTGCAGTATTGAGTTCTTGGTATTGGTCTTAAGCTTCCCTTTTATGATAGTTGAAATCCCCCACTATTACTGCTCTACAGTTTTTGTACCATAGCAATTTGCCCACATATTTGTTCTTCTATCTCCTTCTGACTGCTTGGGGGTCGATAGTACACTCCCAGTAGCGTGATCGCCCCTTTTTTGTTCGTCCATTCAAGCCAGATGGCCTCATTTGATGACCCCTCTAACATATCATCCCTTCTCACAGGTGTAATTGTTTCTTTCATTAATACTGCGACCCCACTTCATTTTTTACCCCCCTTTCTATCCCTGTCTACCATCATACCTTTTAATGTAGTTTCCCAAACTACCTCAGCCAACTCTCCCCTCATACCTACGTAGTTTCTTTTGTTTCGATTTAAGACCCTAGTTTTGGATTTAACTAAATCACATTCGAACTTAATGTAAAATTTTATCATATTATGATTAGAAACATAGAAACATAGAAACATAGAAAAATAGGTGCAGGAGTAGGCCATTTGGCCCTTCGAGCCTGCACCGCCATTCAATAAGATCATGGCTGATCATTTCTTTAGTACCTCTTTCCTGCTTTCTCTCCATACCCCTTGATCCCCTTAACCGTAAGAGCCATATCTAAATCCCTCTTGAATATATCCAGTGAACTGCCATCAACAACTCTCTGCAGCAGGGAGTTCCACAGGTTAACAACTCTCTGAGTGAAGAAGTTTCTCCTCATCTCAGTCCTAAATGGCCTACCCCTTATCCTAAGCCTATGTCCCCTGGTTCTGGACTTCCCCAACATCGGGAACATTCTTCCCGCATCTAACCTGTCCAGTCCCGTCAGAATCTTATATGTTTTTATGAGATCCCCTCTCATCCTTCTAAACTCCAGTGAATAAAGGCCCAGTTGATCCAGTCTCTCCTCATATGACAGCCCAGCGATCCCTGGAATCAGTCTGGTGAACCTTCGCTGCACTCCCTCAATAGCAAGAACGTCCTTCCTCAGACTAGGAGACCAAAACCGAACACAATATTCCAGGTGAGGCCTCACTAAGGCCCTGTACAACTGCATTAAGACTTTCCTGCTTCTATATTCAAATCCCCTAGCTATGAAGGCCAACATACCATTTGCCTTCTTTACCGCCTGCTGTACCTGCGTGCCCACTTTCAGTGACTGATGAACCATGACACCTCCCCTTTTCCTAGTCTGCCGCCATTCAGATAATATTCTGCCTTCATGTTTTTGCCCCCAAAATGGATAACCTCACATTTATCCACATTATACTGCATCTGCCATGCATTTGCAGACTCACTGAACCTGTCCAAGTCACCCTGCAGCCTCTTAGCGTCCTCCTCACAGCTCACACCGCCACCCAGTTTAGTGTCATCTGCAAACTTGGAGATGTTACACTCTATTCCTTCATCCAAATCATTAATGTATATTGTAAAGAGCTAGGGTCTCAGCACTGAGCCCTGTGGCACTCCACTAGTCACTGCCTGCCATTCTGAAAAGGACCTGTTTATCCCGACTCTCTGCTTCCTGTCTGCCAACCAGTTCTCTATCCACGTCACTATATTACCCCCAATAGCATGTGCTTTGATTTTGCACAACAATCTCTTGTGCGGGACCTTGTCAAAAGCCTTCTGAAAGTCCAAATACAACACATCCACTGGTTCTCCCTTGTCCACTCTGCTAGTTACATCCTCAAAAAATTCCAGAAGATTTGTCAAGCATGATTTCCCTTTCATAAATCTATGCTGACTTGATCCAATCCTGTCACCGCTTTCCAAATGCGCTGCTATTTTGTCCTTCATGATCGATTCCAACATTTTTCCCACTACTGATGTCAAGCTAACCGGTCTATAATTCCCTGTTTTCTCTCTCCCTCCTTTTTTAAAAAGTGGTGTTACATTAGCTACCCTCCAGTCCATGGGAACTGATCCAGAGTCGATAGACTGTTGGAAAATGATCACCAATGCATCCACTATTTCTGGGGCCACTTCCTTGAGCACTCTGGGGTGCAGATTCTCAGGCCCCGGGGATTTATCGGCCTTCAATCCCATCAATTTCCCTAACACAATTTCCCACCTAATAAGGATATCCTTCAGTTCCTCCTTCTCACTAGACCCACTGTCCCCTAGTATCTTCGGAAGGTTATTTGTATCTTCCTTCGTGAAGATAGAACCGAAGTATTGGTTCAATTGGTCTGCCATTTCTTTGTTCCCCATTATAATTTCACTTGAATCCAACTGCAAGGGACCTACATTTGTCTTTACTAATCTTTTTCTCTTCACAAATCTATAGAAGCTTTTGCAGTCAGTTTTTATATTCCCTGCAAGCTTCCTCTCGTACTCTATTTTCCCCCTCTTAATTAAACTCTAAGTCCTCCTCTGTTGAATTCTAAATTTTTCCCAGTCCTCAGGTTTGTTGCTTTTTTGAGCCAATTTATATGCCTC
Organism: Pristiophorus japonicus; assembly: GCF_044704955.1. Lineage (NCBI taxonomy): Eukaryota > Metazoa > Chordata > Chondrichthyes > Pristiophoridae > Pristiophorus > Pristiophorus japonicus. Next base: position 3,792,974 of record NC_091987.1, read on the forward strand.
TTCCTTGGCTTTAACACTATCCTTAATTTCCTTTGTTAGCCATGGTTGAGCCATTTTCCCAGTTTTATTTTTACTCCAGACAGGGATGTACATTTGCTGAAGTTCATCCATGTGATCTTTAAATGTTTGTCATTGCTTATCCACCGTCAACCTTTTTAATATAATTTGCCAGTCTATTCTAGCCAATTCACGCCTTATCCCGTCGAAGTTACCTTTCCTTAAGTTCAGGACCCTAGTTTCTGAATTAACTTTGTCACTCTCCATCTTAATAAGGAATTCTACCATATTATGGTCACTTTTCCCCAAGGGGCCTTGCACAACAAGATTGCTAATTAGTCCCTTCTCATTACACAATACCCAGTCTAGGATGGCGAGCTCCCTGGTTGGTTCCTCGACATATTGGTCTAGAAGATCATCCCTAATACACTCCAGGAAATCCTCCTCCACCGCATTGCTACCAGTTTGGTTAGCCCAATCAATGTGTAGATTAAAGTCGCCCATGATAACTGCTGTACCTTTATTGCACACATCCCTTATTGTTTGATGTTGTCCCCAACCTCACGACTACTATTTGGTGGTCTATAACAACACCCACTAGCATTTTCTGCCCTTTGGTATTCCGCAGTTCCACCCATACCAATTCCACATTATCCAGGTTAATGTCCTTCCTTACAATTGCATTGATTTCATCTTTAACCAGCAAAAGCACCCCGCCTCCTTTTCCTTTCTGTCTATCCTTCCTAAATGCTGAATACCCTGGGATGTTGAGTTCCCAGCCTTGGTCCCCCTGGAGCCATGTCTCCGTGATGCCAATCACATCGTATCCATTAACTGCTATCTGCGCAGTTAATTCATCCACCTTATTCCGAATACTCCTCGCATTGAGGCACAGAGCCTTCAGGCTTGTTTTTTTAACACATTTTGCCCCTTTAGAATTTTGCTGTAATGTTACTCTTCCCTAAAGAACCCTTTACTACAATGCTATTAATTAACCCTTGCTCATTGCACAGTACTAGATCTAAAATAGCCTGTTTCTCAGTTGGTTCCTCAACACAGAAAACTACCTTGTATACACTCCATGAATTCGTCCTCCACACTATTGCTGCAAATTTGGTTTGCCCAGTCTATATGTAGATTAAAGACCCCCATGATTATTCTATTAACTTTGTTACATGCACTTCTAATTTCCTGACTTATACTGTGCCACTACTGTTTGGGCCTATAAACAACTCCCACTGATGTTTTCTGCCCCTTGCTGTTTCTTAGCTCCACCCAAACTGATTCTACTCCTTGATTTTCCGAGCTAAGATCCTTTCTCTCTAGTGTCTTTATCCCATTCGATATTATCAGAGCTACCCCTCCTCCTTTTCCATTTTGCTTTTCTCTTCTAAAAGTTAAGTATCCTGGAATATTTAGTTCCCAACCTCGGTCACTTTACAACTACGTCTCCGTAATGGCTATTAGATCAAACCTATTCATTTCTATCTGCGCTATAAATTCATCTATTTTGTAACGAATGCTTCGCGCCTTCAGATATAGGACTAGAGCCTCCACTTTTGTTGCATGCTTAACGCCCACTTAACACCCATTTTACCGCTGAAATGACAAAAAACGGCCACATATCGCCCATTTCCGCACAAAATAAAAACTGCGGGGCATTTTTAGGAAACTTATCAGTGAGTGTTACTTTCCCCATGTGCTTAACGGCAGAAAAAATATTACCGCCCGCCCACTTTTTTTGTGTGGAATCAGCAGAATGGGCGAAACCAATGCCTATAATATCGCCCAGTGTTACTTTCCTCACGGAATTAACGCCGAGATTCAATATTAAAGCCCGCCCACTTTTTTTGATGTAAAGAGTATATTTACCCAAACGAGCGGCCATGAGATCGCCCAGCGTCAATTTCACCACCTCGCACACATATCGCCCACAATATCGCTCGTCTAAAAAAACGCCCAGGAAAAGTGGAATTAACTGCAACGAAAGCCAGTGGTGTGGCTGACATTTGTTGAATCCCACTCTTACGTGAGGAGCTGATATCTGAAAGATTTGCCTGAAAGAGCGCTGATGTGAGTGACAACGCTGACACATGCTGTGTGTGTGCAGCTCAGACATCAATGGTGCCCATCACCTTGGTGCCAATTAAAGTTTACGTTAATTGATGTTAAGTTGTATTTAATCCTTTCATGGTAAGGAATCACCAATGTCTAACGGACTGAGACAATGCGCAACAAGGTAATGTTCAATTTTAAAAAATTAATACCAACATTGGTCTGAAATCATAAGTATCACAGCCAATAACACCCAACCCCCGCCCACACCCCACTTTTTCCACCATTGACATAAATCACATGTTCAACATGTCCAGCAACACAGAAGACAAAGGCAAAGCAGGAGCGTGATCCCCAGCCCCCACACATTGCAACAAATTGCATACACCCAGATGGAGATATAACACAGCCATCACCTGCTCACATGCACCTCACTTACCTCCCCCCTCCCCTTATTCTCCCCACATCTACCCCTTCCCCGCCTCGCTCAATGGCGCCTGGCCGAGGAGCTCCTCAGGCGGTACCTCATTGCGAGGAATGAAGGCAGAGGCGGTGGTTGCATGGGTACTGGAGGGGGGGTGCCGAGGGGGCAACATTCTCTGATGCAGAAGCAGGATCATGGTCCTTGCTCTCATCTGTCGTTCGCAGTGGTGATGCAGAACCTAGGGGTGGAGTGCCGTGCTCGGGAGGCCTGTGGCAGCAGTGTTCCTGGCTATCGCATCCAGGGACTCCACCATGCACGGAATGTACTCGGTCATGGTGCCCAGCTGTCGGGATATGCCCTCCAATGCTTCGATGAGTTGGTCACCAATGTCTACAGTCCTCCTGGACAACTGTACCATCTCTCCGCTCTCATGTCGCATTCGTGGAACAGACCTGCAACGTCCTCGAGGTCTCCACAGGGTCGGCACCGTCCTGGGGACAAATGGGGTGCCCTGTGGGGAGGTGCTTTGGCCCGGTACCTCCAGAGGTGGAGGTGGGAATGACCGGAGGACCACTAGATGGCCTTGGGGTGGAATGGCTTCTGGAGCATGGCTCCTGCCCCCGCCCCCACCTTCTGGCCTCGGTGGCTGCGCTGCTGGCTGAGCTGCAAAACAGAATGAGGTTATTAGAGGAGAAGGGGGGTGCTAGGGTCACAAGGTGAGTCCAGCGCTACACACAGCATATGCACGACAAAAGCACCACCGCTATCAAAATCATCACAGACATCACATTTCATGACCATCAACACATTGTGCATTGCAATGATTTTCATTCGGCCAGCATTATTTCTATGACAATTTTAGAAATCATCTATCATTGTTCAGATATGAGTGGGTGTGGCATCTATAGACTTTACATGAAGCAATGGTGTAAGATTTACTCACGTGGCATCACTTCAGATGTGTCCGTGGCTGTCCGGGGGTGCTTCCCCACGAGTGCGAGCATAAAAGGTGACAGGAAAACATTGCCTGAGATCATAGAAACACAGGGCTCAATTTTCGGCATGAGCTGCTCCTATTTTTTTGGAGCAACTAGTTTAGAATGGAGCATCTTAGAAATTGCAATTCTCAACATTTAGTTTGCTCCAGTTCTAGTGAGTTAGAATAGTTCCATTTTAGAACATATTTTTTTTTCCAGCCACTTACGCCTGTTTTGCAAGTTTAGGCAGCGAAAACTTACTCCAAACTAACTTAGAATGGAGCAAGTCGAGATTCGTGTACGCTTAGAAAAACCTTGCCTACATTTATAAATCAGGCGTAGGGAACGAGAGACGGTGGGAGGGGGGAGGGGTGTTTACAAACATTAAACACTTCGCTTTTACAAATAAAGAGCATCAGTAATAAATGATAAAGGAATCAATAAATCAACCAATAAATCAATCAAAAAAATTTAAAAATAAGAAATAAAAAAAATAATAAAAAATCAATCAATAAATAAAAAATTAAGTTTCTACTCACCGACTGCAGCAATGGAAGCCCTCCAACAGTGTGCTGGGATGGACCCCCAGCACCCCACCCCCCCAACCACCCCATCAGCGTCTCCTTTTGTCTCTGTCAGTGTCTCTCTCTCTCTCTGTCAGTGTCTCTCTCTGTTTCTCACTGCGAGGGGTGGGGGGGGGAGAGGTGGGATGGGGGGTTGGGGAGAGGGGGGAGAGGGAGAGGGGGGAGGAGAGGGAAGGGAGGAGAGAGGAGAGGGGAAGGGAGGAGAGGGGGAGGGAGGAAAGAGGAGAGGGGGAGGGGAGAGGAGGGGGGAGGGGAGGGAGAGGAGAAAGGGGAAGGGGGGGAGAGAGTGGGGAGAGGGGGGAGGGGGGAGGGGGAGGAGAGGGGAGGGAGGAGAGAGGAGAGGGGAGGGAGGGAGAGGAGAGGGGGAGGGGGAGGAGAGGGGAGGTAGGAGGGAGGGAGGGAGAGGAGAGGGGGAGGGGGAGGAGAGGGGAGGTAGGAGAGGGGGAGGGAGGAGAGAGGAGGGGGGAGGGGAGGGAGAGGAGGGGCATGGGGAGGGAGGGGAGAGGGGAGGGGACTGGAGGAAGGGGGCTGAATGGGAGGGAGGGAGGTGGGGCTGAATGGGGGGGAGGGAGAGCGGCTGAATGGGGGATAGGGAGGGGGGCGGAACGGGGTGGAGGGAGGGGAGCGGAACAGGGGTGGGGAGAGCGGGGGGGCTGGACGGTGGGGGGGGGGGGGGGGGCTGAATGGGCCGGACTCCCACGGAGGACTTTGGGTGGGGCCGCCCCCAGTGAGAGGCCAGGCAGGCGGGCCCCGCCGCCGACGAGGTAAGATGTGTCAGGCCACTCGGCCCAGGATGGGGGCGACATCCCTTCGGCCTGAGATAGGGTCGTCGCCCTGAGACCGGACGTGCTGGGAGTGCCAGTAGCTACTGCACATGCATGCAGCCTCCACTGTGCACGTGCGCAGCTGCCGGCAATGTTTTTGGTGCAGGGCTGTAGCTCCGCCCCCAGCAGCTCCTGCTACGCCGCGCTGAGCAGGAAGTGGGCCTACAGATATCGGAGAAACGCACGGTAAGTATTCGGCGCAATTTCTGTTCGACAAATTAGACGAGTCTCTCCGATCTGCGCCATTCTAGCGGGGGTCGAAAATTTGAGCCTTATGAAACATAGAAAATATGTGCAGGAGTAGTCTATTCAGCCTTTCGAGCCTGCACCACCATTCAATAAGATCATGGCTGATCATACAACTTCAGTACCCCATTCCTGCTTTCTCTCCATACCCCTTGACCTCTTTAGCCGAAAGGTCCACATCTAACTCACTCTTAAATATATCTAACAAACTGGCCTCAACAACTTTCTGTGGTAGAGAATTCCACAGGTTCACCACTCTCTGGGTGAAGAAGTTTCTCCTCATCTCGGTCCTAAATGGCTTACCCCTTATCCTTAGACTGTGACCCCTGGTTCTGGACTTCCCCAACATCGGGAACATTCTTCCTGCAGCTAACCTGTCCAATCCCAACAGAATTTTATATGTTTCTATGAGATCCCCTCTCATTCTTCTAAATTCCAGTGAATTTAAGCCTAGTCAATCCAGTCTTTCTTCATATGTCAGTCCCGCCATCCCGGGAATCAGTCTGGTGAATCTTCGCTGCACTCCCTCAATAGCAAGAATGTCCTTCCTCAGATTAGGAGACCAAAACTGTACACAAAATTGCATGATATCATTGCTAGTTACTGTTACAGACACTGATACAACACATAACCGACAGATGTAGTCATGATTATTATGGTAATTATCTTTACCTAAAGACGTACACCTTGACCGCAGGCTTTGAGTAAAACATTCCCGGTAAAAGTGCAAGACCTCACATCTGCTGATAGTCACTCATGACTGTTATTAATAAAATTACATAAATACATAAGTACATGTAAATCAATGTAATACTTACTCTTGCGGATCTCACAAGGTCGATCCATCGTTTGCGGCATTGGTTGCCCTCACAAACCTTGTTGGTCACCGACAAGACCACCTCTGCTATCTCGGTCCATATCCTCTGGTAGGCCTTTGGGGTGGGCTTCCCACGCCCTCCCTGTGTCAAATCACCCCAGCGTCACTTGACGTCCTGCAGGAGGGAGGCATTTGCCTCATCCGAGAACCTCCTGGCTCTTTTGCGCCCTCCAATGTGCTCCTCTCCCACCTCACTACTCTCTCCAGCGTCAGTCTACACAGCGTGCTGTGATGCCTCCTTCTCTCTCCATTATAGGCCAAATTCGGTCAAATATGTGGCTGGTAACATCTACTTTTTGTTTGCCTACTTGCTGTGAAACTCTAAAGTCTCCCTCCTTCCTCCCAAAGCAGCCACACCACACCCAGCCATGCCTTCAGTCCCTCTGAGCTCCCTCTCTCTGTCTCCTCTTCTGCGCATGTCATGGTGACCCTTGACCTCCAGAATCGCGGGAATCGAGCGTTGCCATGCCGCTGCTAAGGACGGCGACACTTTACGGCAGAAGGTCAAATAAATTTAATGCTACCGCCCATTTGATATCGCTCGCGGTAACGTCCATTATCAAAAGTGGAGACTAGGGCTATGAGAATGGGCGAGAAGCCAGCGATCTGAAAACCCTTTTTTACCGCCCACGCCGGAAATATCGCCCAAAAACCACAAAAGTGGAGGTTCTAGCCCATCGTGCCTTTAGCTTTGGCTTTTTTCTATTCGGAGCTAATATCGTTTCTCATTACTGCACTGATCTCATCCTTTACTAATAGAGCTACCCCACCTCCTTTTCCTTTCTGTCTGTCCTTCCAAAATGTCAAATATCCTTGAATATTCAGTTCCCAGCCTTGGTCACCTTGCAACCGCGTCTCTGTAATGGCGATCAGATCATACCCATTTATTTCTATTTGTGCCGTCAACTCATCTCACTTGTTACAAATGCTGCGTGCATTCAGATAAAGAGCCTTATTGTCTTTTTACCATTTTTCCTTACTCTGACTCTAATTGCTGGTGCATGTTTGTATGCTCTGTCCCTTCCTGTCTCACTCTAGTTATCATTACCCCTATTGCTACCCTGCACTATTGACTTCTCCTTAATCTTTGACTTTTTGAATTTACCCTCACCGGATCCCTCCCCCCACTATTTAGTTTAAACTCTATCTACAGCCCTAGTTATTCGATTCATCAGGACACTGGTCCCAGCCTGGTTCAAGTGAAGCCCATCTCAATGGAACAGCTCCCTCTTACCCCAGTACTGGTGCCAGTGCCCCATGAATCGAAATCTATTTCTCCCACGATCTTTGAGCCACGTGTTTAACTCTCTGATCTTATTTACCCTATGCCAATTTGCTTGTGGCTCAGGTAGTAATCCAGAGATTATTACCTTTGTGGTTCTACTTTTTAATTTAGCCGTTAGCTGCTCACACTCTCTCAGCAGAACCTCTTTCTTAGGCCTACCGATGTTGTTGGTACCTACATGGGCCACGACAACTGTATCTTTCTCCTCCCCCTTCCAAGTTCCTCTCCAGCACAGAGGAGATGTCCTTAACTCTGGCACCGGGCAGGTAACACAGCCTTTGGGACTCACGCTCTCAGCTGTTGAGAACAGTATCTATCCCACCACTACAACATTTCTTTATACTCCCCCAACTTGAATGGCCCCCTGTACCAGGGTGCTGTGGTCAGTTTGCTCATTCTCACTGCAGTCCTTTATCCACACAGGTTGCAAGTACCTCTTACCTCCACCACCGGCGTACCGTGGCTGCAGTGTGTACAATCTACAAGATGCACTGCAGCCAACTCGCCAAGGCTTCTTCGACAGCACCTCCCAAACCCGTGTCCTTTATCAGGCTCATGGGAACACCACCACCTCTACGTTCCCCTCCAAGTCACACACCATCCTGACTTGGAAATATATCGCCGTTCCTTCATCGTCGCTGGGTCAAAATCCTGGAACTCCCTCCCTAACAGCACTGTGGGAGTACCTTCACCACATGGACTGCAGCGGTTCAAGATGTCGGCTCACCACCTTCTCAAGGGGCAATTAGGGATGGACAATAAATGCTGGTCCTTGCCAGCAATGCACACATCGCAGGAACGAATAATAAAAACTCGATAAGTGTAAATTTTCAATGTATATGTTGCCAATGCAGAGCCAGACCCTTCGAGACCCTTTATCGGGAGAGCATGCCTCAGATTTTCAAATATGCACACCTGACAGATGAGGCCATGCGATAGAATCATACGTTTGTAACACTTATCTTCATTATTTTCAAAATCTGTAAATAACTTATATCGCTCCTCTCACACAAAATGGATCCAAGTACTTTCCAAGGGGAAGAGGAGGAAGCCAGGAGTTCCAGGATTGTGACCCAGCGACGATGAAGGAACGGCGATATATTTCCAAGTCAGGATGGTGTGTGACTTGGAGGGGAACGTGGAGGTGGTGGTGTTCCCATGAGCCTGATAAAGGACACGGGTTTGGGAGGTGCTGTCGAAGAAGCCTTGGCGAGTTGGCTGCAGTGCATCTTGTAGATTGTATACACTGCAGCCACGGTACGCCGGTGGTGGAGGTAAGAGGTACTTGCAGCCTGTGTGGATAAAGGACTGCAGGAGATAGGTAAGATTAAGTTGGTTGATGGGGGACCAGATGTGTAACCAACGAGATACATTTTTTGGAGGTGTCTGAAGAAGGAGAGAGGGAGATAGTGAGGCAAAATGGTTTCAGGAAAGAGTTCCACAGAGCACGTTGGTTGAAAGTTTGGCTTCTGATAGTACAGCGGAGAGTGTGGACAAAGCACGTAACCCACACTCAAAGGAGCAGAACTTATTGTTGGTGGAGGTCACTCAGTTAGGTATAGCGGAACTGTGGTGGAATAATTGAGGGGAGAAATTGTTTCCAAAATTAAGCTGCACAACTGCCGAGGGTTATCCTTGCTGGGCACTCTATTGATACAAGTGGCAGATATAAGATTTGACTGCTGGTGCAGAGCCTTGCTGGACATGAGAGCAAGTTCAAGATAGGGTGATAACACTGTCGGCCCAATTCCATCTGCCCCCTCAAGGGCACCTAGCAGAGGAATCTCGCAACTTCTGGCTTATCATGCTTGAGTTGGAATATTTTTTATTTATCAGAATTGAAGTATTAGCCCTTCCCAAGTATAGTGTTGTGTTTGATCTGAAGATATGATCGGATGGTAGCGAAATCAACTGGCTATCATGATCAAGTAGGTGGATCACCACCATCTTCTCACGGGCAATTAGGGATGGGCAATAAATGCTGGCCTTGCCAGCGATGTCCACATCCCATGAATGAACTTTTTTAAAGTTGAGGAGATGAAATGGATAGTGACACTATTGGTCTGATTAGTATGATCAACTCATCTAATCAAGTATCAGTTGTGGCTCAGTGGGTAGGACAGTCGCCTCTGACACACCAGTGCAGTGCTGAGGAAGCGCTGCACTGTCGGATGAGATGTTAAATTGAGTCCCCATCTGTTCTCTCAGATGGAAATAAAAGATCCCACGGCACTATTTCGAAGAAAAGCAGGAGAGTTATCCCCGGTGTCCTGGCCAATATTTATCCCTCAATCAACATAACAAGAAACAGATTATCTGATCATTATCACATTGCTGTTTGTGGGAGCTTGCTGTGCTCAAAATGGTTGCCGTGTTTCCTACACTACCAAAGTGACTACGTTTCAAATGTACATCATTGGCTGCAAAGCGCTTTGAGACTTCCGGTGGCCGTGAAAGGCGTTGTATAAATGCAAGTCTATGTTTCTTTCTATTGCTTTTCGAGATCAATTGGACATTGTGATCAATGGGTCGGTGTGATCAATTGGTTTGTATAATCAATCACTCGTTCATAGAAGCACAGTACAGAATCTTACAGCACAGAAAGAGACCATTTGGCCTATCGTGCCTGTGCTAACACTTTAAAAGAGCTGTCCAATTAGTCCTAATCCCCTGCTCTTCTGCACTGCCCTGAAAATGTTGTTTTTCCAAGTACCTATCCAATTCCTTTTTGCAGGATACTATCGAACCTGCTTCCCCTACCCTTTCAAACAGTGCATTCCAGATCATAAGAACATAAGAATTAGGAACAGGAGTAGGCCATCGAGCCCCTCGAGCCTGCTCCGCCATTCAACAAGGTCATGGCTGATCAGCTCCACTTACCCGCCCGCTCCCCATAACCCTTAATTCCCTTATTGATTAAAAAAAACATGGGGATGGCCCTACGGGGATCGAATCCACGACCTTGGCGTTATTAGCACCTCACTTCAGAAAATATGTCTCCTCCTTTGATTTTTTTTCCATATATCTTAAATCTGTGTCCTCTGGTTATCAACCCTTCTGACAGTGGAACCTCTTTTTTTCTTATTTACTCTGTCAAAACCACTCATACTTTAGAACGCGTCTATGAAATCTCCCCATAAGCTTCTTTGCTCCGAGGAGAACAATCCCAGCTTCTCCAGTCTCGCCACTAAACTGAAGTCCCCCATCGCCTGGTACAATTCCAGTAAATCTCCTCTGCCCCCTTCTCCGAGGCCTTGACATCCTTCCTATAGCGCGGTGCCAAGAATTAGATGCAGTACTCCAGCTGATGCCTAGTTAAAAAAGAGGCAGACAAAAAGCAGGAAACTATAGACCAGTTAGCCTAACATCTGTCGTTGGGAAAATGATGGAGTCCATTATTAAGGAAGCAGTAGAGGGACATTTAGAAAAGCATGATTCGATCAAGCAGAGTCAGCATGGTTTTATGAAAGGGAAATCATGTTTGACAAATTTGCTGGAGTTCTTTGAGGATGTAATGAGCAGGGTGGATAAGGGGGAACCAGTGGATGTGGTGTAAAAAGATTTCCAGAAGGCATTCGATAAGGTGCCACATAAAAGGTTACTGCACAAGATAAAAATTCACGGGGTTGGGGGTAATATATTACCATGGATAGAGGATTGGCTAACTAACAGAAAACAGAGAGATGGTATAAATGGGGTATTTTCTGGTTGGCAAACAGTAACTAGTGGGGTGCCACAGGGATAAGTGCTGAGCCTCAACTATTTACAATCTATATTAATGACTTGGATGAAGGGACTGAGTGTAATGTAACCAAGTTTGCTGATGAGACAAAGATGGGTGGGAAAGCAAATTGTGAGGAGGACACAAGAAATCTGCAAAGGGATATAGACAGGATAAGTGAGTGGGCAACAATTTGGCAGATGGAATATAATGTGGGAAAATGTGAAGGTATCCACTTTGGCAGAAAAAATAGAAAAGCAAATTATAATTTAAATGGAGTAAAATTGCAAAGTGCTGCAGTACAGAGGGACCTGGGGGTCATTGTGCATGAAACACAAAGAGTGAGTTTGCAGGCACAGCAAGTAATCAGGAAGGCAACTAGAATGTTGGCCTTTATTGCAAGGGGGATAGAGTATAAAAGCAGATAAATCCTGCTACAACTATACAGGGTACACCTGGAGTACTACGTACAGTTTTTGTTTCTGTATTTAAGGAAGGCTGCATTGGAGGCTGTTCAGAGAAGGTTCACTAGATTGATTCTGGAGATGAGGGGGTTGACATACGAAGATAGGTTGAGTAGGTTGGGCCTATATTCATTGGAGTTCAGAAGAATGAGAGGTGATCTTAACGAAATATATAAGATAATGAGGGGGCTTCATAAGGTGGATACAAAGAGGATATTTCCACTCAGAGGGGAAACTAAAACTAGGGGACATAGTCTCAGAATAAGGGGCCACCCATTTTAAACTGAGATGAGGAGGAATTTCTTCTCTCAGGGGGTTGTAAATCTATGGAATTCTCTGCCCCAGTGAGCTGTGGAAGGCGGCGATAGACAGATTTTTGAGCGATAAGGGAATAAGGGGTTATGGGAAGCAGGCAGGGAAGTGGAGCTGAGTCCATGATCAGATCAGCCATGATGTTATTAAATGGCGGAGCAGACTCAAGGAGCCAAATAGCCGACTCCTGCTCCTATTTCTTATGTTCTAACCAGAGATTTATGCAAGTTCAGCTTAACTTCCTTGTTGCAGTCGATTTGACAATGTAATGAATTGGATAGCAGAATTTGTTGGGTTGTTTGAGCAATCAGTCAAGAAGGAGCAAGGCACTTCTGTTCCACTCTGCAAATTGAGCCTGTTGGCTTTGGACAAGCTCCCCTTCCCTCTGATGCACGGTTCCAGCTGAGTTGACCGTGCCAGTCACGAATGACTTACGATCCACCTCACGAGTGGTAACATAAATCAAACATAAATCAAATCTCATAGACCTCCATGAAGGAGCCTTTATAACACTTGCGTTACTTGCTTAATATAAAAGAGGTGAGTATTTTATTATTTTAAGGTAGCTGTGGCACACAGCTAGCCAGCAATTAATCTTTTCTCCCGCACCAGATAAGAGCTAAAGTTACCTCACGCTGAAAAATGGTGTCCCTGGGGCCATTTTAAGGTGCGGCTATTTTTAACCTTATTTTTTTCTGCAGCCCATCAGAAGGTGGTATGAAAAAAGGCCATTTAGCAAATGCAGCTGCCCTCATTATCGAGGTACCATCCTGGTCTAGCTTAGCTCATATCCATCTGCCTCCCGTTCTGGCTGTCGGCCTAAGTCATCCTAAATCACATTGAATCCGGAATCTGCCCACTTATTTCCCTCAATGCTTTGACTGTGCTAGGTGGCAGTGCATTCCATAAATTAACAGCTCCAAGTACCAAGTAATTGCTACTTAAGCTTAGTTGCCGCAGTCGGACTTGTCCCCCTTTTTAAAGATGGTCACGATCACTGCATCTCTGAGATCTCCCGGCATGCTCTCCTTCCTCCAGGTGAGAGAGATGAGGTCACGTATTCGTGCCAACAGTGCCTCTCCGCCATACTTCAATGCCTCAGCGTGGATTCCATCTGCTCCCATAGCCTTGTTGTTCTTAAGCTATCTTATGGCTTTTTCTACCTCGTGCAGTTTTACTGAGATGGTGGCGGGTCGCTTGCTGCGGGATGGAGTCGAGAACACTCAAGTCAAAGGCAGAGTCTCGATTGAGGAGATCTTCAAAGTGCTCCTTTCAGCGGGCCCTGACTGCTTCAGGACATAAGCATAGCTCTCTCTCTCTCCAACTCTCTCCATATCCCAATACGTGCTCCCATAGGAACATAGGAACAGGAGGAGGCCATTCAGTCCCTCGAGCCTGATTCAGTTCCACCATTCATTTAGATCACAGTTGATCTGTGACCTAACTCCATTTACCCGCCTTTGGCCCATGTCCCTTAATAACTTTGGTTAACAAAAGGCTATCAATCTCAGTCACATAAAGCTCCGCGCTTAGAGTGCTAAACCATAGAAGTTACTCCAAAATGTTTAAATCTAAAGCAAAAGACTGTGCTCTCTGGAAATATAAACAGAAAATACTGTAAACAGTCAGCAGGTCACGCAGCATCTGTAGAGAGAAAAACAGAGCTAACGTTTGAAGTCGATGACCTTTCGTCAGAACTGATCAAAAAGAATGAAAAACTTGCATTTATATACCACCTTTCCCGACCACCGGACGTCTCAAAGTGCTTTACAGCCAAAGTAGTATTTTTGGAGTGCAGTCACTCTTGTAATGCAGGAAATGCTGCAGCCAACTTGCGCATAGCAAACTCCCACAAACAGTAATGCGATAATGACCAGATAATCTGTTTTTGATATGTTGATTGAGGGATAAATATTGGCCAGGAAACCGGGGATAAATGCCCTGCTCGTCTTCAAAATAGTGCCGTGGGATCGCTGCCTCCGCAAAATGCTGCAAATCCATTGGCAGTATTGGCGTACCAATGTCAGTGTTCTTTCTCAGGCCAACATCCCCAGCAGGCATTGATTACGCTCAATCAGCTCTGATGGATGGGCCACATTGTCTGCATGCCTGATACAAATCTCCCAAAGCAAGCGCTCTACTCGGAGCTCTGTCACGGCAAGCGATTTCCAGGAGGGCAGAGAAAACGCTTCAAGGACGCCTTCAAAGCCTCCTTGAAAAAATGTCACATCCTCGTCAGCTCTTGGGAATCCCTAGCCCAAGACTGCTCAAAGTGGAGGAGGAGCATTCGAGAATGCACCAAACACTTTGAGTCTCTTCGTCGGGAGCTCATGGAAGCCAAGCACAAACAACGGAAGGAGCGCACTCCATCATGGAATCATAGAATCATAGAAATTTACAGCACGGATGGAGGCCATTTCGGCCCATTGTGTCCACGCCGGCCGATCAAGAGTTATCCAACCTAATCCCATTTTCCAGCTCTTGGTCCATAGCCCTGTAGGTTTCGGCACTTCAAGTGCACATCCAAATATCTTTTAAATGTGGTGAGGGTTTCTGCCTCTACCACCCTTTCAGGCAGTAAGTTCCAGATCCCCACCACCCTCTGGGTGAAGAAATTTGCCCTCATATCTCCTCTAAACCTCCCCCCATTACTTTAAATCTATGCCCCCTGGTTATTTAGCCAGCTGCCAAGGGAAACAGGTCTTTTCTATCCACTCTAATTTTATATACCACAATCAAATCTCCCCTCAGCCTCCTCTGTTCCAAAGAAAACAGACCCAACATCTCCAATATTTCCTCATAGCTAAAATTCTCCAGTCCAGGCAACATTTTTGTAAATCTCCTCTGCACCCTCTCCAGTGCAAGCACATCTTTCCTATAATGCGGTGACCAGAACTGCACACAGTACTCCAGCTGCGGCCTAACCAGTGTTTTATACAGTTCAAGCATAACCTCCTTGCTCTTGTATTCCATGCCTCGACGTATAAAGGCAAGTATTCTATATGCCTTCTTAACCACCTGGCCTGCTACCTTCAGGGATCTATGGACTTACACTCCAACGTCCCTTTGTTCCTCTACACTTTTCAGTGTTGTACCATTTAATGTGTATTCCTTTGCCTTGTTAGACCTCCCCAAATGCAATACCTCACGCTTATCTGGATTGAATTTCATTTGCCACTGTTCTGCCCACCTGATCAGTACATTGATATCTTCCTGCAGTCCGCAGCTTTCTTCTTCATTATCAGCCACACAGCCTATTTTAGTGTCATCTGCAAACTTCTTAATCATACGCCCAACATTTAAGTCCAAGTCATTGATATAGACTACAAAAAGCAAGGGACCGAGCACTGGGCCCTGTAGAACCCCACTATGCCTTCCAGTCATAAAAACACCCATCAAACATTACCCTTTGCTTCCTGCCTACGAGCCAATTTTGTATCCAACTTGCCACTTTGCTTTGGATCCCATGGGCTATTACTTTTGTGACCGGTCTGCCATATGGGAGCTTATCAAAAGCTTTGCTAAAATCCATATACACTACATCAAACGCACTGCCCTCATCGACCCTCCTGGTTACGTCCTCGAAAAATTCAATCAAGTTAGTCAAACACGACCTTCCCTTTACAAATCCATGGTGACTGTCTTTGATTAATCCATGTCTTTCCAAATGAAGATTTATTCTGTCCCTCAGGTGTTTTTCCAATTATTTTCCCACCATTGAGGTTAGACTGACTGGCTTGTAATTACTCGGTCTATCCCTTTCTCCCTTTTTAAACAACGGTACAACTTTAGCAGTTCTCCAATCTTCTGGCACCACACCTGTAGCCAGAGAGGATTGTAAATTGATGGTCAAAGCCTCTGCTATTTCCTCTTTTGCTTCTCTTAACAGCCTGGGCCTGGGGATTTATCCACTTTCAAAGTTGCTAAGCCCCTTAATACTTCCTCTCTCACTATATTTATCTCATCAATTATTTCACACTCCTCCTCCTTCATTGCAAAGTCTGCATCGCCCCTCTCTTTTGTGAAAACGGATGCAAAGTATTCATTAAGAATCCTACCCACATCTTTTGCCTCCACACACGGATTTCCTTTATGGTCTCTAACTCTTTCTCTAGTTATCCTCTTGCTCTTAATGCGTTTAGAAAACATCTTTGGGTTTTCCCTGATTTTACTTGCCAACATTCTTTCATGCTCTCTCTTTGCTTTCTTGATATCTTTTTGAATTGCACCCCTGCACTTCTTATACTCCTCCAGTGTTGAGTGCTCGGTATCTGTCATAAGCTTCCCTTTTATTCTTTATCGTACCCTGTAGGCCCCTGACATCCAATTGAGAACTTTTATTCCTGGTCCCTTCTGTCCTTTTCCATAACTACCTTAAATTTTACTGAATTATGATCACTAGCACCAAAATGCTCTCCCACTGATACCCCTTCCACCTGCCCCTCTTCATTCCCCCAAAACAAAGTCCAGAACCGCCCTCTCCTTTGTTGGGCTTGTTACAAACTGGCTAAAGAAGTTCTCCTGAATGCATTTTAGGAATTCCGCACCCTCTGTACCATTCACATTATCTTTTTCCCAGTTAATATTAGGGTAGTTGAAATCCCCCACCATTGCAGCTCTATAGTTTTTGCACTTTGCAGCAATTTGCCCACATATTTGTTCTTCTATCTCCCTCTGACTGTTTGGGGGTTTATAGTACACAGTCAGTAGTGTGATCCCCCCTTTTTTGTTCTTTAATTCAACTCATATGGCCTCGTTTGATGACCCCTCTAATACATCATCCCTTCTCACAGCTGTAATTGTTGCTTTAATTAATACTGTGACCCCCTCCTCCTTTTTTACCCCCTCTCTATCCCATCTGAAAACCCTGTAACCAGGAATGTTGAGCTGCCATACCTGCCCTTCTTACAGCCATGTCTCAGTAATAGCTATAATATCATACTCCCAAGTGTCAATCTGTGCTCTCAGCTCATCTGCCTTATTTCCTATACTCTTTGCATTGAAGTATATACCAAGTAGTATTGCCAAACACCCCTGTTGTCTATTTTCCAGCCCTTGTTTCCTCTGTCTTCCACATTCACTTTCTACATCTACTTCTCTGCTTCCCAATTCCAAATTTGCGCATCTCCCCACTGAATCTATTCTCAGGTTCCCATCCACTTGCCAAGCTAGTCTAAACCCTCCCCAACAGCACCAGAACCCCCCCCCCCCTCCACCTCCCCCACGAGGATACTGGTCCCGGCTCTGTTGAGGTGCAACCTGTCCGGTTTGTACAGGTCCCACCTCCCCCAGAAATGGTCCCAATGCTTCAGGAATCTAAAGCCCTCCCTTCTGCACAATCTCTCCAGCCACACATTCATCTTCTCTGTCCTCCTATTTCTGTACTCACTAGCACGTAGTACCGGCAGTAATCTGGAGATTACTATCTTTGAGGTCCTGCTTTTTAATCTCTCTCCTAGCTCCCTAAACTCTTCCTGCAGGACTCATCCCTGTCTCTACCTCTCATTGGTACCGATATGGACCATGACTTCTGGCTGTTCACCCTCTCCCCCCAGAATGTCTTGCAGCTGCTCGGTGACATCCTTGACCCTGGCACCAGGAAGGCAACGTACCATCCTGGAGCCACATCTACGGCCGCAGAAACGCCTGTCTGCTCCTCAGACTACTGAATCCCCTCCCACTCCTGCACTACCTGCCTAGTCCTCCTCTTTGTCTGGTGGTCACCCACTTGCTCCAACCATCGTCTGCCGCACCTCTGAGAGAGACTGTAGATCCCGGATTGGTCTCATCAGTCACCTTAGAACTCATCTTAGTGTGGAAGCAAGTCACCCTCCACTCCGGGGGACTGCCTAAGAAGAGAAGAAGAGAAGATTTCCCCTAAGGTGCTTAGCCACGCGGTAGTACGTCAATCGTGTGGTCGCTCACCCACTGCGCACCAGCTACTGCTGGAAGAGATACCATGCAGCAACTTTACAGGGCCTGTGCAGGAAAGAAAAATTATCGGGAACGTTGCTTCAGATGCCACCCCTTTGCGATCTCTTCCCCCTGCCATCTCACCCTTGCTCACCATCTCTGTCCTCTCCACGATCGCCCCCCTCCCCGCGATCCCCCAAACTCCCCCACAGTCTTCAGAACACCCTCCACGATCTCTTCCCCAGCGATCACGCCCCACCTATGATCTTGCCCCCCCCCATCGCGATCTCTACCTTTGCCCCGATTGCCCCCTCCCCGTGATCGGCCAAACTCCCCCACATCCTTCAGACCCTCACCCTCCCCCACAATCTCTTCCCCAGCGACCGGCATGGAAATTATGGGCCGAATGGCCTCCTTCTGTTTCATAATGTTTCTATGATCTCCCCCACCCCTCCCCCACCATTATTTTCACACCATCGCGGTCTCTGCCACCCCACGATCTTTCTCTCCCTACGATCGGCCAACTTCCCCGCAATCTCTCCTTCCTCGAGATTGGCCAATCCCCCACACCGTCTTCAGACCTCTCCATGATCTGATCTCACACCCTGCGATCTCGCTGATCAGGATCTCTGCTCCCTTCCCCCCCACCAATGATCTCTCTCCACGATCTTCAGGCCACTCCGTGATCCCTGCCTCCCAACCTCCCTTCTCACTGGTGGGCTCCCAGCTCCGCCCCCGCTTCCATGACCTGTAATCTTCTCTGATTACCGAGGACAGTCACCCTCTCAGTCCCCACCTCCCTTTCAATGTCGGGCCGAATCTCAACTTTATCATGCTACGAGCTTTTGATGTTCGCTCGTCCACTAATGAGGCAACACCGCTAAAATCGGTGTTTCTAAAACTTGAGGCCCAAGGAATTCAAACAGAACAAGCCCGAGAATGAAAAATGTATGCACAAATAGCAGCTGGGCTCATGGGTTCGATTGTCAGGGCCCGTGGGCCTCCTATGGCCCACAACCTGCCAAAGAGCATTATCTGAGGACTCAATATCAAAATGGGTGTATTCAGACGTACTGTGGCAGTCACAATACGATACTATCAGTGTCTGATTGAAGGTCATACTCATTCCTCTCTTTGTGCTGCGAATTTTCAGACCAATATTCTGCAGTGCCATTGCATTTTCTCAGTTTAGCACCAATATCTGGTCCTTCAGTTTTGCTGTAATAACTGCCATTTGCCAATTATTTGCCCTCTTTCTGAGCCCTGAAGAACTCTGAGCTATATCTTCAGACCACCGTGTTTGCCCAGATTCAGATGGGTTTATGCACTCAGACCTCTGACCTTGCTTGGTTCTGCTCCCCTTGGTTCCTACCAATTGTAGAGGCAGAACTCGTGGCAAAATGAGTGGATACACTCGTCTGAGCATATTGATACTAACATGCATTTCTCCGACTAAATCACGAGCAGATATTGTGAGCATCGGGCACAGAATCTGATCCATGTTGACATTTAGGGAGGATCAGTACTTTCTGCCCTTATTTTGGCATCAGTGACAAAATACATTTGAAAGTAGGTCCCTTTAGCTCTGAATTGAACTAGTCATGCTTAAGTTTATAATAACTGGACAGTCCAGTGCTGAGGATAGTTGGGATGCCATGAGCTGTGGCGCATGGAGTCGGGCTTTACCACTGTGGTACCATACACAATGCGTTCCTAACACCAACCAGGAGTTGCCGCTGAATAGAGGATGCCTTGATCCTAACCTGCACCAAGTCCCATTCAACAATCACCCCTGTGCTCGCTGACCTGCGTTGGCTCCCAGTCCAGCAGCGCCTCAATTTTAAAATTCTCGTCCTTGTTTTTAAATCCCTCCATGGCCTCGCCCCTCCCTATCTCTGTAATCTCCTCCAGCCCCACAACCTCCCCGAGATATCTGCGTTCCTCTAATTCTGCCCTCTTGCACATCACATGGCTCCGGTTGGGGTGGAGTGTAGAATGTTTCAGTGTAAGGGGTGTCGCAGTTGTGTGGGGCGGACTGGTTGGGCTGGGTGCGCTTTGTCTTTCCGTCATTGTTCATGGGTTTGTATGTAACCTTCAGGGCTGCTGACCGAGGGCCGTGCGGCTCTTTGTCGGTTGGTGCGGACACGATGGGCTGAAATGGCCTCCTTCTGCGCTGTAAATTTCTATGTTTCTATTTTTTCTATCCCTGATTTTCCTCACTTCATGCCTTCAGCTGCCTGGGCCCTAAGCTCTGGAATTCCCTCCCTAAACCTCTCCACCTCACTACCTCTCTCTCTCTTTAAGATGCTTCTTAAGACCTATCTCTTTGACCAAGCTTTTGGTCACTTGTCCCAATAGCTCATTGTGTGACACTGTGTCACATTTTGATCTCCTTGCGATGTTTTAGTGCATTAAACGCGCTATACAAATGCAAGTTATCGTTGTTGATAGAAATTGTTGGGGCAATGAAGATCCGTGCTCTCATAACCGAACAATTGCGAGAGGGGCAGATTGCCTGGTCATCCTCTCAGTCAGGGAGCACGGCATTGCAATGGGAAACCGTAGATGGTCAGAGAAGGCATTCAGGGTAAAAACCAAAACTAATATACAAGAGTATTAAAAGGACAAGGTCAACGGCGGGACTTAAGAAGTCAAAGCCAGGAAATGGGGAATAAACAGTGTGCTGATGTCATTGTTCCATGGCAAGTTTCAGGGCTGTGGGAAGATGACATTTTTTTCCAGTGAACCCACGCACATCTCCTATGTTGACGCAGGTGCTCGCAGTTAAGACAAGATGGTGACTGTAGTAACCAAGGTTGGAGATCCCAGTGCATGGTCCAAGATTTGTAATGTACTGCAGCTCCTGACACACCCAAAGCCACAACCATCACATCCACGGCTTCCTGTTTCTTTCTTTAATAGGCAACATTTATTTGGCATCAGTTTCAACTTCAATTTTGTCCTTTTTATCTTCAGCCTTCTATCGTGTCTTACTGAAACCCAAGTGTCACTTCTCTCTGACCCCGATTGCCCATTTACTCACTCTATTCCTATCTCCAATCCAACTGAGTTGCACGTTTTTAGTTGCATGTGATGACCCTGTTGCTACTTGCCTTCATTCCTTTAAATCACCTGACTTTGATGTCGTATGCGCAAAATCATCGCTCCTTCATTTTACTCAATTAATTATGCCGTCTTTAACACTTGGCTAATCTTGACAACAATGGAGCTTTTCAACTTTTTAATCAAGTAAAATTAAATCCATCCACACTAATTTGCCAAGTGCTGAAATCACCAATCCTTATCAAACAAAATCTGAAACCCAGCCACATGAGGAGATATTCGGTCAGGTGACCAAAACCACTGATCATCATCAGCTGTTGATCAAACTGTACAAACTGTACAAACTGAACTCAATCAGTCCAACCTTCCCTCTGATTGTCACGGTAATGCACTTCCAAATCAGCCACCAACGCTGGTTTCTCACTTAATGCCAGGCTTTTTTAACCATTGCCTCATACCTGCTTTGGCAAAATAACCTTCAACAAGTCACACCATGTAATCATGTCCTATTGTGCTTGCCATTATAGGGGCAGTTTTATGAGTCTGAGCTACAAGAGATAAGCCCTTTCCTTAAGGTAACAGAAATTTGGATGCATGACGCTGATGATATTCTGACCATTACCTCAGATTTTCTGGCCTCCCTCTGGACTCCAGTATAATTTCTGGTCTTGGTTGAATTGCTGCCTTCATCCTGAAGAACGGTTATTCACATCCCTACTGGATCATGTTCATTCTGTTAGTTGGTGTTTGTTTCTGCTGATGTTAATAACCCTTCAGCTCGGCTGGAGTTTAATATTTTGATATTTCAAATAACAGTGTGTCGATATTTGATGTCTCCAAGATAAAAGAAGACTAATTGATGTCTTGTTACTGACTGCTCCATTTTTGATCAGGGCGGAGGAGCGGTGAGTGATTGGGGCCCAGGAGAGGCAAGGGCCCAGGGGCAGCACGGGCCAGCCCACACTGTGATCTATGGATAGTAGGAGCATGCGTGCGCACTAGGTCTGTGCAGCAGAGCTTGGTCTCCAGTTGTCTTGGTTAACCCTTGCCACTGCATCAAGACCTAGCTCTGTCAAGCCCGTGTGGTGGTTGATGTGTAACGGCCACCCCACGTTAAAAAAATCCACGCACAGGCATCTTCCACCCTTCAATATGTAGCTCAGGATCTCAAATGTCAGGTCCCTCATTGAAACACCTGTCAACTCATCCTTTTTTGGTGTGGAAGCGGATCATCCTCGATATGAGGGACCTCCCTAATACCACACATCCTGAAGATACGTGTCTCTTCTAGCTCTTCAGTTTCTCGTATTCTCTCTCACCTTTCCTTATCCTGGGCAATTTGCTTGCAGTTACTCAATCGCAAAGCAAGGCGATCCCTCTGACCCTATTGGACTTTTAAGCTAGTTTTGATTGTCTAAGGTCGTAGGAGAGGAATTTTCCAGATTTTTTTCCCCTAATTGGCCTGGGTTTTTGTCTGTTTTTCCGCTTGTCCCAGGATGGCTTCCAAGTGGGGTGGGGAGTGTATCTATTGTGATGCACAAGACATCACAATTGTGTGGATGGATCAATTGATCTATCCCTGTCTGTCATTTTTTTTATATGTTCATATCTCCTTATATTGGTGCTTCCCAAAGTTGTGAGCGATACTGTTAAGTTCATCACCTCCATCTGACCTAAGCTTCAATCAGCAGTATGTTTTCTTTCCACTGGCGATCTAAGTACCTCTGGAACTCTGTTCTCAACCACTTTGGTGCCACACCTTGGGCATCTTCAAATCCCAGCAAAGCTATATTAACGGCTATCTAGTATTTGTTCAAATTTCCCAAGGCTTCAATATCTCCTTTGGCATCTATTCGAGCTCCTGGTGATTCCTTAACCAAGGCTCTTGCCAATCTGTGCCTTAGTGATATGTGGGACATTTCCCTACAGGGAGAGGGTACAAATTGCACATCAAATAAGCTGAGATTCTACTTAGGTGTATTTCTCAGTTGTTTGTGTTGGAGATTCTTAAACATGACGATTGGTTTCTGCACATGTCACATGCCCAGCTGACCCACTCATCTGCTTTTTACCTTGCTTTAAAAAATATTGTCATTTGAGAGACAGGTTAAATGGCTCATTGAATGATATTTGTTTAATCAGTGTTTAAGTTTAAGAGCTATATTATAGAGTGTCTACAGTAACACCCCTGATAACTCTTCTTTTCAACCCACGACTCACAAGAAAGAAAGACTTGCATTTTATAGCATCTTTCACGACCACAGGATGCCTCAGAGCACTTTATAAGAACATAACAGCATAAGAATTAGGAACAGGAATATGCCATTCAGCCCCTCGAGCCTGCTCCGCCATTCAATAAGATCATGGCTGATCTTCGACCTCAACTCCACTTCCCCATTCTCCTAGCATCCAAATATCTAACTATCTCAGCCTTGAAGCCAATGAAGTAATTTTTGAAATGTAGTCACTGTTGAGATGTATGATGCGTGGCAGCCTATTCCCGCATAGCAAGGTCCCAGAAACAACAATATGATAATGGCCAGATAATCTGTTTTTGTTGTGTCAGTTGAGGGATCAACATCAGCCAGAACCCCCCATAGCTTCTTTGAAATAGCTCCCCCAAGCTCTGCCATTCAATAAGATCATGGCTGATCCTCTACCTCAACTTCACTTTCCTGCCCTATCTCCATATTCCTTGATTTCATTAGTGTCCAAAAATCTACTGATCTCGCTTTTGAATATATGCAACTAATGAGCATCCACAGTCCTCTGGGGTAGAGAATTCCAAAGATTCACAACCCTCTCTGTGAAGAATAGTCTCCTCATCTCAGTCCTAAATGAGCAACCTCTTATCCTGAGACTATGACTCCGAGATCTAGACTTTTCTTCCAGGGGAAACAGCATTTAGCCTGTCAATTTTATACATTTCAATGAGATCACCTCTTACTCTTCTAAACTCGAGAGAATATAGGCCCATTCTACTCAATGTCTCCTCATAGGACAACCCTCTCATCCCAGGAAGTAATCTGTTGAACATTCATTGCAACCGCTGTAAGGCAAGTATATCCTTCTTTAGGTAAGGAGACTAAAACTGTACACAGTACTTCCTTACTCTTACATTACCTTACTCGTAAATGGTAACCTCACCTTTCCCTTTTCAGATGCTGGGTTACCGGCTGTGTAAATCCAGCAATTTCTGGTTATATGCTCATGCACTAGACTACAACATTTAATGTAAAACATCGAATATGTTTACTCGATCGACCAAGGGACATAAGGTGGAGGATGAAAGGGACGTGTAAATGTGCTCATACAGAAGCCAAGCATCAGCCTCCGTTACTTCACCCTTGTACCATATAAAATCCTGATTTGCTAAAAGAAAGAAAGACTTGGATTTCTACAGCGCTTTTCACCACCACCAGATGTAGTCACTTATTGTAATGTGGGAAACGCAGCACAGCAAGCTCCCACAAACAGCAATGTGATAATGACCAGATAGTCTGTTTGGTTATGTTGATTGAGGGATAAATATTGGCCAGGACACCGGAAATAGAGCCATGGAATCTTTTACATCCATGAGAGAGCAGACGGGACCTCGGTTTAAGGTAGTTACTATTTATACTGCACTTTTTTTGACAGACATGCATCTGTCAAGCCCCGCCCCCTGTCAAGCTCCGCCCCTCTCCCTTCCCTTCCCGGCCCGAATCATTCCCTCCACGTGGTGCCGAGAAGCAGCACCTGAGGCTCCGACTGTCTTCACCCGCTCAGGCCCCGGCCCTATTCCCCCCACCTCTCTCCACCCAGACTCCCCCCTTCAGCCAGCGAGGGGACGAGAGCGGGGGGCCTGAGGCCGAGAGCGGGGAGGGGCCGAGAGCAGCAGGGGGCCCCGAGCGGTGGGCCTGGGGCCGAGAGTGACGTGGGGCCAAGACCGGTGGCCCTAGGGCTGAGAGCAACCGGCGGGGGGGGGGGGGGGCCGAGAGGCCAAGAGAGGTGGGCCTGGGGCCAAGAGCAGGGGCCCTGGGACTGAGAGCGACCAGCCTGGGATCTCGGTTTAACATTTAATCCGAAAGACAGTACCTTCAACAGTGCAGCGCTCCCTCAGTAATGCACTGGAGTGTCAGCTTAGATTTATGTGCTCAAGTCTCCGGTGTGGGACTTGAACCCACAACTTTCTGATTCAGAGGCGACAGTGCTGCCCACTGAGCCACTGGCTGACACTGTAACATTCCGTTTTCAGAAAGTTTTAGTTTTGGATTGAGGTAAACGCTATAGAACCATTCTCAGCTGCACGTTGTGATTGGGCACTAAGTAAGCTAGGTACAAAGAAAAGGCAACGATTGGTTAACTCAAGAACTCAGATGACCTCATTGATCCCAGTTGACGAAAGACCAGTTCTAGCCAGGAGCCCAGTAAACCCCTCCGCCAAAACGCTGTCACATTTGATAGCTCACACTGCTATGAACTTGGCAAAGGTACATCTATGGCAGCTCGAAAGCTGAACCCAACGCAACTTTCTTTCTTCCGACCCAGCCAGAAAATGTCAAATTGTTGCCAACTTGCTTGCTTGTGAGCTCCCCTCCCCCCCTTCAACTCACTTCGGCTTTTGTTTTGAGAGGCCCCAACGTTTCTTGGAAGTGGCACGATGGGCTGAGCATCTGGAAGGATTTCTGCGTGTTTAGCTGCAGGCTGATCTGTTCCGGGCCTGCTCTGCGCTGCCTCAGCCATCTGTTTCTGTGAACTCTAAGTCCACGCTGGGATAGCGCTTGACTCTTAAATGTATCTGTGTTTTGCTGGAGGTGGAGGGCAGAAAAGGCTCAGTGTCACTCCCAAAGCAAATAGCACCGAGTTTTATGAAAGAGTCAAGGATTTGTCTTTTTCACAATGTTGCTTACCGCTTGATAGGTTAAATTGACACAGAGCACCCTGAGCTGGAGAGCTTGCTGAAGGGTGCAATTATTAAGACAGTGACCTGCAAAATTAATGACCAATTTCTCTGCGGCCATCTCGCCTCAGAGCATCCCAAAGGATTACTCCCTTGCTATGTCTGTTTTCGTGTTTGACAGGAAGAGAAGCTTTACTGCTGTAACTCAGGCTGAGGCGACACCTGCTTTCACATCCTGTTTGGCTCTTGCTCCTTGCCATTTTTTTCTTCCAAGTTTACCACAAACTTGTCCTGTCTTCTGCCCCCACTTTATTTCCCTCCGAGGCCTGGGCTCCCTCAAGCATCATTCAGCACCAAATGGCTGTGTCAGCTACCCACACGCCAGTGTCCATTCTCTCACAGAGCATCTGCAAACAGTTTGTCCGGCAGATTACTGGAAAGAATAGAATGTTACAAAGGTCAACGAGGCAAGTCCACACATCTTGAATCCCTCAGCAACCTTGGAATGACTTTTTGAAACAATTCGCACAGTTTTTCACAGAAGGAGGCCACTCGGCCCATCAGGCCTAAGCCGGCACTTTGAGCGATCCAATTAGTCCCACTCCCCTGCTCTTCTCCCATAGCCATGCAAATTTTAACTTTTCACTTATATATCAAATGACCTTTTGAAAGTCCCTATTGAATCTGTTCCCACCACACCTTTCAGGCAGCGCGTTCCAGGTCAGAACAAGTCGCTGTGTAAAACAATTTCCCCTTTGTTGCTTTTGCTAAATTTTTATTATATTTTAAATTTTGGCATTTAACACTAACACTTGGGGATGAATTTTTGTACCGCCCTGTGGTTTTTAAGACAAAAAAAGAAAAGAAGCATTGATATAGCGCCTTTCACAACCAACAGACATTCGAAAGCGCTTTACAGCCAATCAAATACTTTTGAAGCGTAGTCACTGTTGTAATGCGGGAAAAGCGGCATTCAACTTGCGCACAGCAAGCTCCCACAAACAGAAATGTGATAATGATCAAATCATCTGTTTTAGTTATTGTGTTCCTAACACAGATGAGGCTGCACACAGGGAGGTTAAAGTAACAGGGACCTCAGTCTTTATTAAGACACTCCAGAGTGAGGAACAGGCCTTAGGGGTCGGCTTATATACAGTGCTCCCAAGGGATGCTGGGATCCCTTGGGACTTCAGGGGATGCGCTCCCTGGTGGCAGAACATGGGAGTGCATGCTTTACAGATACACAACATCACTCCCCCGCAAAGTCGAAGTGAAAACTATTTACAAGGTGAGGCGGTTGGGAGCCTTTCTTTCCCTGGTGGACCGCCTCGGTACAAATGTCTGTTCTGGTGTGTTGGCTGTGCCCTCGCTGGGCTGGCGTGTTGTTGGTCCTGCAGGGCTGCTGGGTGAGCCTGGCCTTGCTGGACTGTTGGGCGTGATGGGTTAAATTTCCTGGTCCGGGGTAGTGTTGTTGATCCTTTGGGTGTGTGTTGTGGGCTCGAAAAAGTTGGTGTCTGCTGTGGGTTGTTCAGGGCAGTCTGTGAACCGCAGCCTCGTTTGGTCCGGGTGCTTTCTGCAAATTTGTCCATTGGCTAGTTTGACTACAAACACCCTATTCCCTTCTTTAGCTATCACCGTGCCCGCGATCCACTTGGGACCATGTCCATAGTTTAGCACATACACAGGGTCATTCAGATCAATTTCCCGTGACACAGTGGCGCGACCATCGTTTACATTTTGTTGCTGCCGCCTGCTCTCTACCTGATCATGCAGGTTGGAGTGAACCAGCGAGAGTCTGGTTTTAAGTGTCCTTTTCATGAGTAGCTCAGCCGGGGGCACCCCTGTGAGTGAGTGGGGTCTCATGCGGTAGCTGAGCAGTACTCGACAGGCAGGTTTGGAGTGAGCCTTCTGTGACTCATTTAAGGCTCTGTTTGATGGTTTGTACTGCCCGCTCTGCCTGCCCATTGGAGGCTGGTTTAAACGGGGCCGAGGTGACATGTTTGATCCCATTGCGGGTCATGAATTCTTGAAATTCGGCACTGGTGAAACATGGCCCGTTATCACTGACCAGTGTGTCAGGCAGGCTGTGGGTGGCAAACATGGTCCTCAGGCTTTCAATGGTGGCGGTGGCGGTGCTTCCCGACATTATTCAATCCATTTTGAAAAAGCATCCACCACCATCAGGAACATTTTACCGAGAAACAGGCCCGCATAGTTCGACATGGATCCTCGAACATGGTCTGGAGGGCCAGGACCACAAACTTAGTGGTGCCTCTCTGGGCGCGTTGCTCAACTGAGCACATACGCGGCATTGCCGTACACAGGACTCTAAGTCAGAGTCGATATCGGGCCACCATACGTGGGATCTGGCTATCACTTTCATTATTACTATACCCAGGTGTGTGCTGTGGATATCCGAGATGAACGTCTCTCTGCCCTTTTTGGTTAGCACTATGCAGTTACCCCACAACAGGTAGTCTGCCTGAATGGACAGCTCGTCCTTTCGCCGCTGGAACGGCTTGATTAACTCTTGCATTTCAACGGGGATGCTGGCCCAGCTCCCATGCAGTACACAGTCTTTTACTAGGGACAGCAGAGGATCTTGGCTGGTCCAATTCCTAATCTGGAGGGCCGTGACAGGAGATTTATCATTTTCAAATGCTTCCATGATCATCAACAAGTCTGCGGGCTGCGCCACCATCAACAAGTTTGCAGGCTGCGCCATTTCCACCCCCGTGGTGGGCAATGGTAGCCAACTGAGAGCATCCGCACAGTTCTCGGTGCCTGGCCTGTGGCGGATGGTATAGTTATATGCTGATAGTGTGAGTGCCCACCTTTGTATGCGGGCTGAGGCATTAGTATTTATCCCCTTGTTTTCAGCGAACAGGGATGTGAGAGGCTTGTGATCGGTTTCCAGCTCAAATTTGAGGCCAAACAGGTACTGATGCATTTTCTTTACCCGAACACACACGCTAATGCCTCTTTCTCAATCATGCTGTAGGCCCTCTCGGCCTTAGACAAGCTCCTGGAGGCACAGGCGACAGGTTGCAACTTCCCCGCAACGTTAGCTTGTTGTGATACACACCTGACTCCATACGATGACGCGTCACATGCTAGCACGAGTCTTTTACACGGGTTATACAATACAAGCAGCTTGTTCGAGCATAAAATGTTTCTGGCTTTCTCAAAAGAAATTACTTGGTTTTTTTCTCCATACCCAGTTCTCACCTTTACGCAATAATACGTGTAGGGGCTCTAAGACGGTGCTTAACCCCAGTAAGAAGTTACCAAAATAGTTGAGGAGTCCCAGGAACGACCGCAGCTCCGTGACGTTCTTTGGCCTGGGTGCGTTCCTGATAGCCTCTGTCTTGGTGTCTGTGGGCCGAATGCCGTCCACCACGATCTTTCTCCCCAAAAACTCCACTTCTGTTGCCATGAAGACACATTTCGACCTCTTCAGCCGCAGCTCTACATGATCCAGTCACTGGAGGACCTTCTCCAGGTTTTGTAGGTGCTCGACGGTGTCCCGACCCGTGACCAATATGTCGTCCTGAAAAACCACCATGCATGGTACCGACTTGAGTAGGCTCTCCATGTTTCTCTGGAAGATCGCTGCAGCCGACCGAATTCCAAACGGGCACCTGTTGTAGATGAACAGTCCCTTGTGCGTGTTGATGCAGGTGAGGCCCTTCGTAGACTCCTCCAGCTCCTGCGTCACGTAGGCCGAAGTCAGGTCGAGCTTGGTGAACGTCTTGCCTCCTGCCAGCGTCGCAAATAGGTCGTCTGCCTGAGTTAACGGGTATTGGTCCTGTAGTGAGAAACGATGAATAGTTACTTGATAATTGCTGCAAATCCTGACCGTGCCATCACTTTTGAGTACTGGAACAATTGGGCTGGCCCACTCATTGAATTCCACTGGGGAGATGATGCCCTTGCATTGCAGCCTGTCCAGCTCGATTTCCACTCTCTCCCTCATCATGTGAGGTACCAGTCGCGACTTGTGGTGAACGGGTTGTGCCTTTGGGACCAAGTGGATCCGCACCTTTGCCCCGGAAAATTTTTCAATACCTGGCTCAAAAAGGGAAGGAAATTTGTTAAGAACCTGGGTACATGAGGCCTCATCGACATGTGATAGCGCTCGGATGTCATCCCAGTTCCAGCGTATTTTACCCAGCCAGCTCCTTCCAAGCAGTGTGGGGCCATCGCCTGGGACAATCCAGAGTGGCAGTTCGTGCACTGTGCCCTCGTAGGTGACCTTGACCATGGCGCTGCCCAGGACAGTGATGAGCTCTTTGGTGTACATTCTCAGTTTCGTGTGGATGGGGCTCAGGGCTGGTCTGAGTGCCTTGTTGCATCACAGTCTCTCAAACATCTTTTTACTCATGATGGATTGGCTAGCGCCAGTGTCCAGTTTCATGGCTATGGGTAAGCCAATCAATTTTACATTTAGCAGTATAAATGGACATTTCGTCGAAAATGTGTACACCCCGTGTACTTCAACATCTGCCTCCTCTCTCTGGGGCTTGAAATTGCTTTGGTCCACAATGGACCGATCTTCCTCTGCCATGTGGTGGTTTGCAGGTTTTGCAGAGCTTGCAGCTCATCTGCAAGCTCGTTGGAGGTGCCCCATTGTTCCACGGCTCTTGCAAACATACCCTTTGAAGCGGCATGAATAGGCTGAATGGAAGCCTCCACAATGCCAATAAAGTGTGAATTGCCTTACATTCATCCTTTGTTGCAGACTCTGAGTCATCTGGGTCACCTGAGGCCTGCTGGCAGTTGCAGACCCGTGGTTTCTGCCCTGTACATTTCTGCTCGCAAACGCAGTTCCAGTTAATTTATGAACATTGCTAGCACTTGTATGCTGAGAGATTTGTTTGGTGTTATCACTGGTGGACATAAACATCTGTGCTATTGCAATGGCCTTACTGAGGGTCGGTGTCTCTACAGTCAAAAGTTTTCATAGGATGGTCTCGTGGCCAATGCCCAGTGCAAAAAAGTCTCTGAGCATTTGCTCCAGGTAGCCATCAAACTCACATTGTCCTGCAAGTCACCTTAGCTCGGCGACGTAGCTCGCCACTTCCTGATCTTCAGATCTTCAGATCGCTGGCACATGTAGAACCGATACCTCGCCATCAGTACGCTCTCCCTCGGGTTAAGATGCTCCCGAGCCAGTGTACACAACTCCTCATACAACTTATGTGTGGGTTTCACCGGAGCCAGAAGATTTTTCATGAGGCTGTAGGTCAGTGCCCTGCAGACCGTGAGGAGGACCGCTCTCCTTTTTGCAGTGCTTCCTTCTCCGTCCAGCTCGTTCGCTACAAAATACTGGTCCAGCCGTTTGACATCGGCTTCCCAGTCCTCACCCTCCGAGAACTTCTCCCGGATGCCCACAGTTTGCTGCATATTTGCGTTGGATTTGTATCCTCGTCGCCAGTTATTGTGTTCCTAACACAGATGAGACTGCACACAGGGAGGTTAAAGTAACAGTGACCTCAGTCTTTATTAAGACACTCCAGAGTCAGGAACAGCCTTAGGGGCCGGCTTATATACAGTGCTCCCAAGGGATGCTGGGATCCCTTGTGACTTCAGGGGATGCGAGCCCTGGTGGCGGAACATGGGAGTGAATGCTTTACAGATACACAACATCAGTGATATTGGCTGAGGGATAAATATTGGCCAAGACACTGGGGATAACTCCCTTGCTCTTCTTCAAAATAGTGCCATGGGATCCTTTACATACACCTGAGAGAGCAGACGGGGCCTCGGTTTAACATCTCATCTGAAAGACAGCACTTCTGACAGCGCAGCATTGAAGTGTCAGCCTAGATTCTTTGGGGACTTGAACCCACAACCTTCTGACTCAGAGGCAAGAGTTCTACCAACTGCGCCACAGCTGACAGCAACTGAATATTATAGAGCACGCACCCAGAAAATACGCAGCAAGTCCATCAGCTTCCAAAAAGGAAATAAATAACAAAACATATTTTGAGGAGCTATCCTTCACAAGAACTGGAAAAGAAAAGGATGAGTGCTATGCAGGGAGCCTGTCCCATTTCCATCTGCAGGTCGGATGAAAGGTCTTCACACGGAGCAATTCCTCTGTCTCCGTTTCACGCCCGCTGTGTATTTCCAGTGCATTGAGATTTACGGGATTTGTCTGCACAATATGTGCTGCCTTTGAAACTGTGACTCACTACTGATGTCTCATGCACGTGGAATGCAATTTTTATTCCATCTGCATCAGCATATAGGGTGAGGCCAAAGGCACGGTTGAATGAAAAGAAAGAAAGACTTGCATTTATATAGCGCCTTTCACAACCTCAGGACGTCCCTGAAGTGTTTTGCAGCCAATTAAATACTTTTTGTGGTGTAGTCCCTGCTGGAATGTAGGAAACGTGGCAGCCAATTTGTGCACAGCAAGCTCCCACAAACAGCGATATGATAATGACCGGGTAATGGGCCCGAGTTTGGTGGGCTTACCACCGACTGCCGCCGAGTTTTCTCGCCGGTCTCAATGTTATCTGGGCGCTCTCCTCGTCGAGCGACTTTGGTGAGTTCCTCACGCCGGCGGGGAGAGAAGACCGCGGGGGAGTATCCGCTGTGGCGTGTGCCGATGTGCAATGCCCACAAAAGTCCTCCCGCCTGCTCACCCCCCAGATTAGTCCGGGTGGTCCTCTGCTCCAGCAGTAGAAGAGACTGTTGCATGGAGGCAGGCCTTACCTGAACGCTAAGTGTGAAGACCTGCAAGAAAAGGTTAGCGCACTTGTTTTCTTCATTTATTTGACAGGGATTTAGGTCGATGTGGTCCTCCAGAATCAGTGTGCAAGGCCCATTTCTGCCGCTGGGTGGTTTTTCCCACATTTTTTCATGAAACTTCCGCCCAAAGTACCGTCAGAATCTTAGCGGTCCTTTGGACCGTACATTGGCGGAACTTAGGTTTCATCAAACTCGGGCCCAATATATTTTAGTGATGTTGGCTGTGGGATAAATATTGACCAGGACACCAGGGATAACTCCCCTGCCCTTCTTTGAAATAGTGCCCTGGGATCATTAACGTCCACCTGAGAGAGCAGACAGTTTAATGTCTCAGCCATGATCATATTGAATGGTGGTGCAGGTTCGAAGAGCCAAATGGCCTACTCCTGCACCTATTTTCTATGATTCTATGTTTCTATCTGAAAGACGGAACCTTCGACAGTGCAGTGCTCCCTCAGTACTGCACTGAAATGCCAGCCTAGATTATGTGACCAAGTCTCTGGAGTGGGACTTGAACCCACGACCTTGTGGTTGAGAAGTGAGAATGTTACCCACTGAGTTATGGCTGCCATGGTTGAAGAGATTATGGGGGAGAAATTGCATAGCGCCCTGTTTGGGGCGGTAACTTTTGCAGGAGCGCAAGAGTATCGGCGGGTGTTACCCAACTCCAGCAGATACAAACTTCCGGTTTTGCACTCCAGGAGGGGAGTGGGAAAGCTAACACAAGCCCTACCACTTCCCTTGGAGCGTGAAATCACACAGGAGGGCCATTGTGCAGTGCTGCCAGGATTGGTGGCTCTTTCCCTCCCGTAATGGAAAGGACCTTTGCTGCAGGCTCTGCATTAAATATACTTCCACAGTGACCACCGGCAGTCGTGATCCATGACAATCAACCCCAAGCACTCTGACACTGTGTCCGAAGAAAACTAATAAAAAATGCTTAGAGGGTTATTACAAAATTTTCACTTACCTTATCAGCGAGCCCTTGAAATAGCGCTCCCCAAGCGGCTGGGCTGCCTGACGACATCTCCTGCGGCTGTCGGTGTTGTCGCCCGGCGATACTGCAGGGGGCGGAACCGAAGTGCGGGTCCGGGGCACCACCGGGGCGATGCGCAGACGGATGATGTCATAATCTCTGGGGTGCAGGAGATCGTGGCGCTAGGGGTTACCACCGCTGCTAACCTCCGCAGCAAGTTCACGGGTATCGGTACTCTCAGCGCGCCCAATCGCAGAGCTGATAGCTCCCTGTTATCGCTCCCCTGAGGCGCTAACAGGAGGTGCAAAGGAGGCCAATTTCCAGCCCATATGTTTTCAGGAGGCTTTTGAAAGCAAAGACAGAGATAAGAAGGCAAGTAGTTTCAACAGTTCCAGAGGGTACGGCGTACTGATTGAAAGATCGGCCTCCAATGGTAGGGGTCAGAGGAATGGAGGGTTTAAGGCGCAATGTTTTGCTGGAGAAGATCACACAAGTAGGGTGGGGTGAAGCTTTAGAGGGATTTTAAAATGTATAGAAAGATCAAAGGCCTACAAATTCAATGATGGTGTGGCCCGTTTTAACAAGCCCATTTTAAACAGTGAGCAGCACATGTGGCGATGTCTCTCTGCAAAGCTCGACTGCCAGTGATGCAAGGCCAGGGTGCAGGAGGAAACAGCTGGATCACCATGTTTACAGACATCAGATTTCTAGCTGCAAGCCACGTGTGGTTGGAGTAAGCACAACACGTGTACCAACATTCCTGTGCGAATTGCACAATCAGCCAATGAGAGGCTACTTCCAAAGCAGAGCTGCCTGTCATTGAAACAAAACAGCTACAACAACTTCAGTAATGTCATGTATCTCACACTGTATATAACTGTATCTTACCATGCTATACATGACTGTAACATCCCCCCTGGATATGACCTGTAACAATAAGCATACCTTACCACCAGGGATGCACTTGCAGGAGACACTCCATACCTGTCCCACTGAGGTATATAAAGGGAGGTCTCAGGCAAGTGCAGCACTGGAGAGCTGTGAATTAAAGGTGCAGGTCCTGAGTGACCTTGACTTAAGCATGTGTCTCATGTAAGTCAGTACATTAGAGTCAGGACTTAACAAGTAAGTGTGGTGTCTTTTGGGTCAGTCTGTCCCCCAGGATGAGATGCATATAGGAAGTTTGGATCTGAGCTGATTTGCTGTTGCAGCCTTGGTAATCTGATAACTCAGCCAAGCGGGTTTTCAATACCCCAGAAGACTGGTGGTGGGACCGGGAAGGTCCCATCGCCAGGCCTATCACAGGAGTCTGGGATGCTTCCCACTTGGTTCCAGATAGCCTGGCAAGCCAATGCCCTCAGAGCTAGGGTTATCCTAACTGTACAAGCTGCAGAGATCTTACTGACACTATGAGTCCATAACCCATGACATTTGCCAGCCTACACCTCGCGGCTCAGGTAGTCCGGTGCACCCCTTCAGCGGCGGGCTGTGCACTTCCTACCAGGCACACGGCAACTCTACTTATGTGGATTTATGAATAGCTTAGTGTGTCCTATCTTCATTGTAACATGCTTTGGATTGAAACATTGGACAAACACATGTGCATTGCTTGTCCTATTATCCTCATTTTCCTCAAGCACATTTCACATGTATGTTTTTTGTGTGCAATTCAGTGATATAATAGCATTGCCACAGTTTCTGTTCTACAATAACAGCACCAACCAATACATACCAGTTATTCGCAGGCACATTTTGCTGTGCGATATCATTGGATACTTCAGCCTCCATAACCATCAGCTCATTAAAAGCTCTGCTGCTGGTAACCTACAACGTGCTAAGTCTCGCTTGTCCACCACTCCTGTCCTCACTCACCTACATTGGCTCCTGATTGTCCATCATCTCAAATTTAAAATTCTCCTTCTTGTGTTTAAATCCATTCATGGCCACAGCCCTTCCCATCTCTGTATCCTCCTCTAGGCCTGCAACCTCCTGTACTCTCCAGTCCTCTGACTCAGGCCTCGTGTGCATCCCTCCTTCCTTTGGACCACTCATGGCTTCAACTGACTACATCCCAAACTCTGAAATCCCCTGCTGCCTCTCCAACTTCCCTCTCTTCCTTCAAGACCCTCTTTATAACCCACCTCTCTGACCAAGCTTTTCCCCACCATTTAGAAGCACCTTGGGACATTCTCAGGCCTGAGAAGCAAGTTGTTGTTTATAATCGCTCCACCATCGTTGGCCGTGCTCTCAACTGCCAAGTCCCCAAGCTCTGGAACTCCCTCCCTAAACCTCTCCGCCTCTCTCTCTCTCTCTTCTTTCATGACACTCCTTAAAATCTACCTCTTTGACCAAGCGTGTGCTAATACCTCCTTATGTGGCTCGGTGTCAGATTTTGTCTGCTAATGCCCCTGTGAAGCATCTTGAGTTGTTTTACTACGTTAAAGGTGCTATATAAATGCAAGTTGTTGGTGGTGTTGCATTAATTGCTAATGCATTCATATCAAATACCTCGGCTGAGTATTTTGACGGAGGCTGTTAACCCTTTAGGAACAGAGGAATGTAATAAGAGTGCTCCAACTATTCAAATGAAAATATAGCACAGCTTCATATCCAGGCTATTGTCTTACTATTTACATTAGGTTAAAAGAACATTGCATTGTGGATGAAACATGAGGCGATTTCATTCCCCATTCTCCTTTGCGTGGATTCTGTTGTTTCATTTGGTCCAGAGTCTGTGTGTGGGAAAATGGAGCAACAGTGGATGATTAGTTTGTGTCTAAAGTAAACAGGATCTGCCACCCCTTCTTCCCGCATGATCGTCCAAGAGGACCGGTTTTTGATTACACGGCGTGTGGCGAGCAATTGAGTTTAACAGAAATTGGGCCAAAACCACAGATTTTTGGCCAAAACAAACTGATACTTGGCAGAAATCATACAGAGAGTATACTGACACATTGATAGTGCCCCTTCTCCGGTGTTGACACAAGGACTCACTGAAACATTGCTGGAGTGCTGGCATAAACTCACAGCATCTGTGGTGTAGTTGGCTCACGAAAATGACACTGTCAACTTGGTCAAATGACTTACAACATAAATTGCCCGGTGATACAGAAGGTGACAGATAATATCGGATCATAAGTTCAGTACAGAAGAAGGCCGTTCAGCCCGTTGTGTCTGCACTGGTGATGGGTTACTCAAATCCCATTTCCTTCCCATTTCCCATACCAAGGTAATATTCATAGGGGCCGAAATTCATCACCTCACCGCCCACTCCCGCTGACATTCCTCCTGCACATCCGCCCAGTGCCACTTTGGAGGGGGCCTGAAGCGGGTGGGAGGGTAGAGCCGCCGGGAACCAGCGGGCGGCCGAGTGGCTCAACTGAGCTCCCGCCCGCCGAGCTCCCAGATTCCTGCGGGTGGGAGTCAGCGGCAGAACGGGGAAGGACCGCTGTGAGGAGGCTGGTCTGTCCCCGATGGTAAGTATGAAGAACCTGAAAAAAAGGTAAGTGAATATTTAAAAAAAATGTCAACAGCGACTTCCCGGGATGGGGTCCCCTGAAGATCTTCGGATAGTGTTTGTGTTTGTTATTTGTGATTTTTTTTCCAGGTCTTCAACGCTCCGTGCGTCCGACTCCCTCCTTGGTGATACTTGGGCGGCAAAGGCCTCTGCTGCCAAGAATGCGACCTCCCGCACACTGCCTCCCAGATTGGCAGCTTAATCTTCCAGTGGCCACCCACCGACCTTCGAGGGACCTACTTCATGAATGTCCCGCCCAAAGTACCTTCCGGTACCTCGGCGGCCATCGGCAGTCCTTTGGGCGGCACTTAGGCGGGCGGGCATAGAATCATACAAATTTACAGCATGGAAGGAGGCCATTTCGGCCCATCGTGTCCGCGCCGGCCGACCAAGAGCTATCCAGCCTAATCCCACTTTCCAGTTCTCGGTCCGTAGCCCTGTAGCTTACAGCACTTTAAGTGCACATCCAAGTACTTTTTAAATGTGGTGAGGGTTTCTGCCTCTCTTTCAGGCAGTGAGTTCCAGACCCCCACCACCTTCTGCGGGAAGAAATTTCCCCTCGACTCCCCTCGAAACCTCCTACCAATTACTTTAAACCTATGTCCCCTGGTTGTTGACCCCTCTGCTAAGGGAAACAGGTCCTTCCTATCGACTCTATCCAGGCCCCTCATAATTTTATACACCTCAATAAGGTTTCCCCTCAGCCTCCTCTGTTCCAAAAATAACAACCCCAGCCTTTACAATTTTTCCTAATAGCTCATATTCTCCAGTCCAGGCAACATCCTCGTAAATCTCCTCTGCACCTTTTCTAGTTCAATCATATATTTCCTGTAATGTGGTGATCAGAACTGCACGCAGTATTCCAGCTGTGGCCTAACTAGTGTTTTATACAGTTCAAGCATAACCTCCCTGCTCTTGTATTCTATGCCCCGGCTAATAAAGGCAAGTATTCCTTCCTAACCACCTTATCTACCTGGCCTGCTACCTTCAGGGATCTGTGGACCTGCACTCCAAGGTCCCTTTGTTCCTCTACACTTCTCAGTGTCCTACTAATTAATGTGTATTCCCTTTCCTTGTTAGCCCTCCCCAAATGCATTATCTCACACTTCTCCGGATTGAATTCTATTTGTCACTGTTCGGCCTACGTGATCAGTTCTTGATATCTTCCTGCAGTCTACAGCTTTCTTCTTTATTGTCAACCACACAGCCGATTTTAGTATCATCTGCAAACTTCTTAATCATACCCCCTACATTGAAGTCTAGATCATTAATATATATCACAAAAAGCGAGGGACCCAGTACTGAGCCCTGCGGAACCCCACTGGAAACATCCTTCCAGTCACAAAAACACCCATCAACCATTACCCTTTGCCTCCTGCCTCTGAGACAAATTTGGATCCAAATTGCACTTTTGTGACCAGTTTGCCATGTGGGACCTTATCAAAAGCCTTGCTAAAATCCATATACACTACATCAAACACACTACCCTCATCACCCTCTGCGTTACCTCCTCAAAAAATTCAATCAAGTTAGTCAGGCATGACCTTCCCTTAACAATTCCATGCTGACTATCCTTGATTAATCCTGTCCCTCAGAATTTTTTCCAATATTTGTCTTCTTCAAATATTTATTGCATTGTTGGGATTGTATCGGCTGCCATAGTCATTCGTGCTAATGCATTCCATATCCTAATAAGCCTTTACATGAAAATGTACTTCCTATCTCTCCCTTTATACCTCTCGTACTAATCCTGGCCTGGCCTATAGTCTGTTCCGTGTTTGCACCCAGAGAAACGCATAATCTGGGCACAAACCGATTATGGGGTGTAAAAGATTGTGGGAATGTTGGGCGTAAGTGAGTTACGTGGTAAACTACAATAGGGATCCTCGATCTTTTACGGCCGTTCATCGACCCCTCCATCCGAACAAATCTCCGCCCACAAACTAGCCACGCCCCGACTCTCACGTGTGAGCATCCCAATGGCGTTTGATTGGAGATCTCTTCACATTGCAGCCAGGCACACCGGGACAGAAAGTCATTCCTTCTGGTCTTATATATGTAAATATAAGTTGTGATTGTCAATGTTCAAATTGCAATTTTTTGAGTTTTTAAAAAAAGAGGATTATCTTCACTGAGACCTAATCTGTATTTCCTGTTTCTTTGAATTCACTTTTATGGTTTAAGTATCAGTCACATTAAAAATAAAATGCTTTCCTGATTGCTGATTCTGATGTGCATGAATGATGGCTTAGATGAGTTGAAACTTATATTTTATGACTCAAAGAAGAAATATACTGGTGTGGGTCTGGCATTTCCTTGGCCCCAGTTTATTAAACTGATTTACACCAATTTTAAGTGTGGGCGTTTTCTAATGCGATTGCGAGAGGAGTTGGGTTCAACTTGACATGGGCAAAATGTCCGCAACATTGGGCGCATTTTAGAGCACCTCCGACAGTGCAGCACTCCCTCAATACTGCACTAGCGTATCAGCCTAGATTTTGTGCCAAGGTGTGGAACTTGAATATACGACCTTCTGACTCAGGTGAGACTGCTTATCCACTGAGCCACGGCTGGCAAAAGCAATACATGAAGCTTGGCTCTTGGTAGTCTGCACAGATATTTTGGAATGACACCCAGCTTTGAGGTGCAGCTTCAGCAGGTTTTGTTCAGGGACCTGGCTTACACATGCAGGACTGGCTTAAGCACTAACAGCTTCTCTGGTGCTGCTCCAGCCCGGCCAGGTTCCTCTGGTGCTGGGGATAATGACTTCATGGTCTGGATTATGTCACCTTCAGCAATTCTACCAGCACTAAGTTCATTCTGGAAACATGAGATAGCTGCCAGCAAAGTTGAAGCCCATGGAATAAAAGGGACAGTGACAGTATGCATACAAAATTAGCTAAGTGTACGGACATAGAGAATAGTGGTGAACAGTTGTTTTTCAGACTGGAGGAAGGTATACAGTGGTGATCCGCAGGGTCGGTACTGGTACCACTGCTTTTCTTGATATATATCAATGACTTGGACTTGGGTGTACCGGGCACAATTTCAAAATTTGCAGATGACACAAATCTTGGAAGTGTAGTGAGCAGTGAGGAGGTTAGTGATAGACTTCAGGAAGACATAGACAGGCTGGTGGAATCGGCGGACACGTGGCAGATGAAATTTAACGCTGAAAAGTGTGAAGTGATACATTTTGGTAGAAAGAATGAGGAGAGGCAATATAAACTAAAGGGTCCAATCTGAAGGGGGTTCATGAACAGAGAGACCTGGGGGTATATGGGCACAAATCGTTGACAGTGGCAGGGCAGGTTGAGAA
Source organism: Pristiophorus japonicus (assembly GCF_044704955.1). Classification (NCBI taxonomy): domain Eukaryota; kingdom Metazoa; phylum Chordata; class Chondrichthyes; family Pristiophoridae; genus Pristiophorus; species Pristiophorus japonicus. Next base: position 3,833,169 of record NC_091987.1, read on the forward strand.
AGTGGTTAAAAAGCATAATGGGATCCTGGGCTTCATAAATAGAGGCATAGAGTACAAAAGTGTGGAAATTATGATGAACCTGTATAAAACATTGGTTCGGTCCCAACTGGAATATTGTGTCCAAGTCTGGGTACCGCACTTTAGGAAGGATATCAAGGCGTTAGAGAGGCTGCAGAAAAGATTTATGAGAATGATTCCAAAAATGAGGGACTTCAGTTCTGGAGCTGTTCTCCTTGGAGCAGAGAAGATTGAGAGGAGATTTGATAGAGGTGTTCAAAATCATGAGGGGTCTGGACAGAGTAGAGAGAGAGAAACTGTTCCCATTGGCGGAAGGGTCGAGAACCAGAGGACACAGATTTAAGGTGATTGGCAAACGAACCAAAGGCAACGTAAACAAAAAGTAAGTGGTTGTGATCTGGAATGCATTCCCTGAAAGGATGGTGGAGACAGACTCAATCTTATTTTCCAAAAGGGAGTTGGATAAGTATCTGAGGGAAAAACATTTGCAAGGCTACGGGGAAAGGGTGAGGGACTAGCTAAGAGTCAGTAAGGGCTCGATGGGCCGAATTCCTTTGTTCACATACTTGCCAAGTTATCAACCCATTTAAACTCCTCTACAGTTACTGTCCTAACGCCAACACTGCGTTTAACAATGTTCTCGTATTTATCCTATGGCATTGCCTATTCTTCTACGAAAAGCCCCAAGAGGAGCAGTCCTGTCCCACAGGATTCCAATGACCATCTCAGCACTTTGCATCACCCTTTCACTTGATGCACACAGCAGTACAGTTCCAGATATGTATTTGGGGGTACCAGTCACTTGTTACATTGCGCAAAGTGATGCAAACTGGCCCGGGTACATTCCGCAGGTAACATTGGTTACCTAGCTGGCAAGCAGAGTTGGAGCAACTCTCAGAAATGGACTCAGTGATTGTGATATATTCTTATGATATCACTAACAAACAAACTACACAAAAGAGGGCTCCATACAGAAAACTGTATGTGATTTTACCACACGAACATTTTATTATTTACATCAGTAATTGCATTGCCACAGTAGTCCACTAGATGGAGCAGTAGTTCAATGATGGAACTCTATATTACACTTCTCCCTCCTTAATGAAGAAGTAATCATAACAAAATAATCATCATATATAACTGCAGGGTGATACAAAACAAAATATATGGACCTATTTTACCCACTTTTACAAATCAAACTTAACCACTTGTTTTCTATTTCGAAAAGGATACCTTCACTCTCGAACAGAACTTTCCAAACTTGGGATCAAACTTAGAATCATTCTAAGCTGAGCCTGAGGAGAATTTTTCTCCAAGGGCACCCCTTTGGACTCTCTATATCTTCAGACTGTTTGTCTGCTTGACTCTGACTTAAATTCTGACTTTCTCTTGGACTTGTTTCTAGTACATCTGATGTAGGATTTGCTACTGGTACTGTACTTGTAACAAGACTATCTGACATTATAAGTAATCAAATCATTCCAACTTGTAACTCCGTATGATCAATGTGAACAAATCTAACGTTTCCATCGTCAAACATCTTGACCAAATATGTACAGGGGCCACATATTTTCACTACTCTTCCTGGTAACCACTTTAACCATTTATGCTGATGGTTCTTCACTCTAAACTTCTGATTCAGCTTCACATTTTTCTCTTACTCTATCTCTATCATGATTCTCTTTCAGCCTTGATTGTTTCTCTTCTACTGACTGTGCCAAGTTTAGCTTTAACAACAAGAACCTGGTTCATGCTGTCATTTGAGAAACAACTCTGCTGGTGTTCTACCAGCAGTTGTTTGGGGAGTATTATAAGTAATTAGAAGATTTGCCAATTTGTGGTCCAATGAGAACTACCATTTCTTTGGATTTGGATCCAACATTTGCTGATGAGGGCACGTTTTACAATTTGTATGTGCACTCTGCTGCATCATTTGAAGCAGGGTGGTTTGGTAGAATCTTGGTATGTTTCACACTATTTCTGCTCATGAACTGTGCAAATTCTTCTGAACAAAATTGTAGCCCATTATCAGACATCATTTCTTTTGGGAGATCAGAGGAAAAAAAACAATCTTTGCAAATTGTATAGCATTTTACTTGTTGTTTTCCGCATCGGGAACACCTCTATGAAGGGCTATCAAGCCCAATGAACAATTGTTGTCCTTCTAGCTCATCAAAATCTACATGTAACCTTTGCTACACCCTGGGAGGCCATTTCCATGGCAGTAATGGTACTGATGGTGGTTTCTTGCTTACCGATTGACATGTTGTACACTGACTAACGATGTACTCTATATCTTTATCTAAACCTGGCTACTATAAGTAACTGCATGCAAAAGTCTTGGTCAAGCACATTCCCAGGTGCTGGTCATGAAGATCTCCTAACAATTTGAACCTGAACTTATTTTAGATAACCACTCTTGCAACCCACATGATACAATCTTTATCCACTGACAATTCATTCCTTCGAATGAAGTATGGATGAATATCTTTCTCTGATACCTGGTTTGGGCCAGCCATTTGCGATGTAATCATATACCTTTGACATAGTTGTGTCACTTTTGATTGCTCTACCAATCTCTTCACCTATGACTGACAGTTCATCAATGTATGAGAAATAGAACACTTCTTCTATCTTAGAGATAATGTTCTCAGGCTCTAGTCTTTGAGTTCTTGCTCAACTTTCTCGAACACCTTTGTATACTGCTTGATAATGTCATCTTTCAATACAAATTTCATTTCCACACAAAAAATCTCATTTCTATCCAGCTTCAGAATCACAACCAATTTCTACCTATTAAGGCAGGCTTGTCTCCTGCCACTACAATGAGAGGCAAGCTCTGAAACTGATCCTTGTATTTCACCGGTACGATGATACATCCTACAACAGGGATTTTCTCTCCTGAGTAGCCACGCAGTTCTATCTTCGATTACTCCAGTATAAAATTAAGATATAGAGATTCTGGTACTATGCTCACGGATGCACCAGTGTTGATTTCCATGAGTATCCTGGTTCCTGCGACGTCTACTTGGATGACGATACTTCCCGAATCACTGTGAGATATCTTTGTGCACCTGATGATGTGTATCTCCAGGACCTCTTCGTCCTGTTGCTTCTCTTCCATGCTATGTAGTCTCTGGCGATTTCTACTTATAGCAGTGAAAGTTGGTTTTCTCTTCAGTCGGTATGCCTTTGCAAGATGCCCAGTTATCTTACAGCAGAAACACTCTGCCTTCACATATGGACAGCTTTGAGTGATGTGTTGTCCCAGACATCGATAGCAATACTTCAATGCTCTGTTACCTTGGCCAGTTACTGAGTCCTTGCAGTCCAACTGCCAACTTTTACTTTTAACCTGCAGGTGAGTCACCTCGGTTGTCTAACGACTGGAAATGTTGCAAAGCATCCATCGACACAGCTGTTTGACAAACTAAATCAAAAGTCAAGCTAGGGGTTGTCAACAATTTACTTCTGATCGCTTCAGTTTTCATTGGACAGACAAAGCGGTCATGCAATGCTCGGTCCTGAAAGTTTACAAATTGACAGTGAATGGACAGCTTTGTTAAAGCTACAATGTACTCACTGATACCCTCATTAATGAAATGATCTCGTATTCCAAAACGATAACTTTCAGCAATTTCCAAGGGCTCAGGACTGTAGTGCTGTTCTAACTCAGTTAGAATTTCCGTCAGCGGCGTGCTCTTTGGCTTGATGGAAACAAGCACATTTTTCAGTGTTTCATACACCTTGGGGCCTGTTTCAGTCAAGAAAATAGCCCGTTTCTTTTCTAAAACCACCCGGTTATAGTTTTCATCATCGGATACTTCAATGATACTATTCGGGGTAAAAAACATTTCTACCCACTCCACATATGCTCCAAAAGTCTCTCGGTTGACATGCAACTTACCCAAGTGTCCTATTATTCCTATAGGTGTGGCCATCTGAAATCTGGCAACGTCAACAGTTCAGCCAAGTGTGCTTAAAATTTACCTTGGATTTTTTTAGCTGTTCTGCAAACAAAGAACCTCTCACAGTTTCCCAGTCGGTTGGCAAGATCATCCCCTAACAGAAATTTCAGCTAGGGAATCCAGAACTCCTATCCTCATCGCCAATGTGATATATTCTTAAAATATCACTAACAAACACACTACACACAAGAGGACTCCATGCAGAAAACTGTCATCACGTGGCTTTGACACATGACCCTTTTATTATTTACATCAATAGTTGCATTACCATAGTAGTCCACTAGGTGGAGCAGCAGATCACTAGGGAGAGCTCGACTGCAGAGATGACATTGGGATTCTTAAGTTCATAGTCCAGACATGGCCAAGACATGGAAATATGGACAGGAGAGCCATCAACGAGTAATTCAGACACCTCAGAGCATAGACCACGGAATGGTTCCAACTGCTGGAGATCTGTGATTACTATGCCTCTGTCTGTGGAATAGAAGCAGAATCACATGGACAAGCAGGTGTTTCTCAAGTTACTGCCATTCCCTTGCCAACTTCTGCCTCTGTGTAAGTGACAGGGAAAGCCCCCCAAAGCATGCAAGACCCCTTCAGTCAGAATAGGACAGAACTATTCATGGCCAAAACTGCCTGTCTGTAAAATGTAGAAGTGGGAGGCCATGGGAGACAAGCTTGCAGGAGAACGATTAGCACCTCTCCACGGACTCAATTTTCCCCAAAGCTTTTTTTTGTGCATACTTGAAGAATTAAGCCTGTTTCTTTGGGACCCAAGTACAGCAAAAACAAAGTTCCAAGTTTCCCTGTTTGATTTCTTCATTTTGGTGCAGCCTAACCTGTCCTTTAGTTTTGGGGGTGGAGCCTTGATCTGTGCCAAAAAGATCAGGTTTCTATGGTAACCAGGGACACAATGCGGGCTGAGGCTGGAAAGTGAAACATACAGCCAGCTCGCAACCTGCACGAGTATGTTCAAATACATCGCAGCAACTTCACAAGCACAAATACATTGCAGCAACTTACCTCTATTAAATTATTAAAGTCCCCCCCAACCTCCCTGTGCCGGTGCTGATCCCCGCTCCTATCCCAGGCCGAAGGGTCTCCCGGTCCGCTCCCCCGCACCTAGCCCTGGCCGACCGCGTGGCCTCCTTCCTCCCGGTCCCGCACCCATCCCTGGCCGAGTGGCCTCCCAGTCCGCTCCCCCGCACCCATCCCTGGCCGAACAGCCTCCCAGTCCACTCCGCTGCACCTATCTCAGGCCGAAGGGCCTCCCAGTCTGCTCCCCTGCAGTTAGCCCTGGCCTCATCCCTCCCGGTCCCCGCACCTAACTACACCGGAAAGGCTTCCCCTCTACCCCTGTCTCTCTTGCCTCTCTTGCTGCTGCTGTCCGGGCATCTGCTGCACGTACCTGCGGCAATTTCCTGACCTGCGCCTATTTCTTTAATCTCCAGAAGGTTTTTCTGCAGAGGCCATATAAGCTGGCCTAAGAAGAACTGGAGTAACTCTCAGCTGGCCAAACTTGCCTAAATGGCCAGAATTGGCGCGGGTGGCAGGTTACGCACCCTTTTAGTGAAAAAAAAACGTACCTAAAAAAATTGTAACAACTGAGTTAAGCTGGTGCAAATTGATTGTGGAAACTGTTTTTTTAACTTGGGCTAAAAAAATCGGCCTGCATCAAAAAATGGCGCAAATCACTGGGGAAAATTAAGCCCCACACCTTTCCTCGCAAAAGGGCACGACTTGGGAATGTCATCGCTGAGGCACAGTGGGTAGCACACTTGCCTCTGAGTCAGAAGATTGTGGGTTCAAGTTCCACTGCAGGGATTTAAGCACAAAAAGAATCTTGGTTGACACTCCCAGTGCAGTGCTGAGAGAGTGCTGCACTGTCGGAGGTGCTGTCTTTCAGATGAGACGTTAAATCAAGTCTCCACCTGCTCTCTGTGGTGGATGTAAAAGATCCCATGCACTATTTTGAAGAAGAGCACGAGAGTTATTTCCGGTGCCCTGGCCAATATTTATCCCTCAATCAACATAACAAAAAAATCAGATTATCTGGTCATTATCACATTGCTGTTTGTGGGAGCTTGCTGTGGGTAAATTGGCTGCCACGTATCCTACATTACAACAGTGACTACACTTCAAAAAGTACTTAATTGGCTATAAGGTGCTTTGAGACGTCCGATGGTCATGACAGGTGCTATATAAATGCAAGTCTTTCTAACATGGATAAGAACAAAGAAAACTTATGTTCATTGCACAAAAGGACATCACAATAGTAATGATATTACACTCATGTAGTACTTTAATAAAAAAAATACACAACACAAAAATGATTGCTTTCTTACTTTTTCATTTTAAATTCAAGACTTTTTTTTGTACATAGCAATGCAAAAATCAAAATACTGTGCAAAGAAAATGCAGAACAGCTGGTAAGCTCTTGCTAAAATGTAGAGTTGAACTATCTGCCTTAATGGAATTCGGACCCAAGCCCCTGCAGACGTCAAAAAGTGGTGGCCACACATCGAGTCGTTGAGTTGACCCAGGACATTCGGTGCAGCATGTTATGTACTGGGTGGATTTTGTGTGGCACAAGAATCCCTATTTTATCCGGCACCATTTGCACATTGAATTTTCATTCAAGTAGACCTAATGGCCTAGATTTTCGCCGACTTTGTGACCGGGTTTTCGCCGCGAATTGACCCTCCATGGCAAAATCCCGGTCGGCAGGACCCTTGGTGACCTCTTTGCAACAGCGCTTCCACGTACCACCGGGGAGAGGTGCGCCGACGTGAAATTGCATTACCGCCGTACTTTTGACTCTCTTGGGACCCGTATGCCATGCCCAGAATCATCATCATCATAGGAAGACTTGCTTCCACTCCTGAAGTGAGTTCTTTGGTGGCTGACCATCCAATACGAGAGCCACAGACTCTGTCACAGGTGGGACAGATAGTCGTTGAGGGAAGGGGTGGGTGGGACTGGTTTGCCACATGCTCTTTCCGCTGCCTGCGTTTGATTTCTGCACACTTTTGGCGTTGAGACTCGAGGAGCTCAGCGCCCTCCTGGATGCACTTCCTCCACTTAGGGTGGTCTTTGGCCAGGGACGCCCAGATGTCAGTGGGGATGTCGCACTTTATCATGGAGGCTTTGAGGGTGTCCTTGTAACGTTTCCACTGCCCACCTGGGGCTTGTTTGCCTTGAAGGAGTTCCGCGTAGAGCGCTTGCTTTGGGAGTCTCATATCTGGCATGCGAACTATGTAGCCTGCCTAGCGGAGCTGATCGAGTGTGGTCAGTGCTTCAATGCTGGGGATGTTAGTCTGGATGAGGACGCTGATGTTAGTGCGCCTGTCCTCCCAGGGGATTTGTAGGATCTTGCGGAGACATCGTTGTGATGTTTCTCCAGCGACTTGAGGTGTCTACTGTACATGGTCCATGTCTCTGAGCCATACAGGAGGGCAGGTATTACTACAGCCCTGAAGTCCATGAGCTTGGTGTCAGTTTTGAGGACCTGGTCTTCAAACACTTTTTTCCTCAGGTGGCCGAAGGTTGCACTGACGCACTGGAGGCGGTGTTGGATCTCGTCGTCGATGCCTGCTCTTGTTGATAGGAGGCTCCCGAGATATGGGAATTGGTCCACGTTGTCCAGGGCCACGCCATGGATCTTGATGACTGGGGGGCAGTGCTGTGCGGTGAGGACAGGCTGGTGGAGGAACTTTGTCTTACCGATGTTTAGCGTAAGGCCCATGCTTTAGTACGCCTCAGTAAATACGTCGACTATGTCCTGGAGTTCAGCCTCTGTATGTGCGCAGACGCAGCTTGGTTTGGATATTAGACTCAGTTCTCAGTCAGGGGTTGTGGATTGAAGTCCCATCAGACACTGTAAAGTCCATTTGGCCCAACAGGTCCATCCCATTTTGATACATCAACCCTGTCAGATTATAACCACTCTAGCTCGTTATTAATGAATAGCTCCGAGAGTCTAGTTGCAGCAGCTTTAATACTTATTAAGAAATACAAGATTTAGCTTCTCCCTAGTCTTATTATTTAATCATAGAATCTTAGAAAAATACATAAGAACATAAGACCATAAGAAATAGGAGTAGCAGTAGGCCATTTGGACCCTCGCGCCTGCTCCACCATTCAATAAGATCATGTCTTGGCCTCAACTCCACTTCCCTGCCCACTCCCCATAACCATTGACTCCTGTATCGTTCAAAACTGCACAGAAGGAGGCCATTCAGTCCATTGTGCATGTGCCAGCTCTTTACATAGGATTACATAGGATTACATAGGATTACACAGGATATATGGCACAGAAACCGGCCATTCAGCTTAACCAGTTCATGTCGGCGTTTATGCTCCACTTGAGCTTCCTCCTGTCTTTCCTCATCTAACTCTATCAGCATATCCCTCTATTCCCTTTGCCCTCATATGCTTGTCTAACCTCCCCTTCAATGCATCAATACTATTCGCCTCAACCACTCCCTGTGGTAGAAGGTTCCACATTCTCACCACTCTCTGGGTAAAGAAGTTTTTTCTGAATTCCCGATTGGATTTCTTGGTGACTATCTTATATTGGTGGCCTCTAGTTTTGCTCTTCCCCACAAGTGGAAACATTCTCTCTGTATCCACTCTTTCAAAACCTTTCATAATTTTAAAGACCTCTATTAGGTCACCTCTCAGCCTTCTTTTTTCAAAAGCTAAGAGACCCAGACTGTTCATCCTTTCCTGATATGTATACACTCGCATTTCTGGTATCATCCTTGTAAACCTTCTCTGCACCCTCTCCAGTGCCTCTATATCCTTTTTGTAATATAGCGACCAGAATTGTACGCAGTACTCTAAGTTTGGTCTAACCAAGGTTCGATACAGGTTTAGCATAACTTCCCTACTTTTCAATTCTATACCTCTAGAAATAAACCCGAGTGCTTGGTTTGCTTTTTTTAATGGCCTTGCTAACCTGGGGCACAACTTTTAGTGATTTGTGTAGAGCCAAATATTCCCATTCCTGTGTTCTTTCCCCATAACCCTGTAATTTTTTTCCTTTCAAGTATTTATCCAATTCTTTTGAAATAAAAATGTTACCTCATGTCACCTGTTGCTAATCACCTTAAATCTGTGCCCTCTGGCTACCGACCGTTCTGCTACTGGAATCAAGGTAAACATAGAAAGTCTGCTTGTTCACAGTAACTTGCATTCGGTCAGCTTGCTGTACTAAGCCCTGGATACCTTGAGGTTGATATCTAATGTCCTAAATCCAAGTTGCACCCACCAGGCCACCAGAGTACACCAACCCTTATACTCCTCCCCAACACTGTCATATGATGTAGCCACAGCAACATGTTTTTTTATTCGTTCTTGGGATAAGAACATAAGAATTAATAGCAGTCGTAGGCTATTTGGCCCCTCGATCCTGCTCTGCCAAACAATAAGATCATGGCTGATCTTCTACCTCAACTCCACTTTCCTGCATTGTCCCCATATCCCTTGATTCCTTAATATCCAAAATTCTATCGATCGCTGTCTTGAATATACTCAAAGACTGAGCCTCCACAGGTCCAAAGATTCACCACCCTCTGAGTGAAGAAGTTTCTCCTCATCTCAGTCCTAAATGGCCGACCCCTTATTCTGAGACTGACCCCTGTTCAAGATTCCCCAGCCAGAGGAAACATCCTCCCTGCAACTACCCTGTCAAGCACTGTAAGAATTTTGTATGTGTCAATGAGATCACCTCTCATTCTTCCAAACTCTAGAGAATATAAACCTAGTCTACTCAATCTCTCCTCATAGGACAATCCCCCCATCCCAGGAATTAATCTTCGTTGCACTCCTTCAATGGCAAGTATATCCTTCCTTAGGTAAGGAGACCAAAACAGTACACAATACTCCAGGTGGTCACATGGCCCTATATAATTGCAGTAAGACGTCTTTACTCTTATACTCAAATCCTCCTGTAATAAAGGCCAACATACCATTTGCTTTCTTAATTACTTGCTGTACCTGCAGGTTAACGTTCAGTGATTGGTGTACAAGGACACCCAGGTCCCTCTGAACACCAACATTTCCCAATCTCTCAGCATTCAAAAAATACTCTGCTTTTCTATTTTTCCTACAAAAGTGGATACTTCATATTTCTCCACACTATGGGCCCAAGTTTCGGGCCGTGCCTAAAACGGCACAGCCCGGACCTGGTTGCCCGTTTATCGCGCCACAAAGCGCGCCTAAAAAAAACGTACCTATTCTCCGGCTCCCTGCAGGCCCTCTGGAGCTGGGCGCGGTGCAGCTCGAGCTGTAGGGCGCGAAGCCAGGTTCCTGCGCTGAAAACAGTGCTGGGACCTCTGCACATGCGCGCTACAGTGGGCGCGCATGCGCAGTACCTCCAGGCGCCCAAAACTGTGGGAGGGGTCCGAAGCACGCAGCCCCTAGCCCTGGCTGAATGGCCTCACTGGGGCTGCGTGGATAAGGCTGCCTCGCACCCGACCGGACCCGACCCCCGCTCCCCCCCCTCCCCACCCAGCGACCCAACCTCTGCTCCCTCCCCTCCGCGACTCTCTCTCCCCCCCCCCGGCGACTCTCCCACCCCCCCCGACCTCCGCGACTCTTCCCCCCCGCCTCCCCCTGGACCTCCGTGACTCTTTCCCCCCCTCCCAGGACCTCCATGACTCTTCCCTCCCCTGCCCCCACCCCTGATCTCGGCGACCCCCCCGAGACCCAATGCCACCTACCTGTAAATCCAGCCCGAAGTCTTGGGCCCAGCCGTTCAGCCTCCTTCTCTCCCTTCTCTCCCTTCCTTCCCTCCCTCCGTCCCCTCCCTCCATCCTCTCTCCCTTCTCCCCCTCTCTCCCCCCCCTCCCCACTTCTCTTCCTCTCCCCCCCTCTCCCCCCTCCCCCTCCTCTCCCCCCTACCCCCCTCCACCTCTCCCATCCCCCCACACCCCCACCTCCCCCCCGCACTCCTCCTCCACCTCCCCCTCCCCCCCTCCTCCTCCCCCCTCCCCCTCCACTCCCCCTCCACCCCCCCTCCACCTCCCCCCTCCCCCTCCACCCCACCCCTCCCCCCACCCCCCTTCTCCCCCTCGCCTCGCTGTCAGAAACACAGACACTGACAGACAGAGAGAGACACACACACAGATAGACAGAGAGATAGAGACACTGACAGAGACACACTGGAGGGGTGGGGCCATCCCAGCATGCTGTTGGAGGACTCCCGGTGCTGCAGTCGGTAAGTAGAAAATATTTTATTGATTGATTTTTTTAATTTTTAAAAAATTTTTATTAATTTTTTTTGATTGATTTATTGGTTGATTTATTGATATATTTATCATTTATTATTGATGATGGCTCTTTATTTGTAAAACTGAAGTGTTTAATGTTTGTAAACTTCCCTTTAAACCCTCCCCCCCCCCATTCCCTACTCCTGATTGGTAACCTACGCCTGATTTTCTAAAGAGTAGACAAGGTTTTTTCGAACGTACAAAAATCTTCACTTACTCCATTCTAAGTTAGTTTGGAGTAAGTTTTCACTGCCTAAACTTTGAAAACAGGCGTAAGTGGCCGGACATGCCCCCTTTTGAAAAAAAAATTCTGTTCCAAAGTGAAACTGTTCTAACTGACTAGAACTGGAGCAAACTAAATGCCGAGAATTCAAATTTCTAAGATACTCCATTCTAAACCAGTTGCTCCAAAAAATCAGGAGCAACTCAGGCCGAAACTTGGCCCCTATATTCCATTTGCCATGTTCTTGTCCATTCACTTAGCCTGTCTATATCCCCTTGAAGGTTCTTTGCATCCTCCTCGCAACTTACATTCCCACCTAGCTTTGTATCATCAGCAAACTTGGCTATATTACATTTGGTCCCCTCATCCAAATCATCGATATAGATTGATAATAGCTGGGGCCCAAGCACCGACTAGTTACAGCCTGCCAACCCGAAAATGATTTGTTTATTCCTATTCTGTTTTCTGTCCGTTAACCAATCCTAAATCCACTATGATATATTACCTACAATCCCATGGGCCCTAATTTTGTTTAATAACCTCTTGTGTGGCACTTTATCGAATGCCTTCTGAAAATCCAAATGCACCACATCCACAGGTTCCCTCTTATCTATTCTTCTAGTTACAACCTCAAAAAACTCTAGCAGATTTGTCAAACATTATTTCCTTTTCATAAATCCATGTTGACTCTGCCCAATCCTATTATTATTTTTAAGTGCCTTGTTACCACGTCCTTAGTAATAGATTCTAGCAATTTCCCTATGACTGATGTCAGGCTAACTGGTCTGTAGTTCCCTGTTTGCTCTCTCCCTCCTTTCTAATCTGAGGAAGGACATTCTTGCTATTGAGGGAGTACAGTGAAGGTTCACCAGACTGATTCCCGGGATGGCAGGACTGACATATGAGGAGAGACTGGATCAACTGGGCTTGCATCCACTGGAGTTTAGAAGAATGAGAGGGGATCTCATAAAAACATATAACATTCTGATGGAATTGGACAGGTTAGAGGCAGGAAGAATGTTCCCGTTGCTGGGGAGTTCCAGAACCAGGGGTCACAGTCTAAGAATAAGCATTTAGGATCAAGATGAGGAGAAACTTCTTCACTCAGAGAGTGGGTAACCTTTGGAATTCTCTACCGCAGAAAGTTGTTGAGGCCAGTTCGTTAGATATATTCAAAAGGGAGTTAGATGTGGCCCTTACGGCCAAAGGGATCAAGGGGTATGGAGAGAAAGCAGGAAAGGGGTACTGAGGTTGAATGATCAGCCATGATCTTATTAAATGACGGTGCAGGCTCGAAGGGCTGAATGACCTGCTCCTGCACCTAATTTCTATGTTTCTATGTTTCTATGCAAATAGCAAGGTTACATTAGCTACCTTCTAATCTGTAGCAACTGTCCTAGAATCTATAGAATTTTGGAAGATGACAACCAATGCATATTCTATCTCTATAGCCACCTCTTTCAAAACCCTAGGATGTAGGCCATCAGGTCCAGGGGATTTATTGGCTTTCAGTCCCCTTAATTTTTCCAGTACTATTTTTTACTAATACTAATCTCTTTCAGTTCCTCATTCTCGCTAGACTCTTGGTTTTCTATTATTTCCAGGATGTTTTTTGTGTCTTCTTCCGTGAAGACAGACACAAAGTATTTGTTTAATTTCTCTGCCATTTCCTTATTCCCCATTATATTTTCACCTGTCTCACCCTGTAAGGGACCCACATTTATTTCCACTAATCTATTCCTTTATAATACCTATAGAAGCATTTACCATCTGTTTTTATGTCTCTCGCTAGTTTACTCTCATATTCTATTTTTCCTTTCTTTACCAATTTCTTGGTACTCCTTTGCTGAATTCTAAAATCCTCCCAATCCTCAGGCTTACTGCTCTTTTTGGCAACATTGTAAGCCTCTTCCTTTGATATGCGATACTCTTTGTTTGCATGATGGTAGAAAGTGCTTTTGTTCTGCCAGTTGTGTAGTTCAGACGTTCGGTCTCATCGCTTGTCTCTTCAAGGATTCTCTGTTCAGCACTTTCGCCATTATAATTCTGTATCCATGCTAATGTTGCTTAACTAATATAAATATATACATTCCTAAAGTCTTGTGACGCAATTCTCACCTTCGGGTCTATTGTTTAAAGGAATCCTGTTAATTCCAACATTGAGGGCCAAAATTGCCCATCTCCTTATGGCCCTGGCTATGCTGTGGAGTGGAGTGGCCACCTACTTTTCATGGAACGTCTGCTGCAGCCCAATTGCCCTTCCGAATGCCCCGGTCCCCTACTGCTCCACTGCCGCTGATCTAACTCCCCGACGGCGACATTCCCCTCCGAAAATCTTTGGCCCGCCTGGCGGTGCCAAAACAAGCTTTTCCCCGGTGGTCCAGTGAGGCTTTGGCCTTCTGCTTCCCTTAAAGGGGAGGGCGCACTGCCGCTGCCGCCATGTTTTTTTTGTCGGCCAACTGCCAGGTCGGCCCGACAATTATGTCCCCGGGTTTGGCCGGGCCGCCATCAGGCAGCCTGGCAGCCCCTCTTGGGTGCCAGGCCCCTGGCCTGGCTGAAACCCTCCCTAGTGGCCCAGTGGGCCAAAGTGTTAAAAGTGCAGAAGCTCTCCTCTTTCAGTGAAGGGGAGCGCCATGGCGACGTGGTTCCGTGATGATGTCATCGCAGTGGTCACGTCGCACCTCCCTCAACTTCCGCCTCTCTCGTGTAGTCACCGTCGCGTATCTGCCCCTCTCGTGTCGTCATCGTCGCATATCTGCCCCTCTCGTGTAGTCACCGCCCTGTATCTGCCCCTCTCATGTAGTCACCGCCCTGTATCTGCCCCTCTCGTGTACTCACCGTCGCGTATCTGCCCCTCTCGTGTAGTCACCGCCCCGTATCTGCTCCTCTCGTATAGTCACTGCCCTGTATCTGCCCCTCTCGTATAGTCACCGCCCTGTATCTGCTCCTCTCGTATAGTCACCGTCGCGTATCTGCCCCTCTCGTATAGTCACCGCCCTGTATCTGCCCCTCTTGTATAGTCACCGCCCTGTATCTGCCCCTCTCGTATAGTCACCGCCCTGTATCTGCCCCTCTCGTGTAGTCACCGCCCCGTATCTGCCCCTCTCGTGTAGTCACCGTCGCGTATCTGCCCCTCTTGTGTAGTCACCGTCGTGTATCTGCCCCTCTTGTGTAGTGACCGTCGCGTATCTGCCCCTCTCGTGTAGTCACCACCCTGTATCTGCCCCTCTCGTGTAGTGACCGTCGCGTATCTGCCCCTCTCGTGTAGTCACCGTCGCGTATCTGCCCCTCTCGTGTAGTCACCGTCGCGTATCTGCCCCTCTCGTGTAGTCACCGTCGCGTATCTGCCCCTCTCGTGTAGTCACCACCCTGTATCTGCCTCTCTCGTGTAGTCACCGTCGTGTATCTGCCCCTCTCGTGTAGTCACCGTCGCGTATCTGCCCCTCTCGTAGTCACCACCCTGTATCTGCCCCTCTCGTGTTGTCACCGCCCCCATTAAGAGCAACTTCTGGAGCCAAGAAAAATAAACAACAAAGAGCCGAATGTTGCTTAAGAGGCAACCTGAACCGCAGCTGCAGTAAAAATCATCGAAACAGAGTGAGAAAGCTCCATTTCAGGCGGCGGTGGGGGACGGCGGGGGGGAGTGGAGGGTGGGGGGGGGAGTGGAGGGTGGGGGGGGGGCGCAATTTCTCAGCAGTAGCAGGACATTTGGAAAAGCAAAATTCGGCCAGGCAGAGTCAGCATGGATTTATGAAGGGGAAGTCATCTTTGACAAATTTCCTGAAGTTCTTTGAGGATGTAACGAACAGGATGGATAAAGGGGAACCAGTGTATGTGATGTATTTGGACTTCCAGAAGGCATTTGACAAGGTGCCACATAAAAGGTTACTGCACAAGATAAAAGTTCACGGGGTTGGGGGTAATATATTAGCATGGATAGAGGATTGGTTAACTAACAGACAACAGAGGGTCGGGATAAATGGTTCATTCTCTGGATGGCAATCAGTAACTAGTTGGGTGCCGCAGGGATCAGTGCTGGGACCCCAACTATTTACAATCTATATTAACAACTTGGAAGAAGGGACTGAGTGTAATGTAGCCAAGTTTGCTGATGATACAAGGATGGGAGGAAAAGCAATGTGTGAGGTGGACACAAAAAATCTGCAAAAGGACATAGACAGGCTAAATTTGGCAGATGGAGTATAATGTTGGAAAGTGTGAGGTCATGCACTTTGGCAGAAAAACATCAAAAAGCAAGTTATTATTTAAACTGAGAAAGATTGCAGTACAGCGGGACGTGAGGGTACTTGTGCATGAAACAAAAGGATAGTATGCAGGTACAGCAAGTGATCAGGAAGGCCAATGGTATCTTGGCCTTTATTGCAAAGGGGATGGAGTATAAAAGCAGGGAAGTCTTGCTACAGCTACATAAGGAATTGGTGAGGCCACACCTGGAATACTGCGTGCAGTTTTGGTTTCCATATTTACGAAAAGATATATTTGCTTTGGAGGCAGTTCAGAGAAGGTTCAATAGGTTGATTCCAGGGATGAGGGAGTTGACTTATGAGGAAAGGTTGAGTAGGTTGGGCCTTTACTCATTGGAGTTCAGAAGAATGAGAGGTGATCTTATCGAAACGTATAAGATTATGAGGGGGCTTGACAAGGTGGATGCAGAGAGGATGTTTCCACTGGTGGGGGAGACTAGAACTAGGGGGCATGATCTTAGAATAAGGGGCCGTCCATTTAAAACTGAGATGAAAGCAAAAGACAGAAAGGAGATGAGGAAAAGTGGAGGGCAGAGAATCCCAAGCCATTTAGGACCGAGATGAGGAGAAACTTCTTCACCCAGAGAGTGGTGAACCTGTGGAATTCTCTACCACAGAAAGTAGTTGAGGCCAATTCACTAAATATATTCAAAAGGGAGTTAGATGAAGTCCTTCCTACTCGGGGGATCAAGGGGTATGGCGAGAAAGCAGGAAGGGGGTACTAAAGTTTCATGTTCAGCCATGAACTCATTGAATGGCGGTGCAGGCTAGAAGGGCTGAATGGCCTACTCCTGCACCTATTTTCTATGCTTTCTATGTTTCTATGAGGAGAAATTTCTTCTCTCAGAGGGTTGTAAATCTGTAGAATTTGCTGCCTCAGAGAGCTGTGGAAGCTGGGACATTGAATAAATTTAAGACAGAAATAGACAGTTTCTTAAACGATAAGGGGATAAGTGGTTATGGGGAGCAAGCGGGGAAGTAGAGCTGAGTCCATGATCAGATCAGCCATGATCTTATTGAATGGTGGAGTAGGTTCGAGGGGCCGTATGGCCTACTCCTGCTCCTATTTCTTATGTCCTTATGTACGCCTAGCTGTCTTTCATTGGTCAGGCTGCTTATTCTGCACATTTGTTAGACACATGCTGTGCCCTCTATACTAGGCAACCTATTATGCTTTCTGCTCATGTCAAGTTATCATAAGTCGGCTATTGCACCTAAAACCTAAAACCCCATCGTTTCGTCCTTCTCACTGGAGAAACACATCGAATGGCATTTTGACATAAAAGTAATATACTGCAGATGCTGGAATCTGAAATAAAAACAGAAAATGCTGGAAATACTCAGCGGGTCAGGCAGCATCTGTGGAGAGAAACAGAGTTAATGTTTCAGGTCGACGACCCTTCGTCAGAACTGGAAAAAGTTAGAGATGCGAGAGGTTTTTAAGCAAGTGTAGGGGCAGGGAAATGGTGGACCAGAGGAAAGAACAAAAGGGAAGGGCTGTGATCGGGTGGAAGGCAGGAGAGATTAGAGAGACAAAAGGATGCAAAGCAAAAGGAGATGGTAATGGGACAAGTTAAGAAACAACAGATGAGTGTAGATAGGGTGTAAATGGAGATGGCAGAATCATTAACAGCTGCCGTGGGAAAGAGAAAAAAAACAGCAGAAAAAAAAGTAGGGACGGTGATTATGGGCTCAATTTTCCCCAAAGCATTTTGTTTGCTTACTTGAAGAGTTATGCCCGATGTTTTAGGGCCCAAATACGGCAAAAAAATATTCTACATTTCCCCGTTGGATTTCTTCATTTTGGCCTGGCATAACCCGACCTTTAGTTTTGGGGGTGGAGCGTTGATCTGCTCCAAAAAGTTCGGGCTGCCATGGTAACCAGGGACATAATGCGAGCTGAGGCTGAAAAGTGAAGCATACAGCCAGCTCCCAACACATTAAAAGAATTGAAAAACACATAGCAGCAACTTATCTCCAACCCTGCTGGAAGGGCTTGCCGGTCCAGTTCCATTCTCGGTCCCCACCGGTTCGATTCTCTGATCTCTCTCTCACTCTGTATCTGGTGAAGGGCTTGCCGGTATGCTCTCCTGTCCTCTAGCCCAGGCCGAGTGGCCTCCCGGTCTGCTCCCCCGCCCCTAGCCCAGGCCGACTGGCCTCTCGGTCCACTCCCTCACACCTAGCCCAGGCCGACTGGCCTCCCGGTCTGCTCCCCTGCCCCTAGCCCATGCCGACTGGCCTCCCGGTCTGCTCCCCCGCCCCTAGCCCAGGCCAACTGGCCTCCCAGTCCACTCCCTCACCCCTAGCCCTGGCCAAGTGGCCTCCCGGTCTGCTCCCCAGTCCCTAGCCCTGGCCAAGTGGCCTCCCGGTCTGCTCTCCCGCCCCTAGCCCAGGCCGACTGGCCTCCCGGTCTGCTCCCCCGCCCCTAGCCCAGGCTAACTGGCCTCCCAGTCCACTCCCTCACCCCTAGCCCTGGCCAAGTGGCCTCCCGGTCTGCTCCCTCACCCCTAGCCCTGGCCAAGTGGTCTCCCAGTCCACTCCCTCACCCCTAGCCCTGGCCAAGTGGTCTCCCAGTCCACTCCCCCGCCCCTAGCCCTAGCCAAGTAGTCTCCCGGTCTGCTCTCCTGCCCCTAGCCCAGGCCAAAGGGCTTGCCAGTGTGCTCTCCCACCCCTAGCCCTGGCCAAGTAATCTCCCGATCCGCTCTCCCGCCCCTATCCCAGGCCGAATGGTCTCTTCCCTCCCGGTCCCAGCACCTAATTACACCTGAAAGGCTTCCCCCACCTCTCTCTCCCGCTCTCTCTCACCTCTCCTGCTGCTGTTGTCCGGGCATCTGCTGCACTTACCTGCGCCGATTTCCTTACCTGCGTCGATTTCCTTACCTGTGCCGATTTCCTTACCTGTGCCGATTTCTTTAACTCTCCGGAAGGTTTTTCTGCAGCGGCCACAGATGCTGGCCTAAGCAGAACTGGAGTAATTCTCAGCTGGCCAAACTTTCCTAAATGACCAGAATTGGCATAGGTGGCTGATTACATCCTCTTTGGCTGAAAAAAAAACTGGCCTAAAAAATCATAACTAACTGAATTACACTGGTGCAAATTGATCGGGGAAACTGGTTTTTCAACTTAGGCCAAAAAGAGCAGCCTGCTCCAAAAAAATGGTGCAAATCACTGGGGAAAATTAACCCCCATGGTTTGAAATTGTTGATTTCGATCTTGAATCCAGAAGGCTGTAAAGTGCCTAAACGAAAGATGAGGTGCTGTTCCTCGAGCTTATGTTGAGCTTCATTGGAACAGTGTAGGAGGCCGAGGACGGAGAGGTCAGAGTGGGACTGGAGTGGCTAATTAAAGTCACAGGCGACGGGAAACATTGGGTTATGCTTACGGACTGAACGGAGGTGCTCTGCAAAGTGGTCTCCCAATCTGCGTTTGGTCTCCCCAATGTAGAGGAGGCCACATCGTGAGCAGGGAATACAGTATACTAAATTGAGACCATCTCCTTTTGCCTTGCACAGTCATCCCTTTTGTCTCTTAATCTCTTCTGCTGTCCACCCTATCATCATCATAGGCAGTCCCTCGGAATCGAGGAAGACTTGCTTCCACGCTTAACATGAGTTCTTAGGTGGCTGTATAGTCCAATACGAGAACCACAGTCTCTGTCACAGGTGGGACAGACAGTCGTTGAGGGAAGGGGTGGGTGGGACTGGTTTGCCGCACACTCCTTCCGCTGCCTGCGCTTGTTTTCTGCACGCTCTTGGCGACGAGACTCGAGGTGCTCAGCACCTTCCTGGATGCGCTTCCTCCACTTAGGGCAGTCTTTGGCCAGGGACTCCCAGGTGTCAGTGGGGATGTCGCACTTTATCAGGGAGGCTTTGAGAGTGTCCTTGTAACGTTTCCGCTGCCCACCTTTGGCTCATTTGCCGTGAAGGAGTTCCGAGTAGAGCGCTTGCTTTGGGAGTCTCGTGTCTGGCATGTGAACAATGTGGCCTGCCCAACGGAGCTGATCAAGTGTGGTCAGTGCTTCGATGCTGGGGATGTTGGCCTGGTCGAGGACGCTAACGTTGGTGCGTCTGTTCTCCCAGGGGATTTGCAGGATCTTGCGGAGACATCGTTGGTGGTATTTCGCCTTCGACTTGAAGTGTCTGCTGTACATCGTCCATGTTTCTGAGCCATACAGGAGGGCGGGTATTACTACGGCCCTGTGGGCCATACGAGAGACAGTATGTTCGAATGAACGCCCTTGCCCTGTGAAGTGTCTAAACAAATTAGTATCCAACCTTTGCATGCACTATTATCAGGACCAACTATTACGAAGAGATGTTGAACAAGATATACATCAATTAAATGCGATATTTCAGAGTTATTGTTTGCCCACAAAGGACATTGAAGACTGAAACCCGGAGATGGTTTCCACTCGAGAAAGGCTTTGGCAACTAGCAGTAAAGTTTTTCCGATTCATTTCAGCGCTGTGGCATGACACAGCTGGAATATATGATGCAGATGTTTACTTCTGCCCCCAATGCCAAGAGGGAGAGAATGTTTGCATCATTGCATGTTTTGTAGGAAATAACAACAATCAATTAAAGTGTTAGTGGTGTGTGCAAATTAAAACAAATCCCAGGACTACCCAGCTGAATAAATCTTATCATCATGCCCATCCTCTGGCCAGTTCTGTCTCTATCTGCATGCAGGCAGTTGGTTACGTTTTGGCGTTCAGATCGGGAGTCCGTCGTTCATCCAGTCTGACAGATATACCTTGGGAATTTGCCGAACATGAAACAGAAAGAAAGAAAGAAGGAAAGGAAGAAAGGCAGAATGCTTTATTTTATCCTCAGGGTATTCCAAAGTGCTCCATGGCCAATTTAGAAGAACTGTCGCTGTTGCTATGTGAGCAAACATGGCGGGTAATCTGTACGCAACAAGCTCCCACAAAGAGTAAATGAGATGGATGAATGTTTAATCTGCTTCTCCTTTGGTGATATAAGTTGAGGGAGGAAAATGGCCAGCACTCTCGGAGAATGCTCTGTGCTCCGTTGGTTCATCTTAATTCATCATTCAGAAAGATCCTAACGTCACCAATTCAGCATCCAATTGTTGATTGAAAGGTTTTATCCTCCTCTGTTCCATACCGTATCCATTCCATGGGTGGATCGCTCTTTGTGTGAAGGGGAATTCCCTGACAACAGTCCTAAATGCACCTTTTACTGGTGTAGAATTTACCAATATTTCGCAAAGATTCCTTGTACCTTTCCCCTGCAGAGGAGAAGAATCTCTTTTTGGACTTTTAAAATGAGTTTAAAGGGCAACGAGGCCTGCAGGGGATAAAAGGGGATGCATTCATGGGGACCCCTCCCCCCAGTGTTTGAACTCATAGGAAAGGGAATTTAATTTGGAACTCGATGAACATTTTGGTATCCTAGGAAAAATTCTGAGGAAGATACCTCAGAGCTTTACAAGTTTAAGATCTCGAAAGAAGCATGTTGGAACAGACTGTCAGAACAGAGGGTGGGACTTCACTCAGGAATTGGATATTGGAGCTAATTCAATTTGTCTGGGAGAATGAGTCAATCGATAACGAACAAGAACTGTGAGACATAAAAATTCGCTCCCTAGGATATAAACGCATCAAGAGCTATCAGGTTAATCACAGGAGACCATTATTGGCATGCATGTGCAAATAGACCTATAGAAATCACGGGCCCAGCCCAACGGCCCAAGAGTTTAAACACTGCTCCAACAATGCCAACCGGTGATTTTCCACATTACCACATCATAATCAAATTACTGCTGAACGAGCCCGACAAATTCTGACAAAGAAGAGAGCACAAAACTAATGAGCAGCTCCCTTGAAACAAAGAGCTGGGTCAGATTTGGCGGGAGATAAGGAAGCCTTTTTGGGGGTATATCTATTCCCAGTTTTACAAGGGAAAATTTCTGAAGGAGCAGGAGGTAGGGAGTGAAGAAATGGAGTAGTGGAGAAAACTACAAGAAACCATCAAAGACCGACCGAGCATGAGGCTCATGTAACAGAAGGTTGTCGGCAACAAATTGACAACCCGGGCCACCACAACCAGCGAAAGACCAACCGAAACCAACTCAGGAAAAACCGAAGAATCGACATTTATTTCCACTCTACAATCTACTTCTGAACGACCAATGGGTGAAAAATTAGCTAAAAGGACGAACTAAAACTATTCCTAACCAAAGAAAGTGGGTCCTTACCCCATACATCCAAAACGCAACTTACCGCATCAGCGGACTCACCCCAACTGAAGGCTACGCAGTCTGAAGTCCTCTCCTCTGTCCGGGGTACGGCTCGCCTAGAAGACAAAGTGCAGCAAACCCCAAAACCGCGATTCACCGGCAACTGTCTCAAGGGGTTGGTGAGCATAAAGCCCTGAACCCCACAGAGCTATAACTTAGTTAGTTAGGGGAATTGGGAGGGCGGGGGGAGGCTGGGATAACTTGTGTAAATGTATCTGCATTCTCCTCTTTACCCCATTTAGAGTTTAAGCTGCATTCTTTTCGCCACAGGCTGTATTTTGACATTTTATTCAATGTGTTGTACCCCTCAGTGTGTATTGGTATTACTATTCTGTGTGTGTTATTAAAGGTGTGCCTTTTACTTCTTTTTAGACGCAATAAAACCATACCTGCTTCCTACCTTGAAACCAATTGTCTGTCCAAGTCTGTCACAGTCCCTTCATAATTCCAGAGTTTAGAACCAAGGGTGTGGGAGCGATTCGGAACCACTCATATCAGGTCAGAAGGAAAAGCTGACCCCTGAAAACTACCCCTTATACTGGCTTGAGCCTGTCTTAATTTCACAACTGAATTTAAAGCAATATTCCTCACTTACTTTCTCCATTATCTTAACCACCTTACATATGCGCAAGCTCACCTCGCAAACGTCTCCTTTCAATGCTGAAAAGCCTTTGGTGAATAAATTGAGTCCCGGCCCCAAAAGGAAGTGGAACGCAAAAATAAAGCACTCCACTTCCTGTGTGGGGCGGTAAAGGGGCGGACGTGTGGGGAGCAGGGCACAGCACTAAACATTAGGCCGTGTAACGCTACCGGGTAGGAGGGAGTCTTCCCTGAATTAAAGGGAAGAGCCCAAGCTGCATACTCTGCATAATAAAAAGGGCCCACCCTGGACCACCGAGTAGCGGGGGTGCCACGCCAACAGCCCGGCACTCAAGCCATCGCGGCATGGACCCCGTATTCAAAGCGCCAACAAAATTGGAGGAAGTTTATTTTTAAAGCACCACGCCTCCCCTTTAACTTGCGGCCCACGTGCGGCCGGCTGCCCCGGTACGCGTTCCCTAAAGCCGTCGCTGTCATCACCCCGCGCAGCCTCAGGAGGCGAAACCTAATTCAGGGTCCGGGGCGCTAATGGGACGCTGCGCACGGTGATGACATCATTATCGCCGGCGCAGGGGAGCGGGGCGCTACCGGTAGGAGTTGGGTGCTACGGGTTACCGCCGCCAAACACCCGCCGAATTTAGCGGGAGTCGTTAGCGGCACCACACCCGATTGAAAAGTCGTTTGCACCCTATTAGCATGCTAACGGAAGGCGCACGTGACCCGAATTTCTCGACCTTAGTCTTTTCTCACAACTGAAATCATTGGACACTGGGATCAGCCTTTAGCTTCTTCTCTGCACTGCCTCCAGTGCTTGAGTGCAGTACTTGTGCCTTGGTGAGCAGGATCCACGGAGCAGTCAGAGCAGATAGTTTTTCTCATAACTTCCTCTGACTTACATTCTGCTGTTTGTTTTATATGGAACCTTAGCTGATCTCAGTTGCGGCTGTGGTTGGGATATAATCATTATGTTCTATGCCCCTGGGGCAGAGGAGCATCAGCACCATTCAGTCAGCTTTATGGATAAAACAACAACAACACCTTGCATTTATATAGCGCCTTCAATGTTGTAAAACGTCCCAAGGCGCTTCACACGGGCGTAATCAAACAAAATTTGACACCAAAAGCATGAGAAATATTCGGACAGATCAGCAAAAGCTTGGTCAAAGAGATAGGTTTCAACATAATAGAACATAAGAATATAAGAATTAGGAACAGGAGTAGGCCATCTAGCCCCTCGAGCCTGCTCCGCCATTCAATAAGATCATGGCTGATCTGGCCGTGGACTCAGCTCCACTTACCCGCCCTCTCCCCGTAACCCTTAATTCCCTCATTGGTTAAAAATCTATCTATCTGTGACTTGAACACATTCAATGAGCTAGCCTCAACTGCTTCCTTGGGCAGAGAATTCCACAGATTCACAACCCTCTGGGAGAAGAAATTTCTTCTCAACTCGGTTTTAAATTGGCTCCCCCGTATTTTGAGGCTGTGCCCCCTAGTTCTAGTCTCCCCGACCAGTGGAAACAACCTCGCTGCCTCTATCTTGTCTATCCCTTTCATTATTTTAAATGTTTCTATAAGATCACCCCTCATCTTTCTGAACTCCAACGAGTAAAGACCCAGTCTACTCAATTTATCATCATAAGATGACCCTCTCATCTCTGGAATCAGCCAAGTGAATCGTCTCTGTATCCCCTTCAAAGCTAGTATATCCTTCCTTAAGTAAGGCGACCAAAACTGCACGCAGTACTCCAGGTGCGGCCTCACCCATACTCTATACAGTTGCAGAAGGACCTCCCTGCTTTTGTACTCCATCCCTCTCGCAATGAAGGCCAACATTCCATTTGCCTTCCTGATTACCTGCTGCACCTGCCAACTAACTTTTTGGGATTCATGCACAAACTACGCTTCTCTATCCCCTCTTCCAGGTCATCTATGTATATTGTAAACAGTTGTGGTCCCAGCACCGATCCCTGTGCCACACCACTAACCACCGATTTCCAACCCGAAAAGGACCCATTTATCCTGACTCTCTGCTTTCTGTTAGCCAGCCAATTCTCCCTCCATGCTAATACATTTCCACTGACCCCGCCTTGCGCCTTGAAGTAGGAGAGAGAGGTAGAGAGGCGGAGAGGTTTAGGCAGGAAGTTCCAGAGCTTGGGGCCTAGGCAACAGAAGGCACGGCCACCAATGGTGGAGCGATTATAATCAGGGATACTCAAGAGGGCAGAATTAGAGGAGTGCAGACATCTCGCGGGGTTGTGGGGCTGGAGGAGATTACAGAGATAGGGAGGGGGCGAGGCCAGGGAGCGATTTGAAAACAAGGATGGGAATTTTAAAATTGAAGCATTGATTAACCGTGAGCCAATGTATGTCAGCGAGCACAGGGGTGATGGGTGAACGGGACTTGTTGCGAGTTAGGATATGGGCTGTAGAGCTTTGGATCACCTCGGGGTTGAAATTGCCTCTTTTTTTAAAAGAAATTAGTTTCCGCCCAGTTGGGGCGGACCCTGTTGATTTTTTGAGACAGAGAAGGTATCCACTCCGCTCCTGTGCAAACAGCGGTAATGACGTCATTGAAGCACGCACCGTCTGGATCCTGCCCGGAAACGAGATTGCCCTCGGTGGATGGGCAGCACGTCCGCCATTAAAGGGGAGGGCGCATCACCGCGACCACCATTTTATTTTAATAATTGGCCGACTCTGCAGTCGGCCCGACAATGGCGGCCATGGTTTCGGCTGGGCCACCAACAGGCAGCCCACACCCGCTCTTGTGCGCTGGGCCACTGTCCTGGCCGAAACCCTACCTGGTGGGCCAGTGGGTGCCAAGTTGGTCTCGCAGTGACCCTCCCCTTTAAGTGAAGGGGACTGACGTTGCCAAGAGTCAGCTGATAACAACGCCCGCCATCCGCCCCTCGCACGGCCAACACAACCCCCGATGATTTTTGAAAAGAAAAGAGGGCAAGTACCCTCTATTACCCGCCCCATCGATTCGGGCAGTAATACATCAGAGAATTCGAACAGAGCGGAGGGCAATTTTGGTCCCCTCAAGTTCACGTAGGTTAGAACACGGGAGGCCAGCTAGAAGTTCATTAGAATCACTGCCCCTCCATCTCCAGATCACTGCCTCTCCCCCACCTGATCACAGCCCCTCCCTCCCCCAATCACTGCCCCTCTCTCTCCCAATCACTGCACCTCCCTCTCCCGATCACTGCCCCTCCCTCTCCAGATCACAGTCCCTCCCCCACCCGATCACTGCCCCTCCCTCCCCCAATCACTGCCCCTCTCTCTCCCAATCACTGCCCCTCCCTCTCCCAATCACTGCCCCTCCCTCTCCCGATCACTGCCCCTCCCTCTCTAGATCACTGCCCCTCCCCCACCCGATCACTGCCCCTCCCTCCCCCAATCACTGCCCCTCTCTCTCCCAATCTCTGCCCCTCTCTCTCCCAATCACTGCCCCTCCCTCTCCCGATCACTGCCCCTCCCTCTCTAGATCACTGCCCCTCCCTCCCCCAATCACTGCCCCTCCCTCTCCCAATCACTACCCCTCCCTCTCCCAATCACTGCCCCTCTCTCCCCCAATCACTGCCCCACCCTCTCCCAATCACTGCCCTTCCCTCTCCGGATCATTGACCCACCCTCTGCCAATCACTGCCCCTCCCTCTCTAGATCACTGCTCCTCCCCTACCCAATCACTGCCCCTCCCTCCCCCAATCACTGCCCCTCTCTCTCCCAATCACTGCCTCCCCTCTCCCAATCACTACCCCTCCCTCTCTAGATCACTGCCCCTCCCCCACCCGATCACTGCCCCTCCCTCCCCCAATCACTGCCCCTCCCTCTCCCAATCACTGCCCCTCCCTCTCCCAATCACTGCCCCACTTCTCCCCCAATCACTGCCCCTCCCTCCCCCAATCACTGCCCCTCTCTCCCTCAATCACTGCCCCTCCCTCTCCCAATCACTGCCCCTCCCTCCCCCAATCACTGCCCCTCCCTCCCCAATCACTGCCCCACCCTCTCCCAAGCACTGCCCCACTTCTCCCCCAATCACTGCCCCTCCCTCCCCCAATCACTGCCCCTCTCTCCCCCAATCACTGCCCCTCTCTCTCCCAATCACTGCCTCCCCTCTCCCAATCACTACCCCTCCCTCTCTAGATCACTGCCCCTCCCCCACCCGATCACTGCCCCTCCCTCCCCCAATCACTGCCCCTCCCTCTCCCAATCACTGCCCCTCCCTCTCCCAATCACTGCCCCACTTCTCCCCCAATCACTGCCCCTCCCTCCCCCAATCACTGCCCCTCTCTCCCTCAATCACTGCCCCTCCCTCTCCCAATCACTGCCCCTCCCTCCCCCAATCACTGCCCCTCCCTCCCCAATCACTGCCCCACCCTCTCCCAAGCACTGCCCCACTTCTCCCCCAATCACTGCCCCTCCCTCCCCCAATCACTGCCCCTCTCTCCCCCAATCACTGCCCCTCCCTCTCCCAATCACTGCCCCTCCCTCCCCCAATCACTGCCCCTCCCGCCCCAATCACTGCCCCACCCTGGCCCAATCACTGCCCCTCCCTCCCCCAATCACTGCCCCTCCCTCCCCCAATCACTGCCCCTCCCTCTCCCAATCACTGCCCCTCCCTCCCCAATCACTGCCCCTCCCTCTCCCAATCATTGCTCCTCCCTCCCCAATCACTGCCCCTCCCTCCCCAATCACTGCCCCTCCATCCCCAATCACTGCCCCTCCCTCTCCCAATCACTGACCCTCCCTCCCCAATCACTGCCCCTTCCTCTCCCAATCATTGCCCCTCCCTCTCCCAATCACTGCCCTTCCCTCCCCAATCACTGCCCTTCCCTCTCCGGATCACTGCCCCTTCCTCCCCAATCACTGCCCTTCCCTCTCCCAATCACTGCCCCTCCCTCTCCCAATCACTGCCCCTTCCCCACCCGATCACTGCCCCTCCCTCTCCCAATCACTGTACCCTCTCTCAATCACTGCCCCTCCCTCTCCTGATCACTGCCCCACCCTCTCTCAATCACTGCCCCCTCCCCCACGATGTATCTGGCAATGCAACAGCGCAAATTTGAAATCCTCTTCACCAGAGGAGTACCTTCGGACTGCGAGGTAAGGGTGCTGCACCAGAGTTAGGGCTGTCACACCAATCTCACTGGGCTACTTGCAGCCTGTATGGGGGAGAAATTTGGTGGCGTCTCTGTTGCGGAGCGGTATTTTTAGCGCTTTGAAAAGGTTTGCGCCTCTTGCTCAGAAATTGGTCAGAATCGGTGGAAGAGCTGACGGGGCTAGAAATCAGCTGTTGCACACCAGAGCTGGGGAGGACGATAATGAAAGTTGGGTCGGTACATTTTTCAGACCCATTGCGCATGCGCGGAACTCCAAATCAGATCCCGGGAAAAGCCGAGTCTTAAAGGCGTGGCATAGTAATGCACCCATTAAAGTTTTCAAAATCACTTGTTTACAACCTGCACTGTTATGTCTGTCTGCCGTTGCAAACTCAGAGGCTCACGCACCGCGCTGTGTGTAAACGTTGCACTGACTGTGACCTCCGACGGAAGCGCTTTCTCAGTAGCCGCCAGTTAATGACTCTGCAAGCCTGCACCCACTGCTTTTCCAGACGTTGTTCTCAGCGGGCGCTGAATGAGGCGCACGCACCAAATTAACCGACCGGGGCGCAAGCATGCGCGTTGCACCAGGAATACGTCCTGATCGGAGCGATCGTCTGCAGCCTGACGCTAGCGGTTTGCGCCCCCGGTGAGCCTCCAATGATAAAAGCTGTGCAGCCGGTCGCTAAGCTCGAACGCTCACATTAACGCCCCCTCTGGCCGCTAACTGAGACTATAGACAACCGAAAATCCAGCCTAAATGTCTGTGACCTGCATTGCAGCAAAGCGTATGTTCTGGAATGCCTGGTGATCGAATGGTGGGCACGTATTTAAATCTATTACTGGAGGTGACTATTCTCATACACAATGAGCCACAGTGAATTCACATTTTGGACATTATATTATCCACGTCCAAATCAAAGTCTGAATTCATCTGCACCAATTAAGTTGTTCTCTCATGCAATCGGATGATGGGATTTTGCCCAGTAATGATTACAGATTACAGCAATCCAATTTGGACTTCATCACACAAGACTATTTAGCAAAGGGAACTTATTTTCCAGCTCCTTGAGCATGTATTAATTTCCGCCTGTTCTCCTCTCAGAGACAATGTCGCAGGATTGGGAAGCTGTTTTGTTCCCAGCGAGCTCACAGTAGCAAGTTGATCCTTCTTCCTCCTTTGAAAGGGCTTCACTCTGGTTGGAACAGTAAATTAAAGGGGTGAAATTGGTCTAGTGCAGGAGAGCAGAAACGGGCGATAGCAGCTTGTTTAAAAACCCACCTGATCTACTTTCCCAGTGCTGCCAAAAGTGTAGAGCCGGGATGGGACTAGGGCCACTCAGGGATGACCAGGATACAATTACAGGCAGTCATACCAAAATAGCTGGAATATTAATTAATTATTTTGCTCCAGGGAGACAGGTCAAGTGGACATGCCATCAAAAGATGAGATTAGAAATGATATAACCGCAGTTAAAATAAATAGAGGAGAAATATTAAATAAACTAAACAAACTCAAAGAGGATACAACCTCTGGTCTAGATGGATTGCACCCATGGTTTCTAAAAAAATCTAATGGAAAGATAGCAGAGGTACTATTGCACATATTTAATAATTTGTTAGAAGGTGTAGTGCCAGAGGACTGGTGAATAACTAATGTTATACTTATACAGGTTTAACCTCTCTAGTCTGGGACTCTTTGGTCCGCCAATCTCCCTGCTCCGGCATCATTCCCAGAGGGGGGGTGGGTCGCGACACATGCGCAAATCCAGCTTCGGGTTCGGGACGCCATCTTGTCAGGCAACATTCAGCAAAGCAACACGGAGAAAAAACGTGGCCGGAGTTTTGAAGCCGGAGCGTGTCATCAGGACCCGGTAAGTCGAAGGTCGGCTTGACCTCCCGTGGTCCGGAAAATTCTCTGGTCCGGCGCCGGACTGGAGAGGTACAACCTGTATTTAAGGAGGGAAATAGAACATAGACAGGGAACTATAGACCAGCCGTATCACAAAACGGATAAAGAGGCACTGGAGAGGATGAAAAAATATTTACAAGGCTGATACCAGAACTGCGAGGTTACACCTCTCAGGAACGAATGAACAAGCTGGGGATCCAAAATTGGCCTGTTGTGTGCCTCCCGTTATGGTCTCCCGGGGGCGCTAAGCGTGCGCGAAAGGGATTTTGCCGGGGGTGGGAGAGGGGGAGAGTTAGCGGAGGCGGAATCAAGTAGCAGCGTGCCCCCACTGATAGTGCCCCAGGCCGCTGCACCCCCGGCGATGATGTCATCACTGTTTACGGCGACCCCTTTTCACCCCCGCGGCGGAAATTCGGCAGTGCCCCGTGAGGCTGCTGTGAGCGAAGTCAGCGCCAGCCAGCCACGCGTGTCGCGAGCCAGGCCACACTCCGCTCGCGGGGCCAAAGTTAAAGGGGAGGTGCGCTGCGCCGCGCGCTGCCATTTCTTTTTATCCAACTCACCAGTCGGGCTGTTGTCCGCTGATCTCACGGGGTCCAGGCTGCGATCGTGCAACCCGGCACTCCGTCTCATAACGAGGCCTGCAGAGCTCGCAGCATCCCTCCTATTTAATGGAACGTGGAGAGGCCACATAGTGCTCCGACACAGCGCCCCCAATACCGCCCCAATAGGAAATGGAGCGTGCAACATTGCAGTCCACTTCCTCTTATGGGTGGTGACCCCAATTTAGGTCACGGGGCCTGACTTCTGCGGTAACCTAATAGAGGTCTTTATATGGTTTTACTAGAGTAGACACGGAGCGGGGAATTTTAACCCCAAAGAATGGGTGGGTTGATTTCGGCTGGGAGATCAAAGAGTTAAAAAACTGTCTCCTGACCCTGACCCACGTCCAACCCACTCGCTTCCGGTTTTAATGGAGACGGGACGGGGGCAGACAGCCAACATGCTCCCAGCAGGTGGGTCGCCCGTTGACATTACAATGCGACTGGCGTGCCTCTTGGTGATCCACCATTACAAATTGAAGTGTGGCCAGGCAGGTTTATATCATCATTTGATGTAGGCCCAGTCTGGCAGATATGTCCTTCAGTGCCCAGTCATTGTTGGTACTACTGATCTCTCAGTATGGGCGCGTGCCTCTGCTCACCCCCCCACCATAGGTAAAATCACTTTCGCGTCCCCTTAGCGCCCCCCCAGAGGTGCTAATGGGAGATGCACAACAGGCCAATTCTGGCCCCCTAGCCTGTTCATCCTTTCCTGAAGCGTTTCAAGGTGCCTTTCTTTCCGTTAAAGGACATTGAAGTGCTGCACTCACAGTGTATTCTATGGCCGCGATTTCCCCTACCTCAGCGGGTCCGTGGCGGGTGAACTCGGTAACAGGTCCAGACCTCGCTGCTGGCTCCAGCTCACTGTCCAAAATGATTTTACGTTGGTTGGGCTTGTTAAGCCTACCCAGCGTGTTTCCCGGCCAATTGAAGGAAGCGGGTCAAATGACATAATTTGCTGACGCGTCATCAGCCGGTTTCCTTAAAGGAGCCATGTGCAAATTTAGTTTGACAGTTGTGCTGTCAGTGTTGTACAGCATTGAGGTGCTGCAAACACTGATGAACACTGCACAGAGGTGCACGGCTGCACCCAGGCTCGCCAATGACTCCCTCCATGTGCTTAAGGAGCAGAAAGGGAGTTTTTTTTCCCTTCCCATGGGCAGAAGAGACCTCCCCAGGACACCAACACAGCCTGGTTGCACATTGCACAGGAGGACACAAGCAGGGATGTGGTCAGGAGGACCAGGCTGCAGTGGCACAAACCTTTCAATGATCTCAGTAGATCACAAAATGTTATTGGAAAACCACAGTCAACCACATCCTGCTGTGCCTCTCATCACATCCCCATCACTCTGCCTTCCCTACCCTATCCCTGCACATCCTTACTCACACCAACTTACCTTGCACCTCCACCCATCCCTCTCTATCTATATTATCACGTCCCCATCTCACTTGCCATCCCCTACATTCACTCTCATCCTTGTGCAATCATACCAACTAGCAACATCCAAGGGTATTTTCAACACTTTGCATCCTTTCACAGATGTGTGTGCACCTTTGGAAGTGGCTTAGTGAGCTGCAGTGAATGGTCAGACATAACAGTACCCCCCCCTCTCCCCTGTAATGGTGATGAGTGTGAAAGGAATGGGTTGGGCATTGCAGCAATGCTTTATGGTGCTGGTGTGGGGTGGCGCATCATGTAGCAGCCAGGGGGTACAGCATGAAGTGAAGTCAATGATGAGACCATCCCTGGCATCCCGGGCAGCAATGTGGTTGGGTGCTGATGTCCTGTGCAGCATCAGTTGAATGCAGAGAAGTTTGGCATTGTTATTGGTGCTGCTGGTGTGCCTGGTGTTGCTGGTGTTGGGGCTGATGGTGGTGGGATTCTGAGGACCAAGATTGGAGAGTGCAAATGGTTCCCATCCTGATGGAATAGGCACCAGTCGAAGGTGAGATGACAGAAGCACTCTGTCAAAGGTTACTGCAATGAGGGGAGCCTGGCTGGAGAGTTTGCTGCAAAGACTTGCAGCCTGCATAAAGCTCAATCTGCCTTCCAAGGGGGGAAACCAGAGAGTCTCTGGGTTTGGAAAGTGTGAGGTTTTATAAAGGTTTCCACTCAACCTCCGCCTCAAATGAACAGACGGGATCCAGGAGCAGCGTCAAATCAGTGGGCGACCTGGTAAAGTTAAAAGGTGAGTAAAACATCGTTTTAAAGGCTTCTAAACAAGCCAATAATTCGCTCAATTGCCTCCCCTGCCATTGCGTGGTGGGTTTGTTCAGCGCTGACAGACCCGACATTTGGGAAAGGTGCCTGGGTTGACAATGGGGTCCCGACCCACTGCCAAAAAAATAACCTTTCCGATCCGAACCGCCACCTGTCTGCCCGCTGACCCCCTGAAACATTTCCCCCAATGTCATAACTCCTGTTGGTGCTTCTTTCTAGTGACGTTCAACATGGAGGAGTACTGGTTAGGGTTCAGGTTAGGGTTAGGCTTTGATAATTAGTAGGAGGTTTCCTTGACCTGAAGTCATGAGACTTCCTGGAGTCTGGTGTCAATGCTGAGGACTCTCAGCACCATCCCCACCCGATTCTATACCACTGTGCCCATACCTCTATACCACTGTGCCCATGCCTCTATACCACTGTGCCCATGCCTCTATACCACTGTGCCCATACCTCTATACCACTGTGCCCATGCCTCTATACCACTGTGCCCATGCCTCTATACCACTGTGCCCATACCTCTATACCACTGTGCCCATGCCTCTATACCACTGTGCCCATACCTCTATAACACTGTGCCCATACCTCTGCTAACTCTATGCTGCTGGTGGGACAGGTTCTCTCAACTTGGACACAACCTGGCATGTCAGTGAGGAGGACTATGCTGAGATGGCTGGCCTGGGATTGCCCGAATCTTGGTCTAATATGAAGCCTAGGTCTTTGCTGATAGGTACGTTCCATACTGTTAGGTTAGCTATGCTAGTTAATTTTTCTCATTATGAGTTTATGCTTTTCAGACCAGGAGACCACTTTTGGGCGTTTGGTCATCTTATTGGTGACATTAGCTGGCAAGTTCTCAGTGAACTAGTACACACAGGGAGACCACGCGTAGATGGTCATCAACCTGGCCAGAACTCAGTGTAACACCATGGGGGAGCACAGCCAAAACACTTTGCACCACAACAGTGGTCCTCGGCTGCCCTGCTGCAGAATACAGCTGTGCCTCCTGGTCCTGCAGCCACCACACACAGATTGTGGACGTGCCGCTCAACACTGCCACGAGGACGGTGTCAGGGATGCTCAAGTCTATTCCAACTGAGAGGCTTCCGGCGCACTCGCAATATCCCGTCGGCCATTCGCCGCAACACCATCGTGGGGAGGAGTTAAACTAATATGGCAGGGGGGTGGGAACCAATGCAGGGAGACAGAGGGAAACAAAACGGAGACAAAAGCAAAAGACAGAAAGGAGATGAGTAAAATTGGAGGGTCAAGAAATCCGAGGCAAAAAACAAAAAGGGCCACTGAATATAAAGGGGCTGCAGGAGGGGTCAAAACTAAAAATCATGGTTTTAAAACTAGTATTAAAACACTCGACCTAAACGCACGCAGCATTCGAAATAAAGTAAATGAGTTGACGGCACAAATCATTACAAATGGGTATGATTTGGTGGCCATTACAGAAACATAGTTGCAGGGTGGCCAAGACTGGGAATTAAACATACAGGGGTATCTGACGATTCGGAAAGATAGACAAGAAGGGAAAGGAGGTGGGGTAGCTCTGCTAATAAAGGATGATATCAGGGCAGTTGTGAGAGACGATATTGGCTCTAATGAACAAAATGTTGAATCATTGTGGGTGGAGATTAGAGATAGTAAGGGGAAAAAGTCACTGGTCGGCGTAGTTTATAGGCCCCCAAATAATAACTTCACGGTGGGGCGGGCAATAATCAAGGGAATAATGGAGGTATGTGAAAAAGGAACGGCAGTAATCATGGGGGATTTTAACCTACATATTAATTGGTCAAATCAAATCGCACGGGGTAGCCTGGAGGAGGAATTCATAGAATGCATACGGGATTGTTTCTTCGAACAGTATGTTACAGAACCTACAAGGGAGCAAGCTATCTTAGATCTGGTCCTGTGTAATGAGGCAGGAATAATAAACGATCTCCTAGTAAAAGATCTTCTCGGAATGAGTGATCACAGCATGGTTGAATTTGAAATACAGATTGAGGATGAGGAAGTAGTGTCTCAAACGAGCGTACTATGCTTAAACAAAGGGAACTACAGTGGGATGAGGGCAGAGTTGGCTAAAGTAGACTGGAAACACAGACTAAATGGTGGCACAATTGAGGAACAGTGGAGGACTTTTATGGAGCTCTTTCATAGTGCTCAACAAAAATATATTCCAGTGAAAAAGAAGGGCGGTAAGAGAAGGGATAACCAGCCGTGGATAACAAAGGAAATAAAGGAGAGTATCAAATTAAAAACCAATGTGTATAAGGTGGCCAAGGTTAGTGGGAAAATAGAAGATTGGGAAAATTTTAAACGACAGCAAAGAATGACTAAGAAAGTAATAAAGAAAGGAAAGATAGATTACGAACGTAAACTTGCGCAAAACATAAAAACGGATAGTAAAAGCTTTTACAGATATATAAAACGGAAAAGAGTGACTAAAGTAAATGTTGGTCCCTTAGAAGATGAGAAGGGGGATTTAATAATGGGAAATGTGAAAATGGCTGAGAATTATTTTGCTTCGGTCTTCACAGTGGAACACACAAAAACCATGCCAAAAATTGCTGGTCACAGGAATGTGGGAAGGGAGGACCTTGAGACAATCACTATCACTAGGGGGGTAGTGCTGGACAGGCTAATGGGACTCAAGGTAGACAAGTCCCCTGGTCCTGATGAAATGATTCCCAGGGTATTAAAAGAGATGGCGGAAGTTATAGCAGATGCATTCGTTATAATCGACCAAAAGTCTCTGGACTCTGGGGAGGTACCAGCAGATTGGAAAGCAGCTAATGTAACGCCTCTGTTTAAAAAGGGGGGCAGACAAAAGGCAGGTAAAATATAGACCGGTTAGTTTAACATCTGTAGTGAGGAAAATGCTTGAAACTATCATTAAGGAAGAAATAGCGGGACATCTAGATAGGAATAGTGCAATCAAGCAGACGCAGCATGGATTCATGAAGGGGAAATCATGTTTAACTAATTTATTGGAATTCTTTGTGGATATAACGAGCATGGTGGATAGAGGTGTACCGATGGATGTGGTGTATTTAGATTTTCAAAAGGCATTCGATAAGGTGCCACACAAAAGGTTACTGCAGAAGATAAGGGTACGCGGAGTCTGAGGAAATGTATTAGCATGGATAGAGAATTGGCTGGCGAACAGAAAGCAGAGAGTCAGGATAAATGGGTCCTTTTCGGGTTGGAAATCGGAGGTTAGTGGTGTGCCACAGGAATCGGTGCTGGGACCACAACTGTTTACAATATACATAGATGACCTGGAAGAGGGGACAGAGTGCAGTGCAACAAAATTTGCAGATGACACTAAGATTAGTGGGAAAGCGGGTTGTGTAGAGGACACAGAGAGGCTGCAAAGAGATTTAGATAGGTTAAGCGAATGGGCTAAGGTTTGGCAGATGGAATACAATGTCGGAAAGTGTGAGGTCATCCACCTTGGGAAAAAAAACAGTAAAAGGGAATATTAATTGAATGGAGAGAAATTACAACATGCTGTGGTGCAGAGGGACCTGGGGGTCCTTGTGCATGAATCCCAAAAAGTTAGTTTGCAGGTGCAGCAGGTAATCAGGAAAGAGAATGGAATGTTGGCCCTCATTGCGAGAGGGATGGAGTACAAAAGCAGGGAGGTCCTTCTGCAACTGTATAGGGTATTGGTGAGGCCACACCTGGAGTACTGCGTGCAGTTTTGGTCACCTTACTTAAGGAAGGATATACTAGCTTTGGAGGGGGTAGAGAGATGATTCACTAGGCTGATTCCGGAGATGAGGAGGTTACCTTATGATGATAGATTGAGTAGACTGGGTCTTTACTCGTTGGAGTTCAGAAGGATGAGGGGTGATCTTATAGAAACATTTAAAATAATGAAAGGGATAGACAAGATAGAGGCAGCGAGGTTGTTTCCACTGGTTGGGGAGACTAGAACTAGGGGGCACAGCCTCAAAATACGGGGGAGCCAATTTAAAACCGAGTTGAGAAGGAATTTCTTCTCCCAGAGAGTTGTGAATCTGTGGAATTCTCTGCCCAAGGAAGCAGTTGAGGCTCGCTCATTGAATGTATTCAAATCACAGATAGATAGATTTTTAACCAATAAGGGAATTAAGGGTTACGGGGAGCGGGCGGGTAAGTGGAGCTGAGTCCACAGCCAGATCAGCCATGATCTTGTTGAATGGCGGAGCAGGCTCGAGGGGCTAGATGGCCTACTCCTGTTCCTAATTCTTATGTTCTTATGTTCTTATGTTCCATCGGTGGGAAAATGTGGTGAGCAACATTAACCTTTCCATTCGTGAACACTTGAAAAACCCATCGTAAAAGCGCTTAGAATGGCACTGGCCATTCTGGGAAACAGCGGCTGGTATCGACCCACTATCCAGACGGACGGAATCGTGGGACACCTGCAATATAAAGAACCAACGCTTCATCACTGACCCAACAGCAGAGGTCCCTGGCTTCGACCTCCCTCAAAGCCAGCGAACAGCGCTCGACCAAATCCGCTCGGGTGCGGACAATCCGGTCACACGCTCCACGAGTGACAGCTCAGGAACGACCCGAAGTTCAACTGTAACTGTGAGTCCTAGACCATGGAACACATCACATCCACTTAGATTTGTTGCCGGAGGCACCTCATTTAAAAAAAAAAATTTAATCTGTATTTTGAATTAGCATTTGGTCAGTTGTGCAGAGACAGCCTTCGAATGGGTTCGCAGTTCCATCTTTCGGGATGATAGATTGGAAAAGTTCTCAATCAAAAGCTCAAGTCTGTGGAAGTTGCTCAAAACACATTACTGTTTCGATTTGTTGACTTTGACAGTTGCATCTCCCGCTTTCTTAGCATCTGCTTGGTACTGGAGTTTCAGAGAAGCCCGCACCGCTTGTGCACAGATCTGAGAGTAACGGACGTAACTCGGCCCGGCCTGTCTCCAGAACACCACCATCTTGGCTCCGCTCCTGTTGCCACCTCATTTCTCCACTCGACATCTCAGGAGGCCTTTGATTGGAGAGCCAAACTAGCCACCCCATTATAAGCTTTCCCTGTCAGACAAAAGTAGTAGTACAGGTACAGTTTAGAAAATACGGAAGCCTTGGGGCCGAAGCCATTCCGGATTCTGAGTATTTCCGGACTTCGGAACGTCTTTCTGAGATCGCAAATCTGGAAACTCCCGAGCCCAGGTTCGGGTATTTCCGGACTTCGGAACATCTAGGCCTAGGTTGGTATTGGATGGGAGATCGGGTAGCTGAGCGACGGTGGTGGGGGGTGGGGTCGGCCCGAGGCAGAGGTCCGAGGCGGGGGCAAGGTTAGCGGCGGTGGCCCGGGGCGGGGGCGGGGTCGGTGGGGGCGGGGTCGGCGAGGGAGAGGTCAGCGGTAACCCGAGGTGGAGGAGTTGTGCAGTGGCGGGGGGATGGAGGGCTGCGACGAGTCCGGATTCCGGAACATTTTCCGGATTCCAGACAACCCCGCCGCGGATCAGCCCAGTGTCCAGATTCCGGAACATTCCGAATTTTGGAACTGCGGATTTTGGACGCTCAACCTGTAGTACTATGGATTTTTGGTGCAAAGGGTTCGATGTGTACAGGATTATTTATCTTAAGAATGGTTTCCTTTTACATTGGATTAAATTGCGAGTGGTTATTATGCATGGGATTAGTTGTGTTAATGGTGGGATTATTATGCATGGGGTTCATTATGGCTTTAATGTCCACAGGCTGAGCAATGTTAGTGAAGGTTTAAGGTATACAGAGTTAGCTGTTTCTAGAATGAAGACACATTGACAACAGAACTATTCAGTTTTGTACACCTCTCTGACTTTAATAAAACAAAGGATGTTGTGTTTACTCTTTACTATCTTCAAAACGTCTAATTTTATGAAGTTAGCCCCTTCCTTTATTAGATGATAAAATTGTTCTGATGTCATGCCAGATGAAAAACAAATCTACTATTGAAAGAGCAATTGCCGTCACATAATCCTTTGTTGTCTGCAATAATTCTGTTTCTTTGCCTTTCAGTCTCTTCAATCCTTGTCTGTTTAGATTTTTGTTCTTTGTCTGTCCATGCAAAGAAAGGTTTGATGCAGCTGTTTTTATCCTGTGCCAGGTCCTTGCTCAGCAAGCAGTGCCTATTTAACAAGCATTCGTCCCTTTCCGTGCCTCACTAACCTTCTCTCTGTGCCAATCACTTTCGCCCCCTAGATGTGCCTCCATAATGTCCTGATGCCAAACCCTTTCATTTCCCTACATGTACCTCAGGAGGCCTCTTTCATTGCTTATCCAATTCACCCCTATCTGTCTCTGACTGGTCCGCTCTCAGTGCTAATCGCTTTCACCCCTATGTTTGTCTCAATACCCTCTCGGTACCAATCCCTAGATGTGCTGCAGTAACTTGGTAGCAATCCTATCATAGAAACATAGAAACATAGAAAATAGGTGCAGGAGTAGGCCATTCGGCCCTTTGAGCCTGCACCACCATTCAATAAGATCATGGCTGATCATTCCCTCAGTACCCTTTCCTGCTTTCTCTCCATACCCCTTGATCCCTTTAGCCGTAAGGGCCACATCTAACTCCCTCTTGAATATATCCAACGAACTGGCATCAACAACTCTCTGCGGCAGGGAATTCCACAGGTTAACAACTCTCTGATTGAAGAAGTTTCTCCTCATCTCGGTCCTAAATGGCTTACCCCTTATTCTTAGACTATGTCCCCTGGTTCTGGACCTCCCCAACATCACCCACTACCTGTGCCTTACTAGCCTTCCCTCATGGCCAATCTCTATCTCCCACTTCAGGTGGTTTACTAGGCCGCTCACCGTGTCAATCTCTATCACCCCTACCTGCACCTCACTAGCCTGCTCACTGTAAGTGGTTTTGCCCCTGGTGGTTACGAATCACCCCTCTTACAATAGTTCTAGACACCAGAATTATAGTCGTGAACAGTAATATACAGTCATAGACAGATCTTTTCGGTCTCCACCATCACAATGCTTTTATTCAAGTTGAAACACACCTGCACCCAGTAAAAACACACTCTGGTAGTGTAATACTAACAGAGTACAACACACAGTCTGGCCTGTCTAAACAGGCCTCTAACGCGAAATACCCATGTCTAAAACACCCCTGCTCGGATTCAAAATTGCACCACTGAATCTGTCCAATAGAATGTGCATACGCTTATGATCCTTGCAAAAAACTAGCAACTAAAACCCCTAAGGCTTGGGACAGAAAACCCCAGCCACTGTACCATGATGTTCCTGCTATCAGCCATTCTTATCCCACCCAGCTGATGTGTATTCAAGCTAAACATGTTTGGACCTGCCCCAGCCAGCTCTTCTGCTGTACAGTGAATATAGTAGCAATGTCCAAAACGTCCAAAAAATGTTTTCGCTGAATTCTTACACCACAGTGCCAATCTCATTCACCCCTCCCTGTAACTCACTAGCCCGCTCAGTGTCAATCTCTATCACCCCTACCTTACCTCACCAGCCCGCTCACAGTGTCAATTGTATTTGCCTACTTCACTGTGCTCCACTAACCTTCTCTTGGAGCTCTTCTCCTTAATCTTCCTGGCACTGTGTTCCACGGGCCTTTTCTGTCTCTTATTTTCTTCTACCCCTGCTCTGTGTTCCATTCAATTCACAGAGCCATTTTCTATCATCCATCTGTGACATCGCTTTTTTTCCATCTCAATCCTTTTCACCCCTTCATCAGTCAGGATCAGCAGGAAGTCGAGAATCGAGGCCTATAAAAGGCCAGGAGTTCAGGCAGTCGGATCTACAGTTAGGATCAACAGGAGATCGAGGATCGAGGCCTATAAAAGGCCAGGAGTTCGCGCAGTCGGAGGAGGCTAGCTGGTGCAGGGACAAGAGTAAACAAAGAAGTAATAAGAAATCAAAGTGTGACCTCACAGCCAAGTTGGTAAGTGATTGGCTGGTGGATTGCTGAGTATTTAATCTTTATCGTTTTTCTTTTTCTTTTCTTATCAGTAGGTAACCTTTGGCATTGTTGCCAAATTTAGTTAATTTAAGGGTTAAGTCATGGCAGGAAAGCCCAGACCCACGTCCTTCTGTGCTATGTGGGAAGTCAGGGATGCTTCCAGTGTCCCTGACTACTATGTGTGCAGGAAGTGTGTCCAGCTGCAGCTCCTGACAGACCACATTGCAGCACTGGAGCAGTGCATGGACTCACTCTGGAGCATCCGCGATGCTGAGGATGTCGTGAAAAGCACGTTTAGGGAGTTGGTCACACTGCAGGTAAAGGTTACACAGCCAGATAGGGGATGGGTGACCATCATGCAGAGCAGTGGCAGGAAGATAGTGCAGGAGTCCCCTGTGGTCATCTCTCTCTAGATATACCGTTTGGGTACTGATGGGGGAGATGACGCATCAGGGGAAGGCAGCAGCAGCCAAGTTCATGGCACCATGGGTGGCTCTGCTGCACAGGAGGGCAGGAAAAAGAGTGGGAGAGCAATAGTGATAGGGGATTCTGTTGTATGGGGACTAGATAGGCGTTTCTACGGCTGCAATCGAGACTCCATGATGTTATGTTGCCTCCCTGGAGCAAGGGTCAAGGATGTCTCAGAGCAGCTGCAGGGCATTCTGGAGGGGATGGGTGAACAGCCAGTTGTCATGGTGCATATAGGTACCAACGATATAGGTAAAAAACGGAATTAGGTCCTACAAGCTGAATTTAGGGAGCTAGGAGTTAAATTTAAAAAGTAGGCCCTCAAAGGTAGTAAATTTAGGATTGCTACCACTGCCACATGCTAGTTAGAGTAGGAATCGCAGGATAGCTCAGATGAATACGTGGCTTGAGGAATGGTGCAAGAGGGAGGGATTCAAATTCCTGGAACATTGGAACCGGGTCTGGGGGAGGTGGGACCAGTACAAACCGGACGGTCTGCACCTGGGCAGGGCCGGAACCAATGCCCTAGGGGGAGTGTTTGCTAGTGCTGTTGGGGAGGGGTTAAACTAATATGGCAGGGAGAGGGGAATCTATGCAGGGAGACAGAAGGAAGTAAAATGGGGGCAGAAGCAAAAGATAGAAAGGAGATAAGGAAAAGTGGAGGGCAGAGAAATCAAAAGCAAAAAATCAAAAAGAGTCATATTACAACATAATTCTAAAAGGACAAAACAAGCCTGAAGGCGCTATGTCTCAATGCGATGTGCATTCGTAATAAGGTGGATGAATTAACTGCGTAGATAGCTGTTAACGGATATGATGTAATTGGGATTACGGAGACATGGCTCCAGGGTGACCAAGGCTGGGAA
This sequence comes from Pristiophorus japonicus, assembly GCF_044704955.1. NCBI lineage: Eukaryota > Metazoa > Chordata > Chondrichthyes > Pristiophoridae > Pristiophorus > Pristiophorus japonicus. The sequence continues at coordinate 3,874,903 of NC_091987.1, forward strand.
CTCAACATCCAGAGGTATTCAATATTCAGGAAGGATAGACAGAAAGGAAAAGGAGGTGGGGTAGCGTTGCTGGTTAAAGAGGAGATTAACGCAATAGTAAGGAAGGACATTAGCTTGGATGATGTGGAATCTGTATGGGTAGAGCTGCGGAACACCAAAGGACAGAAAACGCTAGTGGGAGTTGTATACAGACCACCAAACAGTAGTGGTGAGGTTGGGAATGGCATCAAACAGGAAATTAGGGATGCATGCAATAAAGGTACAGCAGTTATCATGGGTCACTTTAATCTACATATAGATTGGGCTAACCAAACTGGTAGCAATACGGTGGAGGAGGGTTTCTTGGAGTATATAAGGGATGGGTTTCGAGACTAATATGTCGAGGAACCAACTAGAGAGCTGGCCATCCTAGACTGGGTGTTGTGTAATGAGAAAGGATTAACTAGCAATCTTGTTGTGCGAGGCCCCTTGGGGAAGAGTGACCATAATATGGTAGAATTCTTGATTAAGATGGAGAGTGAAACAGTTAATACAGAAACTAGGGTCCTGAACTTAAAGAAAGGTAACTTCGATGGTATGAGACGTGAATTGGCTAGGATAGACTGGCGAATGATACTTAAAGGGTTATTGGTGGATAGTCAATGGCAGACATTTAAAGATGAACTTCAACAATTGTACAGCCCTGTCTGGAGTAAAAATAAAATAGAGAAGGTGGCTCAATCATAGCTAATAAGGGAAATTAGGGATAGTGTTAAATCCAAGGAAGAGGCATATAAATTGGCCAGAAAAAGCAGCAAACCTGAGGACTGGGAGATTTCAGCAGAGGAGGACAAAGGGTTTCATTAGGAGGGGGAAAATAGAGTATGAGAGTAAGCTTGCAGGGAACATAAAAACTAACTGCAAAAGCTTCTATACATATGTGAAGAGAAAAATATTAGTGAAGACAAAGTAGGTCCCTTGCAGTCAGAATCAGGTGAATTTATAATGGGTAACAAAGAAATGGCAGACCAATTGAACTAATACTTTGGTTCTGTCTTCACTAAGGAAGATACAAATAACCTTCCGGAAATACTGGGGGACAGTGGGTCTAGCGACAAGGAGGAACTGAAGGAAATCCTTATTAGTCAGCAAATTGTGTTAGGGAAATTGATGGGACTGAAAGCTGATAAATCCCCGGGGCCTGATAGTCTGCATCCCAGAGTACTTAAGGAAATGGCCCTAGAAATAGTGGATTCATTGGTAGTCATTTTCCAAAATTCTACAGATTCTGGATCAGTTTCTATGGATTGGAAGGTAGCTAATATGACCCCACTTTTAAAAAAAGGAGGGAGAGAGACAACAGGGAATTATACAAACATAGAAACATTGAAAATAGGTGCAGGAATAGGCCATTTGGCCCTTCGAGCCTGCAACGACATTCAATAAGATCATGGCTGATCATTCCCTCAGTATCCCTTTCCTGCTTTCTCTCCATACCCCTTGACATCTTTAGCCGTAAGGGCCATATCTAACTCCCTCTTGAATATATCCAATGAACTGGCATCAACAACTTTCTGCGGCAGGGAATTCCACAGGTTAACAACTTAACAATAGACCGGTTAGCCTGACATCGGTAGTGGGGAAAATGTTGAAATCAATTATTAAAGATGTAATAGCAGTGACAGGATTGGTCCAAGTCAGCGTGGATTTATGAAAGGGAAATCATGCTTGACAAATCTTCTAGAATTTTGAGGATGTAACTAGTAGAGTGGACAAGGGAGAACCAGTGGATGTGGTGTATGTGGACTTTCAAAAGGCTTTTGACAAGATCCCACACAAAAGATAAGTGTGCAAAATTAAAGCACATGTTATTGGGGGTAATGTACTGACATGGATAGAGAAACATAGAAACAGAGAACATAGGTGCAGGAGTAGGAACTAGTTGGCAGACAGGAATCAAAGAGAAGGAATAAACGGGTTCTTTTCAGAATGGCAGGTAGTGACTAGTGGGGTACCCCAGCTATTTACAATATACATTAATGATTTAGACAAAGGAATTGAATGTAGTATCTCCAAGTTTGCAGATGACATTAAGCTGGGTGGCAGTGTGAGCTGTGAGGAGGATGCTAAGAGGCTGCAGGGTGACTTGGACAGGTTAGGTGAGTGGGCAAATGCATGGCAGATGCAGTATAATGTAGATAAATGTGAGGTTATCCACTTTGGTGGCAAAAACAGGAAGACAGAATATTATCTGAATGATGACAGATTAGGAAAAGGGAAGCTGCAACGAGACCTTGGTGTCATGGTCCATCAGTCATTGAAAGTTGGCATGCAGGTACAGCAGGCGGTGAAGAAGACAAATGGCATGTTGGCCTTCATAGCGAGAGGATTTAAGTTTAGGAGCAGGGAGGTCTTATTGCAGTTGTACAGGGCCTTGGTGAGGCCACACCTTGAATATTGTGTACAGTTTTGGTCTCCTAATCTGAGGAAGGGCGTTCTGGCTATTGAGAGAGTGCAGCGAAGGTTCACCAGACTGATTCTCGCGATGGCAGGAGTGACATAGGAAGAAAGACTGGATCAACCAGGCTTATAATCACTGGAATTTAGAAAAGTGAGATGGGATCTCATAGAAACATATAAAATTATGACGGAATTGGACAGGTTACATGCAGGAAGAATGTTCCCGATGTTGGGGAAGTCCAGACCCAGGGTTCACAGTTGAAGAGTAAGGGGTAAGCCATTTAGGACCGAGATGAGGAGAATCTTCTTCACTCAGCGTATTGTGAATCTGTGGAATTCTCTACCACAGAAAGTTGTTGAGGCCAGTTCGTTAGATATATTCAAAAGGGAGTTAGATGTGGCCCTTACAGCTAAAGGGATCAAGGGGTATGGAGAGAAAGCAGGAGTGGGGTACTGAAGTTGCAAAGATTATCAGCCATGATCGTATTGAATGGTGGTGCAGGCTCGAAGGGCTGATTGGCCGACTCCTGCACCTATTTTCCATGTTTCTATGTTTCATCCTACCTCATTTACTTTCTGGCCTTAGTCTCGCTGGCATTGAGCACATGACCATTCCCTGAACAATATTGCTTTTTCCATTCCTTGAGTTCCTTGAGTTCCATTCATGTTTTGGTGCCAGTCTCTTGGTTAACTTTGTGCCCATAGCCTTCTTTCAGTACCACTAGCATTAACCCTTTCATCATACCACACACATCTCTCAGCGCCATTGTTGATCCATTACCCTGTGCCCCAGTACATTCCTCCAAGTGCCTTTCTCCCTCCCTCTGTACTGTGCCTCACTAATCTCCCAATGCTACTCTCTTCCGAAGCCCCATCTGCTCTCCCAGGTGAACGTAAACGATCCCATGGCACTATTTCGAAGAAGAGCAGAGGAGTTAACCCGGTGTCCTGGCCAATATTTAGCCCTCAACCAACATAACAAAAACAGATTATCTGCTCATTATCACATTGCTGTTTGTGGGAGCTTGCTGTGTCCAATTATGCGGCCGCGTTTCCAACATTACAACAGTGATTACACATTAAAAGTGCTTCATTGTCTGCAAAGTGCGCTGAGTCGTCCGGTGGTTGTGAAAGGCGCTACATAAATGTAAGTCTTTCTTTGTGATTATTTTTTAAATAGCTGACCTGCGAGGGATAGAATTCCTCGCAGATTTCGATTTGCCAGCGTTCAATAGTTAACACATCCTGGTAAAGATAACACTGCAGTGGTTCGCACTGCCTCAATGAACACATTTCCTGCAGCGGGAGCTTTCTGAGCGGATAATATCAGCTCATCAAAGTAAAGAAAGACTTGCATTTCTTCCCTTCTTCTCGTTGATACCTGCGCTCTGTGCCCCTTCTCTCAATGCAGCTTGTTCTTCACCCATGGCAGCGGGACTATTTAATAATAGGTCTGGTACAAGGGCCAAGTTGGTTAAAGCACAGTATGAACATGATGGGCTGAATGGCCTCCTTTGGTGCTGAAAACGTCTGTCAGTTTGTTCTGAGGCAGCGAGATCGGCTTATTTTCCTGCGTTTCTAATTCGAGTATGCCACAGTGAGTACGGCAGTGAATCTAGGGTGGCCAATTCTGGTTGGACAGACTCCTATTATAACATGGGTGAATGGGTTAGCGGGGCCACTATAATAGCGGTTAAAGATACATCACACAAATACATTAAAGGGTCTCTCCATTGGTATCTCCAACAGTAATTAGAATCATAGAAATTTACAGCACAGAAGGAGGCCATTTCGGCCTATCGTGTCCACGCTGGCCGACTAAGAGCTATCCAGCCTAATCCCACTTTCCAGCTCTTGGTCCGTAGCCTTGTAGGTTACCGCACTTCAAGCGAACTTCCAAGTATCTTTTAAATGTGGTGAGCGTTTCTGCCTCTACCACCCTTTCAGGCAGTGAGTTCCAGACTCCCACCACCCTCTGGGTGAAGCAATGTCTCCTCAAATCCCCTCTAAACCTTCTGCCAATTACTTTAAATCTATGCACCCTGGTTGTTGACCCCTCTGCTACGGGAAATAGGTTTGTCATAATTGTATACACCTCAATCAGGTCTCCCCTCAGCCTCCTCTGTTCCAAAGAAAACAACCCCAATCTATCCAATCTTTCGTCAGCTAAAATTTTCCAGTAGAGGCAACATCCTCATAAATCTCCTCTGTACCCTCTCCAGTGCAATCACATCTTTCCTGTAATGTGGTGATCAGAACTACACGCAGTACTCTAGCTGTAGCCTAATTAGTGTTTTATACAGTTCAAGCATAATGCCCCTGCTCTTGTATTCTATGCCTCGACTAATAAAGGTAAGTATTTCCTATGCCTTCTTAACCACCGTGTGGTAATTGTCGTGGGTTACATCCGATCATGACCCCAACAACACTCATACTCATTGCTATAGGGACTGGGTGGAGTGTTAATAATCTGCTTCTTCAGAACAATGCATTTCTGTTTATTATGGGAGGAGGAGAGGATATACTAAAGACTTTGAACAAAGAAAGCCCCTGTTGATGATAACAAGCTACTTGGAAGATGGGGAGCACATCAATGGGCGAATTTTCCAAGAAAACAAAGCAGCAGAAATCTGAGTAATAAGATGGAACATGAGCTGATACTGAAGGACAAATGCGATCTCAGCTCGCTGCCTGTGCAGTGTGCCAAGTTATCTCTCTTCAGACAAGAGCACGTCACCGCGATCAAAGGAGATTAGCCCAGCCAGAGACCCGTCAGTCAGCAGTGGAAGTTCACGGCTGCTGCACTGGTTTCCGCTTTCGCTGAATCAACTAACGACCCGATGACAGCCGAGAGGAAAAAGAATCTCTTAGGACTTGGACGGAGCCTGCATGAACTTGAAATGAATCCAGTCAGTGAGGAACTTCACCAGGGCTCGGAGGAAGTATCAGCTGAGCTCAGTCGCTAGCCTTTTAGGTCAGAAGGTCATGGGTATGAGCTGAATACCATAAGCATAATCTGGGCTGATACTCCCAGCCAGTACTGAGGAAACACGGCTGAGAGTCAATTACTACTGGGAACCGGCGGCCGTCTAAAAGAAAGAGGTGCATTTATATAGCGCATTCACAACCTCAGGACGTAGCAGAGCCTTTACAGCCAATGAGGTACTTTTGAAGTGTCGTCGCTGTTGTAGCACGGGCCAGCCCACACTGCGATACGTGTGCGCACTAGGTCCGTGCAGCAGAGCTGGTCTCCAGTCGTCCTGGTTCAACCCTTGCCACTGGATAAAGACCGAGCTCTGTCGAGCCCGTGTGGTGGCTGATGTGCAACGGTCACCACACGTTAAAAAAATCCACGCACAGGCATCTTCCACCCCCTCAATTGGAGTTCAGGACTGGAACATCGGGTCCTTCATTGAAACATCTGTGAACTCTTGTGGAAGCAATTCATCCTCGTTCGAGGGACCGCCGATAAGTGTAGAAAACACGGCAGCTAATTTGTGCACAACAAACTCCCACAAATAGTAATGAGATAATGACTAGTTGGTTGAGGGATAAATATTGGTCAGTACACTCTCCTGCTCTTCTTCTAATAGTGTCGTGGGATATTTTATGCCCACCTGAGAAGGCAGACAGGGCCTCGGTTTAACGTCTCAGATAGATGGCATCTCCCTGAGAGTGCAGCCCTCCCTCAGCACTGCACTGAAGTGTCAGCCTAGATTGTGTGCTCAAGTCTCCAGCTGCTGTTTCTTACAACAGGCTAAAATGGCACCGGGAATTTATCCTGCTTTTTACACTGGGATAAGGGAGGGAGAATACTTCTTCTCACCGGTTCCCTTTAGTGGTAATTGGCTATGTATAGTTGTCCTTAAATTAGATCTGAGTCTCAGTTATTGGTGGATGGATTCAATTGAATGAAGCAGCAGCACATAATCCGATAATATCAGCCTTTATACCACTTGCCTTATAAGTTCCACTTGGACCAGGCTTTTGAACCAAGCTTGTGCAGACAGACTTATTTCATATTGTGATTGTTTTGTGCAGTAACCACAATTCTTTCAGTACAATGAGTGCATCATCACAGGTTTGTGGCCTTGCATCTGATGAAACTATTTGAATCATGTATTCTTGAAAGTGAAATATTAAAGGGTATAGGGTCCGAGCAGGAGGGTAGGCCGAATTAACATAACGTAAGAAGAAATAGAAGCAGGAGTAGGCCATACATCTCCCTCGAGCCTGCTCCGCCATTCAATAAGATCATGGCTGCTTTTCTACCTCAACTCCACTTTCCCACCCGATCCCCATATCCCTTGAGTCCTAAAGTCTATCGATTACAGTCTTGAACATGTTCAACGACTGAGCCTCCACAGCTCTCTAGGGCAGAGAATTCCAAAGATTCACAACCCTCTTAAATGAAGAAATTTCTCCCCCCGTCTCAGTCCTAAATGGCCGAACATCTTATCCTGAGACTATCGACCGCCAGTGACTCTCCAGCCGGGGGAAACAACCTCTCAGCATCGATCCTGTCAAGCCCTCTAAGAGTTATATACATGGCTGGCCTCTTTGTGTGCTGTAACATCCTGCGATTGCATGGGGTGAAAATTCCAATCGGGCCCGAGTGCTTCTACAGCAGAACTTTATTGACCATTCATTCTCGGGATGTGGGCGTCGCTGGCAAGGCTGGCATTTATTGCCCTGAGAAGGCGGTGGTGTGGCTACCGTGTGATGGCCTGCTACACCACTTCAGAGGGCAGTTTGGAGACAATCACATTGGTGTGGGACCAAACTCACATGTGGGCCAGACGGGTAAGGACGTTAGGGCTCCTTTGCGGAAGGACAGTAGTGAACAAGTTGGGTTTTTATGACAATCCGATGGCTTCATGGTCACTTTTACTTATACTCGCTTTTTATTTCTAGATTTTTATGACGGAATTCACATTCTCCAACTGTCATGGCAGGATATGAACTCACGTTCTTGGGATTATTAGTCCAGTAACATAGAAACAGAGAAACATAGAAAATAGGTGCGGGAGTAGGCCATACGCCCTTCGAGCCTGCACCACCATTCAATATGATCATGGCTGATCATGCAACTTCAGTACCCCATTCCTGCCTTCTCTCCATACCCCCAATCCCCCTAGCCGTAAGGGCCACATCTAACTCCCTTTTGAATATATCTAACGAACTGGCCTCAACAACTTTCTGTGGTAGAGAATTCCACAGGTTCACAATTCTCTGGGTGAAAAAGTTTCTCCTCATCTCAGTCCTAAATGGCTTACCCCTTATCCTTAGACTGTGACCCCTGGGTCTGGACTTCCCCAACATCGGGAACATTCTTCCTGCATCTAACCTGTCCAATCCCGTCAGAATTTTATAGGTTTCTATGAGATCCCCTCTCATTCTTCTAAATTCCAGTGAATATAAGCCTAGTCGATCCAGTCTTTCCTCATATGTCAGTCATGCCATCCCGGGAATCAGTCTGGTGAACCTTCGCTGCACTCCCTCAATAGCAAGAATGTCCTTCCTCAGATTAGGAGACCAAAACTGCACACAATACTCAAGGTGTGGTCTCACCAAGACCCTGTACAATTGCAGTAAGATCTCCTTGCTCCTATACTTAAATCCTCTCGCTATGAAGGCCAATATGCCATTTGCTTTCTTTACTGCCTGCTGTACCTGCATGCCAACTTTCAATGACTGATGTACCATGACATCCAGGTCTCATTGCACCTCCCCTTTTACTAATCTGGCACCATTCAGATAATAATCTGCCTTCCTGTTTTTGCCACCAAAGTGGATTACCTCACATTTATCCACAATATACTGCATCTGCCATGCATTTGCCCACTCACCTAACCTGTCCAAGTCACCCTGCAGCCTCTTAGCATCCTCCTCACAGCTCACACTACCACACAGCTTAGTATCATCTGCAAACTTGGAGATATTACATTAAATTCCTTTGTCTAAATCATTAATATATATTGTAAATAGCTGGGGTCCCAGCACTGAACCTGGTGGTACCCCACTGGTCACTGCCTGCCATTCTGAAAAGGACCCGTTTATTCCTACGCTTTGCTTCATGTCTGCCAACCAGTTCTCTATCCATGTCAATACAATACCATGTGCTTTAATTTTCCAACCAATCTCTTGTGTGGGACCTTGTCAAAAACCTTTTGAAAGTCCAAATATACCACATCCACTGGTTCTCCCTTGTCCACTTTACTAGTTACATCCTCAAAAGGAATTCTGGAAGATTTGTCCAGCATGATCACTGCACAAGGAATTGTGCCCATTAACTGCTGGATGGGTCAGATGTGAACGGGCGGGGGGGAGGGGGGTATAGAGTAGAACCCAGTTCCACCAGGATCTCCGTGTAAAGAGTGAAGCTGAATTCTGTTGGGGCAAAGGGCAAATCCTCTGCTCCACTCCACACCCCCCACTCTCCACATCAATGGAGTGAGTCTGGAGTGTCACAGGGCTGTGCTCCCCTTTCTTCAAAGCTCTCCCTGGAGTAACAACAACAACGTGTATTTATATAGTGCCTTTAGCAAAGAAAAACGTCCTGAAGTGCTTCACAGGAGACAAAAAAATTTACACCGAGCAGCATAAGGAGAAATTGGGGCAGGTGACCAAAAGTTTGGTCAAAGAGGTAGGTTTTAAAGAGCATCTTAAAGAAGGAAAGAGAGGTGGAGAGGTTTAGGCAGGGAGTTCCAGAGCTTGGGGCCTAGGCAACAGAACGCACAGCCACCAATGGTTGAGTGATTATAATCAGGGATGCTCAAGAGAGCAGAATTATAGGAGCGCAGACAGACATCTCGGGGGGTTGTGGGGCTGCAGGAGATTAGAGAGATAGGGAGGGGCGAGGCCATGGAGGGATTTGAAAATAGGGATGAGAATTTTGAAATTGAGCCGTTGCTTAACCGGGTGCCAATGTCGGTCAATGAACAAGGGGGGTGATGGGTGAGTGGGGCTTGGTGCCAGATAGGACAAGGGCAGCCGAGTTTTGAATGACCTGAAGTTTACGAAGAGTAGAACGTTGAGGCCAGCCAGGAGTGTGTTGGAATAGTCAAGTCTCGAGGTAACAAAGGCATGGATGAGGGCTTCAGCAGCAGATGAGCTGAGGCAGGGGCGGAGACAGGCAATGTTACAGAGATAGAAATAGGCGGTCTTAGTTATGCTGCGGATATGTGGTCCAAATTTGCACTCAGAGCACCCTTTTCAAGCTTCAGTGGGAGCTCTGGTCAGCTGATAACATGATCACTGCACAAGGAATTGTGCCCATTAACTGCTGGATGGGTCAGATGTGAACGGGCGGGGGGGAGGGGGGTATAGAGTAGAACCCAGTTCCACCAGGATCTCCGTGTAAAGAGTGAAGCTGAATTCTGTTGGGGCAAAGGGCAAATCCTCTGCTCCACTCCACACCCCCCACTCTCCACATCAATGGAGTGAGTCTGGAGTGTCACAGGGCTGTGCTCCCCTTTCTTCAAAGCTCTCCCTGGAGTAACAACAACAACGTGTATTTATATAGTGCCTTTAGCAAAGAAAAACGTCCTGAAGTGCTTCACAGGAGACAAAAAAATTTACACCGAGCAGCATAAGGAGAAATTGGGGCAGGTGACCAAAAGTTTGGTCAAAGAGGTAGGTTTTAAAGAGCATCTTAAAGAAGGAAAGAGAGGTGGAGAGGTTTAGGCAGGGAGTTCCAGAGCTTGGGGCCTAGGCAACAGAACGCACAGCCACCAATGGTTGAGTGATTATAATCAGGGATGCTCAAGAGAGCAGAATTATAGGAGCGCAGACAGACATCTCGGGGGGTTGTGGGGCTGCAGGAGATTAGAGAGATAGGGAGGGGCGAGGCCATGGAGGGATTTGAAAATAGGGATGAGAATTTTGAAATTGAGCCGTTGCTTAACCGGGTGCCAATGTCGGTCAATGAACAAGGGGGGTGATGGGTGAGTGGGGCTTGGTGCCAGATAGGACAAGGGCAGCCGAGTTTTGAATGACCTGAAGTTTACGAAGAGTAGAACGTTGAGGCCAGCCAGGAGTGTGTTGGAATAGTCAAGTCTCGAGGTAACAAAGGCATGGATGAGGGCTTCAGCAGCAGATGAGCTGAGGCAGGGGCGGAGACAGGCAATGTTACAGAGATAGAAATAGGCGGTCTTAGTTATGCTGCGGATATGTGGTCCAAATTTGCACTCAGAGCACCCTTTTCAAGCTTCAGTGGGAGCTCTGGTCAGCTGATAACTGACGCAAGTCCTTCTGAGCTTCTTGCGAAGAGTGCACCAGGGGTAGGTGATTGATGCTGGAGGCAAATCGCTTACTTGCTTCCAAGCGGCCTTCTCTGTACGGCAAATAAGGAGAGAAGAACAGACCTTTTGATGGGCGTTCCCTGGGCTCTCCTACCACTCTCGGAATGGCATGGTGCCAGTCTGGGTGTCCTCCTGGTGCATCGGGACAGATGCCTCTAATTGACCCGAGGAGACATGTGCCACCCCAACCTTCTCCCCACTGCCCACCGAGCATGCAGGTGAACAGGTCCCTGTCTGGGCCTCCTCACTTTCTCCTCTACTCCGCTGCACTTCCAGCAATGGAGAGGGACTCCCAGAAATGTTGGAGCTGCGTATTTAAAGCGTGGCCAACGAATATCAGGGGCGGGGGGGAAGCATCAGCGCTTGCAATGTTTCTGCCTATACCTCGAAGGCGTGCAGAGTCATTGAGGAGTATCACTTGGCACTGGGGTTGGCAAGCAGTGTGATGTCCCATCGAGACAGCTGCCTGACATCCCTTCATACTGCGTGCAGTGTGAAAGAAACAATCGCACAGGGGACTTGAACATTTGGCCAGGCAATTGCTGGATCATTTAGGAAATTTCCTGAGACTAATCCCCATCCCTCCCCCAAGCATAAATTCCAGGCGTTCCAGTGATTTGTTTTTTTATTAAATACTTTTCTTTTCTCACTCTTTCATCAGAAAGAGGGACGCCAGTTTTGGGACGACAGCACGTAATCCAGGCTGATAGTCCCTGTGCAGTATGGAGGGAGTGCTGCGCTCTTTCGGATGCGACATTAAACCGAAGGCCCATCTTCCCCCTCCAATGGACGTAAAAGATACCATGGCACTGTATTGAAGAAGATCAGGGCATCTAGCCCCGGTTTCTTGGTCAATATTTATCCCTCAACCAATATCACTAAAGCAGATTATCTGGCTATTATCACATCGTTGTTTGTGGGAGCTTGCTGTGCGCAAATTGTCTGCCGCGTTTTCTACATTGCAACCGTGATTACGCTTCAAAAGTACTTCATTGGCTGTAAATCAATTTGAGACATCCGGCGCTATATAAATGCAAGTCTTTCTTTCTGTGGACTGCAAAACGTTCTCATTTCGGGGGAAAACTCTCCCAAGAATGTCATAGCACAGCCTGACTCCCACTGAAGCCCCCTTGACTCAGAGATGTACCTTGGTTACAGAAGGGCGCCGTCTGCAGTGTCAGTGAGGCATTATTCAATCTCCCACACCAACAACCCGACTCCTCTTTGTGGCCTGATTGGTTGAGATTCCCAATTAATGCCATATTGCCTTGGAGCCCAGTGGTGGCTGAGCCAAGCACAATCAAACCCATTTCACATCAGGCCATTATAGTCAACAGAAAGAGAAGGCGTTCAGCTCATCAGTCCGCGGCTGAATTTCACCCCTCGTCCAGAATTGAAAAGTCTGAGTCTGTCCCACTGAGATCCTGCTAATTTGGATGGGCTTGATTGTTTGAGAGAGTATTGAGACTTGACTAGGATTTGTCAGATCGGAAATGTCTGAACCAGGGAGATTGGGTATTGACTGTAATGTTTAACTCAGTGGATATGGTTTTGAATAGATTGTACTGATCTCTTTAAAATTGTATACCGCTCTTGTGGGTTCAAGTACCACTCGAGAGACTTGAGCTCAAAAATCCAGGCTGACACTCCAGTGCAGTGCTGAGGGAGCGCTGCACTGTCGCAGGTGCCGTCTTTCAGATGAAATGTGAAACCGGGCCCCCTCTGCTCTCTCAGGTGGATGTAAAAGATCCCATGGCACTATTTTGAAGAAGCACAGGGGAGTTATCCCTGGTGACCTGGCCAATATTTATTCTTCAACCAACATCATTACCAACAGATTACCTGGTCATGATCACAAATCTTTTTGGTGGGAGCTTGCTGTATGTAAATTATCTGGCGCGTTTCCGACATTGCAACTGTGACTGCACTTCAAAAAGGTACTTCATTGGCTGTAAAGCACTTTGGGACATCCTGAGGTCATGAAAGGCGCTATATAAATGCAAGTCTTTCTCTCTTTTCTCCTTTAAGACGCTCCTTAAACCCTACTTCTTTGACCAAGGTCAACTAATGTCGCTAATGTCTCCTTCTTAGGGTCGGTATCCATTCTCGTTTGATTACATTCCTTTAAAGTCCCACGGGACATTTATAATATTAAAAGCACTGTTTAAAGTGTCTGCTGATTGGAATACCACAGGACATTTTGTGAGTCAATGGTGGTGGGCGGTGATAGCCCGCCCCGGCGTGCTTGGGGAATACTCAGCATTCAGGCACAATGGAGGAGTGCAGTGCTGTGATGCCACCACACTTTCTTTTACATTGCCCTTGGATTTGCAGGGCTCCAGAATATCTACCTCGCTGTGTCACCCACACTCAACATCTCTTCAACTTAACACGTCCCTTGTCACAGCAGCTCGGGATGCACCACATTCCACAAAAGCCAACACAATCACTTTGTTGCTCAGCAACCAGCCAGCTGATCTCATGACCGATCTTGCTTGCAAGCAAACTAAAGCGGGCCAGGCAGGTTTTAAAGGGTTAACAAACCAAGCCAGCACGTTGCCTGCTGTTACTTGCAATGGGCTCATTGACCAGCAGGTGTCAGGTTAAGACTGTGTGAAGCTCTTCCCACATCACGCATCGTAACAAAGTCCGGCACCAAGCCTTTACCAACAAGGATCAGGAGCGAGCATTATTTCAAATATTGGGTGGGGGAGCAGAAATTCTCATGCTGACAGCCAAATATTTCCCTTCTTTAATTAATGTAGTGTCTGAATGAACAAAATGTGCTCAGTATAACAAGCTGTTCTTGTTTTCCCTAAAGTGACATATATTTGGGGGAAAAAATATTCATTGGATGCAGGAATCATTACTCAAATTTGTTTCAAAAAGAAAACAATTCCTTAGTGAAGCTAATGAAATATTCTGACCCAGTGTTAGTTAGGTCAGTGATACACCAACAGACTGTATAATCCATAAGCTCGATGAGTAAATTGTTTCACAAGATAGAAACAGAGATATATCTACATAGAGATAGACACAGAGTAATATCCACACACAGATAGACTCAGAATAATATCCACACACAGATAGACACAAAGTAATATCTACAGGGTGTTTGAAGACCAGGCCCTCAAAACTGCCACCAAGCTCATGGTCTACAGGGCTGTAGTAATACCCGCCCTCCTGTATGGCTCAGAGACATGGACCATGTACAGTAGACACCCCAAGTCACTGGACAAATACTACCAACGATGTCTCCTCAAGATCCTACAAATCCCCTGGGAGGACAGACGCACCAACGTTAGCGTCCTCGACCAGACCAACATCCCCAGCATTGAAGCACTGACCACACTCGATCAGCTCCGCTGGGCAGGCCACATTGTCCGCATGCCAGACACGAGACTCCCAAAGCAAGTGCTCTACTTGGAACTCCTTCACGGCAAGCGAGCCAAAGGTGGGCAGCGGAAACGTTACAAGGACACCCTCAAAGCCTCCCTGATAAAGTGCAACATCCCCATTGACACCTGGGAGTCCTTGGTCAAAGACCGCCCTAAGCGGAGGAAGAGCATCCAGGAGGGTGCTGAGCACCTCGAGTCTCGTCGCCGAGAGCATGCAGAAATCAAGCGCAGACAGCGGAAAGAACATGCGGAAAACCAATCCCACCCAACCCTTCCCTCAACGACTATTTGACCCACCTCTGACAGAGACTGTGGTTCTCGTATTGGACTGTTCAGCCACCTAAGGACTCATGTTAAGAATGGAAGCAAGTCTTCCTCGATTCCGAGGGACTGCCTATTATGATGATGAATATCTACACAGAGATAGATAGAGATATATCTATACACAGACAGACACAGAGATATATCTATACAGAGGTAGCTACAGAGATATGTTTACACAGAGATAGATACAGAGGTATATCTATGTCTAAGTGCCTCTTCCTCTGCAGAACGTTGAGCAGTTGGTGTCAGAGGAGGCAGTATAGATCTGGCAAATTCCAAAAGAACAGCAAAAAAATAAGGAACGACGTCACAGGATATCAGGTAGGTGATTGGTTGGTGAGTATTAACTTATTTTTTCTCCACTGTAACTCGATAAACTAATTAATATAACTATAAATAATCATTTGTATAAAGACTTTAACTAAGAGAGCGAGAGAAGCGGCTGGAGTTAAAGGTAGACCCTACTTTTAAGATACTCTGTGACCAGGCGCGCCGAAAGTACCAACACCGGTGAACTTCCCTTGCAGGTTCATGGCGGCAGTAAACGCTAATGGCGTGACCTTCTGGGACACGGAGATCATGACGGTATCCGGTGCGCAACGCCCCGGATGCAAACTTCGATTTCACCCCGTGCAGCCTCGCCGGGTGTCAACACCGGCAGCTGTAGGAGGCCTTGTGAGAGAGGCCGGTGCTTGGGGAACGGGAGTTAGAAGGATTGCCAGTGAGGAAGCGGAAAAAATGTTATTCAGCCCCCAGCACATTTTTTTTCTAATTTTCTTCGATCGCGAGTGATCAGCCCTGCAGTCTGCGGGTGCTGTCGCCACGCAGGAGATTCGATTTCTGGAAGAGCCTGCAGCGATGGCCCTTCCCTTTAAGGGAGGGGAGGAGCCTCTGATCCCGGCAGCGCTGCACGGGACATTGGGTAGCGCTCTGCCACTACCGCCCCCTCTTGCCTGGTTTAGCGCTCGGAGGGAAGTAGTAGTGCTTGGTTTAGTGCTCCAGATTCTGGGATCAAGCATTGGAGCCGTTGGTGTTCGCTGCGGAGAATCAGAGGGTGGAGCTCTGCCTGGCAAGTGGCAGGAGGCCCTCATCGCAAGTCTTCCGCACCATGTGGAGGGAAGTAGCAAGGTCAGGGGGATAGGGCAGCTCGGGGGCCAGCTCCCCGGAGGGCGAGTTCTGCAGCACAGGACTCAGATGAGGACCTCGATGGGGCCTTTAGAAGAAGGGTGATGGGCATTGCACATGGAGATGATAGGTTCAATGGCAAGGGTGCCCGAGAGTATCTCGGCAATGATATGGAGCATGGAGAAGTCCACCTTTAGCATTGCACAGAGCTCTGTGCACATCGTGGAGTCCATCATTTCCAGTCTGCAAAGGATGGCGGACTCCCAGAGAGACACTGGTGACCCAGACCTGATGCCACATGTGATGGGCGAAGCGATGCAACGTTTCAGAGCTGCAATGCCGTCTATGTTTGATGACATCCAATCTCAGACTGCTCTCGTGCAGTCTCAGCTTGATGCTATGCAAGCTCTGACTGCTGCCGTCGTCGCTGGATCCGCTACAGTCGACCAGAGATCTCACGGTGTCGCAGCAGGCCACCAACCTGTGCTCCAGCAGATTGGTAGGGATGCTGAGGTGCTGCCCCGGGGGAGTGGCACTGGGTCAGTGGAGCAGGAACCCGCTATTCTCTCTCAGAAGGACAGCATTCCTCGTCCCACCACTGCCACTCCGCTGTTGCCCTTGTCTATGCCTGTCATCCAGGCACCCCAGACTGCTGTCGTTCTTGCTGAGATGGTGCAGTCTGCAGCCGGGCCTTCCAGGTCCAGAGCTGGATGAGGGCATTCTGCAAGGCCATCGGAAGTCTCCCGCAACGACAGTCAGCAGCCCTTCATCAGCCCCGCTGCAGCCCCTGGAACAACACTTTATAGGAGCACCAGAATAGGCAAAGGCACAGTAACAACAGGCACTAAGGGATTTGACAAGGGTGACTATTTTGTGTATAAATATGTGTTCACTGATCTTGATAAATTTATTAATGCACTTAGCATTTTTTTGTGGTGTCTGTTATTTCAGCTTTGCGGAGCGATGTAGCCTGCGAAAAGGATGGAATGATGGGAAGGTGGTGAGCAAAAGGGATCTGGGGTTTAATTCATTCTGGTGTGAGACTGGGGGCCTGTTTGGAGGAGGTGGCAGAGTTCTGTGACCAGCTCCTTCATGCGACGGAGCCATCTAATACACGGCTCCTCGCTTAATTGAAGGTAAGAGAAGTGCTTTCAGAACATCCTTGGAGGATAAGGCCTCCTAGCGAGAGCCCTGATGTCCCTTCTCATCTCTCTGCACACATGTTCCCGCTGTAGATCCTGGAGGGCAAGGTGGCATGCCAGTATAACTCATATTAATGTTCCCAAGTGCAGCGGTTTGAATTTTTGAAGAATAAATGTAGCTAGTTTTTAGTTGCCACAACAGTCCTGATACAAAAGAACCGTGAAATGATTGAATGAAACTGTTGAACTATGTGAAACTGAAACTGCACTAACCTGACAGCTGCGAGTCATTACTGATAATCCCTTTAAATAACAACCCTGGAGCCGGCTTCTTGGTGCTTCATGCCAGCTTTCCCTGTCAGTGTTTACTCCAGGTGCTCAGGTAAGTGGCGAGAATCAATTTTGCAGATCGGGCAGTCAGTGAGCATTGCATACACACTGACGTCACTATCCACCTGGCATTGACATTCCCGGCCATACCACTTACCAGCTGTGCTACAGGGTGGCGGGGGGGATGGGGTGGGGGGGCACGGAGGCGTGCAGGATTTGGCGTGCGCCACTGGATTCGCCTTGTCCCGCCAATACTGCTCTAGCACCCCAACAGCGCCATCTGCTGGAGCTAACGGGTGGTGCTAAGGGAATGATGTTTTCAGCCCATTTCTGTAAGTTGGTTAATAGTCCAATAATAGAGGCATGGCAGGGCAGCTCAGTCCCGTGGAATGCACATCCCGTGCCATGTGGGAAGTCCTGGACAACCACATGTGCAGGAAGTATCGTCGGCTGGAGGAGCTTGCGCTCCGGGTTTCGGAGCTTGAGCAGCAGCTGGCATCACTGCGGTGCATCCGCGAGGCTGAGAGCTTCGTGGATAGTACGCTTCAGGAGGTGGTCACCCCGCAGCACCCGAGTGTGCAGGCAGAGAGGGATTGGGTGACCACCAGATGGACAAGGAGGTCCAGGCAGGTAGTGCAAGAGTCCCCTGAGTGCATCTCGCTCTCCAATCAGTATTCAGTGCTGAATACAGGTGGGGGCAATGGTTCCTCTGGGGAGTATAGCCAGAGCCAAATACACGGCACCACGGGTGGTTCAGCTGCACAGCGGGGGAGGAAGAAGATTGGGAAAGCAATAGTGGTAGGGGCTTCGATAGCTAGGGGAACTGATAGGTGTTTCTGCGGCCATAGATGTGACTCCAGGATGGTATGTTGCCTCCCAGGTGCCAGGGTCAAGGATGTCACTGAGCAGCTGCAGAACATTCTGAGGGGAAGGGTGAACAGCCAGAGGTCGTGGCCCTTATCGATATCGATGACATAGGTAGAAAGAGGGATAAGGTCCTGCAAGTAGAATTTAGGAAGCTAGGAAAGAGATTAAAAAGCAGGACCTTAAAGGCAGTAATCTCTGGATTACTCCCAGTGCCACAAGCCAGTGAGTATAAGAATAGGAGGATAGAACAGATGAATGGGGGGCTGGAGATGGTGCAGGAGGAAGGGCTTCAGATTCCTGGGGCATCAGGGCCAGTTCTGGGGGAGGAGGGACCTGTACAGGCTGGACAGATTGTATCTCAACAGAGCCGGTACCGATATTCTCTCCTCTTTATAGGCAGCCCGTTGTTTGATTACAGTTTTGCCTAACAATCTTTGATTCCAATTTACCTGGGCCAGATCTGTTCTCAACCCACTGAAATTGGCCTTCCTCCAATTAAGTATTTGTATTCTAGATTGCTCCCTGTGCTTTTCCACAGCCTTCTAATACTATGATCACTGTTCCTTAAATGTTCCCCTACTAATACTTGCTCCACTTGACTCACCTCATCCCCCAGAACCAGATCCAGCAATGCCTCCTTCCTCATTGGCCCGGAAACATACTGATCAAAAAAGTTCTCCTGAACACACTTGAGAAATTCTTCTCCCACTCTGCCCTTTACACTATTATGATCCCAGTCTATATTAGGATAGTTGAAGTCCCCCATTATCACCACTCTATAGTTCACGTACCTCTCTGTAATTTCTCTGCAAATTTGCTCCTCTATATACTTCCCACTAGTTGGTGGCCTGTAGAATACACCTAGTAGTGTAATGGCCCCTCTATTCATTCTTAAATCTAACAAAACAGATTCTATTCCTGACCCCTCCAAGACAACCTCTCTCTCCAGCACGAACATTCTCCTTACCCAATACTGCCACACCACCTCCTTTCTTTCCTTCCCTCTCTTTCCTGAACATCTTATATCCAGGAATATTTAATACCTAATCCTGACCTTTTTTGAGCCAGGTCTGTTATCGCCACAACATCATATTCCCATGTGGCTCTTTGCGCCTGATGCTCACCAACTTTATTTACCACACTTTGTGTATTTACACACATGCACTGTAAACCTATCTTCGACTTTCTTGTATTCGCACTTAGTCTAACCCCACCTAATACCGTACTATTTCTTACTCTAGTGCTATCTGCCTCTGCCAATCCTTTGTGCACTTTACTTTTCCTTTCTAATACTACATCCTGGTGTCCCCATCCCCCTGCCAAATGAGTTTAAATCCTCGCCAACAGCTCGGGTCATTTTTTCTGGCAAGCCTATTATTCGGCCGGCGGGACACGATGGGCCGAAATGGCCTCCTTCTGCGCTGTAAGTTTCTATGTTTCTCTGTTTCTATGTTTCTATGAGGGACTTCAATTATGTGGATAGATTAGAGAAGCTGGGGTTGTTCTCCTTATAGCAGAGAAGGTTGAGAGGAGATTTTATATAGAGGTTTTCAAAGTCATGATGGGTCGAGACAGAGTAGATAGAGAAGAACTGGTCCCATTAGAGGAAGGGCTGAGAGAGATACAGAGATATATCTACACACAGATAGATACAGAGATATATCTACATAGAGATAGATACAGAGATATATCTGCACACAGATAGATACAGAGATATATCTACACAGATAGATACAGATATATATGCACACACAGATAGATACAGAGATATATCTACATAGAGATAGATACAGATATATATGCACACACAGATAGATACAGAGATATATCTACACAGATAGATACAGAGATATATCTACATAGATAGATACAGAGATATATCTACACACATTACAACAGTGACAACACGTCAAAAGTACTTCATTGGCTGTATTGCGCTTTTAGACGTCCAGTGGTCATGAAAGGTGCTATATAAATCCAAGTCTTTTTTTCCTTTTCAGAGATAGCTACCGAGTTATATCTACACAGAGATATATCTACACACAGATGGATACAGAGATATATCTACACATAGATAGATACAGAGATATATCTACACACAGATAGATACAGAGATATATCTACACAGAATACATTCTCCATGGGAACGGTAGGAAAGTGGTACTGTTACGGGACTAGTCATCCAGAGGCTGAAACTAATGATCCAGAGTTGTGAGTTAAAATCATGGCAGCTGGTGAATTTAAATTCAGTTAGTTAAAAATTCAGGAATTAAAAAGCCAGTGTCAGTAATGGTGACTGTGATATCTTCTGTACGACATCATAAACACACAGACTACAAGATAGCTCTACCGAAACCTTGTCATGTGACCTGGTCACATGACCCTTTTATTATTATCCCATCAGTCTACTCTCAATCTTCTTCTTCTTCTTAGGCGGTCCCTTGTATCGAGGGTGAATTGCTTCCATTCCAAAAAGGGATGAGTTCACAGGTATTTCAATGAAGGACCTAATATTCCAGGTCCCGAACTAGTTATTGAAGGGTGGAAGATGCCTGTGCGTGGATTTTTTTAACATGTGGTGGCCGTTGCACACAGCCACCACACGGGATTGACAGAGCTCGGTCTGGATCCAGTGGCAAGGGTTAACCAAGATAACTGGGGAACAACTCTGCTGCACGGACCTCGTGCTCACACAAATCGCAGTGTGGGCTGGCCCATGCTGCCGCTGGGCCCTCGCCTCTTCTGGCCCCGAACTCTCGCCTCTCCTGGGTGTTGGGTTGGGCTGGGTGTGGGGTGTTGGGGAAAGGTTGGGTTGTGGTGTGTGCAGTTAGTGTGAGGAGTGGGGTTGGGTGTGAGTGGGTTGGGTTGAGGTGAGTGAGGTGATGTGTATGGGGTTGTGGTGTGGGGTTGGGCTGGGTGTGGGGTGTTGGGGAGAGGTTGGGTTGTGGTGTGTGCAGTTAGTGTGAGGAGTGGGGTTGGGTGTGAGTGGGTTGGGTTGAGGTGAGTGAGGTGATGTGTATGGGGTTGTGGTGTGGGGTTGGGCTGGGTGTGGGGTGTTGGGGAGAGGTTGGGTTGTGGTGTGTGGTGTTTGAGTTAGGTTGGGGTGAAGGAGCAGCGAGAGATTGTACAGCAATGTGATCAGGGCCCAGGAGAGGCGTGAGCTCTCAATATTCTGCAAAGTGATGGAAGATGTTGCCGACAGTGCAATCAATTGTCACTTGCTCACCAATAACCGGCTCACCGATGCTCAGTTTGGGTTCCACCAGGACCACTCGGCTCCAGATCTCATTACAGCCTTGGTCCAAACATGGACCAAAGAGCTGAAGTCCAGAGGTGAGGTGCGAATGACTGCCCTTGACATCAAGGCAGCATTTGACTGAGTGTGGCATCAAGAAACCCTAGTAAAACTGAAGCCAATGGGAATCAGGGGGATAATTCCACTCGTTGGAGTCATACCTAGCACAAAGGAAGATGGTTGTAGTTGTTGGAAGTCAATCATCTCAGTCCCAGGACATCGCTGCAGGAGTTCCTCATGGCTGTGTCCTAGGCCCAATCACCTTCAGCTGCTTCATCAATGAACTTCCCTCCATCATAAGGTCAGAGGTGGGGATGTTCGCTGATGATTGCACAGTGTTCAGTTCCATTCACAACTCCTCAGATAATGGAGCAGTCCATGCCCGCATGCAGCAAGACCTGGACACCATTCAGGCTTGGGCTGATAAGTGGCAAGTAACATTTGGGCCACAAGTGCCAGGCAATGACCATCTCCAACAAGAAAGCATCTAACCACTGCTGCTTGATTTTCAACAACATTAACATCATCGAATCCCCCACCATCAACACCCTGGGGGTCAACATTGACCAGAAAGATAACTGGTCTAGCCACATAAATACTGTGGCCACAAGAGCAGGTCAGAGGCTGGTTATTTTGCAGTGAGTGTCTCACCTCCTGACTTCCCAAAGCCTTTCCACCATCGACAAAGCACACGTCATGATTGTGATAGAATACTCTCCACTTGCCTGGATGAGTGCAGCTCCAACAACACTCAAGAAGCTCAACGCTATCCAGGACAAAGCAGTCTGCTTGATTGGCACCCCATCCACCACCTTAAATGTTTGTTCCCTCCGCCACTGGTGCACTGTAGCTGCATCTACAAGATGCACTGCTGCAACTCATCAAGGCTCTTTGACAGCACCTCTACCACCTAGAAGGGCAAGGGCAGCAGTTGCATGGGAACCATTTCCTGCACGTTCCCCTCCAAGTCACACACCACACTGACTTGGAAATATATCGGCGTTCCTTCATCATTGCTGGGTCAGAATCCTGGAACTCCCTCCCTAACAGCACTGTGGGAGCACCTTCACCACACGGACTGCAGCAATTTTAGAAGCTGGCTCACCACCACCTTCTCAAGGGACAATTAGGGATGGGCAATAAATGCTGACCTTGCCAGGGACGTTCATATGCCAGGAAAGAATTTTAAAAAGATAGACACAGAGATATATCTACACAGAGATGGATACAGAGATGTATCCACACAGAGATGGAATCAGAGATATATCTACGGGGTGATAGATACAGAGATATATCTACACAGAGTTAAATACAGAGATATATTTAAACAGAGATATATCTAAACAGATAGAAACAGAGACATATCTCCATAGAGATAGATACACGAGATATATCGGCACAGATAGTTGCAGAGATGGGACTTCGTATCCACAAGGACTGTGTGGTAGTCACAGATGCATTCGCGACAGGTAGATTGGTAAGGATGAGGTCAATTAGATTTGTCTCTCGTGTTGGTTCTCTCACCACCTGCCACAGGACCAGTCTGACAGCTATGTCCTTCAAGACTCAGACAGCTCGGTCAGTAGTGGTGCTACTGAGCCACTCTTGGTGATGGACATTGAAGTCCTCCACCCAGATGACATTTTGTGCCCTTGCTACTCTCAGTGCTTCTTCCAAATGGTGTTCAACATGGAGGAGTACTGATTCATCAGCTGAGGAAGGGCAGGAGGTTTCATTGCCCATGCTTGACCTGAAGCTATGACACTTCATGGGGTCCAGAGTCAGTGTTGAGGACTCCCAGGGCCACTCCCTCCCGACTGTGCTGCCACCCCTGGTGGATCTGTCCTGCCGGTGGGACAGGACATACCCAGGGATTGTGACAGAGGAACCTGAGACTTTGGCTGAAAGGTATGATTCTGTGAGTATGACTATGTGACTATGTCAGGCTGTTGCGTGACTAGTGTGTGGGACAGTTCTCCCAATTTTGACCCACGTTTCCAGGGAGTCGAAATTCGGTTTCTTACGCCACCCGTTACAGCTGGAGAGGGGCAGCTAACAGACAGCTAATTGCTTACCGTCGGCAGTGACCGGGTTCCTTGGCTCCCAGAAAATGTAGTTGGGCGGTGGGGGCTGCAGCAAGATGTACCGCTGAGCACCCGGCCGCTATCCATGTGGTGACATCATCGAGCGTGCAACGCCCCCTTGCCGCCGCAGCTGGGAAATTCAGTGAGTGCGGTGACCTTAGCCTGGGAAAGGTGACGGGATATCGGGAGTCCCGGGGCTGAGCTAAGTGGTTATGTTTATTCTGTTTTAGGATTTATTTATTAACGGGACCAATGGGGAAGTGTGGATGTGGGTAAGGGAAATTGTTGGAAATTTCTTTTGCTATCGAATGCCGGCAGCCTACCGTGGGGAAATTCAGTCGGCCTCCTGAGACGCTGCTCCATTGGAGTCCGAGGGTCAGTGTGCAATGCCACTTTTAGCGTTGCTCTCTCATCTTTGGCCCGCAAATCTGAATTTTGCACAGTTTGATGATGGGCGTTAAAATCAGCACTCTGCCGGTGTCACCGCCTCAAAAACGGCAGGAGCGAATTTCGACCCCCAGATGTTATTGAGGAGGGCTTTTCAGGGTGACTGGGCTGGGTGTGTCACTGCTGCTTCCGAAACCGCTGCACAGTTCGATGATGGGCGGTCCGTTCGATTTTATTCCTATTCTTGTATATCGTAGTGGTTTGTTACAACAGATTGGCTTGCTGGGCAAATTCAGACAGCAGGTTAGAGTCACATATAGGCCAGAACCGGTAAGGACAGCAAACTTCCTTCCTCATAGGGCATTAGTGAACCGGCTGGGTTTTGTAAAAACAACAATCTGGTAGTCTCACGGTCACCATTATTAACCCTAGATTTTTATTCCAGTTTTATTTAATTAACTGAATTGACATTCCCCAGTTGCCGTGGTGCGATTTGAACTCACGTCTCTGGATCATTAGTCTGACCTCTGGATTACTAGTCCAGTAAGATATCCACTATGCGACCATTCCTCTAAATATAATATATGAGCTGCTATGGGATGTGATAGGGTGCTGCACAAATGAAAGTCAATAATTGGTCCTAAAATTCTGGTCAGAGGCTTCCTTCGGACGAACACCTCTGACCCGGAATGTCTGTACGAATGTACCTACCTGGTGATCCCGGAGGTCCTTCGATTCCGGTCGGAGGCCGAGATTCGACGTGTAATATACGGGGAGTGGACTTCAGCATACACATGACAATACTGGAGTCACGTGGGCCTGGACCACCAATCACGGTGCAGTCTTCTCATTGATAGTAATGGGAACTCCGTTTCTCCAAGTTCCATTATTATCAATGAGAATAACCCCCCTAAAGCACAACATAATAAATAAAAAAAACTCATATATTTAAAATTAATTGAAATTAAAGTTAATTAAATGTTTAAGAAAAAATATATATTTTTTGGATTTTTATAAATATGATTTAATAGGGTTTAAAATAAACTTACCTTTATGGACAGGGTTTATACTCTAAAAATGTGTATTTAAATTTAATTTTTATATGTTTAAAAACTCTTACACTGGTAAAAGAAAGCTATGCAGACGCAACATGGATTCATGAAGGGGAAATCATGTTTAACTAATTTACTGGAATTCTTTGAGGATATAACGAGCATGGTGGATAGAGGTGTACCGATGGATGTGGTGTATTTACATTTCCAAAAGGCATTCGATAAGGTGCCACACAAAAGGTTACTGCAGAAGATAAAGGTATGCGGAGTCAGAGGAAATGTATTAGCATGGACAGAGAATTGGCTGGCTAACAGAAAGCAGAGAGTCGGAATAAATGGGTCCTTTTCGGGTTGGAAATCGGTGGTTAGTGGTGTGCCACAGGGATCGGTGCTGGAACCACAACTGTTTACAATATACATAGATGACCTGGAAGAGGGGACAGAGTGTAGTGTAACAAAATTTGCAGATGACACAAAGTTTAGTGGGAAAGCGGATTGTGTAGAGGACACAGAGAGGCTGCAAAGAGATTTAGATAGGTTAAGCGAATGGGCTAAGGTTTGGCAGATGGAATACAATGTCGGAAAATGTGAGGTCATCCACCTTGGGAAAAAAAACACAGTAAAAGGGAATATTATTTGAATGGGGAGAAATTACAACATGCTGTGGTGCAGAGGGACCTGGGGGTCCTTGTGCATGAATCCCAAAAAGTTAGTTTGCAGGTGCAGCAGGTAATCAGGAAGGCGAATGGAATGTTGGCCTTCATTGCGAGAGGGATGGAGTACAAAAGCAGGGAAGTCCTGCTGCAACTGTATAGGGTATTGGTGAGGCCGCACCTGGAGTACTGCGTGCAGTTTTGGTCACTGTCCTTAAGGAAGGATATACTGGCTTTGGAGGGGGTACAGAGACGATTCACTTGGCTGATTCCAGAGATGAGGGGGTTACCTTATGATGATAGATTGAGTAGACTGGGTCTTTACTCGTTGGAGTTCAGAAAGATGAGGGGTGATCTTATAGAAACATTTAAAATAATGAAAGGGATAGACAAGATAGAGGCAGCGAGGTTGTTTCCGCTGGTCGGGGAGACTAGAACTAGGGGGCACAGCCTCAAAATACGGGGGAGCCAATTTAAAACCGAGTTGAGAAGGAATTTCTTCTCGCAGAGGGTTGTGAATCTGTGGAATTCTCTGCCCAAGGAAGCAGTTGAGGCTAGCTCATTGAATGTATTCAAGTCACAGATAGATAGATTTTTAACCAATAAGGGAATTAATGGGAATTACGGGGAGTGGGCGGTTAAGTGGAGCTGAGTCCACGGCCAGATCAGCCATGATCTTGTTGAGTGGCGGAGCAGGCTCGAGGGGCTAGATGGCCTTCTCCTGTTCCTAATTCTTATGTTCTTATGTTCTTATGTTTTACCAGGGCATAAAAGTTTGAAGGACATTCGCTGGGCATGAGTTGGGCAAATAGCCCAATCTCTCACGTGTGGATGTCCTTCCTACAGGGATGCGGAGGATCTGTCAAGTGAAATCTTGAAAGATCGGAAAATTGCATGCCAAAAACCGGCTTCTGCGAGGCCTAGCCGAGTCCGTGCACACTCCGTACAGACCCGGCGAGGCGGGATTTTAGCCCCATTAATTCCGTATGTGCGAACAGTGGAACTCAAACAGGTATCTTGACTTCCCCTGTGACAACAGTCGATAGGTTTTTAACCTCCTTTATCTGTGTGATGCGTGAGGACAACAGTGCGGAGATTGGGTCAATGGTACAAAAGTGAATCATTAATCTGAATTACTTGTGCCTCAACACGCTGTGCCTAATGATATGTCATCTGATAGTAATCTCTAATCTGAGAGATTTATGAAAATATTTCTGATCTGTGATCGCCCTCCAAAAAGTAAGGTACGTACACTCAGTGGGCCCAAATTTGGCCAGTATAGATTTCTGGCGCAGAGGTGCGGAGCTTTTGTACAACTCCAAGGGCGGCAAAAATTTTCAGGCCGAGTTTGGCCACTCCCCAGCCTCTCCTCCATGGTGGCGTAGTGTGGCAACTGGATTCGGGGTTGGAGCCAGGGCCCGGCGCTCTGCCGGGACCCCTGCACATGCGCGCTCGAGTGTGTGTGCAAGCACAGTAGCTCCTAACCTCCAGAATCTGAGAGTGTGTGATGCAGGCTGTGTAGGAGGGGCCAACGCTCGCCGGCCCTATCCCGGGCCGAGTGGCCTGCCGCACAGATCGGACGCTGCCTTCCCTCACTGAGGGCTACAAGAGACAGGTTGGTGGGGGGAAGAGTTTTGATGGGGGGGGGGAGGGGAAGAGTTTTTTGGAGGGGAGGAGAAGAGTTTTGATGGGGGAGGGGGGTGGCGGTGGGGGGGAGAAAAGAATCTTCAAAGGTTTTCCAGTCCTTTAATACCTAGCTATCTTTACGAAAAATATACTCAGGCTGATAACACCTGCACCCTGTCATGTCTTGCTGCTTGGGATTTAAAAAAAAACTAGCCTTCCTATCATAACACTGCCATTTGGAGACTACCTGCGCTGATCTCTTAATTCACCGCAGGGTTTTTCAGAACGTAGAAAAGTAGCCAATCACTCTGGCCTAACTTAGATTGGAGTAAGTTTTAGTTTTAGCTGGCTAAACTTGCTTAAATGGCCAAATCAGGAGTAAGTGGCTGGTAACGCCCCCTTTTTGAAAAATAAAACTGAACTAAAAAACAACCAAACTAACTCACTTACACTGGAGTAACTTAAAAGGGAAGAATTGCGATTTTTAAGTTACTCCAAAAAAAATCTATTTGCTCCAAAAAAAACGGAACAACTCCTGGGAAAACTTGGGCCCATTAATAATGTAAGATATTAATTCTTAAGGCCCTATGTACTGTTGCTGATGTACAAACAAGGGCTGTTATGGCCCGCGTGTTCCATGACCACGAAAGAATATATTGTCATTAGGAGGTTTCTATATTTGGGAAGATTATATAGACAGTGACATTTTATTGGATGGCATTAACTCCAGAGGTGAACCAAGTACGTCTGACCTTCACTTCCACAGCTTCAGCGATAACTATAATATTTGTAACTATATAATTCCTAGTCATCGAGAAGCACTTCATACTGTGAATTATTCTTGTACGCTGTGCAGGCAAATATTCTGCAGCAGCAGCAGCCCATAAATAACCCTGAGATAAATGACCAGTTAATGGCCCAGAAATCCCAGCCTTCCCGGGTTCATACGCAGTGTGTACGGACCCGGGAAGGTATCGGAAAAGCCGGTTTTCGGCGTGCAATGCGCAAGCGCTGAAAGACGGCTTTTCCGATCTGTCAAGCTGGAGATTGACGGATCCAACATATCGCGCAAACGAAGACACTCCCACAGCAAGGACTGGGCTCTTTGCCCAACTCTTGCCCAGCAAATGTCCTTAAAACTCTTGCGCCTGGTAAAAGCAGGCGCATAGCCTGCATAAGAGTTTAAAAATATGTCAAAAACATATTAAAATAAAATTTTAAAATACATATTTATGTTAAAAACTCTGCCCACTCAGGTAATTTTATTTTAAACCATAATTAAAACATTTTTTTTAATTGGCAAATATATATTTTTTTCAAAAACATTTCTATCAACTTTAATTTCTATAGTGTATTTACGTGAGATGTTTTTTTTAATATTTTACGTGGTGTTTGGGTGTTTAGGGGGGGTTTCTCATTCATTGTAATTTACTAGGACTTACGAAACTCCTATTACTATGAATGAGAATATACTATACTTGATTGGCTGCCCAGAGCCATGTGACTCCAGCTCCAGCCCTGCGCACGTCCCGACATGCACGTGCTGCGACGCGCAGTCAGCGGAGGCCTCCGGATTGGGATCTCGCGTGGGCGCCCTTCTATTTTCTAGAATCCAGTCGAACGCCTGTGGGGGGGAGAAACCGGGATTTCTGGGCCAATGTGTTTCGTGATGACACTAAGTGCTGGAAACACTCAGCAAGTCAGGCAGCACCTGTGAAGCGAGAGAAACTGAGTTGACATTTCAGGACAGGTGAAAGGTCATCGTCCTGAAATGTTGGCGGTGACGTTAGCCTCACTCGCCAGCTGAGCAACCCATGGGATTGGGTGGATTACCGGCTTTACACTCCGCCCAATATTACTCTCAGTTGGCTACAGTGCGGTCGCTGTTATAATGTCGGACATGCACACACAGCAAGATCCCACATACAGCAATGTGCTGATGACCAGATGCTCACTGTTTTATGGGTCTTTCCCTCCAGACTTCTCCTCTTCTGTCTGGAAGTTGAACGGAGAATGGGCGGAAACGTGAATGGGGAGACCAGCATTCGGGAGCCCCGATGGTGCCACACTCCTGGAACCCGAGTGTGGAAGCAACGTGTTGAAGAAAGACTTACATTTATATAGCGCCTTTCACAATATCCCAAAGCACTTTACAGCCAATGAAGTACTTTTGAAATCAGCATAGGCAGTCCCTCAAAATCGAAGAAGACTTGCTTCCACTCTCAAAGTGAGTTCTCAGGTGACTGAACAGTCCAATACAGGAATTACAGTCTCTGTCACAGGTGGGACAGACAGTGGTTGAAGCAAAGGGTGGGGGAGTCTGGTTTGTCGCACGCTCCTTCCGCTGCCTGCGCTTGTTTTCTGCATGCTCTCGGCGACGAGACTCGAGGTGCTCAGCGCCCTCCCGGATGCACTTCCTCCACTTAGGGCGGTCTTTGGCCAGGGACTCCCAGGTGTCAGTGGGGATGTCGTATTTTATCAAGGAGGCTTTGAAGATGTCCTTGAAACGTCCAATGTTCCACACAGCGCAGCAAGCTCTCACAAACAGCAATGTGATAATGACCAGATCATCTGTTTTTAGGGATGGTGGTCGAGGAATAAATAGTGCCATGGGATCTTCTACGTCCACCTGGGTGGGTAGGCTGGGCCTCGGCTTAAGGTCACATATGAAAGACGGCACCTCCAACAGTGCAGCGCTCCCTTAGCACTGCTCTGGACTGTCAACTTAGAATTTGTGTTCGAGTCTCTGGAGTGGGACTTGAACCCACAACCTTCTGACTCAGAGGCACGAGCCACACCTGACATTGAGATACAGAATGTTCTCTTTTGTAACAGTAAGATCATATCGCTTCCACCAGAAGGGATTAATCACTCAAGAACAATGGGGATCAGGACATTACTATTACATCAAGGAGACACAAGATGTGCTGGCTCAGTTGCCTTAGGCTTAGTCAAGCTTTAACACGACCCTGGTACTTTGCTCACTGCACTGTGTACTGCAGCTGACCTATAACCAGGGTTAATGGAATGGTTTTAGAACCAAATGTCAGAGGCACACGCTAGAAATAAACAGAATGGGAGCAAAGCACTACCTCAGGCACACTGGGGCGGAAACCGATCTCTTCACCTTGATCTTTGATCTACATTTTAAAGACTTTTATGTCGAAGGCTTTCAAGGCAAAAAGCACAATAAACAGTGTTTTTATTATGAGGCTAGAGCCAGCATAACACCACCTGGTTCTTATCCACTCAGCAGCTGCCACCACTTATTGTTCACATCCTCATTCACAGCTCTTCACTTGTGACTGAGAACCTCAGAGATACACTTCGTGCAGAGAGCTTTTCAGAATTAACATATTTCAAGGAATCCTCGACCCAGTTGCAGTTCAGGAAAGATGCAAACATGGAATCTACATTCCTACATTCCTACATTACACAGTGACTATACTTTAAAAGTACTTCATTGGCTGTAAAGAGCTTCAGGATGTCCTGAGGTCAAGAAAGGGGCTATATAAATGCAAGAGTTTCTTTTTTAGCTTTCTATCTAATCTGACTGGTGATGTGTATAGCAGAAGTGGTGGTGTATAACAGGAGGGGAGGTGTATAACAGGAGGGGAGGTGTATAACAGCTATGAATGCATATATAACAGGATATGTTATGTATACAACAGCTCTGGCTGTAAATAACTATGTAGTTAAAATGTAGGCTGTAAATAACTATGTAGTGTTACTGTTATAGCCTACTGTTGTTATAGCCTATTGTTAACAAGGGCAGACATCGACGACGAGGTCCAACACCGCCTTCAGTGCACCAGTACAGCCTTCAGTCACCTGAGGAAGAGAGTGTTTGAAGACCAGGACCTCAAACCTGGCACCAATCCCATGGTCCACAGAGCAGTAGTGATACCCGCCCTCCATTATGGCTCAGAGACATGGACCATGTACAGCAGGCACTTCAAAACACTGGAGAAGTACCACCAATGCTGCCTTGACAAGATCCTGCAAATCCCCTGGCAAGATAGGCGCACCAACGTTAGTGTTCTTGCTCAGGTCAACATCCCCAGCATCGAGGCATTGACCGCGCTCGATCAGCTCCGTTGGACGGGCCACATTGTGCACATGCCCGATATGATACTCTCAAAACAAGCGCTCTACTCGGAACTCCGACGCAGCAAGCGAGCCCCAAGTGAGCAGAGGAAATGCTCCAAGAACACCCTCAAAGCCTCCTTGAAAAAGTACAGCATCCTCACCGACCCCTGGAAATCCTTGTCCCAAGACCACTCAAAGTGGAAGAAAAGCATCCGGGAAGGCGGTGAACAACTGGAGTCTCTTCATCGAGAGCAAGCTGGAGCCAAGTGTCGACAGCAGTAGTAGTGCATAGCAACCCACCCCTTCCTCCAACCACCATCTGCCATCCTGTGATAGAGACTGTCCCACATTGGACTCTTCACTCACTTTTCAGTCACCTGAGAACTCATTTTTAGTTTGGAAGCAAGTCATCCTCGACTCTGAGGGGTTGCCGAAGAGAGAGAGCGAGAGAGGTAAAAGAGTCCTGCATATCCCGCAATGAATAATATTTAATCGGACTATATAATAGGACTCACTCAGGGTAATATTGATTGTGTGATATTGTGACATGGGTGATGGTGAGTCGATAGCTTGTTTTACATTTCTCCCCATTTTTATGTCCTTTGAAGTTGATAAGAAGTCCCTCAGAATGTCACGGGAAATGTTGAGTTGGCACAAACCCTCCATCTCCGACCCCCCCTGTGGCCTTCCTGCCCAGGATCAGCATTCCTTCTTCCTCATTCCTGGTCCTCCACTAGTCACTGATCCCGCCCAGCTGTTGTGGCTGGTGTTGTCTTAGAGAAAGAAAGAAAATGTTAAATGAGCTTCAGGAACCATGAGGTGCAATAAAAGGCCTGTCTGAAAATAGTCCATAATGAGTGTGCTGACCAGAAATAGTTTGCTGACGCAGGTCTTAATAGTTTGCAGCACAGTAAAGAGATCACAGTACGAGTTATTTTTGGCAATGGGATGGGAGGAGAGGACCACTGTTGGGCCCAGAGTTCCGAGATTTGCAGATTTTGATGTGCAAACCAGCAATTATATTACATCTGAGGCTTTTAGTAAGGTGATGCAAGGATATGATTAAAGGAGCACTTCCGTGTGCAGATTGGTGCTGTGAAGGGCATTACACTATCTCATTTCCATTGGCTCAGTGGCAGCACCCTTGGCTCGGAGTCAGAAGGTTGTGTTCAAGTCCAACACCAGAGATTTGAGCACATCATCTAAGACAACAGTACAGTGCTGAGGGAGTGCTACACTGTTGGAGGTGCCGTCTTTTGGATGAGATGTTAAATCTGCTCTCACAGGTGCACCTAAAAGATCCCACGGCACTATTTCGAAGAGGAGGCGAGTTCTCCCCAGTCTCTTGGCCAATATTTATCTCTCAACCAACACCCCTAAAAAAGGGTTTCATTTGGTCATTTATCGCGCTGCTGTTTGTGAGATCTTGCTGTGCGCCGATTGGGTGCCATGTTTCCTGCAACAGTGACACGCCTCAAAGGTACTTCATTGGCTGTAAGGCACTTTGGAATGTTGTTTTTCTTTTTCTTCTTTTCCTTGTATGGGACATTCTTGCACGGTGTGGCTGACTCCTCTTACCTTGCCCTACCCGACAAGGTCATTAAACTTCTTCGTGAACCGGGTAAGAGCGCATGGAGTGTTGAGTGGACGTTGCCTGCCCTCCTCGGGCCTTGAGTGGCTCTCCTTGGGGCCCTTTTCATCTGCAGATCCTAAATAATGACTCCCTCCACCCTGTAACTTCTTGCCAATACCTGGGGACCCTCTGCCCTGCAGCAGTCCTCTCCTTCATCTGCAGAATACAAACGCCCTGTCCTGTCTCCCAAAAAGACAATTCTGCTGCGACGCCCCTTTAAGCTGCCGCAGGCTAGTCTTGAGATAATGACTTGCAGCAACGATTCATGATGCGGGCCAGGTTTTTCCTCAGTGAGTTGAGGATGGCGACTTCCAAAGGGTATTAGCAGCAATAAAATTGGCATGTGACATTTTTATAAATGGGATCCATCTCGCCAGCTTTAACGACTTCTTTCAATTCTTCCTGCCAAAGTAAGTAAGACCTAAATAAGCTCATAATGAGCAGGACATAATGGCAAAAAACAGAGTTTGGTTGCAATTTTCACTCCACAAAAATCCCATTTTAAGCATGGTTGTATTTATTCCTTGTTGTCGTTAGCAACGGGCAGGAGAAGTTTCAAGACTTTCAGGCCGTAGTTTCATAGCATCAAGAATGTGGTGAAGATGGTGCAGGAATTTATTTCTAGGGGGTGTACAATTCAAAAGTAATGAAGTTATGTTAAACTTGTATGGGACCCCTGGTCAGACCACACTTGCTGCGCACAGTTCTGGTCTCCATTCTATAAAAAAGACATAGCAGTGCCGGAGAAAGTGCAAAATGATTTACAGGGTTGGTACCAGAACTGAGAGATCACAGTTATCGGGAAATGTTGAGCACGTTGGGGCTTTTTCATTCGAAAAGAAAAAAGAAAGAAAGAAAAACTTACATTTATATAGCGCCTTTCATGAACACCGGACGTCTCAAAGTGCTTTACAGCCAATGAAGTACTTTTGGAGTGTAGTCACTGTTGTAATGTGGGAAACGCAGCAGCCAATTTGTGCACAGCAAGATCCCACACACAGCAATGTGATAATGACCAGACAATCTGTTTTTATTATGTTGATTGAGAGATAAATATTGGCCCAGGACACTGGGGATAATGCCCCTGCTGTTCTTCAAAATCGTGCCATGGGATCTTTTACATCCACCTGAGGCAGACAGTGCCTCGGTTCAACATCCCCTCTGAAAAATAACACCTCCAACAGTGAGTCGTTGGAAAGTGCAGCTGTAAGCAACTTAGGGGAGAGTTTACCAGATACAGAAGGAGGTAGAGTTACAGCATTCAAAAAGATACCGGATAATTATATTCACTGGATAATCAGTTAAAGGTGAAGAACAGGAAAAGCTAGGGGGAGAAATCAGGGAAATAGAACTGTTAATTCTGCCGCAGAGAGATGCAGGGCAGGCAAAAAGAATCAAATAGGTTTCCTCTGTGCTGAAGGTTTTACATTTCATCACTCCCAATGTGCTGATGACTTGGGCTCCTGAGGATTCCACTGGATCTCACAGGAGTTTCACATACTCAATGGCAGACTGCAGTGCACATATTTGGGTCGTGGACTCCTCCCCAGTTTTCCCAAGATCTTGCCAAGATCCCAACCTGTTCAACATTTCCCAATAACTGTGATCTCTCTGTGACCAACCCTGTAAATATTTTTGTACTTTCTCCAGCACTGCTATGTCCTTTTTACAGTGTGGAGACCAGAACTGTGCACAGTAAGTGCAGTCTGACCAGGGTCCTGTACAAGTTTATCATAACTTCACTACTTTTGAATTCTCACCCCTCGATCTTGCACTTTGTGTCCCACATACATACATACACGACTCGGGTAGATGATCTGCTCAAGACAGCAGTCGCCTATTATCAACAGGACTAGCGAGGTTTGCATCCCCAGGTGCTGCAGCAGAGGCAGAAACCACATTAAACCTCCGGCCAACAAGTGCCTGACCTTGATTAGCCAACATCACTGGCTCCTCCTCAACTGTGAAATGTGGCTCAGTCTGTTCCACCTCCTCAACCTCACTATCAACATCCTCCGGGGTGTGTTTACCTGTACTATTGCTCGGAACAGGTAGTGATGCTGACACAAGGACATCGAAAGGTCGCTGGTACATCCTGCCTGTGGCTGCACCCTGTTCCTCCACTTTTTGCAAAAAGACAACAGTCAAAATGTTTGGCTCAATTCAGCATGACTGCAGCTTATATCATTGCAGCTCTTGCATAGTACTCCTTGAGGTGTATTCAAGTTGAACGTGTGACAGTTATTCAATAGAGCAATGTTCCATGTCAGGAACATTACGCTATTAGCAAAGAACTCAGAGAAAAGGTCCAGCCTGGACACCCTCCACCGCCTCCCTGCCCATTATTTCCCATGACATC
Source organism: Pristiophorus japonicus (assembly GCF_044704955.1). Classification (NCBI taxonomy): domain Eukaryota; kingdom Metazoa; phylum Chordata; class Chondrichthyes; family Pristiophoridae; genus Pristiophorus; species Pristiophorus japonicus. The sequence goes on from NC_091987.1 coordinate 3,910,009, forward strand.
TTCCCGAATGGAGTCAGTGTCTTGTACTGCCTGTGTCCTACTGCTGCTTATAGTTGTCTCACATGTAGAATAGTGTTGAGACATTGAAAGTATATCGAGCAGCTGCGCTGTTTCACTAACATACTAAATGTTTTGATTGAATAGTCATTACCCAACTACGTTATTTTCCAGCATGCAGTGTCTAAACCCTGCACAAGCACATTTGCGTAAGTCATACCGTTTTCTCCATGTATAAATATCCCCATTCACGCTGGTTATTCATTGCCTTGGGGGTTGCTTCATGACAGGACTGCCTTGGTTATCACCCCCATATTAACTTGGAACAACAGGAAAGGATGAGAAGGTTGGAAGAGCTGCCTTTCTTGCATGTCACCTACATTTGGCCTGACCATAGTCTTGACTTACCTCGGTAGACTTCTTGGGGTGAAAATTCGGTCGCGTCTCATTTGGGGCAGTAAATCGGCCGTTGCACACCAGAGCTGGGGAGGGGCGATGATAACAAAAGTTTGTTTGGTACATTTTTCAGACCCATTGCGCATGCACGGAACTCTGAATCAGATCCCAGGAAAAGCCGAGTCTTAAAGGCGCAGGCATAGTAATGCACCCATTAAAGTTTTCAAAATCACTTGTTTACAACCTGCGCTGTTATGTCTGTCTGCCGCTGCAAACTGGGAGGCTCACGCACTGTGCTGTGTGTAAACGTTGCACTGACTGTGACCTCTGATGGAAGCACTTCCTCATCCCTTTAAGTAGCCACCAGTTAATGGCTTTGCAAGCTTGTACCGACTGTCTTTCCAGATGTTGTTCTTGTCGGGCACTCAATGAGGCACATGCACAAAATTTACCGACCAGGGCGCAAGAGTGATCGTCAACAGTCAGGCGCTAATGGCTTGCGCTCCCGGTGAGTCTCTAATGAATTTTTGGTCGGGGCGCTAAACGCTGCACTCGCAGTCAGTAACCTCTTCCACTCCCATTAACGTCCCCTCTGACCACTAACAGAGGTGTTAGACAACTGAAAATCCAGCCTCTTGAACTCTACCATTTTCATCCTTGTATCTTGAAGGCACTGAGGACATAATTGATATGCTCTGCTATTTCTTCCCATGCCTGCTGAACCAGGTACTCTTTATTTGGGGGAGGGGGGGGCAGTTAGGAGTCTTCCCATCGGCAATCTCCTTCCTTTCTCTCACTTGTTGCAGCATCTGGTTGTCAAAATGGCACTGCTGTTATCTGGTACACTATTTCATTATAGCACATGATATATTGCACTAAAGAGAATCAGTAAACTCGCAGGTTCATGAGTGTGCTTAGTAACTGCAACAACACAAGCAATGCGTACTTAACCCTTTATTACCAGTCCTATTTTTTGTATGCATTTTTTTTGCATACTTAACATAATTGTACATGAAGCACTTTGGGATGTTTCAGAAAGATCTGATAAAGTGCTATATAAATGTAAGTTCTTATTATTTAAATCATAAAGAAAGAAAGACTTACATTTCTAGAGCGCACTTTCATGACCTCAGGACATCCCAAAGCGCTTTACAGCTAATGAAGTCCTTTTGAAGTGTTGTCACTGTTGTAATGTAGGAAACACAGCAACCAATTTACGCACAGCAAGCTCCCACAAATAGCAATGTAATAATGACCAGATAATCTGTTTTTAATGATGTGGGTTGAGGGATAACTATTAGGCAGGACATCAGGACATCGAGAACTCTGCTCTTCTTCAAAATAGTCCCTAAATTTCTCATGTGGTTATTAAAAGGAATTGCAGAATAATAATATTTTAATTTTGAATCACTGAGAAATCATTCCAAAGGTCCCTACTGGTCACAAGATGAAGACTAGCAAGAAGCAAAGATGGTCTTTTTAATCTCTGATCTTTAGATTGAGTGGTTGATTTATATTCAAACAGAGCTGACAGATTTCAGGCTTATAACACACGTGAGGGTCAAGTCTCCCAGTGGGAAACTAGACTTGAAGAGAATGCAGATTGGAGGCAGGGTGACAATGCAGCAAGGATTCCCTAACCTATGCTCTCTTTGAGCTCCCTTACAGCTCACCCCCTGGGGAATGCGGGGTCAGTGAATTCACCCCATGGCCACATCTGAGTGACCTAACATACTGTGGAATTGCAATCGCATTGCGCTATTATTAACATTTATAAGACATTCCTCTGTCTCTTATTTTAATAAAGAACTGAGCCTATTTAAAATAAATAGACATGGCATATCCCTTGCAGGTTGGTAGAATAATGGCCCTTTCTATTTAGGCCTGCAAAAGGATTGTTGGTAGACACATGAATGGCTTTATGCTTACCATTAGTGATACCTTGCACCTTGGGAAAGGCACTGATTTGGGAAGGCTTTACCTACTGGTGCTGGTGTTCACTGATGCAGGATGTGTATATTAGTGTCTGCTGAAGCATGTCTTCAGAGCTAGCTCCTCAACTGATGCCTGGAAGGACCCTTTTGCATAAATATTGAGGGGCTATGGAGACCACTGTCACGAGTGGTGTAGTGCGGGAAATCCCTGCAGAGCTTCATGCACCAGATAGACCTCATTCACAGCCTGTCTGCCGAGCCTGAGTTTAAACTGCATTATCCACTGCCTCTCCCATCGCACCTGTATAACACATCGAATGTGTTCTTTTTTAGCATTTAGGATGGTAATCTGTACCAGGCATTGTGTTGTGGTGAAGTACCTGTCAATGCTTTTTAACCAGGTGGTGCGAAAAGGACACAAGGACCCAGGGGCAGCATGGGCCCAGCCCACACTGCGATATGTGTGCACACTAGGTACGTGCAGCAGAGCTGGTCTCCAGTCGTCTTGGGTAATCTTTGCCACTGGACCAAGACCTAGCTCTGTCAAGCCCGTGTGGCGGCTGGTGTGTAACGGTCACCCCACATTAAAAAAATCCACCCACAGGCATCTTCCACCCTTCAACATGTAGTTCGGGATCTGAAATATTAGGTCCTTCATTGAAACACCTGTGAACTCATCCCTTTTTGGCGTGGAAGCAAGTCATCCTCGATAAGAGGGGCCGCCTATGATGATGATGATATCTGACTCTGTTGGGGTAGATCAAGGGTGGGCAATTATTTGGGCTGGAGGGCCACTTCACAAGTTTAGTCAGCTGTTGAGGACCGCACACCAATGTTCCCCCGAAGGTGCACGGTCGTACAATAAACACACACCACCGTCCCCCAGCTATAGCAAGGTTGAAATGAAGAGCCCTCCATTACACTAGAAACAATATTGACCCCAAAAATGATGGCATACTAACCACGCTGCTCTATAAGCAATGGGGGCATGTGCAGTATCTATAATTGCGTACCATTACCTGAAATCCTTGCATTCGTCAGAAAGAGTCATGGAGATGAGCAGCCATGACTCGACTCAAAAGTGGATGGGGCATATTCCAGTACGCAGTGCATTCTGGGTACGGACATCCACCATTGGGGTCCAGAATTGTGGATTGGATCCTTTTAAGATCAGGCCAGGGAGAATGGCTTTTGCGAATGAATAAAGTGGATTAAGTATTACTCTGTGTTCCCTGGTTGCAGTTCGAATCTGTCCTTGACCCACGATAAGTGAAAGTGACTAATGTGTAGCTCGAGTTGCGGCTTGCGTTCGATTTCGATCCCATCTAGCGGCCGGATAGAAGGACTTGGCGGGCCGGATATGGCCCACAGTCCGTATTTCGCCCTCCAATGAGGTAGATCCACTGCTTAGGGTGGTGTATTCTGTGAGGTGTGTGCCCCCTGTGGCTTCTGTGCTCTCAGGATGTGGTCTCCTTCTGTTCCTTCAGCACTAATGGATACCCTTCAATATCTGCTGCACTCATGTCAACATCATCACGACTCAGTGGTCGCACTCTTGCCCCACTCCAGAACTGGAGCACATATTCTAGCCTGACACATGAGGATACGCTGCGTTGCCGGAGGTGCCGTCTTTCAGATGAGATGCCAAACTGAGGTCATGTTTGCCTGACTAAGGAGATGTAAAAGATCCCATGGCACTATTTGAAGAAGAGCAGGAGATTTTGCCATGTTTTTTTATTGACCTAATGGTCATATATCCCTCAAGCAATACCATCAAAATAGATTAATTGGTCATTTATCTTGCTGTCAGTGGGATGATGCCATGTACAATTACTGCAGGTGCCTAATAAACCGACTAATAAAGTGACTATACTATAAAAGCAATTCATTGCCTGTGAAGCATTTTTGCAATACTCTGAGGATATGAAAGGTGCTATACAAGTTCAAGTTTCTTAGGAACATAGGAACATAGAAGCAAGAGTAGGTGATTCGGTCCCTCGAGCCTGCTCCACCGTTCAATGAGACCATGGATGATCTGCGACCTAACTCCATATACCTGCCTTTGGCCCATATTCCTTAATACCTTTGGCGAGCAGAAAGCTATCAATCTCTGAATTAAAATTAACAATTGATCCAGCATCAATTGCTGTTTGTGGAATAGAGTTCCAAACTTCTACCACCCTTTGTGTGTAGAAGTGTTTCCTAATTTCACTCCTGAAAGGGCTGGCTCTAAATTTGTAGAATATGCCCCCTAGTCCAAGACTCCCCAACCAGAGAAATTGTTTCTCTCTATCGATTCTATCTGTTCCCCTTAATATCTTGAAAACTTCGATCAGATCACCCCTTAACCGTCTAAATTCCCGGGCGTACAACCCTAATTTGTGTAATCTCTCCTCGTAACTTAACCCTCGAAGTCTTGCTCCTAGTGTGGTGATATCTTGAAGTACTAGGGTTAATTTTGACTTGGGACTTCAATGGATATAAAAGTCGAGAGATGTATAACGGTCGCTGGATTTGATATTACCCATTTTATACTCGCGGCCAAAGTCAAATAATCCCCATTGTCTTGTGTTCAGCTTGAGAATGCCTGCCCCATTGCTATATCACTACATAATTCCACAATTATCGAGGCCCTCAGCGGCAAAAAGCTCTTTTTCTTTTCTACTAATGTCCCTGAACCCATTCTGGGATAGAAATAATCTTCAGAGAAGCATCAAGCAACGACAAGTAGTCCGTTAGCACTTTCTATTCGTGAAAATGATTGCGCAGTGCGAGGGAGGCTCCTCTGAAGTGTTAGTTTAGTTCACCACTAACATCTGGTCTTTGAGGGCAATCTCCTCGGATCAAAGTAACTTGGAAACGCTGACCCTGTAATCACTGTCAGTTGGGATCAATGGGTGTCTTTGAAATAACGGCAGGTAACAAGATCTGGCTGCCGACTGCCCAGGACAACCTCCCCTATTGTACAATCACAGTTTCCCTTTGTTAGCCACTTATTGAGCAGTGAGTTCATACTTGCAACAGCAAATTCATTGGATACAGAGACACCAAAACCTTCTTTGACGTTTGGCCATTTATCATTCATAATATAGAGTGGTGACATTAGGTGTATGTATCTGTGCACGGCATTCACTCTTACAAAACCACCTTCAGTCAGGCAAGAGCAAAACCATTCAATTATCTTAACAGCTCTGTTCCGGTTATTTAAGAACAGTGGTCAGTCAAAAGAACAAAAAAGTAAAATGCGCCCAAGAATTCTGCCTGTCCCTTGTATTTATATTGACAGCACTGACATTCCACAATGAATATGTGGGTGAAGGCGATCATCCACTGGCTAATCACACTCAGATACAGCATGGTCAGGTCTAAAACAGGCATGGTGTGGGCCTAGAACAACAGTAATGTAGGCCTGAAGGGAAGTTATAGCTTGAAATATGGTCATGGTTTGTTGCATCTGTTATTTGGGCAACACCTCGATTTCAAAACCTCTCATCCTTGTTTACAAATCCCCCCATAGCCCTCACCCCTCCCTATCTCTGTAATCTCCTCCAGCCCTACAACTCCCCGAGATGTCTGCGCTCCTCTAATTCTGCTCTCTTGAGCGTCCCTGATTATAATCGCTCCACCATTAGTGGCCGTACCTTCTGTTGCCTGGGCCCAAAGCTCTGGTACTCCCTGCCTAAACCCCACCTCCTCTCTACCTCACTTTCCTCTTTACTATGTTCAAGGCGCTATATAAATATAAGTTGTTGTTGTTGTAGACTGCGTTTGGTGGTGAAGTTCTAGTTACCATTAGTTTGTGGTTGTGGGGATTGAGTTGTACCTCGGTTACTGGCAGGTCTTCGAGTCAAAGTCGCCATTTAGTCAAAGTAGCCGGGGATTCCGGAGCCGATGTTAGACTCCCAAGAGACTTGGGTTATCATAAACTCTTAATTTATTCTGTTTGATACAACAGCAACAACTTGGATTTATATAGCGCCTTTAACGTAGGAAAATGTCCCAAGGCACTTCACAGGAGCAATTATCAAACAAAATTTGACACCGAGCCACATAAGGAGATATTAGGACAGTCAAAGAGGTAGGTTTTAAGGAGTGTCTTAAAGGAGGAGAGAGAGGTAGCGAGGCAGAGAGGTTTCGGGAGGGAATTTCAGAGCTTCAGGCCTAGGCGGCTGAAGGCACGGCCACCGATGGAGGAGCGAAGAAAATCGGGAATGCGCAAGAGAAATGAAAGAAAGACCTGGATTTATATAGCGCCTTTCACAACCACCAGACGTCCCAAAGCCCTTTACAGCCAATTAAGTACTCTTTAAAAAAAAGTGTGGTCACTGTTGTAATGCAGGAAAGAGGCCAGAATTGGAGGAGTGCAGAGTTCTCAGTGGGTTGAAAGACTAGAGGAGGTTACAGAGATAGGGAGGTAACAGAGATACAAAATATACCAGTAAAGCTAAGTAATGAAACGAGTGTATTAAAAAATATAGATTCAGAAATGAGCGTGTCGCTCTCGAAGTGATGGCAACGTTAAAAGATCTTCACTGACCATTAAAGGCCTGGCTGAAAAAAAAGACTTGCATTTATATAGCGTCTTTCATGACCACCGGATATCTCAGAGTGCTTTACAACCAATGAAGTACCTTTTGAAGTAGGAAACACAGCCGCCAATTTGCATACAGTAAGCTCCCACATACAGCAATGTGAGAATGACCAAATCATCTGTTTTCGTTATGTTGATTGAGCGATTAATATTGGACAAGACACCGGGGATAACTCCCCTGGTCTTCTTCAAAATAGCACCATGGGATCTTTTACGTCCACCTGAGAGGGCAGACGGGGCCTCGGTTTAATGTCTCATCCACATGATGGCACCTCCCGCAGTGCAGCGCTCCCTCAGTACTGTACTGGAGCATCAGTTTAGAAAGTCCTTGACGTGGGATTTGAACCCACAACCTTCTGACCCAGCAGCAAGTGCTCCACACCCACTGAGCCACAGCTGACACAATAGCACATCAAGCCATTAGAGTTGCATCATGGGATAATGCTGGGGGCAAGTAGAACTTTGGAGGGGGACAAGAATTCCACTGCAAGCTGGCACTGATCTCAGCGAGAGTTTACAAAAAGGATTATGCATTGGGACTTTTATTTCCCACTTTAAATATCATGAAAGTGGACATCCATTCAAAAAAACCGGACGTACAAAAAACAGACGGGTGACAACCTTGGATCTCCAGGCTGTTACAGCACAGTTACCTTCAACAGAAAAGCTGCCTATATTTTGATGAGAAAATGGTGACTTTGGTCGCTAGGAGACAAAGTAAAGATCATTGATCGGCAAAATTGGGTGAACACGTTGCAGCCCTCCAACCCTTGCTGTACAGAGGTACACTGACAAACAGCAAGCTGATTTTAGCTTTGCATTTAGTCTAAAAAAAACAACTATCGCCACAACCTTGTCCCAAGTTTAACGCAGTGCAAGTGTTTCAAATTTCATCAGCTTCCTGCAAAATACCTGAGAGCAGCAAAGCTGCTTCCAAATAAACACAGATCCACGGTTTGTTCTGTTACTTTTGATTGTGCTGGTAATCTAAGACGTCCCAATAATTGTTTTGGGGGGACATGTAAGGAGCTGGAGATCGTTGAATAAGGGAGCGTCGAATCAGTTTGAACTTCCTGCACTGGATGTATCGCACCAGCTAGGCACAGTGCACAGAGGAAAGTCGGGCAGGGAGGAGTACAGGTGTCGGCTGTGGGTCAGTGGATAGCACGCTGGCCTCTGAGTCATGAGGCTGTGGGGTCAAATCCCTTTTCAGAGACTTGAGCATGTAATCCAGGCGGACACTCCAGTTCGGTCATCATCATCATAGGCAGTCTCTCGTAGAGTGCACTCCATTGGGGACCCCCGCCTCCTCCGGACGTCAAGACGGTATGCCATGGCATGTCCGGACGGCAGACGAGCATGGCAACGTGGAGAGTGTGCAAGTGCAGCCTGTCATGTATTCAACCAGCATTGTAACCCATGTATAATCTGACCTAAGTTGTACACTGTGAGAACAATGACCACTAGGTGGTGAACTTGTGGGAGACACTCCTAACCTGGACCTTCAGGTATAAAAGGGGAAGCTCCACCCACTTCCATCACTTGAGTGCTAAGGAATAAAGGACAGGTCACAGACTGACCTTCTCTCAAGCATGGGCCTCGTGTGCTTTTATACTGTGTAGTAAGGACGTATCAATGGCGACAAGAAACTGGGATTTAAACCACGCGAGCATGGCCACGAGCAGAATAGTTGAGAGGTACTGTGTTAAGGAATGGTTGAGACATAGATTCAACATTGTTGAAGCAGCACACAGTTCTCCAGGCAGACAAGCGCAGTCGGGCCTGCCCCAACATGTAGTCGAACCCAGAGGGGGAGTTCGACAGAGACAATGGCAAGCTGAACGGCGATTCACGCCATTGCAAGGGACAATGCGGCCAGTAATGGGGCCATCAACACCTGTTAATGGCACACTCAAGGACAATAACAGGGGCAGTCAGGGACGATCGACTGGCAAGGGACTTTTGTTTCAAACAACAGCTCATGTTGGAGGCGTGGAGGCACACACTCAGCCAGAGTTTGCAGAGATGAGCAAAATACCTGCAGAAATTGTAGAAATGAACGCTGGGGGAAATCGCTGGAAGCTGAAGTTCAGCGAGTTCATGTGGAGCACCTATACAGTTCATACACCAGGAGGCCACCAATAATGATGAAAGTGCTCCTCAATGGCATCCCAGTATCAATGGAGCTAGACACGGGTGCCAGCCAGTCCCTGATGGGTATCAAACAGTTTGAAAAGTTGTGAGCGTCCAAGGCCTGGAGGCCAAAATTATCGCCGATTGACGCACAGCTACGGACATACACAAAGGCGATCATTCCGGTGCTAGGCAGCGCCACGGTAGTCGTGACCCACAAAGATTCGGAGAACAGGTTGCCACTCTGGGTTGTCCCGGGGGACGGTCCCGCACTACTGGGGAGGACTTAGCTTGCATTCATGAACTGGAAATGGGGCGATGTCAATGCAATTTCCTCTGTGGAGCGAATATCATGCTCACAGATCCTGGACAAATTTGACTCATTATTTCAACCCGGCATTGGCACTTTCATGGGGGCCAAGGTAGTGATTCACATAAACCCGGACGCCAGGCCAGTACACCACAAGGCCAGAGCGATGCCGTACATGATGCGGGAAAAGATAGAAGGCGAATTGGACCGCCTGCTGAGGGAAGGCGTCATCTCGCCAGTCGAATTCAGTGACTGGGCGAGCCCGATCGTGCCGGTGCTCAAGGCGGATGGGTCGGTCAGGATATGTAGTGATTACAAGGCCACCATCAATCGGGTGTCACTCCAAGACCAGTACCCGCTACCAAGAGCGGAGGACCTCTTTGCGACGCTATCCGGTGGCAAACTTTTTTCAAAATTGGACCTGACCTCAGCTTACATGACCCAGGAGCTGGCGAGTGAGTCGAAGAAGCTGACCACCATCACGACACACAAGGGGTTGTTTGAGTACAACAGATGTCCGTTCGGGATTCGCTCGGCCGCCACGATCTTCCAACGAAATATGGAAAGCCTCCTCAAGTCGATTCAAGGGACGGTGGTTTTTCAGGACGACATCCTCATCACGGGTTACAATAATGAAGAATACCTCCACAACCTGGAGGAGGTGCTACGCAGACTGGACCGGATAGGGCTACGACTGAAAAAGGCGAAGTGCGTCTTCCTAGCTCCAGAGGTAGAATTCCTGGGGATGAGGGTAGCAGCAGACGGGATCAGCCTTACTGCATCCATGACGGAAGCGATCCAGAGAGCACCCAGACCCCGTAACACGACGGAGCTGCGTTCATTCCTGGGGCTCCTGAACTATTTTGTTAACTTTCTTCCCAAATTGAGCACGCTGCTAGAGCCACTACACGTGCTCCTATGCAAAGGTTGTGAATGGGTCTGGGGGGACAGCCAGGAAAGGGCTTTTAATAGAGCACGCAATTTGTGATGTTCCAACAATCTGTTTACGCTATATGACCCATGTAAGAAACTTGTGTTAATGTGCGATGCGTCGTCCTATGGTGTCGGGTGTGTGTTGCAGCATGTCAATGTCAAGGGTCAGTTACAGCCAGTAGCTTATGCCTCCAGAAGTCTGTCCCAGGCAGAAAGGGACTACGGGACGTAGAAAAGGAGGCGCTCGCATGTGTCTATGCGGTAAAGAAAATGCACCAGTACCTGTTTTGCAGGAAATTTGAGCTGGAGACAGATCACAAACCCCTAATGTCTCTTTTGGCCGACAACAAGGCCATAAATGCAAACGCATCGGCCCGCATACAGAGGTGGGCACTCACGTGAGCCACCTATGACTATACAATTCGGCACAGACCGGGCACCGAAAACTGCGCCGATGCACTCAGCAGGCTCCCACTAGCCACCACTGAGGGGGCTACCGAGCATGGTGCTGAGATGGTCATGGCTGTTGAAGCTTTCGGAAGCGAAGGCTCACCCATGACAGCCCGTCAGATTAAAGTCTGGACAATTAGAGACCCGCTATTGTCTCTAGTCAAGAAATGTGACCTGAATGGGGACTGGGCAGCCACGTACAGGGCATGCCCTGAGGAATTTAAACCATTTCACAGGCGCAGGGATGAACTCTCGATTCAGGCCGATTGCCTACTGTGGGGAAACCGCGTAGTCATGCCCCAGATGGGCAGAGAGGTGTTCATCAGAGAACTCCACAATGAGCATCCGGGCATTGTCACGATGAAGGCAATTGCCAGGTCACACGTTTGGTGGCCAGGGATAGACACAGATCTGTAACTTTGTGTTCGCAGGTGCAACATGTGTGCCCAGCTGGGCAATGCGCCCAGGAAAGCCCCCTTAGTCCCTGGCCATGGCCCGCCAAGCCTTGGTCACGCATCCATGTGGACTGCGCAGGTCCTTTCATGGGAAAAATGTATTTGGTTGTAGTAGACGCCTACTCCAAATGGATCGAGTGTGACATTTTAAATTCAAGCACATCCTCTGCCACGGTAGAAAGTCTACGGGCAATGTTTGCTGCCCACGGTCTACCGGACATCTTGGTCAGCGACAATGGCCTGTGGTTCACAAGCACTGAATTCCAGGACTTCATGGCAGGCAATGAAATTAACCATGTCGGAACAGCACCGTTCAAGCCGGCCTCAAACGGCCAGGCAGAACGAGCAGTGCAGATAATCAAACAGGGGATGCTCAGATTCCAAGGGGGTTCCCTACAAACCCGCTTATCACGCTTCCTGTTGGCCTATAGATCCCGACCACACTCGCTCACAGGGGTTCCACCCACAGAGCTGCTCATGAAAAGGACGCTCAAAACCCGGTTATCCCTTATACACCCCATCATGAAAGAAATTGTCGAGAGCAGGCGGCAGTCACAATATCACTACCATGACAGGAATGCGAGGGCGCGAAGTAAATGACCCTGTTTTTGTCCTCAACTACGCTGCAGGGCCCAGATGGCTCGCAGGCACTGTGTTTGCCAAAGAGGGGAATAGGATTCTGGTAGTTAAACTTACCAATGGACAAATCTGCCGCAAACACATGGATCAAACAAAAAGGAGGTTCAGCAACCCCATAAAAGAAGCAGAGGAAGAACACGATATAGAGTTCACTCCTCCACAGGTGATCGAACACAGTCACTGTGGGCAGTCCGGACAGGCCTGAGGCACTGCAAGCAGCAGACACTCAAGCCAGCGCCCAACAACCGGAGCCCTAACTCAGGCGCTCTACAAGAGAGCGTAAACCACCAGAGAGACTCAATCTGTGATCCCAATAAGACTTTGGGGTGGGAGGTGATGTCATGTATTCAACCAGCATTGTAACCCATGTATAATCTGACCTAAGTTGTGCACTGTGAGAACAATGACCACTAGGTGGTGAACTTGTGGGAGACACTCCTAATCTGGACCTTCAGATATAAAAGGGGAAGCTCCATCCACTTCCATCACTTGAGTGCTGTGGAATAAAGGACAGGTCACAGACTGACCTTCTCTCAAGCATGGGCTTCGTGTGCATTTATACTGTGTAGTAAGGACGTATCACAGCCCGTACAGGAATCCCCTTCGCGCAGAACTGAAAGGTAGCAACTGCTCTACAAACTTGTGAACATACTCACAGTTGCATACATTACACCCTTAAAGGCATCTTCGCTATTCTCCTCAACTACTCCCGTTCCACATTCTAACCACTCTCTGGATAAAGATGTCCCTCGGAATCGAGGAAGAATTGTTTCCACTCTTAAAATGAGACGTTAGGTGGCTGAACAGTCCAATATGAGAACCACAGTCCCTGTCACAGGTGGGACAGATAGTCATTGAGGGAAGGGGTGGGTGGGACTGGTTTGCCGCACATTCTTTCCGCTGCCTGCGCTTGTTTTCTGTACGCTCTCGGCGATGAGATTCGAGGTGTTCAGCGCCCTCCCGGAGACACTTCCTTCACTTCGGCTGGTCTTTGGCCAGGAACTCTCAGGTGTCAGTGGGGATGTTGCACTTTATCAGGAAGGCTTTGAGGGTGTCCTTGTAACGTTTCCTCTGCCCACCTTTGGCTCGCTTGCCCTGAAGGAGTTCTAAGTAGAGTGCTTGCTTTGGGAGTCTCGTGTCTGGCATGCGAACAATGTGGCCTGCCCAGCGGAGCTGATCAAGTGTGGTCAGTGCTTCGATGCTGGGGATGTTGGCCTGGTCGAGGACGCTAATGTTGGTGTGTCTGTCCTCCCAGGGAATTTGTAGGATCTTGCGGAGACATTGTTGGTGGCATTCTTCAGCGACTTGAGGTGTCTACTGTACATAATCCATGTCTCTGAGCCATACAGGAGGGCAGGTATTACTACAGCCCTGTAGACCATGAGCTTGGTGGCAGTTTTGAGGGCCTGGTCTTCAGACACTCTTTACCTCAGGCAGGCAAAGTTCAGTAATGAGCGAGTGCTGCACTGTTGTGTTTTGGATGAGACATTAAAGCAAGACCCTGTCTGCTCTCTCAGGTGGATGTAAAAGATCCCATGGCACTATTTCACTGAAAAGCAGGGGATTTCTCCCAGTGACCTTTAAGACGCTCCTTAAAACCTACTCTTTGAACAAGCTTTTGGTCATCTGCTGTAATTTCTTCTTATGTGGCTCGCTGTCAAAATGTATTTGTTTTGTCTTAAAACATTCATGTGAAGCGCCTTGGAACATTTCACTACGTTAAAGGTGCTATATAAATATCTTTGTGTTCTGACCAACATTTATCCTTCGACCAATCTCACTAAAACAGATTATCTGGCCATCATCACATTGCTGTTCAAAGTATCAAATTGGCTGCCACATTTCTTACATTACAATAGTGACTACACTTCAAAGGTACTTCATTGACTGTGGAGTGCCCTGGGACATGCTGAGGTTATGAAAGGCGCTATACAAATGCAAGTTATTTATTTTGCCATGTGCACATCTCAGACATACCATGCCCCTGGAGGTAATGATCTGTGGTCAGCCCATGGACCCTGGTGGAAGACATCAAAGGCATTTGTGAGGTCAAAGAAGGCCATGTACAAGGGTTGGTGCTGTTCCCTGCATTTCTCTTGCAGTTGTTGCGCCGTGAAGATCATGTCCGTTATACCCTGTAGTGGATGGAATCCGCAATGTGATTCTGGGAGGAGCTCTTCAGCCACAGGGAGATTATGGGTGAGGAGGATTCGAGCAATGACTGTCCCATTAGCCGACAACAGGGCGATTCCTCTGTAGTTGCTGCAGTCGAACTTGTCCCCTTTTTTAAAGATGGTCACGATTACGGCATCTCTGAGATCTCCCGGCATGCTCTCCTCCTTCCAGATGGGAGCGATGAGGTCATGCATTCGCGCCAATAGTGCCTCTCCGCCATACTTTCGTGCCTCAGCGGGGATTCCATCTGCTCCTGATGCCTTGTTGTTCTTGAGCTGATGGATAGTCTTTTCCACCACGTTCAGGGCTGGGGTTTTGCTGAGATGGTGGCGGGTAGCATGCTGCGGAATGGAGTCAAGGGCAGTCGTGTCAAAGGCAGAGTCACGATTAAGGAGATCTTCAAAGAGCTCCTTCCAACGGGCCCTGACTGCCTCGGTATCCTTGATGAGCGTTTCCCCGTTCGTGGCCAGCAGTAGGGTGGGGCCTTGGGTGCTTGGGCTGTAGGTGGCCTTGACTGCGGTGAAGGTGGACGACATGGAGATATAGCAACATCGGACGTAAGTGGAAGAATGGGGGCGAGGGGGCGTTGAGCAGGGAAAGGTGGGATGTATAATCAATAGGGGGCAGCACAAATTCCACTTTATTGTGGGAATTCCAAAGATAAAAAGTTAACACTCCCAAGAGAAAGCGTATTGCAACAATGGTGAAACAATAAATTGTAAAGATTTCCTGTAAATAATCCCGATGCACTTGAGATCTGAAGGCATTTACTGAGTTCTACCACAGATAACAGAGCAATACTGGGTCAAGTTCAAATCTTTTTATCTCTCAGTAAATCTAACCTCGTACATTGCCTGGAGTTGTATCTATCACGCATGAGAACAAATGCCCCCACTTGGCTCAATTTCCATGCTGCACCCAGGATAATAACACCGTACATGTTACCATTTAGGTAATGCGCTCATGTTCTGTTAGTGAACCAGGGCTTCAAAGTGTTTCTTTTCTCTGATTCCCATGTAACCTGACATCAAACAGATCGGTGCAGAGAGACATGAAGGCGGTTTCAATCGCACCTTCACCGGCCAACCTTTGATTTTATTATTTGGTTGAAGCAGGTGGACAGGTGGTCCAAATAAGGTATAAACCAGATCTTCCACTCATAATAATAATAAGAATAAAACTGTCAACAAAGGGTAATCTCGGCTAGAGATCTGCTTGTGCGAGTCAGCTTTTGTAGCCTTTGCAATATATACAGAGTAACACTTTCAAGGAAGGGAAATGGAGGAAGTAAACAGCTGGTTTGAAAGCATCTGGAATGGGAAAAAAACAGAATAGTTATGGCCAAGGGATGTTTCACGAGATATTAACATATCTTTTCTGCTGCGTACATCCAGCATTTGCAGTTGGATTTATAAGAAATATAGCAACCTTCACATCCTGAGAGTGTCCCAGTGCACTGTCGCAGAGCTCGGGAGTTCTCCCCGGTGTCCTGGCCCAACATTTAGTCCTCAACCAACATCACCGGAACAGATCATCTGCTCATTATCACATTGCTGTTTGCGGGAGCTTGCTGTGCGCAAATTGGCGTTTCCTACATTACAAAACTGACTGCACTCCAAAAATGTATTTCATTGGCTGTAAGGTGCTTTGGGAGGTCCTGAGGTCGTGCAAGGCGCTATATAAATGCACGTTCCATTCATTCTCTCTTCTCTTTTCTCACAGCCAATGAATTATTTGAAGTGCAGTCGCCCTTGTTATATCGGCAATCGCAGCAGCCCATTTGCACGCAGCAAGATCCCACGAACAGCAAGGAGATGAATGAGGTGTTGCGATTGGCATCAGCACCCTGCTCCTCAGAATGCAAGGGTCAGCCAGGGCCCATATCCGCCCCGTTACTTGCCTTCAAGTCATCATCATCATCATCATTATAGGCGGTTCCTCATATCGAGCATGATTTGCTTCCACATCAAAAGGGGATGAGTTCACAGGTCTTTCAATGAAGGACCTAATACTCCGGATCCCGAACTACATCCTGAAGGGTGGAAGATGCCTGTGGGTGGATTTTTTTTAATGTGTGGTGGCCGTTGTACACCAGCCACCACACGGGCTTGACAGAGCGAGGTCTTGGTCCAGTGGCAAGGGTTAACCAGGACGACTGGAGACCAGCTCTGCTGCACGGACCTAGTGCGCAAACATATCGCAGTGTGGGCTGGGCCCGTGCTGCCCCTGGGCCCTCGCCTCTTCTGGGCCCCGAACTCACGCCTCTCCTGGGCCCCAATCACGTCACTCCACAATCACCCGCCGCTCCTGCGCCCCGACCTCTCCGCTCCTGCTGTACCCGCCCACGCTCCAATCAGCAATCCAATCCAGTCGCCCTCTTCACAGCCGTTGTTCTCCAGCACCCGCTGCTCCTTTGAAGGCCCCGACCTGCTGATGGCCCTTGCAGTGACTCCTGCTGGAAGTAGCTATTCTGGAAAGAAAAGGACCAGGCCCATTTGCGATGCCCTCTGTTGCTGAACACCTTCAGCCATTCTCTTTCAAAGGCCATAGATGAAGAGTGGCTGGTGCCTGTGTGCAAGCCAGGCACAGTCAGAACCTTCAGTTATGGAAAGGAGAAAAAGGGCATAACATCAGAAGAAGAGAATGAAGTCAGATCCCAAGTGGAGTAGACCATGGGGCCGAAATTCGGTACCGCCCGTACTGAGGTGGTGAGGTCGCCACAACATTAGGTTTAGCACTGGGCGATATCTACTGCCTCAAAGTGGGATATTCAGTCGTATCGCCCCAAGACGGGAGTGGAGCGTTAAGGGAAGCGTTCCACACTCCTCTTCGGGCGCTAAAGGAGCGATAGCGCAGGAGGCCTTACTCGATTTTCTGCCGCTGGCATGCCAGTATCCTGGAACTTGAAGATGCAAGAGAAATCCTGGTGAAAATCTCAATCAACTACACCCACACTTCCCCCACTACTGCAACAAGCAAATAGAACTTTAAAATCTGCAATTTCAGCACTTACCTTGCTCTCCGGACGATATCGACCTGGCGAAGGAATGAATTGAGCAAACGTGGCGCTACGGGGGCGTGGTACACTCGGTGATGTCACCAAATGGGTGGGGCTAGCGAGCGCAGCGCAAACTGTCAGCTCCACCGCTAAACCTTCACTGAAGTTCACGGCAGGTGCTGACAGTGCCGCACTCGGGTGCTAAGCGTTTAGCGGCACCTTAGCGCCCCTCTCTGCCGCGAACGGGTGGGGCTAAACTGCCAGATTTCTACCCCTATACCCGCTGTATTGATGATTAAGGAGTGATCTATTTGAAGTGCTAAGGATGATTAAAGCAGTTGAAGGTTGCAGATCGAGAGAAACTATTTCCTCTGGTGGGGGAGTCGAGAACAAGGGGGCATAACCTTAAAATTAGAGCCAGGCAGTTCAGGGGTGATGTTAGGAAGCATTTCTTCACACAAAGTGTCATGGGATCTGGAACTCTCTCCCCCAGAAAGCTGCTGAGGCTGGGAGTCAATTAAAAATATCAACACCGAGATTGATAGATTTTTGTTGGGCAAGTGCAATCAGGAATATGGAACCAAGGCTGGTAGATGGAGTTAAGATAAAGATCAGCCATGATGTCATTGAATGGCGGAACAGACTCGAGCGGCTGAATGGCCTTCTCCGATTCCTATGTTCCTCAGTTGCTATGAAACAGGTTGATTGTAACCCTCGACAAGTCACGATCGGGCACCCACCCCTCAAAGGACATTCAAAGGATTCGGAGAAAGTTAGTAAGGATGATTCACAGACCTAAATGTCTAAGGGACTCACAGAGTGAAGCGGGATTGACAATCCAGCTTCTGGAACTGCTGAAAGGTGTAATGAGATTACATAAATACACCCGTAAATGGAGAGCGGGAGAATAAAACTGGAGGTGCCTTAAGCAAGACTAGAGATTAGAAACAGGTTTTTTTCTCCCAGATTGGAAGATAAATGGAATAGATTGCCATCAAAAGAAGGAATGTTGTGCTGATTAAAAAGGAACTGGGTGAGTATCCAGCTCAGGAAGAGATTGAAAGTTGCAGAGACAAGTATAGGCTTGAATGACATTTTCTGGAGCAAATTATTCCAGTCCTGTTGGGGTCATTGAACTGTCAGCTGTGTAAGGCTGGCCAAAGTTGAGTGCCATAGACTGCACAGTTAGACTGTCAGCCTGGTGCTGCTGCTCCATAATCTTCAATCATGTATTTTATTTTAACCAATTTTTGGACAATCTTATGCTACGGACTCTTGGCTGGTCAGAAGTTGGTTGCTGACACTTAAGGTCATCACACTTCAGACCCTGATAGCCAGTAGAGAGCGGGGAGCCTTTCAGCCTGGTGGCTGGCAGCAGCCTGTGGTTTTAATGTGGGATCATGAGGAGCACTCCTGTATCTCCCAGCTCCATATTCAGGTAAGTGTACCTTTTTTTAAATGTACCCTTTTGGCGGCGGCCTGTACCTTTAAGGACAGCCATTTAGGCCGCATTCAGACCTGATTTTCCTGAATGCAGGGGGCTGCATTCAGAGCAACCACATTTTGCACAGGTGGCCCTCAATGACTAGAAGGACAAGGGCCGCAGGCACATGTGAACACCATCACCTCCAAGTTGCCCTCCCAGTCACACACCAGCCTGACTTGGAAATATATCGCGATTCCTTCTTGGTCACTGGGTCAAAATCCTGGAACTCCCTCCCTAACAGCACTGTGGGAGCACCTTCACCACACGGACTGCAATGGTTCAAGAAGGCGGCTCACCATTACCTTCTTAAATTTAACTAGGGATGGGCAATAAATGCTGGTCTTTCTGGCGCGGTCCTTATCCCAGGAATGGACATTTAAAAAATAGATGTTAGGCCACTTATTTGAGAAACCCTATATCACTAAAGGATCTTTGGCTTTATGAATAGAGGAATAGATTACAAAAGCAAGGAAATAATGCTAAACTTTTACAAAACAATGGTTAGGCCCCTGTGGAAATATCAGAAAGGATAAAGAAGTTAGTTCAGACCTGGGGTCGAAAAGTAATAAACTCTCTTGCACAAAAAGCAAGCAGGCATTAACCTCAGGGTGAAGGAGATAAGGGAATGAGGTACATAGAAACATAGAAACATAGAAAATAGGTGCAGGAGTAGGCCATTCGGCCCTTCTAGCCTGCACCGCCATTCAATGAGTTCATGGCTGAACATGCAACTTCAGTACCCCATTCCTGCTTTCTCACCATACCCCTTGATCCCCCTAGTAGTAAGGACTTCATCGAACTCCTTTTTGAATATATTTAGTGAATTGGCCTCAACAACTTTCTGTGGTAGACAATTCCACAGGTTCACCACTCCCTGGGTGAAGAAGTTTCTCCTCATCTCGGTCCTAAATGGCTTGCCCCTTATCCTTAGACTGTGACCCCTGGTTCTGGACTTCCCCAACATTGCGAACATCATTCCTGCATCTAACCTGTCTAACCCCGTCAGAATTTTAAATGTTTCTATGAGGTTCCCTCTCATTCTTCTGAACTCCACTAAATACAAGCCCAGTTGATCCAGTCTTTCTTGATAGGTCAGTTCCGCCATCCCGGGAATCAGTCTGATGAACCTTCGCTGCACTCCCTCAATAGCAAGAATGCCCATCTCAGGTTAGGAGACCAAAACTGTACACAATACTCCAGGTGTGGCCTCACCAAGGCCCTGTACAACTGTAGCAACACCTCCCTGCCCCTGTACTCAAATCCCCTCGCTATGAAGGCCAAAATGCCATTTGCTTTCTTAACCGCCTGCTGGACCTGCATGCCAACCTTCAATGGCTGATGTACCATGACACCCAGGTCTCGTTGCACCTCCCCTTTTCCTAATCTGTCACCATTCAGATAATAGTCTGTCTCTCTGTTTTTACCACCAAAGTGGATAACCTCACATTTATCCACATTATACTTCATCTGCCATGCATTTGCCCACTCACCTAACCTATCCAAGTCGCTCTGCAGCCTCATAGCATCCTCCTCGCAGCTCACACTGCCACCCAACTTAGTGTCATCCGCAAATTTGGAGATACTACATTTAATCCCCTCGTCTAAATCATTAATGTACAGTGTAAACAGCTGGGGCCCCAGCACAGAACCTTGCGGCACCCCACTAGTCACTGCCTGCCATTCTGAAAAGTGCCCATTTACTCCTACTCTTTGCTTCCTGTCTGACAACCAGTTCTCAATCCACGTCAGCACACTACCCCCAATCCTATGTGCTTTAACTTTGCACATTAATCTCTTGTGTGGGACCTTGTCGAAAGCCTTCTGAAAGTCCAAATATGCCACATCAACTGGTTCTCCCTTGTCCACTCTACTGGAAACATCCTCAAAAAATTCCAGAAGATTTGTCAAGCATGATTTCCCTTTCATAAATCCATGCTGACTTCGACCTATCATGTCATCTCTTTCCAAATGCACTTCTATGACATCCTTAATAATTGATTCCATCATTTTACCCACTACCGATGTCAGGCTGACCAGTCTATAATTCCCTGTTATCTCTCTCCCTTCTTTTTTAAAAAGTGGGATTACATTGGCTACCCTCCACTCCATAGAAACTGATCCAGAGTCAATGGAATGTTGAAAAATGACTGTCAATGCATCCGCTATTTCCAAGGCCACCTCCTTAAGTACTCTGGGATGCAGACCATCAGGCCCTGGGGATTTATCGGCCTTCAATCCCATCAATTTCCCCAACACAATTTCCCGATGAATAAGGATTTCCCTCAGTTCCTCCTCCTTACGAGACCCTCTGACCCCTTTTATATCCGGAAGGTTGTTTGTGTCCTCCTTAGTGAATACCGAACCAAAGTACTTGTTCAATTGTCCGTCATTTCTTTGTTCCCCGTTATGACTTCCCCTGATTCTGACTGCAGGGGACCTACGTTTGTCTTTACTAACCTTTTTCTCTTTACATATCTGTAGAAACTTTTGCAATCCGTCTTAATGTTCCCTGCAAGCTTCTTCTCGTACTCCATTTTCCCTGCCCTACTCAAACTCTTTGTCCTCCTCTGCTGAGTTCTAAATTTCTCCCAGTCCCCGGGTTTGCTGCTATTTCTGGCCAATTTGTATGCCACTTCCTTGGCTTTAATACTATCCCTGATTTCCCTTGATAGCCACGGTTGAGTCACCTTCCCTTTTTTGTTTTTATGCCAGACACGAATGTACAATTGTTCTAGTTCATCCATGCGGTCTCTAAATGTCTGCCATTGCCCATCCACAGTCAACTCCTTAAGTATCATTCGCCAATCTATCCTAGCCAATTCACGCCTCATACCTTCAAAGTTAGCCTTCTTTAAGTTCTGGACCATTGTCTCTGAATTAACTGTTTCATTCTCCATCCTAATGCAGAATTCCACCATATTATGGTCACTCTTCCCCAAGGGGCCTCGCACAACGAGATTGCTAATTAATCCTCTCTCATTACACAACACCCAGTCTAAGATGGCCTCCCCCATAGTTGGTTCCTCGACATATTGGTCGAGAAAACCATCCCTTATGCACTCCAGGAAATCCTCCTCCACCATATTACTTCCAGTTTGGTTAGCCCAATCTATGTGCATATTAAAGTCACCCATTATAACTGCTGCACCTTTATTGCATGCACCCCTAATTTCCTGTTTGATGCCCTCCCCAACATCACTACTACTGTTTGGAGGTCTGTACACAACTCCCACTAACGTTTTTTGCCCTTTGGTGTTCCGCAGCTCTACCCATATAGCTTCCACATCATCCAAGCTAATGTCCTTCCTAACTATTGCATTAATCTCCTCCTTAACCAGCAATGCTACCCCACCTCCTTTTCCTTTTATTCTATCCTTCCTGAATGTTGAATACCCCTGGATGTTGAGTTCCCAGCCCTGATCATCCTGGAGCCACGTCTCTGTAATCACAATCACATCATATTTGTTAACATCTATTTGCACAGTTAATTCATCCACCTTATTACGGATACTCCTTGCATTAAGACACAATGCCTTTAGGCTTGTTTTTTTAACATCCTTTGTCCTTTTAGAATTTTGGTGTACAGTGGCCCTTTTTGTTCTTTGCCTTGGGTTTCTCTGCCCTCCACTTTTCCTCATCTCCTTTCTGTCTTTTGCTTTTGTCTCCTTTTTGTTTCCCTCTGTTTCCCTGCATTGGTTCCCATCCCCCTGCCATATTAGTTTAACTCCTCCCCAACAGCACTAGCAAACACTCCCCCTAGGACATTGGTTCCAGTTCTGCCCAGGTGCAGACTGTCCGGTTTGTACTGGTCCCACCTCCCCTAGAACCGGTTCCAATGCCCCAGGAATTTGAATCCCTCCCTGCTACACCACTGCTCAAGCCACGTATTCATCTGCGCTCTCCTGCGATTCCTACTCTGACTATCACGTGGCACTGGTAGCAATCCCGAGATTACTACTTTTGAGGTCCTACTTTTTAATTTAGTTGCTAGCTCCTTAAATTCGTTTTGTAGGACCTCATCCCTTGAAAAACTGCAGGGAGAGCTGCAGGATAATAAAACCAAATTCAAAGGAGTCGCCCTGGATAAGAGATCGTGTGTAAATACTGAATGTCAATTAACAAAGTTCCGGAAATTGCTATTGATCGAACAAAAGGTCAGGTGTCGGAATAACAGACTGAAGGCCAACAGACAGGAGGGAGTTATCGTCACAGGACCAGCTGTGGAAACATCAAGGGGCGGTGTGAAAGGATGAAAAGACTTAATTGATCAAGATAAGGTTCACACACGGTAACGAAGACTCCGAATTGGTAATAACTGCTGGAGGCAAGAGACAGGTTATTGATAACAGCAGAATGTCTCTGTATTTCTTGTAAAAACAAGCAGGCAATTAATAGCAACACACATGGCTAACTGAGGGGGAAAAGGGTATAAAGGTAGACAAGCTCGGACAGTCCGGAATGAGAACCTGGGAACAACACTCGACAGAAGCAGGGACCAGGGGAGAGACCCTTGAAGGAACAGTGTCAGGGCCGTATTGGGTAACTATGGGAATATTTTGAGCAGAAAGGAACACCTTGTGGAACGCCTTTCAGCAGAGTTAAATAGAGTATAAATAGTGAGTCTTGTACTTCTGTATTAAACGAACATTAACGGTACTGTCATTGTCCAGTGTGTAATTTGATATTTAACTCAGGAACTGTCGCAGGCAACTATGAGTCACACGACTAGCGAAATTGCTGTTTGTGCAACTGCCCCAGCTGGAATATTGTATTCAATTCTGGGTACCACATTTCAGGAAGGATGTCAAAGCCTTGGAGCGGATGCAGAAGAGATTTACTAGAATGGTTCCAGGGATGAGGGACTTCAATTATGTGGAGAGACTGGAGAAGGTGGGGTGGTTCTCCTCTGAGCAGAGAAAGCTAGGAGGTGTTCAAAATCCTGAATGGTTTTGATAAAGTAAATAAGGAGAAAGGGTTACCAGTGGCAGAAGGACACAGATTTAAGGTGACATATGGAAAGACAATGTACACAGCAAGTTGTTCTGATCTGGAATGCACTGCCTGAAAGGGTGGCGGAGGTAGATTCAATAATAACATTAAAAAGAGAATTGGATATCAACTTGAAGGGGGAAAATATTCGGGCTATGGGGAAAGAGCAAGGGAGTGGGATCAATTGGATAGCTCTGCAAAGGTGCTGCACAGGTTCGATGGGCTGAATGGCCTCTTTCTGGGCTGTATCATTCTGTGATTCTAAAATGGCTGGTGGCGCACTTCCGGCTCGTAACGAGCGTGCTGCCAGTCCGACATATTGGAAAAAAGTAGCCCGCTTTGCGCCTGAAGAACAGGCATGGCACTGTCGAATTTCTAGACCACAATCTTCTGACCAGAGTACTAGTAACGGAATCAACCTGACACTTGGGACCGAAGCCATGGAGCTCCCAAATACTTTAAATGCAACACGATGAATGTCCCTCCCTATGTGACTTTCGGTTCATTTGTCGCTTCCGGGCTTCTTTGATGTAGATGAGGGCTGTTTTTTAATTCAGGGAAGAGCAGGGCTCAAGCTTCTATAAACTCTTCTCAGAAAATAAATAGGCAGCCCTTTTAAATTAAACCTTACATTAATGACGGTGTTTATATTGATGGCAGTTGTTAGGTTAATGATAGTCTTTATACCTGTAATAATACCATGGATAGTCCACGAAGAACTGCTTATATTTCTTTCTCAATGTAACAAACCTTTTAGTGTTGAAAGCCATGGGCGGGCCTTTGGTCCAGGTGAATGACAGCTAAACCTGACCTGCCATTTATTTTGTTGCTTAGAGACAAGGGATTAAATCATGAGGTTGAATACTCAGTTTCCTTTCCCACCAGCGTCGAACGGTTGGTGAAAGGAGATTTCAGGTAAAAAAGAGCCAATGATTCATGGTATTAGATATAAAGTGGGAGAAATGATTGGTAATTCCCGGGTGGGAAACCAGCCCAGCGAGCAGCCAAGCCAATCGGGAGTGGCTGTGAGGAGGCCCAGCCTGTTTTAAGGGCTGGGCCCTCATGAACTTGCTGCTGGCTGACTGCCCGACCAAAAAGGAACAAGGAGCAGGAGGAGGCCATTCAGCCCCTCGATCCTGTTCCACCATTCAGTGAGATCATGGCCAAACTGTATCTTAACCCCATCCACCCGCCTTGTCTTCATATCCTTTTGACCCCTTGTCCAGCAACAATCTGTCGATCTCAGATTTAAAATGATTAATTGAGCTAACATAAGAACATAAGAACATAAGAATTAGGAACAGGAGTGGGCCATCTAGTCCCTCGAGCCTGCTCCGCCATTCAACAAGATCATGGCTGATCTGGACGTGGACTCAGCTCCACTTACCCGCCCGCTCCCCGTAACCCTTAATTCCCTTATTGGTTAAAAATCTATCTATCTGTGACTTGAATACATTCAATGAGCTAGCCTCAACTGCTTCCTTGGGCAGAGAATTCCACAGATTCACAACCCTCTGGGAGAAGAAATTCCTTCTCAACTCGGTTTTAAATTGGCTCCCCCGTATTTTGAGGCTGTGCCCCCTAGTTCTAGTCTCCCCGACCAGTGGAAACAACCTCTCTGCCTCTATCTTTTTTTGTAGGCGAGAGTTCCACACTTCTACCACCCCTTTGTGTGAAGAAGTGTTTCCTAACTTCTCTCCTGAGTGGCCTGGCACTGATATTAAGGTTATGTCTGCTTCCCATGAACTCCCCTAGATCGATGGTGGGAAGCGGTGGAAGTCGGAGAGCTCAGCGGCTGCCTGCTGGGCCCGAGGTAAGTGGAGGGAGGACGGGGTAAACACGGCAGCCAGCGGTGTGGGAAGGGGAGGGAGTCTGGGCGGGCTAGGCCTATACTTTCCTTGTAGGACCCTGAGGAGTACACCTGCACCCCATGGCCCCACAGAGGGAGGGAGGGCAGGAAGGAGGGAAGGAAGAAAATAAGAAAGAAAGACTTGCATTTACACAGCACCCTTCACAACCTCAGGACATCCCAAAGTGCTTTACAGCCAATGAGGTATTTTTGGAGAGAAGTCACTGTTGTAACGTGGGTCTCCTCACTTCTCAGACCTTATTATAGCTGCTTGTGCAGCCATTGCATGTTAAGATGGCGCCGGAGTCCTATTGATATAACAGAGATATATAAGGACTCTGTCTGACGTGTATCACCTGTTCCATTATACTTCCCCAACCTCCGTCCCCTCACTCATGCTCAAAAACACATTCCAGCCAAGCTCCATGCAGCAGCTCCTCCCTGTTAGATGGGGCACACAGCAGTCGTAGGTCACGACCTGTTCTGACAGGCCGGCACATGACCTTTGACACTGGACGCAGCGGAAAATTAGATGGAAGAAAACACCGGGCCGGGATCGTTATTCCGATACCTGACTTAACACCTTTCTTCACAGCGCTGAGCAGTTCAAAGACAAATGCTTGCCCCCTGCCTCCCTGATGTGGCCCTAAGCCATATGGATGAGGCAGTTAGCAGGTCAATCCCCAGTTTATGCTGAGGTAGCATATACAATCCAGGATGTCAGCCGCAACGCTGTATTAGCAACAATGCAGAGGGCTAAACATAAGAACATAAGAAATAGGAGCAAGAGTAGGCCATTTGGCCCTTCGAGCCCTGCTCCAATGTTCAACAAGATCATGGCTGATCTTCTACCGCAACTGCACCTTCCCGCACTGTCCCCATATACCTTAATACCCGTGCTTCCCAAAAATGTATCGACCTCTATCTTGAATATAACATAGAAACATAGAAACATAGAAAATAGGTGCAGGAGTAGGCCATTCGGCCCTTCGAGTCTGCACCGCCATTCAATGAGTTCATGGCTGAACATGCAACTTCAGTACCCCATTCCTGCTTTCTCACCATACCCCTTGATTCCCCTAGTAGTAAGGACTACACCTAACTCCTTTTTCAATATATTTAGTGAATTGGCCTCAACAACTTTCTGTGGTAGAGAATTCCACAGGTTGATCACTCTCTGGGTGAAGAAGTTTCTCCTCATCTCGGTCCTAAATGGCTTACCCCTTATCCTTAGACTGTGACCCCTGGTTCTGGACTTCCCCAACATTGCGAACATTCTTCCTGCGTCTAACCTGTCTAAACCCTTCAGAATTTTAAACGTTTCTATGAGATCCCCTCTCATTCTTCTGAACTCCAGTGAATACAAGCTCAGTTGATCCAGTCTTTCTTGATATGTCAGTCCCGCCATCCCGGGAATCAGTCTGGTGAACCTTTTCTGCACTCCCTCAATAGCAAGAATGTCCTTCCTCAAGTTAGGAGACCAAAACTGTACACAATACTCCAGGTGTGGCCTCACCAAGGCCCTGTACAACTGTAGCAACACCTTCCTGCCCCTGGACTCAAATCCCCTCGCTATGAAGGCCAACATTCCATTTGCTTTCTTAACCGCCTGCTGTACCTGCATGCCAACCTTCAATGACTGATGTACCATGACACCCAAGTCTCGTTGCACCTTTCCTTTTCCTAATCTGTCACCATTCAGATAATAGTCTGTCTCTCTGTTTTTATCACCAAAGTGGATAACCTCACATTTATCCACATTATACTTCATCTGCCATGCATTTGCCCACTCACCTAACCTATCCAAGTCACTCTGCAGCCTCATAGCTTCCTCCTCGCAGCTCACACTCCCACCCAACTTAGTGTCATCCGCAAATTTGGAGATACTACATTTAATCCCCTCATCTAAATCATTAAACAGCTGGGGCCCCAGCACAGAACCTTGCGGTACCCCACTAGTCACTGCCTGCCATTCTGAAAAGTACCCATTTACTCCTACTCTATGCTTCCTGTCTGACAACAAGTTCTCAATCCACGTCAGCACACTACCCCCAATCCCATGTGCTTTAACTTTGCACATTAATCTCTTGTGTGGGACCTTGTCGAAAGCCTTCTGAAAGTCCAAATATACCACATCAACTGGCTCTCCCTTGTCCACTCGACTGGAAACATCCTCAAAAAATTCCAGAAGATTTGTCAAGCATGATTTCCCTTTCACAAATCCATGCTGACTTGGACCTATCATGTCACCTCTTTCCAAATGCGCTGCTATGACATCCTTAATAATTGATTCCATCATTTTACCCAATACCGATGTCAGGCTGGCCAGACTATAATTCCCTGTTTTCTCTCTCCCTCCCTTTTTAAAAAGTGGGGTTGCATTGGCTACCCTCCACTCGATATGAACTGATCCAGAGTCTATGGAATGTTGGAAAATGAATTTCAATGCATCCGCTATTTCCAAGGCCACCTCCTTAAGTACTCTGGGATGCAGTCCATCAGGCCCTGGGGATTTATCGGCCTTCAATTCCATCAATTTCCCACAATTTCCCAACTAATAAGGATTTCCCTCAGTTCCTCCTTCTTACTAGACACTCTGACCCCATTTTTATCCGGAAGGTTGTTTGTGTCCTCCTCAGTGAATACCGAACCAAAGTACTTGTTCAATTGGTCTGCCATTTCTTTGTTCCCCGTTATGACTTCCCCTGATTCTCACTGCTGGGGACCTACGTTTGTTTTTACTAACCTTTTTCTATTTACATATCTATAGAAACTTTTGCAGTCCGTCTTAATGTTCCCTGCAAGCTTCCTCTCGTACTCTATTTTCCCTGCCCTAATCAAACCCTTTGTCCTCCTCTGCTGAGTTCTAAATTTCTCCCAGTCGCTGGGTTTGCTGCTATTTCTGGCCCATTTGTATGCCACTTCCTTGGCTTTAATACTATCCCTGATTTCCCTTGATAGCCACGGTTGAGCCACCTTCCCTTTTTTATTTTACGCCAGACAGGGATGTACAATTGTTGTAGTTCATCCATGCGGTCTCTAAATGTCTGCCATTGCCCATCCACAGTCAACCCCTTCAGTATCATTCGCCAATCTATCCTAGCCAATTCATGCCTCATACCTTCAAAGTTAGCCTTCTTTAAGTTCTGGACCATGGTCTCTGAATTAACTGTTTCATTCTCCATCCTAATGCAGAATTCCACCATATTATGGTCACTCTTCCCCAAGGGGCCTCGCACAACGAGATTGCTAATTAATCCTCTCTCATTACACAACACCCAGTCTAAGATGGCCTTCCCCTAGTTGGTTCCTCGACATATTGGTCGAGAAAACCATCCCTTATGCACTCCAGGAAATCCTCCTCCACCGTATTGCTTCCAGTTTGGTTAGCCCAATCTATATGCATATTAAAGTCACCCATGATAACTGCTGCACCTTTATTGCATGCACCCCTAATTTCCTGTTTGATGCCCTCCCCAACATCACTACTACTGTTTGGAGGTCTGTACACAACTCCCACTAACGTTTTTTGCCCTTTGGTGTTCTGCAGCTCTACCCATATAGATTCCACATCATCCAAGCTAATGTCCTTCCTAACTATTGCATTAATATCCTCTTTAACCAGCAATGCTACCCCACCTCCTTTTCCTTTTATTCTATCCTTCCTGAATGTTGAATACCCATGGATGTTGAGTTCCCAGCCTTGGTCATCCTGGAGCCACGTCTCTGTAATCCCAATCACATCATATCCGTTAACATCTATTTGCACAGTTAATTCATCCACCTTATTACGGATACTCCTTGCATTAAGACACAAAGCCTTCAGGCTTGTTTTTTTAACACCCTTTGTCCTTTTAGAATTATGATGTAGTGTGGCCCTTTTTGTTTCTTGCCTTTGTTTACTCGGCCTTCCACTATTGCTTTTTACCTTTCTACCATCTGTTTCTGACTCCATATTACTTCGCCCTATCTCGCTGCATAGGTTCCCATCCCCCTGCCATATTAGTTTAACCCCTCCCCAACAGCACTAGCAAATGTTACCCCCAGGACATCAGTTCCAGTCCTGCCCAAGTGCAGACCGTCCCTTTTGTACAGGTCCCACTTCCCACAGAACTGATTCCAATGTCCCAGGAATTTGAATCCCTCCCTCTTGCACCACTGCTCAGGCCACATATTTATTCTAACTATCCTGCTCCCTCTACTCTGATTAGCACGTGGCACTGGTAGCAATCCAGAGATTACTACCTTTAAGGTCCTACTTTTTAATTTAACTCCTAGCTCCCTAAATTCAGCTTGTAGGACCTCTTCCCGCTTCTTAC
This sequence comes from Pristiophorus japonicus, assembly GCF_044704955.1. Classification (NCBI taxonomy): domain Eukaryota; kingdom Metazoa; phylum Chordata; class Chondrichthyes; family Pristiophoridae; genus Pristiophorus; species Pristiophorus japonicus. Next base: position 3,939,663 of record NC_091987.1, read on the forward strand.
CTATATCGTTGGTACCTACATGTACCACGACAACTGGCTGTTCACCCTCCCTCTCCAGAATGCTCTGCAGCCGCTCCGAGACATCCTTGACCCTTGCACCAGGGAGGCAACATACCATCCTGGAGTCTCGGTTGTAGCCGCAGAAACTCCTATCTATTCCCCTCACCATTGAATCCCCTATCACTATAGCTCTCCCACTCTTTTTCCTGCCCTCCTGTGCAGCAGAGCCAGCCACGGTGCCATGAACTTGGCTGCTGCTGCCCTCCCCTGATGAGTCATCCCCCTCAACAGTACCCACAGCGGTGTATCTGTTTTGCAGGGGGATGACCGCAGGGGACCCCTGCACTACCTTCCTTGCACTGTTCTTCCTGCTGGTCTTCCATTCCCTCGCTGGCTGTGGACCCTTCACCTGTGGTAAGACCAACTCGCTACACGTGCTACTCACATCATTCTCAGCATCGTGGATGCTCCAGAGTGAATCCACCCTCAGCTCCAATTCTGCAACGCGGTCCGTCAGGAGCTGGAGGCGGATACACTTCCCGCACACGTAGTCATCAGGGACACCGGAAGTGTCTCTGAGTTCTCACATGGTACAGGAGGAGTATATCATGTGACCGAGCTCTCCTGTCATGACTAACCCTTAGATTAACTTAAATTGGCAACAACAATGCTAAAGTTTACTCACTGTTATAGAAGAGAAAAAAGAAAAACTACTTACTAATCAACAGCCAATCACTTACCCCCTTGGCTGTGACGTCACCTTTCTGTTTCTTTCTACTTCTTTTTTGCTCTCCCCCTGTAGCTGCACCCGCTGGGCCTTTGTAGGCCTCTGCCGATCCCCGGACTCACATCTCTCCATGCACCTCCCGGCGCAATGACTGAGCATTCACAGCCCTCTGTTTAGAGAATTCCAAAGATTCACCATCCTTTGAGTGAAGAAATTTCTCCTCATCTCAGTCCTAAATGGTCGACCCCATATTCTGAGACTGTGACCGCATGTTCTAGATTCTCCAGCCGGGGAAAGATTTTCTCAGCAGTAACGCTGTCAAGCCCCTTAAGAATTTTATATGTTTCAATTAGATCACCTCTCATTCTTCTCAACTCTAGGGAATATAGGAGATTTCCTGCTCCGATCACTGTCCAATGACCCCAGCACGGAGGAAGGCCATTCAGCCCATCGAGCCTGTGCTGCTACATGTGCACCTACTCAAACTCACATCGTCATCTCACGCCTTGCCTACATTCACAGTTATTCAACGATGGTAGGCATATCTCCCAGGCACATAGCTGGACTCTTACTCACACACATTCCTTGCTTTTGCGATGGCCCATAATAGGAGGGAGCAGCAGAGGACAGGTGGAGGTGATGCTCAGCTCCAGTTCTGGAGGAGCGAGTGCTGCAGCTCATTGGCCCGCAGGTGGTGGACGCCATGGCCGGCAGAGACGTCCATCCCACTGGGGGCAACAATGGTATCTTAATCCCCTCAACTTCTCTCGTCCCACTTCCCCCTGACACCAGAAGGCTTTATCACTTTCCTGCTCCAGATACTGTCTGCTTTCCTTGCTCCATTCCTGCCCCCTTGTCCTCACCTTAGTGCGAGTCTTGTGCCATTTACGCTTTCAGATAATCAGCCAGCCTGAGCTCCTCAATGATACTGATGAGGGAGAAGAGGAGGAGGGCCCAAGCACCGCCTCACTGCACCTCTCACCCGCAGGCACCAGCTCAGAGACTATCACTACGCATTCGTTGGAGGTTAGTTTAGCAGAGGGGTCTGCACTGAGTGATGCACCAGTGACAAGTGGGCTGCAGCAAGGCCAAGGGGAAAGGGTAGTTCTGGAGCCAGCTCCACAGAGGGAGATTTCGCGCGAGTTCTGCTGCATAGGACTCAAATGAGGACCTCGATGGGGAGGCGATCACAAGAAGGGTGATGGCCATGCACTCCAAGATGATAGGTGCAATGGCAAGGGTGCCCGAGAGCCTCTCAGCAATGGTAAGGAGCGAGGAGGAGTGCGCCTCCAACATTGCACAGAGCTCTGCGCACACCATGGAGCCCTTCATTTCCGGTCATCAGACGATGGTGGGCTCCCAGAGAGACCGTGGGGACCCAGACCTCATCATGTGTCATGGGCGATGTGGCAGCTTCCATTGCAGCACAGGTGGAAGCATGTCTTCATGTTGTAATGAAGACAATGGTTGGTGGCATCGAGTGCTCTCACGCAGTCTCACCTGGATGCCACGCGAACTCTGACTGTTGCCATTGCTGCTGGGTCCGCCAAAGCTGACCGTGGATCTCACGGTGTTGCAGCAGGTCACCAAACTGTGCTCCAGCAGATTGGTGGGGATGCTGAGATGCTGTCCCAGGGGAGTGGCAGTGGGTCAGTGGAGCAGGACCCTGCTGTCCTCCCTCAGGATGACAGCATTCCTGACCCCACCACTGCCACTCCGCCATTGCCCTTGTCGCTGCCTGTCATCCAGCCAGCCCAGACTGCCGCTGCCCAGCCTGAGGTGGTGCAGTCTGCAGCCGGGCCTTCCAGGCCCAAAGCTGGTCGAGTGCATCCTGCATGGCCATCTGTAATCTGTGGTCCTGACACTCAACAGCCTTCCACCAGCCCTGCTGCAGCCACTGGGGGCACACTGTGAAGGAGCTCTAGAGTAGGTAAACCGAGTGTTAAGAGGGGATATGGTATTGCACAAGGTGTTTGTTGAGTATAATTGTTGTTTATGATAGTGTTAAATGTTATGAGATAAATTTTTATTGGAATTTTGTATATTTGGTGCTGTCTCTCATTTCAGTTATGGGACTGTGGTTAATATGTCCTTACTATACAGTATAAATGCACATGAGGCCCATACTTGAGAGAAACATAGAAACATTGAAAATAGGTGCAGGAGTAGGCCATTCGGCCCTTCGAGCCTGCACCACCATTCAATAAGATCATGGCTGATCATTCCCTCAGTACCCCTTTCCTGAACGTATCTTCCATTGCTTAGCCTGGAGCAGGAGGAAGGAGTTCGTCTACTGTGGGTACACTTGTCCTCACAGCCAACCAAGTCCAGATGAATGGTAACACCCTCACTGCGTATTAACTAGGTACCTTAACAAATTCGGGAAAACCCATTGCATCTTTACAGATCGCTTTTAACTGACCAGATCTTGATTAACCCGATGGCGACAATGCATATAAGACTGTAAGCACTGCGAAGCATCAGCCAGTAATGGGGGACCCCCTGAAACCGGGCGCAGGGAGGCTGGAGAAATTAAAGCCCCTGCCACACAGAGACCCGGGGGTGGGGGGTATCACTTTTACCAAACTCGCCGGGCAGGAATCACCACGGGTTGGGATGGGACGCCACTATTACCCCACTCCCAATACTGACTCCGGGCTGTAAAGTCAGCACTGGCCTCCCATCCATCCATCCCGGCAGTTCCCCGCGGGGTAGGGCGGTTCAGGATAAAATTGCCCCCACCCCACCATTCAAAGACTTGTCAGGCTATGTCACCAATTGCTTTGGTAATGAATATGAGAACACATGGGAAAATACTCCAACAGATCAAAGGGGCTGTGTTAACTTTGGGGCAGTTTTTGGGATCGGCTCCTCTAAACAGTCTGTTGTCAGAACTGTTGACGTCACAGTCGACATCTCTCTAGTTCCATCAAAGGTTAGTAGTAAAGACAAATATGTCAGTATGGCACTGACTGGGTCATCAAGGACCCTTAGGTCGACACAGTGACAAACCTTAAATCTGTTACCTGGCATTGCTCAATTGGGCACATTCAAAGCATTACTTCCAACTGGCAGAGGGTGTGGGGGGGAGAGAGACAAACAGTTCTTTAGCTCAGAGTAAGCGCTACGCAAGCATTAACATTTGACACAGATCACACATGTCACAATTGTGTTCAGGAACTATGGTTACAAGCTGCCCTGGCTGTAAGTACCTAGGTAACGCTAATGACCCCTCTCCTCAAACATTCACATTCTGCCATGGCCAGGTTTAGAACTGTTTCAAAAAAATTCATTCACGGGATGTGGGCGTCGCTGGCAAGGCCAGCATTTATTGCCCCTCCCCAGTTGCCCGTGAGAAGGTGATGGTGAGCCATTTTCTTCAATGCTGCAGTCCGTGTGGTGACAACTGAGTGTCTCGCTGGGCCATTTCAGAGGGCAGTGAAGGGACAACCACATTGCTGTGGGTCTGGAGTCACACATAGGCCCAGACCGGGTAAGGGCGGAATGTTTCCTTCCCTAAAGGGCATTAGTGAACCAGATTAGGTTTTATGACAATCCGGTAGTTTCATGGTGATCATTACTGATTTAACGTTTTAATCCAGATTTATTTGTTTAACTGAATTTAAATTCTACAGTTGCCGTGGTGGGATTTGTACTCATGTCTCCGGATCATTAATCCAGGCCTCGGGATTACTGGTCCAGTAATATAACCACTGTGTTACTGTTCCCAATGTTCAGCGATCTAATTTGGCAAACCGATTGGATTAAAGCAAGTGTTGAGAGAAGAAAAGGACGAGAGAAGGTTGAGAGAAGGTCACTCTGTGACCAGTTACCTTTATTCGCCAGCACTGAAGTGATGAAGGTGGGTGGAGCTTCCCCTTTTATACCTGAAAGTCCAGGTTCGGAGTGTCTCCCACAAGTTCACCACCTAGTGGTCAATGTTCTCACGGTGTACAACTTAGGTCAGTTTACAATGACAGTTAAATACATGACAGGAGAAATTGATGTGTTGATGGGGCGTGCACAGCATCAGGGAAGTGGGCTGGAATTCACTTGAGCCGAAGTCTGATGAGATGGTCGCGGACCGCCCTTGCAGGATCGTGCATCCTCCGTCACTGGTGTTGCTGCTCCTGCTCCTCCTCGTCCCCCTCCTCGTCCTCTTCCTGCTCCTCCTCCTACTGCTCCTGTTCCTCGTCCTCCTTCTCCTCGTCCTTCTTCTCCTCCTCAAGTGGTGCAGTTATGCCTGGTGGCAATGGCTGCACCCTCATATTGGCCAAGTTGTGCAGCATGCAGCAGACAACATTGAAAAGGGACACCTGCTCAGCCGAATGCTGGAGGACTCCTCCCGAGCGGTCAAGGCAGCGAAACCATTGCTTCAGCACTCCGATGGTCTGCTCAATGCTGTTTCTGGTGGCAGCATGGTTCTCACTGTCTGAGTGCTGGGCAAGGGTGTTGGGGTTGCGGAGGGGAGTCATAAGCCAGGTGGAGAGCGGATAGCCCTGCTCTCCGACCAGCCAGCCACGAGCTTGATGTGGTGGCAGGAAGAAAGCTGGGACACCGCTCTGCCGCAGGATGAATGCATCGTGGCTACTGCCATGATAGTGCGCATTGATGGTGAGGGTTCGGTGTGTGTGGTCACACACCGACTGCACATGCAGTGAGTGCTGGCCTTTGCGGTTACAGAATACCTCAGGATTAATATACGGTGCCCTCAAGTGATGTGGGTGCAGTCAGTGGTGCCCTGCACCCTGGCGAAGACCACTATTCTGGCAAAGCCACATGCACGCTCGTGTTATTTCTCTCTGGTCATGAGGAAGGAAATGGAATCCCTCCTCCTTCTGTACAGAGCGTCTGTGACCTCGCGGATGGAGCAATGCTCGGCAAACTAGGAAATGTTGGCGATGTCTCTTGCTGCACACTGGAAAGATCTACTAGTGTCGAACTTGAGCGCGATAGTGACCTTGATTGCAAGCGAGAGAGCCTTCCTCACCCTGGTCTAAGGCTCGAGGTCTGGTTGCAGGAGATGGCAGAGCTCTGTGACCACATCCTTGCTAAAGCGTAGACTTCGAACTCACTGTTCCTCAGTGAAGTTGATGTCGGAGAACTGCTGCCGGAAGACACTGGGAGGGTAAGGCCTCCTGTGGACAGCCATGTTTTCCATCCTCCCTTTGGCCATATTTTGCTGTTTCTCTGTGCCTCAGTTGCCTCTGACGCTGGAGCGGGAGGTCGAGTGCCATCGCAAAACCCATGAAACTATATAAATGTTGGACTTTCAAATCTTCCCTCAATGAAAGTTATGAATCATTAACAGAAATCAGTGAAATCTATCAAAACGCCTGTCTGCCTATCACCAACAATTATTGACCGACTAAAATTTTAACCGATGCTGGTGCCTTTAAGTAGCGCTCCTCCAACCGACCGAAACATAACAGCTGAAACTATCGTTGTCAGCGCCAAAGTCAGTGTTCTCGATCTGTGTGGCAGCATCGAAGGACTGACCACACTCGACTAGCTCCGTTGGGCGGGCCACATTGTCTGCATGCCCGACACATAACTCCCAAAGCAAGCGCTCCACTCTGAACTCCTACACGGCAAGCGAGCCCTGGGTGGGCAGAGGAAACGTTTCAAGGACACCCTCAAAGCCTTCCTGATAAAATGCAACATTCACACCGACACCTGGGAGTCCCTGGCCAAAGACCGCCCTAAGTAGAGGAAGAGCATCCAGGAGGGCGCTGAGCACCTCGAGTCTCGTCGCCGAGAGCATGCAGAAAACAAGTGCAGGCAGCGGAAGGAGCGTACGGCAAACCAGACTCCCCACCCACCTCTTCCCTCAACCACTGTCTGTCCCACCTGTGACAGGGACTGTAATTCCTGTATTGGACTGTTCAGTCACCTGAGAATTCACTTTTAGAGTGGAAACAAGTCTTCCTCGATTTCGAGGGACTGCCTATGATGATGATGATGTCAGCGCCAGGCGGTAAAACAGGGGGTGAGGGCCAATTTATTTTGCAGGGCAGTAATTGGGCGCTGCATAATGACGAGCACAGCCGAGCGGGTCACTACATATTAGGTCTGCCGCTAAACCCACGCCCAATTTAGCGGCAGGTGCTGTTCCCGCAGCACCCAAGCGAAAACTTATTTGCGCCCGTTAGCGCTCTACGGGGCACTAACAGGAGGCGCAAAGTACCCCAATTTCTCCTCCATAATGTTTTGTCCTCAGGATGTCCCAAAGAGCCTCAAAATGATAAACAATATGATTCCGGGCTAAAATGATGAGAGGTTGCAGTGACAAGGCTTGAATTCCCTCCAGTACAGGAGATGGTAGGTGATCCAATTGAGGTGTTTAAGATGATTAGAGGATTTAATAGAGATAAACTATTTCCTCTACTAGGGCATAAGAACATTGAACATAGCAACATAGAAATTTACAGCGCAGAAGGAGGCCATTTCGGTCCATCATTTCCGCACTGGCCGACAAAGAGCCACATGGCCATTGGTCAACAGCCCTGAAGTTTACATATAAACCTATGAACAATGAACAATGGCAGAAAGATAAAGAGCATCTGGCCCAACCAGTCCACCCCACACAACTGCGACACCCCTTGCACCGCAACATTATACACTCCACCCCAATCGGAGCCATGTGATCTCCTGGGAGAGGCAAAAAAAAACAGATAAAAACCCAGGCCAATCGGGGAAAAAAATCTGGGAAATTCCTCTCTGACCCATCCAGGCAATCGAAACTAGTCCAGGAGATCACCCTGGCCATAATTGATTCCCTGAAGTACTTACCATCGTAACTGCACCAGCCAACAAGAGGTTATCCAGACTAATCCCACTTACCAGCTCTAGGTCCATAACCCTGCAGGTTACGACACTTCAAGTGCCCATCCAAGCACCTTTTAAATGTGGTGAGGGTTTCTGCATCCACCACCTCTCCAGGCAGTGAGTTCCAGATCCCCACAACCCTCTGCATAAAGAAGCCCCCCCTCAAATCTACCAACCACCTTAAAATTATGCCTCCTCGTAATTGACCCCTCCACCAAGGGAAATAGGACCTTGCTGTCCAATATATCCAGGCCCCTCAAAATGTTATACACCTCAATGAGGTCTCCTCTCATCCTCCTCTGTTGCAAGGAGAACATTCCCAGCCTATCCAATCTGTCCTCATAACTAAGATTCTCCATTCCAGGCAGCATCTTCGTAAATCTCCTCTGTATCCTCTCTAGTGCAATCACGTCCTTCCTATAATACGGTGACCAGAACTGCACGCAGTATTCCAGCTGTGGCCAAACCAGAGTATTATACAATTGAAGCATAACCTCCCTGCTCTTGTATTCTATGCCTCGGCCAATAAAGGCAAGCATTCCGTATGCTTTTTAAACCACCTTATCCACCTGGCCTTCATTTTTCAGGGATCTGTGGACAAGTACTCCAATATCCCTTTGTTCATCTACACTTCTAAGTGGCCTACTGTTTAATGTGTATACTCTTTCCTTATTAACCCTCCCCAAGTACATTAAATTCCATTACCTCACAATTCTCTGAATTAAATTCCATTTGCCACTGCTCTGCCCACCTGACCAGTAGATTGATATCCTCCTGCAGTCCATGACTTTCCTCTTCATTATCAACCACACAGCCAGTTTTAGTGTCGTCTGCAAACTTCTTAATCATACTCCCTATATTCAAATCTAGATCACTGATGTATACTACAAAAATCAAGGGACCCAGCACTGAGCCCTGCGGAACGCCACTGAAAATATCCTTCCAGTCACAAAAACACCCATCAACCATTACTCTTTGCTTCTTACCTCAAAGCCAATTTTGGATTCAACTTGCCACTTTGCCCTGGATCCCATGAACTTTAACCTTCATGACAAGGCTACCATGTGGGACCTTATCAAAAGCTTTGCTAAAGTCCATATTCACTACATCGTATGTACTACCCTTATCAACCCTCCTGGTTACCTCCTCGAAAAATTCAATCAGGTTTGTCAAACACGATCTTCCTTTAATAAATCCATGCTGACTGTCCCTAATTAATCTTGCCTTTCTAAATGCAGATTTATCCTGTCCTTCAGGATTTTTTCCAATAATCTTCCCACTACCGAGGTTCGGCTGACAGGCCTGTAATTACTTGGTCTGTCCCTTTCTCCCTTCTTAAACAAAGGTACTACATTAGCAGTCCTCCAGTGCTCTGGCACCATGCCTGAATCCAAAGAGGACTGGAAAATGATGGTCAAGGCCTCTGCTATTTCCTCTTTTGCTTCGCTCAACAGCCTGGGATGCATTTCACCCGGGCCTGGGGATATCTACTTTCAAAGCTGCTAAACCCCTGAATACTTCCTCTCTCACTATGTTTATTTCATCCAGAATTTCACACTCCTCCTCGATAGCAGTATCTGCATTGCCCCTTTGCTTTGTGAAAACAGACACAAAGTATTCATAAGAACCATACCCATATCCGCCTCCACACACAGATTACCCTCATGGTCTCTAATAGGTCCTGCCCTTTCTTTAGTTATTGCTTTTAATATATTTATAGAACATCTTTGGATTTTCTTTAATTTTACTTGCCAATAATTTTTCATGCTCTCTCTTAGTATTCCTAATATCCTTTTTAATTTTACCTCTGAACTTTCTATATTCCTCCAAAGATTCTACAGTATTTAGCTGTTGGTACAAGACATACGCTTCACCTGTTCCCTTTATCCCCCCAGGTAAGTCTCTAATCATACAGGGGGCTCCATAATTGTTATTCCCACCCTTTTTCTTTAAGGGCACATGTTTGGCCTGAGCCCTCCGGATCTCCTCCTTGAATGCCTCCCACTGTTCCAACACTGATTTACCCACAAGTAGCTGTTTCCAGTCCATTGTTTTGGCAAATCACTTCTCAACTTAGCAAAGTTAGCTTTTCCCCAATTTGGGACTTTTATTCCTGGTCCCTCCTTGTCCTTATCTATAACTACTTTGAATCTGACTGACTTATGGTCACTGGCAACCAAGTGCTCTCCCACTAATACCCCTTCCACCTGCCCAGCTTCATTCCCCAAAACTAAATCGAAAACTGCCCCCTCTCGTGTTGGGCTTGTTACATACTGACTAAAAAAGTTCTCTTGAATGCATTTTAAGAATTCTGCACCCTCTATACCCTTCACACTATATTTGTCCCAATCAATATTAGGATAGTTAAAATCCTCTTTTACTGCCCTATGGTTTTTGGACAAGCCCTTCTATCTCCCTCCCACTGTTTGTGGGTCTATAATACTCGCCCAGCAATGTGATCGCCCCTTTTTTACTTTTCAGTTCGACCCATGAGGCCTCATTTGATGATCCCTCTAACATATCCCTCCTCACCACTGTAATAGTTTCTTTAATCAATACTGCAATCCCCCTTTTTTTACCCCCCTCTCTGTCTAGTCTAAAAATTCTGTAACCAGGAATATTGAGCTGTTAAACTGCCCCTCTTTCAGCCATGTCTCTGTAATGGCCATAATGTCAAACACCCAAGTGTCTACCTCTGCTCTTAGCTGATCCTTATTCGCTATACTCCTTGCATTGAAGTATATACCATTTAGCACAGGAAGACCTCCTTGCTTACTACTTACTAACCCTTTTTTCTTTTGTCTTACAGATTCAATTTCTACATTCTTGCTATTCAATTTCAGCTTTACTTCCTTCTCTATTAAATTTGTTCTCAGGTTCGCATCCCCCTGCCAAGCTAGTTTAAACTCTCCCTGACAGCACGAGCAAAACTCCCCGTGAGGATATTGGTTAAGGCGCTGTTGAGGTGCAAGCTGTCCGGTTTGTACAGGTCCAATCCCCCCCCAGAAACGGTCCCAATGCCTCAGGAATTTAAAGCCCTCCTTCCTACACCAACTCTCCAGTCACGTGTTCATCCTCTCTATCCTTCTATTCTTGTACTCATTAGCATGTGGCACCAGTAGTAACCCGGAGATTACTACCTTTGCGGTCTTACCCTTTAATTTTCCTCCTAGCTCCCTAAGTTTTGCCTGCAGGACCTCATGCCTCTTTCTACCTATGTCATTGGTCCTGATATGGACCACGACCTCTAGTTATTTACCGTCTCCCCCCAGAATGCCCTGCGTCCGCTCTGTGACATCCTTTATCCTGGCACCAGGGAGGCACCATGCCATCCTGGAGTCACGTCTATGGCCACAGAAACGCCTCTCTGTTTCCCTAACTATTGAATCCCCTACCACTACAGCCCTTTTATTCATTGTCTCTCCCCCCTGTGCAGCTGAGCCACCCATGGTGCCTTGGACTTGGCTCTGGCTGCACTCCCCAGAGGCACTATCGCCCTCACCGGTGCTCAGAAGAGAATATCGGTTGGAAAGTGAGATGGACTCAGGAGGGGACTCCTGCACTACCTGCCGAGTGTTCTTCCTCCATCTGGTGTTCACCCACTGCCCCGCTACCTGCATGCTTTCAGCTGTGGGGTGACCAGCTCCTGAAACGTGCTATCCACGTAGGTCTCAGCCTCGCGGGTCCAACGTGTTGACTCCAGCCGCTGCTCAAGCTCCAAAACACTGAGCTCGAGTAGTTGAAGCTGGAGACACCTCCTGCACACATGGTTGTCTAGGCTGTGTGAAGCATCCAGGACTTCCCACATGCTGCAGGACACGCACTCCACAGGACTGAGCTCCCCTGCCATCTCTCTATTTAAGCTTATCTGATTAAAAAGAGAAAGAGAAAGAGACATACCAATCAAACATCCAATCACTTACCTGCCCGACCGAGTGCTGTGAGCTCCTCGCCAGAAGTGAACTCCTCGCCGACCTCCGGGCCTCCTGTTCCTCGGACTCCTGATCTCCTGAACTCTTGGACCTCCAGGCCCCCCGAATTCACGGGGTCTCCGACTCACCGTACTCATGGGGCCTCCCGACTCTCCGACCTCCAGGCCTCCCGACTCACCGACCTCCCGACTCGCTGAACTCATGGGGCCTCCCGACTCACCGACACAGAATAAGGGGCCATAACTTTAAAATTAGAGCTGAGCCAGTCAGGGATGATGTCAGAAAGCACTTCTTCACACAAAGTGTCAAAACTTTCACAGGAAGGTGGAAGTCTGGTTTTATCTCCCTGTAAACAGCTGTTGAGGCTAGGAGTCAATTGAAAATGTCAAATCTGAGATTGATAAATTTTTGTTCGATAAAGTTATCAAGGTATGTTGAACCAAGGCGGGTAGATGGAGATGAGATACAGATCAGCCATGATCTAATTGAATGGCAGGACAGGCTCAAGGGGCTGCATGGCCTTCTCCTGTTCCTGTGTTCCTAAGTTTACTTTTCTAGTGCAGTCGCTGTTGTCATTTGAGGAGAGTATTTTTTCCAGGGTTGGAGACAGAAGGAAATTGTAACTGGACAAAGAAAGGGATGTGTGAGAGATGAGCGATACAAGGAAGTGGTTGAAGATAGGCTTGTGACCAGTGTCTAACGATCTAGGCTGGTACTTTGCTCCCGTGTTATTGCACTGAAGTGCCAGCCTAGATTATGTGCTTGATTCCACAGTCCAGCTTGAGCCTACAACATTCTCGCAGCAAGGTTTCCTGCGGTCTGTATTTCTTTGTGAAATTGGTAACATGTTTACAAAGAGGACCAGAGGAATTCCAACTGTGATATACTCTCTGCCAAACTCTGTGTGATTTAATCTGACTCACACTATAAGAGCCATTACTGGGCTAGAATTTTGGTTTTCAAAACTGTAGTTTTACGCCAAAATTACCGTTTTCGCTGTGCTACCATTTTTAGGCCTAACTTTCGGCCTTTACGTCTGTGCCATCGGTAAATTCGGCGCTGCGCGACGATTCGTGGCACAAACCGCGAGTTTCGTCAACTTTAGCCTGGGGCTGATAGCGCTACGAAAGAGTCCTTGGGAGGGGGGAAAAAAATAGCAAAAGAACATTCGAAAAACAGTCACAAAACGTTCAAAAAACCCGTACCTACTAAATCGCTGAAAAATAATTTAAAAATAAAAATTTTAACTTAACTTTTTGCAGGTCTTCAAAGTTACTGCTGCTGGCAGGGCTGCACCAACAGGTTTGATCCTATCGGTATTCTGGGCGCAGCGTACGGGTCAGGAGAGTGCCGAAAGTGTAACGCTAATGCAATCTGCATCGTTGTAGAAACATAGAAAATAGGTGCAGGAGTAGGCCATTCGGCCCTTTGAGCCTGCACCGCCATTCAATGAGTTCATGGCTGAACATGCAACTTCAGTACCCCATTCCTGCTTTCTCGCCATACCCCTTGATCCCCCTAGTAGTAAGGACTGCATCTAACTCATTTTTGAATATATTTAGTGAAATAGAAATAGGTCGCCGCACCTCTCCCCAGCGGTACGCGGGAGCCCTGCTGCAAAGAGGTGCACGAGGATCCCGCTAGCCGGGTTTTCGCCGCGGACGGTCAAATTGCGGCAAAAACCCGGTCGCAAAGTCGGCAAAAATCCAGCAATATTGACTTAGATTCTGCTTGGCAACCCCATCATCACCAGCCATGTGTTTCAGTCTGAGTTAAGGCTTTGATTTTGGGGATCATGTGGTGCAATGGCTCGAGGCCCTGCACTTTCACCTGGACGTGAACCTAACCCAGAGTAATGGGACTGAGTCTCCAGTCTCCACTCGGTACTGGAGATGAGTGTAACTCAGAGAAGGGATAGACCATGTGGTGTTGGAAATGGAAAAGCTCCCACTGTTGCAGTAGGTAACATTCTGGCCTCTATGTCAGAGGTTGTGGGTTCACATCCAACTCCAAGGGGGAAAAATTCATTGTCGCCCCGATGATGGACCAACGAGGGAGCAGGGGTGCCGTGCAGAGTGCCAGACTGAGCAATCGCGGCCAGGACCACCCAACGAAAACGGAGCAGCTTTGTGAAGGTTAAAGTACGTTTTCTTATTACTTACTTCACCACCTTGCCTTTAATCGTCTCCCCGGTAATGGCTGGCTGCCCGACCGATGCCCCCTGCAGCTGCCAGTGTTTTTGCCCAGCGCTGCTGCAGGGGGCGAAAACTAATTTTGGGGCCGGGGTGCGAGCGGGGCGATGCACGCGGCGATGACATCACGATCTCCGGGCGCAGGAGATCGGGGCACAAAGCCGTAGCGCTGCCGCTAAACACCCGTCCAATATGGCGGGAGTCGTTGCCAGCGCCGCGTCCGGTCGGAAATGCATTTGCATCCAGCGGGCGCTAACGGAAAACGAGGGGGGCTCGACAAGGTGGGTGCAGAGAGGATGTTTACTGATGGGGAAGTCTAGAACTAGAGGGCATGATCTTAGAATAAGGGGCCGCCCATTTAAAACAGATGAGGAGAAATTTCTCCTCTCAGAGGGTTGTAAATCTGTGGAATTTGCTGCCTCAGAGAGCTGTGGAGGCTGGGTCATTGAATAAATTTAAGACAGAGATAGACAGCTTCTTAACCGATAAGGGATTAAGGGATTGTGGGGAGCGGGCGGGGAAGTGGAGCTGAGTCCATGATCGGATCAGCCACGATCATCTTAAATGGCGTAGCAGGCTCGAGGGGCCATATGGCCTACTCCTGCTCCTATTTTTTATGTTCTTATGTTCTTATGAATTGCGCCCCCAAAAGCTCAAAATCTGAGGGAGTGCTGCATTGTTGGAGGTTCTGTCTTTTGGATGAGACGTTAAACCGAGTTCCAGTCTGCCCTCACAAGTAAATGTAAATGATCCCATGGCACTATTTATCCCTCAACTAACATCACTAAAACAGATTATCTAGTCATTATCACATTGCTGTTTGTGGGAGTTTGCTGTACGCAAGTTGGCTGCCACATTTCCTACATTCCAACAGTGACTGCACTTGAAAAGTAATTAATTGGCTGCATGTCACTTCGAGACATCTTGAAAGTTGGCAAGTTTTTCTTTCTTATTTTATTTCTTCCTGAGGTTGTGGTTCAGGCCTGTTATTTGGGGCAGAGTAGATTGAGGGTCTCAGCAGCTGAAGGCACGGCTGCCAATGGTGGGGTGATGAAAATCAGGGATGGAGAAGAGGCCAGAATTAGAAGAGTGCAGAGATATCGGGGGATTGTGGAGCTGGAGGAGGTTACAGAGATAGAAAAGAGTGAAGCCATGGGTGGGGGGGGGATCTGAAAACAAGGATGAGAATTTTGAAATCGAGGTGTTGCCGGACCTGGAGCCAATGTTGGTCAGCGAGCACAGGGGTGATGGGTGAGCAGGACTCGCTGCGAGTTAGGACAGGGGCTTTGGATAAGCTTAAAGTTTATGGAGGGTGCAAGGTGGGAGGAAGGCAAGGAGAGAATCGGAATAGTCAAGTCTAGAGGTAAGAAAGGCATGGATGAGTGTTCGGACAGCCGAGGTCGGAGCGGTGACGGGCGAGGTACTGGAAGTGGAATTAGGTGGTCTTGGTGATGGAACGGATATGTGGTTGGGAGCTCTTCGCAGGGTTGAATCACGTGACCCATAGATTGCAAACGGCCTGGTTCAGCCTCCGGCCTCTAACCGCCCCAGCCTTTTATACCCCAGCTGTAACTAAAAAAACACATCATTGTTTATCAATGAACATTTGATTTTTTTTTCCCGGTGGCTTCCGGCAGTGTCCAGAAGATTCACCTTTAATTCCTGGAGACTCCAGGCCAATCCTGGAGGGTTGGCAACACTAGCCTGGGACTCAGGACTAACTAGAGTGCTCTTCACTGAAGGGAGCATGCTGTTCCCCTGGAGTGTTGGGAACAGAGCAGACTGATATTCCGGGGCATGACATAAAATGTTACAGCACACAAACAGGCCAGTCGTCCCAAATGGTCAACGTGGTGTTTATGCTCCACACGAGCCCCCTCCCACCCCACTTCATGTAACCCTGTCAGCATAACATAACAAGAAAGATGTGATTGCACTAGAGAGAGTACAGAGGAGGTTTACGAGGATGTTGCCAGGAGAATTTTGGCTATGAGGAAAGATTGGATAGGCTGGGTTTGTTTTCTTTGGAACAGAGGAGGCTGAGGGGTGACCATATTGAGGTATATAAAATTATGAGTGGCCCAGATAGAGTGGATAGGAAGGACCTATTTCCCTTAGCAGAGGGGTCAACAACCAGAGGACATAGTTTTTAAATAATTGGTAAAAGGTTTAGAGGGGATTTGAGGAGAAATGTCTTCACCCAGAGGGTGGTGGGGGTCTGGAACTCACTGCCTGAAAGGGTGGTAGAGGCAGAAACCCTCACCACATTTTAAAAGTACTTGGATGTGCATTTAAAGTGCCGTGACCTACAGGGCTATGGAGCAAGAGCCGGTAAGTGGGGTTAGGCTGGGTAGCTCTTTGTCGGCCGGCGCGGACACGATGGGCCGAAATTGCCTCCGTCCGTGTTGTAAACTACTACGATTCTCTGATTCTACAGCCTTCGACTCCTTTCTCATGAGTTTGTCTAGCCTCCCCTTAAATGAATCTGTGTTATTTGCCTCAACCACTCCCTGTGGTAGCGACGTTTCTCCCGGATCATTGCACTCGGATCCTGGGGCCGTTTAGTGGGGGAACGCCTGGTAAAATCCGCGAGCAGGTCGAAAGAAAAAATCCGCAAGCTGGTCATAAAAAGAGTAGGGAACGAGGAATAACACATCTTGATCCCATAACAGGGGGCACATGTGACTCGAGCGGACGTGGAAATGTTCTGGGGCGTAATAGCACTGCGGCATTTCAAGAACAAGACTCCAACGCCAGCCTGTGATCAGCTGCTGGAAACACCAGATGCCTTTAATTGTAAATGATAGCTCTGCTGCTGGGAGGGGATATTTCACCTTTCCTTCTGGCCCCTTTTATCAGCACACTTTAATGACCTGGCTCACTCACTGATTTATAAAGTACTACCAGACCCGTGCTGGCTGCCAATGACTTTCCATTCGCTGAATGATTCTGCGGTGCATTGCGATTTTGGACAGAATGTTTCTCACATACCAATCTAATCTGTTTTCACCCCCACCCCTGCTTTCCCCTCCCACCCCCACCACTGTCCCCCCCCCCTCCACCACCTCCCCTCCCTCCCCCGCTCTGCCCCCCCCTCGCCTCCCCTCCTTCCCCCGCTCTGCCCCCCCCCCGCCTCCCCTCCCTCCCGATCGTTGAGGAGTTTTCGTCGTTGCTTCACAGCAAGAATATCGACAGAAATGAAGGGCTCTAATTCTTCGGTTACATCTTCCAGTTCTGAGAGGCCATCAACCTGAAGTGTTAACTCTGTTTCTCTCTCCACAGATGCTGCCTGACCTGCTGAGTGTTCTCTGTTTTTATTTATTTTCATGGGTTAACATCTCCATTAAAATGACATAGAATTTAAGCACAGATAAAGGCCATTCAGTCCAACTGGTCTGTGCTGGTGTTTATGTTCCACACGACCCTACCAGTATAACCTTCTATTCCTTTTTCCCACATGTACTTATCAAGCTTCCACTTTGTAAAGTATTTGCTTCATGGGTTCTTTAATTAAGAATTCACAGCAACACATTGCGATTGAGAACTAGTTGGTTTATTAACAAAGGTTTGACAATCAGACTACACATTACCAGTTCATCCACCGGGCTCACAACCACCTGCCTCAACGTGGACCCTTGAACACAACTGGCTGGGGTTTTATTGAGTCTTGTAACCATCACCTGACTGGCTAAGCCACTCACAGTGCACCAGCTCTACAACTATTTTAATTGTGCACTTTAATCAAGTGCCCCCTAATTAAAGGGGGGGGGGCACACTCCAAACACTTTCAAACAAGTGCCCCCTTGTTTTGTTTTTGAGGGCTCTAAAAACACAAACTATACAAGTGCCCCCTGGCTAAAAGCGGGGAGGGGGCACTAAAACCGACAAACATAGACAAATTCAACTTTGGACATGGTTCAAATTAAAATTTGGTTTCGGGGGTGATGATGCACTCTAGTCTCTCTGGTGCCTTTAAATAATGGAACAGGGGCTGCAACCTCGCACAATCCATCAAAACGTGGAACACGGACTCTTCCAGACCGCAGAAATTGCAGGCGGCCTGGGAGCCCGTGAACCGACTTAAAAACTTATTGCATGGGACTGCTCCGTGCACCCCTCCAGGCCAAGTCCCCGATATCAGCCGCCCAACAACTCTGAGCATCCTCACAGGTGCATACATTACACCCTTAAAGGCATCTTCGCTATTGTCCTCAACTACTCCCTGTGGTAGCGAGTTCCATATGCTAACCACTCTGGGTAAAGATGTTTCTCCGGAATCATTTTGCACAGATCCTAGGATCATTACTACCAGCTTCTTCACCAGCACATCCCAAAGCCACGATCTCTCCCACCTGGAAGGACAAGGGTAGCCATCATCATAGGCAGTCCCTCAGAATCGAGGAAGGTTTGCTTCCACTCTTAAAATGAGTTCTAAGGTGGCTGAACAGTCCAATACACGAACCACAAACTGTCACAGGTGGGGCAGATAGTCGTTGAGGGAAGGGGTGGGTGGGACTGGTTTGCCGCATGCTCCTTCCGCTGCCTACGCTTGATTTCTGCATGCTCTCGGTGCCCTCCCAGATGCACTTCCTCCACTTAGGGCGGTCTTTGGCCAGGAACTCCCAGATGTCAGTTGGGATGTTGCTCTTTATCAAGGGTGTCCTTGTAACGTTTCCTCTGCCCACCTTTGGCTCGTTTGCCGTGAAGGAGTTCCGAGCAGAGCATTTGCTTTGGGAGTCTCGTGTCAGGCATGCGAACTTTGTGGCCTGCCCAGCGGAGCTGATCAAGTGTGGTCAGTGCTTCGATGCTGGGGATGTTGGCCTGGCCGACGACACTGATGTTGGTGCATCTGTCCTCCTAGGGGATTTGTAGGATCGTGTGGAGACATCGTTGGTGGTATTTCTCCAGCGACTTGAGGTGTCTACTGTACATGGTCCAGGTCTCTGAGCCATGCAGGAGGGCGTGTATTACTACAGCCCTGAGACCATGAATTTGGTGGCAGTTTTGGGGGTTTGGTCTTCAAACGCTATTTTTCTCAAGTGGCCGAAAGCTGCACTGGCGCACTGGAGGCAGCGTTGAATCTCATCGTTAATGCCTGCTCTTGTTGATAAGAGGCTCCCGAGGTATGGGAAATGGTCCACGTTGTCCACGGCCGTGCCGTGGATCTTGATGTCTGGGGGGCAGTGCTGTGTGGCGAGGACAGGCCGGTGGAGGACCTTTGTCTTACAGATGTTTAGCGTAAGGCCCATGCTTTCGTACAAGGGTAGCAGGCCCATGGGGACATCACCGTCTCCAAGTTCCTAACAGCACTGTGAGAGTGCCTTCACCACACGGACTGCAGCAGTTCAAGAAGGTGGCTCACCACCACCTTCTCAAGGGCAATTAGGGATGGGCAATAAATGCCAGCCTTGCCAGCAACGCCCACATCCCATGAATGAATAAAAAAAGGTTTAGTGGGAGGGAGGGGGTGGGGATTTTTGGTAATGAAATCCGCAAGGAGGTTAAAGGAAAAAATCCAGAAATTAATAAACACTCTGGGTAAAAAGATTTCTCCTGAATTCCTTATTGGAAATCACTGACTAAGGGATTTAAGAGAATTGCATTCAGCATTAGTACACTGATTTCCACTGTGCCTCATTTCAAGGCCCATACATTGAGCCTCAGCCTTGATTCTTTGCAAGCTAAGATTTAACGAAAAGGAAAACTGAATCCAACACACGGCCTCTTGCAAACTCTGTAAATTTGATCTCCTCCAAAACTCTGCTGTCTGTTACCTAACTCACACCGAGTCTTGCTCACCCATCACCCCTGTGCTCGCTGACCTACATTAATGTCCAGTCTAGCAATGCCACGATTTTAAAATACTCACCCATGTTTTCAAATCCCTCCATGGCCTCGTCGCTCCCTAAATCGTGGCTGATCTGTATCTTAACTCCATCAACCCGCCCTGGATCCCTTCGAAAAGTGAAGTCCCTTATCCCTGGTATAATTTTAGTAAATCTCCTCTGCACCCTCAATCGAGTGTTTCATGTCTTGCAGGTGTGCCAACGCATTTTGCTTTAGTCTGAAGTGCAGTCACCGTTGCTACAAAGAAATTCCAGGAGGAATTACTTCACTCAGTGGGTTGTGAATCTTTGGAATTCTCTACAGAGAGCTGTGGAGGTTGAGTCATTGAATATATTTACCTCGTGCAGGGCTGAGGATTTGCTGAGATGGTGGCGGGTAGCTTGCTGCAGGATGGAGTCGAGGACATTCGTGCCAAAGGCAGCGTCTCGATTAAGGAGATCTTCGAAGTGTTCCTTCCAGCTGGTCCTGACTGCCTCGGCCAACATCCCCAGCATCGAAGCACTGACCACACTCGACCAGCTCGGTTGGGCGGGCCACATTGTCCGCATGCCCGACTCAAGACTCCCAAAGCAAGTGCTGTATTCGGAACTCCTACATGGCAGCAATCCCCAGATAGGCAGGAGAAACGTTTCAAGGACACCCTCAAAGCCTCCTTGATAAAGTGCAACATCCCCACCGGCACCTGGGAGTCCCCGGCCAAAGACCGCACAAAGTGGAGGAAAAGCATCCGGGAGGACGCTGAGCACCTCGAGTCTCATCACCGAGAGCATGCAGCAAACCAGACTCCCCACCCACCCTTTCCTTCACCTGTGATAGAGACTTTAATTCCCGCATTGGGCTGTACAGTCACTTACTCTTAGAGTGGAAGCAAGTCTTCCTCGATTCCGAGGGACTGCCTATGAGGGGAAGAAGGAACAAAAGGGAAGGTGTGTGATAGGTTGGAAGGTCGAGGAAACCTTCTTTGTTCTTTCTTCCCCTCCCCCTTTCAGTGCTCCTTAAGAATCCATTCATTTCAAACCTTCGCCGGTTCTGACGAAGGGTCATCGACCCGAAACGCTAACTCTGTTTTTCTTTCCACAAACGCTGCCTGACCCGGTGAGATTCCAAGCATTTACTGTTTCTATTTCAGATTCCAGCATCCGCGGTATTTTGCTTTTGTATTTTGGTTTTTGAATACTGGCCCCTCAGGCACGAGAACAAAAAAGAACATTTTTGTGAGACGGTGCCTCAATAACTCTTAATACTTCATTAGGTGTCATAAGTAATTGTAGTCCGAGTGATGTCTGTTTTAGTGAGTTCCATAATGCAATGCAGACCCGATGAGCATCTATTCTGCTGAATAACATAACAATATTATTCTGCCAATTAATATATAAAAATACTATATGGCCCCTGGCCACCTTTAGATTTACAAGCATGGTTTTAGATTTACAAGCATGGTTTTAGGGATAAGGGACTTCAGTTCCGTGGATAGACTGGAGAAGCTGGGATTGTTCTCCTTGGAGCAGAGAAGGTTGAGAGGAGATTTGATAGAGGTGTCAAAATCATGAGGGTTCTAGACAGAGTAGATAGAGAGAAACTGTTCCCATTGGTGGAAATGTCGAGAACCAGAGGACACAGATTTAAGGCGATTGGCAGAAGAACCAAAGGCGACATGAGGGAAAACTTTTTTACACAGCGAGGGGTTAGGATCTGGAATGCACGGCCTGAAAGGGTGGTGGAGGCAGACTCAATTGTGGCTTTCAAAAAGGAATTGGATAAATACCTGAAGTTAAAAAATTTGCAGGGCTATTGGAAAAGAGCGGGGCAGTGGGACTAGCTGAAGTGCTCTTGCAGAGAGCCGGCACGGGTTCGACGGGCCGAATGGCCTCCTTCTGTGATTCCCTTCTATGATTCAGCTACTGCAGAAACAACTCGCTGAATTATGCCAGCATGCCGAGCCCTGGCAAGAACTGTTGGAGCATGCAAGGTGAATTCAATCCAGTTTTGGCATTGACAAGGAAAGAGCAGGACAAGGAAGTAGAGCTTAGAACTGCACAAGGCACATTTGTGAGGAAATCCTTCACACGATGGGAGATCACCACTTGGACTGAACCTGCAGATAAAATAACGAAATAAATAAACCAATAGGCAATTCAGGAGAAACTTCTTTGCCCAAAGAGTGGTTAGAATGTGGAATAATTTTTTATTAATTCACGGGATGTGGGCGTCGCTGGCAAGGCCGGCATTTATTGCCCTTGAGAAGGTGGTGGTGAGCCGCCTTCTTGAACCGCTGCAGTCCGTCAGATGAAGTACTCTCACAGCGCTGTAAGGTAGCGAGTGCTCGGACTCTGACCCAGCAACAATGAAAGAACTTCCAAGTCAGGCTGGAGTGTAACCTGGAGGTGGTGATGTTCCCATGCCCCTGCTTGGTGGTGGAGGTAGTGAATGTTTAAGGTGGTGCCAATCAAATAGGCTGCTTTGTCCTGGATGGTGTCGAGCTACTCGAGTGTTGTTGGAGCTGCACTCATCCAGGCAAGTGGAGCGTGTTCCATCACACTCCCGACTTGTGCCTTGTGGATGATGGAAAGGCTTTGGGGAGTCAGGAGGTGAGACACTCACCGCAGAATACCCAGCCTCTGACCTGCTCTTGTAACCACAATATTTATGTGGCTGGTCCAGTTAAGTTTATGGTTAATGGTGACCCCCAGGATGTTGATGACGTTGGATTCGATGATGGCAGCTGCTGAATGTCAAGGGGAGGTGGTTAGACTTTCTTTGGTTGGAGATGGTCATTGTCTGGCACTTGTGTGGCGTGAATGTTACTTGCCACTTACCAGCCCAAGCCTGACTGTTGTCCAGGTCTTGCTGCATGCGGGCATGGACTGCTTCCTTATCTGAGGAGTTGCAAATGGAACTGAACACTGTGCAGTCATCAGCAAACATCCCCACTTCTGACCTTATGATAGAGAGAAGGTCATTGATGAAGCAGCTGATGATGGTTGGGCCTAGGACACTGCCCTGAGGAACTCCTGCAGCGATGTCCTGGGGCTGAGATGATTAGCCTCCAATAACCGCAACCATCTTCCTTTGTGCTGGGTATGACTCCAGCCAGTGGAGAGTTTCCCCCTGAAAGGCACATTTGTGAGGAAATCCTTCACACGATGGGAGATCACCACTTGGACTGAACCTGCAGATAAAATAACGAAATAAATAAACCAATAGGCAATTCAGGAGAAACTTCTTTGCCCAAAGAGTGGTTAGAATGTGGAATAATTCCTTGATTCCACACTCGGTCAAATGCTGCTTTGATGTCAGGAGCATCACTCTCAGCTCACTTCTCCTATTAAAAGGAGCAGTTGAGGTGAATAGCATTGATGCATTTAAGGGGAAGTTAGATAAACACATGAGGGGGAAAGGAATAGAAAGAAATGCTGATAGGGTTAGATGAGGAGGGATGGGAGGAGTGTACAGCATAAACGCTGGCATAGATCAGTTGGACCGAATGGCCTGTTTCTGTTCTGTAAATTCTATGCACTTGAATACTGGTGGTAAAATCTGTTTATAAAACAGTTGAACACCACAATGAGAGAGCTGTCGATTTCTTTTGGGATGGAGGATCTAAAATGAGGTTCAATGGGCTTTTTGTGTTTTGTTATCTCGGAACTTCCCAACTCCTCAAAGGCTCCATTGTGGAACGCAATTTCGAGTCTGTGACCAAAATGTGCAGCACAGGTTTCCGACTTAACAAACAACCATCAAACTTAGAGTGAGAACATGTGTGAAATAAAACCTCTGGCTTTTTTGTCATGCCTCATTATCAAGTGATGACAGAAAGAATGAAACAGTGAGCTTGCACCAAACTAACATGATGTATAAACTGATAAGGACCGAACTTCAAAGACAGTATCCTGCAGAAACACACCAGACAGCTGATGGAGTCAACGCAGAACATTTGCCGGCACTCTAAAACTCGGGGTGCAAGGCAAGATTACCATTGGGATTGTGGAGCATTCTAATGTAAAAAAGGATACCAGCGTCACTGGGTGAGATGCAACAGAGCCATAGAGTAGACTGCAGCTGCGAGTTTAAGAGAGGAGAGAGCAGTAATGTTGTGGAAGAGGGTGTGCAGTGATCAGGGTTTGGGGCGGGGTAGGGAGAGTATATACTATGATGCACAAAGTATCACTATTGAGTGGAACAGGCTGGATGGACCAGGAGGTCTTTTCCTGTCCGCCATTATTTATATACTCATATGAGAGGCTTTTTTTTATCAAGGAATGTGCGGCAAACCAGTCTTCCCACCCACCCTTTCCTTCAACCACTGTCTGTCCCACCTGTGACAGAGATTGTAATTCCCATATTGGACTCGATTTTGAGGGACTGCCTGTGATGATGATATGAGAGGCAACGAGAGGTCCCTCTGGTCTCGTGTGCAGAGGTGTAGGTGCCTCATGGGTTGTAAGGAGGTGGTCTCTATGAGGGGGTCAGTTTCCCTTCTGACCAACTTGAGCGGTTTCGAATCACTCCCCCTCCCGTGGGTTCTGTACTCTGGATTTATTTCGGGGGGTGTGACAAAAGTGCAAAGGACATTGGTTTGATGCAAAAGAAACCTTGGTTTTATTAAAGTAATACAGGCTTATTACTCTAGTAAGAAAATACAAGGCCAAACTTACAATCACTCTAATAAAGGACACTACAAGGAAAGGTACAAGGTCAAACTTAAAATCACTCTAATAAATAACCATGCACTACACATTCAAAGGGGGTTACAGTAAATGATACCTCCAACCTCCCAATACCTAATTCTAGCTAGGTTAGACACCAGGCCAGGCAGGGCCTATGCTTACCAATCCTTTTGATAGTTAACGGCAGATCGCGGTTATTTTTCCGGTTGATACCACACTGACTGTGGTCGGTTGCTGCTGCAATGGTGATGTTCTTCTTTCCTTCAGGACTTCAGGACTTCGAGGCTGGAGAAGTTAGTTTACAACTGTTGCGTTGGTTTCTCTCCTTATCTTGATGACATACTCGCAGTATAGCACCTGGTGTACTATGGCATCTGAGGTAATAGCAGCCTTGTAGCTACCTAGCAACCCGGTGTAATATGGCATACCCTCTGTTGAAAACAGTGGCCAGTCCAGTAATACGATTTCAGTGTTTCTAATCTTAGCGCCAAATCTCTTCAAAATCCTTTGTATAATTTTGGCGGGCTTGGTTCTTCTTTGTAATATTTTGTTGGGCTCGTTAAAAGTTGATATGTTTTGGGTGAGATGATGTTCGAAAACTGTTTCCTGATGGAAATCTTAGTTTGGTAATTGCGATGTCCTTTTGTGCTTAGTCTTTCGCATAAAGGCTGGATTGGGCCTCTTTGTGATGTATATGCTGAAATGGTTGTCCAGAACCATGTTGATGGGTAGCTACCTCTGGGTGATTTTGTGATGTTAATGTCTCTTGTGGGGGAAGGATTTTCGAATACGCATCCCTCCAGACAGGTTAGCTTAGTCCTCACGCCCAGGTAGCTTCACTTAATTAGACTGTCTCTTGCTAGTTCCGTAGGTCCACCCACAGCCTTGAGGTTGCCTTTTAAAACCCAAAATTCTATTGAAGTTCGTAATTTTTTCCATAAGCACTTTAGAGTTCCAAACTTTTCGGTAGATAGTCCCAAATTAAATTTCCTTTCGAATGAGCCCAAACACAGGGGGGGTTTCTTGTGAATTTTGCCTCCCTTTGCGGTTCATCTGATGGTTAAGGTCGGGATATTTTACTCATTCAAGAAGCAGAGCAGATGCTGTAATGGAAAAACCATCGAGTTGGTATTCTGGAAGGATGAGGACAAATGAGATGAAGGGCCTTCTTCATTACAATCAATTTCTGACTTTGAGAGATCTAGCATCCACATTTTCCCATAGGCATTGTTATGATGCTGGGTTCAGTTACCATCACAGTGAAAAGATGCCTATAGGAGAATCTTGCTGTAATTCTCTTTGTTCCTCAGTATTCTCTTGCTGGCATTATTTTAGATGGCTCAATTTCTGTTTCTTAGATAAAGAAAACATAAGGCCCAATTTTAACTCCTACCTGTGCATCCCCCTCCCGCCCCCACCCGACAACAATGGGGTATGCGGTGGGATAAAATATCAGCAGCGTAGTACCCACCTTGCCCACACCACGCTCACGCCCTGGGCCATTTTGGGCAGCGAGCAAGCCCCTTGTCTTGGGCAGGCAAGGGCCAGAATGTCATGCTCAGGTCCTTCGGACCCAAAAATTATTTTAACCCCGGTTCGCGGGACTCATGCACAGAGAAAGTACAACTGAGTGGCTTGTTCAGCCATTGCAGAAAGTAGTTAAGAGTCAGTCGCATTGGCGTGGGACTGGAATCACATACAGACCAGATCGGGTAAGGACGGCAGGTTTTCTTCACCGAGGGACAACATTGAACCAGTTGGGGTTCTTTGACAATCTGGCATCATCAAGGTCACTTTTACTGATGCCAGAAAAACCTTCCCTATTGCAGCACTTTACTGATTTGCAGGATTTTGTACTTCCAGGTTTTTAAAAAACTGAATTCAAATTCTCAAAGTGCCATGGCAGGATGCAAACTCACATTCTTAGGATTATTAGTCCAGGATCTCTGGATTACTAGTGCAGTAACGTTACAACAACGTTACTATGTCAGCCTGTTTCTGGGTGATATTATAGTCAATCTTTGATAGCTGAGATCTTGTGTCAGGTAACAATTGTCTTGGTTTAGATGGTGGGTGGTGCACACACCATCACACATAACCCAGGTTACCAAGCATCAGAATTGTTTCCGATTAAAATGGCTATCTCCATGAACACAGATACGCCAAGACCTGTTTGAACGTGTGGGGGATGAATTTCCCTGAGTGGTGCTCTCACTTCTCCACCATAACATCAATAGGGCGAGCCTCAGAAACCCCAGTAAAATGACAAAAACTCCATTTAGCCCATATTCCAGGGTTTGCGAGGCTCTTCTGCCAAAATTATAGCAGATGGGCAGGAAAACCAGCACCAGATTCCGCTCCCCCCCGATACCCTCCATGTCTGTGTGTGTCTATTTTCTATCAATACAAGCCAGTAGAGAAGTATTAGTATGAACCTCTATCCATACCTCAGTGTCAGCCGTAGCTCAGTGAGTAGCATTTTTGCCTCTGAGTCAGAAGGTTGTGGGTTCAAACAAATCTAGGCTGTCACTCCAGTGCAGTGCTAAGGGAGTGCTGCACTGTCGGAGGTGCCGTCTTTTGGATGAAATGTTAAACCGAGGCCCCGTCTGCTCTCTCAGGTGGATGTAAAAGATCCCATGGCACTATTTCGAAGAAGAGCAGAGGAGGAGGAGTTATCCCTGGTGTCCTGGCCAATACTTATCCCTCAATCAACATTAAAAAAAAACAGATTATCTGGTCATTATCACTTTGCTGTTTGTGGAAGCTTGCTGTGCGCTAATTGGCTGCCGTGTTTCCAACATTACAACAGTGACTGCACTTCAAAAAGTACTTCATTGGCTGTAAAGCGCTTTGAGACGTCCGGTGGTCGAGAAAGTCGCTATATAAATCCAAGTCTTTCTTTGTTAACTCCAGACTCGACTATTCCAATGCTCTTTGGGGCGGTCTCCCATCATGCTCCCTCCGTAAACTTGAGCTCATCCAAAACTCTGCTGCCCATGTCCTAACTCGCACCCAGTTCTGTTCACCCATCATACCCTTTGCTCGCTGACCTACAGTGGCTCCACCACTGGAGGCCATACCTTCAGCTGCCTAGGCCCTAAACTCTAGTATACCTTCTCTAAACCTCTCTGCCTCTCTGCATCTCTCTACTCCTTTAAGTCTCACCTTCAAACCTACCTCTTTGACTAAACCTTTTGTCACCTGTCCTAATGTCTCTTTTTGTGGCTCAGTGTCACATTTTGTCTGATAACTCTCCCGTGGCGCGCCTTGCGATGTGTTTACAATTTTAAAGGTGCTGTATAAATGCAAGTTGTTGTTTAAAGTCACTGCTCTTAGTTCAGGAGGATCACGGTTATTTTACTTGGACCATTCCTTGCAGTCACTCTATAGGACCTGCTTCCTTTCCAGTATAAAGCTAAGCAAGGTATTTCTTTATTGTCATTATGTTTGAGTCTCTAAGCCAAGCCACGATTTCTCAGCAGAATATGGTTGTCTTTCTGCATGTGTCGGTTACCTGGACTTAAGCAAAGAACGTAGATAGCTTAATGCAATAGATTAGTAATATATAACAATCCCAAAGTATTCTTAAAGAAAGACTTGCATTTATATAGCGCCTTTCACGACCACTGCACCTCTCAAAGTGCTTTACAGCCCATGAAGTACTTTTGGAGTGTAGTCACTGCGTCTTGAACAATGCCATAAAAGACTTGGAGTTTGGGGTCTACCTGAAATATCGATTAGATGGTTCACTGTTCGACCTCCGCCACCTTGCTGCAAAGACCAAAGTACAGAAACGACTCATCCTCGAGGCACTCTTTGTTGACGACTGCGCCCTCATGGCACACAAGGAGAGTGACCTACAATTCATACTCAGCAAATTTGCTGAGGCAACAGAATTGTTCGGCCCAACCATCAGCCTTAGTAAAACCGAGGTTCTCTATCAGCCTGCCCCTGGCACCACAGCACCTGCTCCCACAGTCTCCATCGGCAGTATACAACTAAAGTCAGTGGACAGCTTCAAGTACCTTGGCAGCACCATATCAAGTGATGGGTCCTTGGACAAGGAGATCGATGCAAGGATCTGTAAAGCCAGCCAGGCACTTGGTCGCTTGCGCACCAAGGTGTTGAGTCACCACCACATCCGACAGTCAAGTAAACTGTTGGTGTATAGAGCAGTCGTTCTCTCATCTCTCCTTTATGGATGTGAGACCTGGACACCCTACAGGCATCACATCAAAAAGTTGGAAGTTTTCCACATGCGCAGTCTCAGATCTATACTCCACATACGCTGGCAAGACCGGGTGTCAAACTCTGAGGTTCTGGAGAGAGCACAATCAACTAGCATCGAGGTAGTGATCATGCGAGCCCAGTTCCGGTGGGCTGGACATGTCATCCGCATGGATGAGTCAAGGATCCCTCGTCAGTTTCTTCATGGCGAGCTCTGTGAAGGTCGAAGACACCAGGGGCGTCCCCGCAAACGCTACAAAGATTGCATCAAGGCTAACCTCCAGTACTGTGGCATCCGACCAAAGGACCTCGAGAATACAGCAGCTAATAAAATCCAGTGGTGAACCCTCACGAGGACTGCCTGCCAGACCTTCGAGGAAAGCCGATGTCAACGCCTGTGGGACACGAGAGATAGACGACATCAGGTGGCAGTACTGTCAGCCCCAGGCACATCGAACTTCCCTTGTCCCACGTGCAAGAGACTATGTGCATCCAGAATTGGCCTATACAGCCACTTGAAGACACATGTCATTGATGATAAGCACATCAACGTCTTTGTTGAATACGACAGACTACCAAGAATGTAGGAAACGCGGCAGCCAATTTGAGCACAGCAAGCTCCCACAAACAGTAATGTGATAATAACCAGATAATTTATTTTGGTTATTTCTGGCACCAAAATTATGGTCTACAGGGCTGTAGTGATACCTGCCCTCTTATATGGATCAGAAACATGGACCATGTATAGCAGACACCTCAAATCGCTGTAGAAATATCACCGATGTCTCCGCAATATCCTGCAAATCCCCTGGGAGGACAGATGCACCAACGTCAGTGTTCTCGATCAGGCCAACATCCCCAGCATCAAAGCACTGACCACACTCGACCAGCTCCGTTAGACGGGCCACATCGTCCTTATGCCCGACACAAGACTCCCAAGGCAAGCGCTCTACTCGGAACTCCGACACGGCAAGTGAGCCCCAGGTAGGCAGAGAAAACGTTTCAAGGACACCCTCAAAGCCTCCTTGATAAAATACGACATCCCCACCGACACCTGGGAGTCCCTGGCCAAAGACCGCCCGAAGTGGAGGAAGTGCATCTGGGAGAGCGCTGAGCACCTCGAGTCTCATCGCCGAGAGCATGCAGAAACCAAGCGCAGGCAGCGGAAGGAGCGTGCGGCAAACCAGACTCTCTACCCACCCTTTCCTCCAACCACTGTCTGTCCCACCTGTGACAGAGACTGTAATTCCCGTATTGGACTGTTCAGTCACCCGAAAACTCACTTTTAGAGTGGAGGCAAGCCTTCCTCGATTTCGAGGGACTGCCTATGATGAAATATTGGCCAGGGTACTGGGCATAACTCCCTTGCTCTTCTTCAAAATAGTGCCATGGGATCTTTTATGTCCACCTGAGTGGACAGATGGGACCTCGGTTTAACGTCTCATCTGACAGTGCAGCTCTCCCTCAGCACTGCACTGAAGTGTCAGCCTGGATCTTTGCGCTCAAGTCCCTGGAGTGGGACTTAAACCCACAACCTTCTGACGCCGAGCCGAGTGTGCTATCCACTGAGCCACAGCTGCCACACAGTAGGAGTTTAAAGCGATGCTTGCTTTGGTTGAATAGTAATACTCTTACTGGTGACGCAAACGCTCGTGGATTCAAGCGTCCCTCCAGAAACTTGAAGTTATAATCTAGGCTGTGCAGTGCCGTGTCAAAGGACTGTCAGAGGGACCAACTTTCAGACCTTTGGTTACTGACCCAGCTGCCAGAGGGAACAGCTTCTCCCAATCTGCTCTCGCAAAACGCCTCCGAATTTTGTACGTTAACTGAGGTCCCTGCCCTCGCAGATGGACGTAAAAGATCCCATGACACTTCTTGAAGGCGAGCAAGGGAGTTCTGCTTTAACATTTATCCTTTAAGCAGGGTCATTAAAGTAGATTATTGGGTTGTGTATGTCAGTGCTTGGTGGCACCTTGCTCTGTGTAAAGTGGCTGCTGTGTGGCCCTACATTACAACAGCAATTACACTTCAAAAGTATTTCCTTTGGCTGTCGTGCTTTGGGCTGTTGTGAAAGATGTTATATAAACGCAAGCTTCTTCTTTTCCTTCAGGACCATTGGGGAAGGGAAGCAGAACGAGACCAATGTCGATCATCTGCCATAATAATAGTTTCAGGCTCCTTCAAAAGATTTGGATTCACCTTTCCCTGTAAGAAAAGTGGCAGCGCTTACATAAAGTGGCACTTGTCCATGTCCTGTGATTCACTTGTCTTCTTATTCCTTTGTCTGCAAAGTCCCAGCACTGCACTCGATCCAGTCACACACAAGCCGTGGCTCTCCACAGGCTTCCCGTGCTTCAGGGGCTCATTCCCACTGCAACATTCAGCTCTAATTTAGCAAAACACTAATGAACGCTAGTTAACTTTCAGATCTCTTTATGGCAACACTTTAATTGCCTGCGGTTCAGCAGCTGAGGGTTGTGGGAGTTCAGCTTGAACTAATAGCTCGCTTTGATCCGTCAAAAGCCCGAGGCAAACCACGTGAGTTCAAGCAGCTCAACGTGTCTAAGCGCATTAACCTACTTTAAGGTCTATGTGCTTACGGCAAAATAAAAGACACTCACACACGTTACAAGAACCCCAATCTGGAACTGGTTTGTGTCAGACACTGTGTGAAGAAACAAAAAAGTGCTCAACAGTTCCACCGAGCTGACCGCTTCGACAGTTGTAATGAGCAAATCACTTTAACGACACTCTTGTGCCTGTAATTAAGAGCTGTGTTTATCAAGTCAGGCCTGTGTGTTATAACGCCCCTGCTAAAGAAAAAGACCACTGTGTAGTATGATCATTTACAGGTGACTGAATTCAACCAGCCTAAAGCCACAGCCATGGCCTACGTTTAATTTTTAAATCTCCCACAATCCCCCATTAGCTTTCATAGAATTCACTAAATATATTCAAAAAGGAGTTAGATGAAGTCCTTACTACTCGGGGGATCAAGGCGTATGGCGAGAAAGCAGGAAGGGGGTACTGAAGTTTCATGTTCAGCCATGAACTCATTGAATGGCGGTGCAGGCTAGAAGGGCTGAATGGCCTGCTCCTGCACCTATTTTCTATGTTTCTATAGCGCAGAAGGAGGCCATTCGGCCCATCATGCCTGTGCCGGCTCTTTGAAAGAGCGATCCAATTTAGTCCCATTCCCTCGCTTTTTCCCTATATCTCTGCAAATTAGCCCTCCAAGTAAATATCCAATTGCCTTTTGAAAGTTCTTATGGCATCTGATTCCACCACCTGATTTCAGGTAGCGCGTTCCAGATTTTAACAACCCTCTGTGTGAAATGATTTCTCCTCACTTCCTCTCCAGTTTGTTTGCTAATTATTTTAAATCTGTGACCACTGGTTACCGGCTCACGTGCCAGAGGAAAGGGTAACTCTCTTTTTATTTCCACAAACGCAGCCTGACCTGCTGAGCATTTCCAGCATTTTCTCCCTGCTTGCTCTCTCAAAATCCCTCAGAATTTTGAATACCTCTGTCCGATTGCTGCTTAACCTTCTCCGCTCTGAGGAGAGCAATCCCAGCTTCTCCAATCTCTCCACATAACTAAAGTCCCTCATCCCTGGTATCATCCTGGGAAACATCATTCTTTGTGAATGAGTTGGCACTGTTTAATCAACAGGCCAAAGCAGCTACGCCTGGTTTTGTTGTCCCTTGCTTCAAGGTAATTTTCGCGTCCAGTGTCAAAACATTTCTCAATCTTCACCCTCCACACCTGGAGGCAGTGACATGCACTGGGTAAGAAGGAAGAAAGAAAGACTTACAATTATATCGCATCTTGCACAGCTACCAGATGTCTCAAAGTGCTTCTCAGCCAATGAAGTACTTTTGGAGTGCAGTCACTGTTGCATTGTGGGTGCAGTTCTACTCTCGGACAATTGTAACCTAACTTGGCGGGCGGGAATCCCAGGGGATGGGGTGGAATGCCGGTTTTACACCTCGCCCGATGTTCCTCTCCGTTGACTTCAATGGTGAGTAAAATCGAGCGAGGGGTAAAACCCTATGGGTGGGTCAGGTTAAAACTGTGAGTAGACACAATCTAACTACAAAGGGCAAAGCAGTTACTCCCACCACTCTTGTGGGCATATTTTCTGCAGGGGTCAACAGATACGGAAACTCAGCTTTCCCTTGGCCGAGCTAACTCGATCATGTCAACGACCCAGCTGATGACAAGTAACTCGGCACCAATCTTCTTGGTCTGTAGGGATCGGCAGCAATCCTACACAACATCAGTCAGGGGAACTAACGGCTTCATAAAGCTTTCATCAATGGATCCCTCGATGAATTGCTCAATATAAAAGTCTCATGATATGCTGGTTCATAAATGACAGGAGCGCTTTGCCATGTTACATCCTGGCCCTAAAATTCCAACTGGCCCGTGCCATAACTAGAGAGAAACGAAACTCCCAGAAAAAATGCCACAAATGGCCATATATGTATGCTGCTCCCCATGGGGTTGACTGCCTTCAGGAGGGAAGGAAGGAAATTGGGCGGGTGAAGGTTTTAACACTGGATGCAGCTGTTTGTCGATATTAAGGTGTTTGTAAATCTCCACCTTCAGGTTCATGAAACAATTGTCTTCTTTTTAATACATTTACTCTTTCAAGTGTGCCAACCAAAGTGTGGCAGCTCTCAAAATTTTTAACACGGATACTTCAATATTTTTAAGCATATTTCCGAACCATTTAAAAACAAATGTTAATTGCAGTGTACCATTGCCTCAGCTAAGGAATGTATTTAGAAAGTCATGTTTCAATTTGATATGTCTGCTGTTAATGGACTTAGATGGAATGTGTAGTTCCCTGGACCATCAGATAACTTTTGTCTCCAACGCACACCTCTCTGAGCCAGCAGAAAAACAGATGCCGGAGGCATTTGGATATTTAGACCACCAAGGAATGGGTGGATTGGCTGTATGAAATTGCATGATAATAAAGTACAGCTGGTAATATCTATATAAACTAAATGGACTGCCTACTTAGTGCTCCCGATCTGCTTATTCAATCGAGAAGACCTGCACTGTAGTGAGCTGGACAATGCAAGACCACCCATGGACAAGGATAGAAGAGGAAGCTGCCAAACTCTCTCTCTATTGTAAATCTCACATAATACAGGTTGCACCTCCCTTATCTAGAACCCTCGGGACCTGGCCTGTTCTGGATAAAGGACTTTTCTGGATGAGGGGTGGTCACGATAAATTGGATGCTGCAAGTACTGAGCAAGGGGTTATCGGGGCTGGCTGGCTTGAGGCTGGCAGTGCGGCAGAAAGATCACGGGGGGGGGGGTGAGTGGTGGTGGTGGATCACAGGGTCAGCCTAGCGATTGCAAGAGTCGGCAGCAAAGAAGGACTTGAATTTGTTCATGTCGGAGTTCTGCGCATGCACCACCCGGTAGCCAGGAATTGTTCTGGACGAGGGGTGGTTCTGGATAAGGGAGGTTCAACCTGTATATCATCCCGTCGCAAAAAACCACCTTCTGGCTGGTCACTCTCTTAGCCTAAAAAGGCATTCCATATCGCACCGGGTCTATCAGCAGGAAGGTCCATGTGCTATTTGGACTGGCAACTATAGGGAAAGGGCTTCAAGTTGTGGCATGATAGGCAGATAGATAGATTTGTTCATCCACAATACTCAATGACAAAACCTATGCTCAAGTGAAACTGAGAATAAATGAGACACTTAAGTGACTTGGATAGGTTAGGTGAGTGGGCAAATGCATGGCAGATGAAGTATAATGTGGATAAATGTGAGGTTATCCACTTTGGTGGTAAAAACAGAGAGACAGACTATTATCTGAATGGTGACAGATTAGGAAAAGGGGAGGTGCAATGGGACCTGGGTGTCATGGTACATCAGTCATTGAAGGTTGGCATGCAGGTACAGCAGGCGGTTAAGAAAGCAAATGGCATGTTGGCCTTCATAGCGAGGGGATTTGATTACAGGGGCAGGGAGGTGTTGCTACAGTTGTAAAGGGCCTTGGTGAGGCCACACCTGGAGTATTGTGTACAGTTGTGGTCTCCTAACTTGAGGAAGGACATTCTTGCTATTGAGGGAGTGCAGCGAAGGTTCACCAGACTGATTCCCGGGATGGTGGGACTGACCTATCAAGAAAGACTGGATCAACTGGGCTTGTATTCACTGGAGTTCAGAAGTATGATAGGGGACCTCATAGAAACATTTAAAATTCTGACGGGTTTAGACAGGTTAGATGCAGGAAGAATGTTCCCAATGTTGGGGAAGTCCAAAACCAGAGGTCACAGTCGAAGGATAAGGGGTAAGCCATTTAGGACCGAGATGGTGAGAAACTTCTTCAACCAGAGAGTGGTGAACCTGTGGAATTGTCTACCACAGAAAGTTGTTGAGGCCAATTCACTAAATATATTCAAAAGGGAGTTAGATGAGGTCCTTACTACTAGGGGGATCAAGGGGTATGGCGAGAAAGCAGGAATGGGGTACTGAAGTTGCATGTTCAGCCATGAACTCATTGAATGGTGGTGCAGGCTCGAAGGGCCGAATGGCCTACTCCTGCACCTATTTTCTATGTTTCTATGTTTCTATGTTTCTATGTTTCTATGTTTCTATGAGCAGCACAATTATGTGGCACGATTCAGGTACAACGTTCTCCACTTTTCTGAGGATGTCAGTGAGCTCGTGAGGCATTACCATCGCCGAATCCCCCAGCATCAACATCCTGGGGGTCACCACTGACCAGAAACTTAACTGGACCAGCCACATAAATACTGTGGCAACACGAGCGGGTCAGAGGCTGGATATTCTGCAGTGAGTGTCTCATCTCCTGACTCCCCAAAGCCTTTCCGCCATCTACAAGGCACAAGTCAGGTGTGTGATGGAATACTTCCCACTTACCTGGATGAGTGCAGCTCCAACAACACTCAAGAAGCTCGACACCTTCCAGAACAAAGCAGCCCGCTTGATTGGCACCCCATCCCCCACCTTAAATATTCACTCCCTCCACCACTGGCGCACCGAGTTGAGAAGGAATTTCTTCTCCCAGAGGGTTGTGAATCTGTGGAATTCTCTGCCCAAGGAAGCAGTTGAGACTAGCTCATTGAATGTATTCAAGTCACAGATAGATAGATTTTTAACCAATAAGGGAATTAAGGGTTACGGGGAGCGGGCGGGTAAGTGGAGCTGAGTCCACGGCCAGATCAGCCATGATCTTGTTGAATGGCGGAGCAGGCTCGAGGGGCTAGATGGCCTACTCCTGTTCCTAATTCTTATGTTCTTATGTTTAGTGTGTACCATCTACAAGATGCACTGCAGCAACTCACTACGGCTTCTTCGGCAGCACCTCACAAACCTGAGACTTCGAAGATCAAGGGCAGCAGGCACAAGGGAACACCATCACCTGCAAGTTTCCCTCTAAGTCATACATCATCCTGACTTGGAAATATATCGCCGTTCCTTCATCGTCGCTGGGTCAAAATCCTGGAATTCCCTCCCGAGCAGCAGTGTGGGAGCACCTTCACCACATGAACTGCAGCGGTTCAAGAAGGCGGCTCACCACCACCTTCAAGGGCAATTAGGGATGGGCAATAAATGCCGGCCTTGCCAGCGATGTCCATATCCCGGAATGAATAAAAAAAAGCTGAACTCCTCCCTGAAGCATTTCTATGTGTCGGAGCAGGACAACTGGAGAACAGATATCGAAATTGACAGCATAGGGGACTGGTGGGATATAGGCACAATATATCAACTCACCCCTGGCTTCATATTGCCTCAAACATTCTAGTAATACTTCAACTTATGATGGTTGTATATTTAATGTATGTAACTCGTTTGGTCAAAACCATGTTGAAACACCACACCGGTCAGTTAGAAGTAGCCCAATTCATGGCGTAATAAAGTGAGGGGTTGGAGAGGACGCCTCCCCTACAAGGCAGGGAGTGAAAGACTATTCTACTACATGTTAAATCTTTATTGGCTATGTATTTTGTAAAATCACATTTGTATTAACCAAAAATGTACCTGATGACTACTAATGGATTGCAATCACTTGTTTCTATCAGGAATGGGGTACTGAAGTTGAATGTTCAGCCATGAACTCATTGAATGGCGGTGCAGGCTAGAAGGGCCGAATGGCCTACTCCTGCACCTATTTTCTATGTTTCTATGTTTAAACCTCACACGTGCACCTTGATTCGTTGTGGGTATTTTTGATATGTAATTTTTACAGTTCTTTATATGATCATCATTTTCATATTAATCAAACAAGTGCTCACTAAAACCTAAAATTTGTCAAGCTTTATAAAACTGAAAAAAAGAAGCATTCTGCCTTGACACAATTGACACAGTGTGAGAATTAACTTGCTAGGCTTGGGACTAGGTAAGACACTGGGGGGAAAATTCCGTGTCGCCCCGTTTGGGGGTGGTAACATTCGTGAGGCGTGAGAAATTGGGGTTACCGCCCCCGAAAGGAAGTGGAGCGCTAAATAACAACTCCACTTCCTTTCTGGGGTGCTAGCAGGGTGGACGGTCAGGAGTGGGAATCAGTGCTACGCACAGGGGCCGCGGAGGTAGTGCTGCTGTGTAGGAGGGGGTCTGCTCTTCATTAAAGACAAGGGTCCAAGCTACAAACTCTGCATTTTCAAAATGGCCATACCTGGAACACCGGGGAGCAGGCATTTAATCCCGCATTCACTCGGACAATTTGATTTTTCAAAGCAATGCACCTCCCCTTTAACTATGGCCCGGCGAGCAACCGGCCGCCCGATTCATGTTCTCGACCTGCCGCTGTCATCGTCCGGTGCAGCCTCAGGGGACGACACCCAAGTTAGGGGCACGGCACATGGTGATGATCACCGGCGAAGGGAGCGGGGTGCTGCAGATTACCACCACCACTAAACACATGGCGAATTTAGTGGGAGTCGTTAGCGGGAGTCGTTAGCGGGAGTCGTTAGGGGTGCCGTGCCTGGGCGAAAAGTCATTTTCAGAGGTGCAAATGGGAGGCGCAAATTACCCGAATTTCTCAGCCATTGTCTTTACAATAGGCTCTTTGAATTACCAGGCCTTGGACCAGACAATGTCTATAGAGCAGGAGATAACAGGTCCTGAATTTGCTGGCTAAGGCCTTGAGAAAAAGCAGGAGCCACAAAAGATGGAGAAACAGCTCCCTGTCTCTATTGTAGGCTGATAAATGGTCAGCCATAAAGGTATGACATCTTGAGGACAAGTCAATCACCCCTTGTCCATCAAAGATGGGGATGGGGAGTGGGCTGACTCTTTCCTTTATCTGAGAAATACTCGATGCCCTATTTGGCCACCCCTTTGGAAAGATCCCGATAGGATAGACATCTATGTCAATCTTGACCCCTGTAACTGCCCTCAAAAGAGGCATAAAAGGGGAGCTGGCTGTAGATCACCAGGCGCAAGTGCTGACTCTGGAGAGGAACCAGGCAGCAGTGGCCCACGAAAACATAAGAACATAAGGAATAGGAGCAGGATTAGGCCGTTTGCCCCCTCGAGCCTGCTCCGCCATTTAATAAGATCATGGCTGATCCGATCATGGACACAGCTCCACTTCCCTGCCCGCTCCCCATAACCCTTTACTCCCTTACCGCTCAAAAATCTGTCTATCTCCGCCTTACTTCAATGACTCAGCATCCACAGCTCTCTGGGGCAGAGAATTCCACAGATTTACAACTCTCTGAGAGAAGAAATTCCACCTCATCTCAGTTTTAAACGGGTGGCCCCTTATTCTAAGACTATGCCCCCTAGTTTTAGTTTCAGTTTCCAGAGGATGTGTGGAAATATCCTCTCTGCATCCACCAAGTCGAGCCCCCTTTATTATCTCACATCGATAAGATCACCTCTCATTCTTCTGAACTCCAATGTGTATAGGCCCAACCTACTCAACCTATCTTCATAAGTCAACCCTCTCGTCTCCGGAATCAACCTGGTGAACCTTCTCTGTACAGCCTACAATGCAAGTATATCCTTCCTTAAATACAGAGACCAAAACTGTCCGCAGTACTCCAGGTGTGGCCTCAAGGAGGATCCGGATCCGAACAGAGGTTACCCCAGGAAGGGTGAGGTGGAAGACAGTCCTGGTAGGGTGGAAACCTTCTTCAAGACTCCTATCAAGAAGGCACGAACTATACCCAGAACAGCACGGGTGCTGTAATTTTTGTTCGGTACTGCAGACTACTGCTAAGGCACCCATATGTGCTGACCTTTGTGTAATACCTAATAAAAAAACCACTGTACCAGATTGGAGTCACGTAGAACAAGTGGGAAAGGGTGCAACAATCCTAACATATGCAAGTATAAGCACAATGACAAACAGGTCTGTCCATTCCAGCCTGTCCCACACAAATGTGATGACTTGCAAATCACAATACATGCACTCCCCACCCCACCTGATAGCATGACTTTATGGCACAACTGCTTTAAATTATAGTAGACTATTAAGAACATAAGAATTAGGAGTAAGAGTAGTTCATACAGACCCTCGAGCCTGCTCTGCCATTCAATAAGATCATGGCTGATCTTCGATCTCAGTTCCACTTTCCCGTCCGATATCCATATTCCTTGATTCCCCTAGAGTCCAACAATCTATCGATCTATCTCAGCTTTGAATATACTCAACGATTCAGCATCCACAGCCCTCTGGGGTAGAGAATTCCAAAGATTCACAACTCTCTAAGTGAAGAAATTCCTCCTCATCTCTGCCTTAAATGGCCGACCTCTTCTCCTGAGACTATGCCCCTAGTTCTAGTCTCTCCAGCCAGGGGAAACAACTACATTGTGCTTATACGTTAGGGTTGTTGCACCATTTCCCAGCAAACACCCAGTCAATCCCTCTAAGAACCTCATATGTTTCAAGGAGATCACCTCTCATTCTTCTAAACTCTGGAGAGTATTGGCCCAATCTATTCGATCCCTCTTCGTATGACAACCCGCTCATCCCAGGAATCAATCTAGTGAACCTTTGTTGCACCACCGCCAAGGCAAATATATCCTTCCTCAGATAAGGAGATCAAAACGGTGCACAGTACTCCAGGTGTGGTCTCACCAAGGCCCTGCACAATTGTAGCACAACTTCCTTACTTGTGTACTCCAACCCCGTGCAATAAAGGACAACATGTCATTTGCCTTCCTAATTGCTTGATGTACTGCATGCTAGCGTTCTGTGTTTCCTGTACGAGCACACCAAAATCTCTCTGCACACTAACATTTAAAAGTTCCTCACCATTTAAAAAAGATTGTTTTTCTATTCTTCCTACCAAAGTGAATAACCTAATTTCTCCTGATTATACTCCATCAGGCATCTTATTGCCCACTCACTTAACCTGTCCATATCCCTTTGCAGGCTCTTTGTGTCCCCCTCACAGCTTACTTTCCCACCTAGCTTTGTATCGTCAGCAAACATGGATACATTGCACTCGTCCTTTCATCCAAAGTATCGAAGTCATTAATATAGATTGTAAATAGCTGGGGCCCCACTAGTTACAGCCTGCCAACCTGAAAATGACTCGTTTATCTCGACTCTCTGTTTTCTGTTTGTTAACCAATCCTCTATCCGTGCCAATATATTACCCCCAACCTCTTATCTTGTGTAACAACCTTTTATGTGGCACCTTATCGAATGCCTTTTGGAAATCCACTGCACTTGGAAATATTGCATTCACCTGTTCCCCTTTATCTACCCTGCTTGTTACATCCTCAAAAATCTCCAATAAAATGATTAGCCACGATTTCCCTTTCAGAAAACCTTGTTGACTTTGCCTAATCATATTATATGATTTTCTAAGTGCCTTGTTACTACTTCCTCAATAAAAGATTGCTGCATTTTCCCGACGACTGATGTCAGGCCAATTGGCCTGTAGTTCCCTGTTTTCCCTCCTTTCTTGAATAGAGCGACGGGGGGAGGTTACATTTACTCCCTTCCAATGCACCGGGACCGATCTAGGAAATTTTGGAAAATCACAACCAATGCATCCACTATCTCTGCAGCCACCTCTTTTCGAACCCTAGAATGCAGGCCGTCAGGTCCAGGGGACTTGTTGGCTTTTAGTCCCATTATTTTCTCAAGTACTTTTTCCTCCACTGTTATTAATTACTTTAAGATCCTCGCTCTCATTAGCCCTTTGGTTCCCCACTATTTTTGGCATGCTTTTCGTGGTTTCTACTGTGAAAACAGATACAAAATATTTGATTAAAGTCTCTGCCATTTCCTTATTCCCATTATAATTTTTCCTGCCTCAGCCTCGAAGCGGCCAATGGAGGAGTACTAGGTTTTTACCGCAGCAAATGTTTTCATTGTAACCTTTGGCCTTTTTGGTCATGTTGAGTCAATTCTGGTCATTTTGTTAAAAAATTAAAGGATATTAATTTCCAAAAATTGCAATAATCGCAGTTGCAGCACATAACCAGGCCATTTGGCCCATCAGGCCTGTGTTCACATGGCCTAATCTCACTCTCTTGCTCACCCCAATGGCCTCTTTTTGAAGCAAGCATCTAATTACATTTTTAAAAATGATTCGTGGACTCTGCTTCAGCTATGGTTTGTGGCAGAGAATTTGTCTCTCTCACCAACTCCTGGTAAGACAGAGCACCAGAATCAGCCGTCAGCATTAATGAAACACAAAAGTCCACGACTGGTAAAATAAATGGCAAATGCTGGGAGGCAGAAAAAAGAACGGAAAATGACGGAAACGCACAGCATGTCATTCAGCACCTTGTAAAGAGAAACGGTAGGTTTAGGGCCTGGAGTTTCTGATCGGATGCTCAGGTTTTTTCAGCACAACGTGCCTGAAATCGGTGTAACACGCGTGCAAGATCGTGGAATTTTAAACACAAATTACGTTCAGCGCAAAATGAGTCTCCACAATCTTTCTCGCCGGTTTAAAAAATATCGTGCAAGAAGCAGGCCCTGCCCACAAAACTGTCCACGGCCCCACTTAGGATTAATCACCATGGCGAGTTTCCGCTAATTGCACTCATTTGTGGGCCTTCGAAGAGGCTCCAAAAATTAAGCTGCTTTTTTTGTGCGCAAGGAAACTAATAGGCATGTTTTCAAAACTATTGAATGCAATTCTTTTTCATTGATACTGACTACTGTACCCCAACATAATCAGCAAATGGTCCCACATACTTTTTAAAAGTCATTTTCAATCATTTAAAATTGGGTAGGTCACAGGTGGTGGATTGACACTGTGATTAAAATGCTTATTGTTTTGTGAGAAATTCACTTGCAGCACTATTAATCAAACTTTACCAAGTTACCACTCTCAAATATATCAAGGAATATTTTTTTAAAGTACATTTTTTTGTAAAATGTTATGTTTTAAAACCCTGCCCGCTGGCATGGCAGATTAGCATTCAGCGATATGCAAATGGGTTTGAACAGAAACGAGAGAAAAAACATTTCTCAAAACTGCCGCAATTTTGGGCACAGTTTGCTCCCGGATCGCCGATTGTGCCCAAAGTGTAAACTCTTGGCTAAGATGGTTTGAGTGTGTAAACCATTCATCACAACTGAATGTTAAACAATTTAGAAAGAAAGAAAAACTTGCATTTATATAGCGCCTTTCTAGACCACCGGACGTCTCAAAGCACTTTACAGCCAATGAAGTACTTTTGGAGTGTAGTCACTGTTGTAATGTGGGAAACGCGGCAGCCAATTTGCGCACAGCAAGCTCCCACAAACAGCAATGTGATAATGACCAGATAATCTGTTTTTGTTATGTTGATTGAGGGATAAATATTGGCCCAGGACACTGGGGATAACT
This sequence comes from Pristiophorus japonicus, assembly GCF_044704955.1. Taxonomy (NCBI): domain Eukaryota; kingdom Metazoa; phylum Chordata; class Chondrichthyes; family Pristiophoridae; genus Pristiophorus; species Pristiophorus japonicus. Next base: position 3,981,888 of record NC_091987.1, read on the forward strand.
CCCCTGCTCTTCTTCGAATTAGTGCCATGGAATCTTTTACTTCCATCTGAGAGAGCAGACGGGGCCTCGGTTCAACATCACTGCGGCATCTCTAGCCCCGATAAAGTCAATATTACCGGCGTGGTTTGATAATGGACATCCTGGTACCAGACCTTTCGGGTTGGGATTGTGAACAGTCCATTTGTTGGTCCTGGGGTGTGTTTAGGGCAAACCACCTGAGTTCACCTTGTTCTTCCTGTGGGTGGGTTGCATTCATTGGGAGAAGGATTTTCGGCCAAACCTTTAACTCTACTACACTTATAATTCCGTTTACGCGCTCCGACAGGTGGTAAGTTTTGACTGGGAATGTTTTGGGTAGCTCTCCCTCCTTTTCACCTAACATCCATTGATAAGGGGAATAATTCCTTGTGCCATACACAAACGCACGGGAAAGACAACGATTCAACGGGATTAAAACTCATCCAATTCTTTAAATGTCCTCCATTACCTGGACCTGACCATGGATTTACACATCCGTATATTCCCACCACCACGGCCAGGACAACATAGTTCACCCATCATTTTATGAGTGGGTCAGATTCCCGGAGTTCCCGCTAGGGTCCCCTATCTGGTGGTACCTCATAATGTCATCGGTCTCCGCTTGAAGAAATCATACACACGGCCGACTTCTGCTCCCAATTTTAAACATTCCTTTTCCCTCTTGTACCTCATAAATGATGATTCGTACCGCTCCTGAGCAATTTGGTGCACAAGTACCCGTGATGGACAAAAGGGCAGTCTGTCGGACGGGACCTAGGGGCGATGATGACAGGACCATGGTAAGCAAACTGTTATAGAGGGCATAGTTGTTTCTGACCCAGTATTCCAGATAGACACACCAACATCAGTGTTCTTGCTCAGGCCAACATCCCCAGTATCAAAGCATTGACCACGCTTGATCAGCTCCGCTAGACAGGCCACATCATCTGCATGCCTGACATGAAGCTCCGACGTGGCAAGTGAGCCCCAGGTGGGCAGAGGAAATGTTTCAAAGACACCCTCAAAGCCTTCTTGAAAAAGTGTAACATCCCCATTGCTCAAAGTGGAGAAAGAGCATCTGGGAAGGTGCTGAAGACCTCGAGTCTCTTCACCGACAGCAAGCTAAAGCCAAGCGTTTACAGCGGAAGGAGCACATGGCAACCCCGACTCCCCAAACTCCTGTTCCTCCAACCACCATCTGCCCCACCTGTGACAGAGACTGTAGGTCCCACACTGGACTCATTTTTAGGATAGAAGCAAGTCATAGGGCTGCCTAAGAAGAAGTATACCGAATGAACTGATATCAAATCTTCTAGATAAAGCAGAATCCTGATTATTGGCCAGAATCATTTCTTCATTGTATTCATTTTTTTCTGGTCCTTACCTGTCGGAAGAAGAGGACAACATGAATTACCCTTCCAGTCCTGTACCCTTCCCTTTATCATTAGCCATTTTGTTTTTTAGTACAGGTTGAACCTCCCTTATCCAGAACCCTCGGGACCTGGCCTGTTCTGGATAAGGGATTTTTCCAGACGAGGGGAGGTCATGTTAAATTGGATGGTGCAGGTACTGAGCAAGGGAATATCGGGGCTGGCTGGCTTGGGGCTGAGAGTGCGGCAGAGAGATCATGGAGTTCTGTGCATGTGCCACCCGGTGGCCGAGAATGGATGCGGACGAGGGGTAGTTCCCGATAAGGGAGTTCTGGATAAGGGAGGTTCAACATGCACTGATAAAGTCTAAATCTTAAGGGTGTCATTCTTTTTCTTTTACTACATCGTGAGGTAGTAAGAACGTATAGGTCTCACCTGTGAATAGAAGCTGGCTCTGGACCTGGGGCCGAGGAGGTTTCTACAACTGCTGCTCCCTGCCCACGTTCACTTGGATCATACTGTACCTGGTGAGGTGCATTTCCTCCCTCTCATCCCGGCTGCATCCCAATCATGCTCATAATCGTGCTCTGTTGTCTCCTTGACCTAACTGTGGGCTGAAAAAGATTCACCTGGTTAATATTAAACTATTTAACTCTCTTAGGTAACTGAACTGCATACACCATGGGGCTAGCGTTATCGACAATACTGTACAGTCCCTTGTACAAGAGTTTGAACACACCAACCCTCGCGCAGTTTCGAACCGTCACTTGGCTACCCACCTCCCAGTCCTGTGGCTTACTCGCGGTTAGAAGTGATCGGCTGCCTTGGTGGGCCCTTCCGATATTGTGGACAGCTCCCAGGTGTAACTCTTTCAGAGTTTCTCACAAGTCATTTAGGAACTTATTCCTGGTTACTTCTTTGATCTGTTTCTCTGTCAATGTAGGAACCAACAAGTGAGTTGGGGTTCTCATAGGTCTCCCTGTAACTAATTCAGGCGGAGAATATCCTGTTGCCTCTGACTCTGTACTGTGTCTATTCATCGGGATTAGAGGCAGTATCTCATCCCATTTGGTGGGGCTTTCATTCAGTTCTTTACTTAAAGCCAGTTTTAGGGGATGGTTCATTCTTTCCACAATTCCTGATGGCCACAGATTGTGGAGAGCAGTTACTGAGCCTGGTCAGGGCAACTCCTGCACCGCTTTATGCTTAACCTCATCGATGGTGCGTTCTCCTGGTGGAATACTGAACCTCCTCTTACCCTATCTGTGCCTTCTTGGGATTTACCTTAAATCCAGCTGTTTTAAGCAATTCCAACAACTCCTCCATAAGTTTCAAATGTTCTCCTTCACTTTCGGAAAACAACAGCAAAGAACGACTATGCAAGTAAACTAGCACAAAAAAGAAAGATAGTAAGAGTTTCTACAGGTATATAAAAAGGAAAAGAGTGGCTAAAGTAAATGTTGGTCTCCTAGAGGATGAAATTGGGGAATTATTAATGGGGAAATGGCAGAGACTTTGAACAAATATTTTGTATCGGTCTTCACAATAGAAGACAATAAAAACATCCCAATAGTGGATAATCAAGGGGCTATAGGGAGGGAGGAACTTAATACAATCACTATCACTAAAAAAGTAGTACTCAGTAAAATAATGGGATTAAAGGCGGACAAGTCCCCTGGACCTGATGGCCTGCATCCTAGGGTCTTAAAAGAAATGGCTGCAGAGATAGTGGATGTATTGGTTGTAATCTACCAAAATTCCCTGGATTCTGGGGAGGTTCCAGCGAATTGGAAAACCGCAAATGTAACATCCCTGTTTAAAAAAAGGAGGCAGACAAAACATCTGTCATTGGGAAAATGCTGGAATCCATTATTAAGGAAGCAGTAGCAGGTCATTTGGAAAAGCATAATTCAATCAAACAGAGCCAGCATGGTTTTATGAAAGTGAAATTATGTTTGACAAATTTGCTGGAGTTCTTTGAGGATGTAATGAGCAGGGTGGATAAAGGGGAACCAGTGGATGTGGTGCATTTGGATTTCCAGAAGGCATTCAATAAGGTGCCACAGAAAAGGTTACTGCACAAGATAAAAGTTCACGGAGTTGGGGTTAATATATTAGCATGGATAGAGGATTGCCTAACTAACAGGAAACAGAGAGTTGGGATAAACGGGTCATTTTCCAGTTGGCAAACAGTAACTAGTGAGGTGCCACAGGGATCGGTGCTGGGGCCTCAACTATTTACAATCTATATTAATGACTTGGATGAAGGGACCGAGTGTAATGTAGTCAAGTTTGCTGATGATACAAAGATGGGTGGGAAAGCAAATTGTGAGGAGGACACAAAAAATCTGCAAAGGGATATAGACAGGTTAAGTGAGTGGGCAACAATTTGGAAGATGGAGTATAATGTGGGAAAATGTGAGGTTATCCACTTTGGCAGAAAAAAATCAAAAAGCAAATTATAATTTAAATGGAGTAAAGTTGCAAAGTGCTGCAGTACAGAGGGACCTGGGGGTCCTTGTGCATGAAACACAAAAAGTTAGTATGCAAGTACAGCAAGTAATCAGGAAGGCAAATGGAATGTTGGCCTTTATTGCAAGGGGGATAGAGTATAAAAGCAGAGAAGTCCTGCTACAACTGTACGGGATATTGGTGAGGCCACACCTGGAGTACTGCGTACAGTTTTGGTCTCAGTATTTAAGGAAGGATATACTTGCATTGGAGGCTATTCAGAGAAGGTTCACTCGGTTGATTCCAGAGATGAGGGGGTTGACTTATAAAGATAGGTTGAGTAGGTTGGGCCTGTACTCATTGGAGTTCAGAAGAATGAGAAACAATCTTATCGAAACATGTAAGATAATGGGGGGCTCGACAAGGTGGATGCAGAGAGGATATTTCCACTCATAGAGGAAACTAAAACTAGGGGACATAGTCTGAAAATAAGTGGCCGTCCATTTAAAACTGAGATGAGGAAGGAATTTTTCACTCAGAGGGTTGTAAATCTGTGGAATTCTCTGCCCCAGAGAGCTGTGGGCACTGGGTCATTGAATATATCTAAGGCGGAGATGGACAGATTTTTCAACGATAATGGAATAAAGGGTTATGGGGAGCGGGCAGGGGAGTGGAGCTGAGTCCATGATCGGTTCAGCCATGATCTTATTAACATAGAAACATAGAAACATAGAAAATAGGTGCAAGAGTAGGCCATTCGGCCCTTCGAGCCTGCACCTCCATTCAATGAGTTCATGGCTGAACATGCAACTTCAGTACCCCATTCCTGCTTTCTCGCCATACCCCTTGATCCCCCTAGTAGTAAGGACTTCATCTAACTCCTTTTTGAATATATTTGGTGAATTGGCCTCAACAACTTTCTGTGGTAGAGAATTCCACAGGTTCACCACTCTCTGGGTGAAGAAGTTTCTCCTCACCTCGGTCCTAAATGGCTTACCCTTTATCCTTAGACTGTGACCCCTGGTTCTGGACTTCCCCAACATTGGGAACATTCTTCCTGCATCTAACCTGTCTAAACCCATCAGAATTTTAAACGTTTCTATGAGATTCCCTCTCATTAAATGGCGGAGCAGGCTTAAGAGACCAAATGGCCTACTCCTGCTCCTAATTCTTATGTTCTATTTCTTATGTAATCATCAACACACTGTATCAATCGACCTGGGCCACTGCAGTCCTTTATGCATGCTTCCATGCACTGATGAACAATAGAGGGGCTATGATGAAATCCCTGTGGGAGGCAAGTCCACGTCTACTGTTGTCCTTTAAAGGTGAAGGCAAAATTGTACTGATTCTCTGGGTGCAATGGGATCGACCAAAATCCATTTGATATGACTAGGACCGTAAATATTGTGAAGTGACTCGGGATGTTACCAATCAGATCCACTATGGCTTCTGTTCAACGTCCTATATCGATGGTTATTCGTCAGAAGCCATTTGGCTCTTTACTGGCCGTATTGGAGAGTTTACATGTGTAGTCAAGGGTCTCACTACTCCTTGTTCCACAATGGATGCTACAGCCTTCTCCAAGCCTCTCTCTGCTTCCTTCGGGAAGGTATATTGTTTTTGTCGGTGGTGCATGGGCTCTCCTCCTATCCTGATTTCTACCCCTGTCACTCTGCCACAGTCATGCCTATACGTGGCAAAAATCTCTTTGTTAGCTCTAACTGCAGCTATGTACCTTTCTGGCACTCATGCTATTAAAGTTTGTAAGTCGTAGGGGCGTGTCGGAGTCACAATCCAAGCCTCTCTGTGTCTTGGAGGTATTAAAACCACTTTGTTACTGTTATGTCTTTAGATGCTCTGATAATGACTCCATGAGGCAATGTGTTGTACTTGAACTGTAGTGATCTTAGTCCTTTATTGATAACTCCAGACTGAGGATCACACCTGGTGGCCTGCCTTTTATACTAGGCCTGGCACACCTGTACAGGTAACCTGCAAGTCTCCCACTACTGTGCCCTCTGGTGGCACACCTTGTAATAGTACAAGCAGTAACCATGTAGGATACATGACAGTTACTGCTTTCCATATACAATAGACACCTCAAATCGCTGGGGAAGTACCACCAGCGCTGTCTCCGCAAGATCCCGCAAATCCACTGGGAGGACAGACGCACCAATGCCAGTGTTCTTGCTCAGGCCAACATCCCCAGCATCGAAGCACTGACCTCGCTCGACCAGCTCCATTGGTCAGGCCACATTGTCCGCAGGCCCGACACAAGGCTCCTTAAGCAAGCGCTCTACTCGGAACTCCTACACAGCAAGCGAGCCCCAGGTGGGCAGAGGAAACGTTTCAAGGACACCCTCAAAGCCTCCTTGATAAAGTGCAACATCCCCACTGACACCTGGGGGTCCCTGGCCCAAGACCGCCCTAAGTGGAGGAAGTGCATCCGGGAGAGCGCTGAGCACCTCGAGTCTCGTCGCCGAGAGCATGCAGAAACCAAGCGCAGACAGCGGAAGGAACGTGCGGCAAACCAGGCTCCCCACCCACCCCTTCCTGTCTGCCCCTCCTGTGACAGAGACTGTAATTCCTGTATTGGACTGTACAGCCACCCGAGAACTCATTTTTAGAGTGGAAGCAAGTCTTCCTCGGTATCGAGGGGCTGCCTATGATGTTGATGACTTTCCTTTCCCCACCCCCAATGTAGTCACTGTGCATGTATGCTATAACATTGATAGGGCAGACGTAGAGGAGATGTTTCCACTTGCAGGGCGAGACCCGGACTAGGGGCTATAAATATAAGATAGCCATCAATAAACCCAGTAGGGAATTCAGGAGAAATCTCTTTAGCCAGAGAATGAAGAGAATGTGGAACTTGCTGCCACATGGAATAGCATTGGAGGATTTAACGGGTAGCTCGATAAACACATGAGGAAGAAAGGAATGAAAGGAAATGCTGACAGGATTGTACGAAGAGCGGTGGGAGGAGGCTCGTGTGGAGCATAAACAGTGGCATGAACCTGCTGCCCTGTTTCTGTGCTGTAAATATTATGTAAGACTGTGTCAGGCAGATACATGATAGAGATCCCATAAAGTTGCCTTTCCTCATTAGAGACTGACTGACTTTTATTAACAGTAACAATATTAGTTACTTAGTCATGAACTCATTGGAAGTACATCAAGAACGCACTTGATCTGCACAAGACAAAGTCAAACCCGTGACGCTAGCCAACTTTTCACAAGCTATATTTCTTCTGTCCTCCATATCGGACTGCTGTGTGTTCCACACAAACCCGATGAACTTGGGATTTGGGCTTCTCTCACAGCAGCTCTGTACTTTGATTTTATATGTAGATTGGAATGGAACATAAAAAACAGATGGAGGGCAACAGGCTAGACATTTAAATACTTCACACACGGATATTGATGCGGGACCAACATTCGTGGCTCGCCCTGAGCCGAAGGCCTTGAGCTCGATTTTAACCCCCAGCAGCATGGCGGGAAAGCGGGTAGTGGCAGTTAATAAATGAAAGGCTCACTTACCGCTCATAACCCGGCCCCTGAGGCCCACACCCAGAGCAGTGGGGACTTTGTGAATTGATAAAAATCAATGGGATCCAATGACTGAATTTTAACCGGGGCCTGAGTGGGGGGAAGTCGTCATGGCTTTCCCGCCAGGTGGAAGCAGACTGGCAGATCTCGGGCAGGATATGGAAAGGTCGCGACCTCCCGGGCTCTGGACTCCCGTTCTTCTCTCCAATGAGATCCTCCTGCAATCCTCTTCTCCCGCGTCTTACCTGCTCGCAGGATGAGCCTTCATTTGTTGCAGGCCGGCGCCCGATTGGTTCTCCCCCACCGCCGCCCGATTGGCTCTCCCCCACCGCCGCCCGATTGGCTCTCCCCCACCGCTGCCAGCTATTGTGTCCCGCTCGTTGATGGGGTGAGGCCCAGCGCTTAAACCCACAAGTCAGCCTCCCGCTGACCCTGGCGAGTGCGTTATTAACTGACCAGTTAAAATACCCCCTCTTATGCATGTGAACCTCATCTATGTATAAGACTTGCCACTAGGAGGCACACCTGTGGGAGACTTATGGGTCACCTGGGTACCTTGGAGCAAGCAGGTATAAAAGGCAGTCCATCACAGTGCTGCCTCATTTTGGAGTTATAATAAAGAGACCAAGGACACAATGGTTTGAGCTTGCAACACAGTCTCATGGAGTTATTCTGAACTTAACAACTGGCAACGGGTTACAGATCATGAACTTTCACGCGGAAATGGCTGCCGTTGGTATTCTTATCGAGGGTGATCATTGGTAAGCCTTTGTTGAGTGTCTCGACCAGTGCTTGGTGGCAAACGAGCTGGACACGGCTGAGACAGAGACCAAGCGCAGGGCGATTCTCCTCACCTCATGTGGGTCGATGGTATATGACCTCCTCAAAAATCTACTGGTCCCAGACAAAACAAAGGACAAGACTTACACAGAGTTGTGTGTGCTGGCTCTGGTACACCTCCAGCCGAAGGAGAACACCTTAATGGCCAGGTATCGCTTTTACACGCACCATCACTCCGAGGGCCAGAACATGGCGAGCTCTGTCGCCGACCTAAGACGCCTTGCGGGGCAGTGCGAGTTTGCCGGATCTCTGGGGGAAATGTTGCGGGACTTTTTCATGCTTGGAATCGGTCACGAGGCCATCTTCTGCAAACTACTGTCTGCCGAATCCCTGGATCTGAGCAAGGCCATCACGATAGCCCACGCCTTCATATCCACGAGTGACAACACGAAACATATATCTTCACAGCATCGAAACTCACCGGCAAGTACTGTGCATAAAATAATGCCTTCAGCAGGTAGAACTGTACATGGTAGGGTCCACATGACCTCAGAGGCCAGGCCTAGGGTGACTCAGAGGCCGCTGTGGACTTCTAATGCGAATCCATTAACGCCATGCTGGTGCTGCGGGGGCAGCCATAGAGCCCATCAATGTCGATTTAAGCACTGTGTGCAAGGGCTGTGGAACAAGGGGCACCTCCAGCGAATGTGCAAACGACCTCTGACTCACCACGTGGCAGAGTCAGCAGAGGACGACCGATCCAGCGCGGATCACGCTGAACGAGCAGGAGAGGCAACTCAACCTGAGGATGAAGAGGAAGTGTATGGGGTACACACCTTCACCACCAAAAGCCCTCCGATAATGTTAAAAGTTAAACTTAACGGCATTCCAGTCTCCATGGATTTGGACCCGGGGGCGAGTCAATCAATCGATTATGAACTAGAAGGCTTTTGAGAAACTGTGGGGCAACAAGGCACAGAGGCCAAAACTGAGCCTGATTCACACTACGCTGTGTACTTACACCAAAGAACTCATACCTGTTATTGGCAGTGCGGCAGTGAAAGTATCATTTGACGGAAGGGTGTAGGATTTATCACTATGGATTGTACCAGGCGATGGCCCAACGCTGTTCGGCAGGAGCTGGTTAGGCAAGATCCGGTGGAACTGTGTCGGCGGATGACGCCCCGTGCGCCCAGGTGCTAAACAAATTCCTGCCATTATTTGAGCCAGGCATCGGCAATTTCACAGGCGCCAAAGTGCTGATCCATCTTGTTCCTGGGGCACGGCCCGTTCATCACAAGGCCCGAGCAGTCCCATAAATGATGCGAGACAAAGTCGAAATCAAGCTGGACAGATTCAACGAAAGGGAATCATATCACAAGTCGAGTTAAACAATTGAGCCAGTCCAATCGTGCCGGTACTAAAGAGCGATGGGACGGTCAGAATCTGCGGGGACTACAAGGTAACGATCAACCGAGTCTCGTTACAGGACCAGTACCCGCTACCCAAACCGGAGGACTTATTCGCAACGCTAGCAGGGGAAAAGTCATTAACCAAGCTAGACCTAACCTCCGTTTGCATGACACAGGAGCTGGCTGAACTGTCAAAGAAGTTGACGTACATCAACACGCACAAAGGACTGTTCGTGTACCACAGATGCTCCTTTGGGATTCGCTCGGCTGTGGCCATCTTCCAGGGGAACATGGAGAGTCTGCTGAAGTCGGTTCCATGCACCGTGGTGATCCAAGACAACATCTTGATCACTGGTCGCAACACCAGCGAACACTTGCACAACCTGGAAGAGGTTCTAAAGCGACTGGACAGAGTGGGACTCAGGCTGAAACGCTCCAAGTGTGCCAGAGGTCGAGTTTCTGGGGAGAAAGATTGCGGCGGAGGGCATCAGACCCACGGACATCAAGATAGAGGCCATCAAGAATGCACCCAGACCACAGAATGTGACAGAGCTGCATTCATTCCTGCGACTCCTCAACGACTTTGGTAACTTTCTAATGGCGTTGAGCATTTTGCTGGAACCCTATAATTTACTGCTACGCAAGGGTGATGACTGGGTTTGGGGTAAATCTCAAGAGACAGTCTTTAATAAAGCCAGAAACCTGCTATGCTCTAACAAATTACTTGTTTTGTATGTAAACGTTTAGTACTAGCTTGTGATGCGTCGTCGTACGGGGTCGGTTGTCTGTTACAGCAAGCAATTGTGTTGGGCAAACTGCAACCGGTTGCATATGTGTCCAGAAGTTTATCCAAGGCTGAAAGATCCTGCTGTCTGGTTGAGAAAGAAGCATTGGCTTGTGTACATGGGGTTAAGAAAATGCACCAATATCTATTTAGTCTCCGGTTCGAGCTCGAAAACGACCACAAACTGCTTACTTCACTGTTCTCAGAAGCAACGCTTCGTCCTGCATCCAAAGATGGGCACTAACATTGTCCGCCTATGACTATGTAATCCGCCACAGACCAGGCACTGAGAACTGCACTGATCCCCTCAGTCGGCTGCCATTGCCCACTACCGGGGTGGAAATGGCGCAACCTGCAGACTTGCTTCTGGTATTGGATGCTTTTGAGAGCGAGGGGGTCATCCGTCACGTCTCGCCAGATCAGGACCTGGACTAGCCAAGACTCCCTGCTATCACTAGTAAAAAGCTGCATCCTTAATGGGAGCTGGTCGGAGGTTCCCGGGGAAATGCAAGATGAAATTAAGCCTTTTCACCGATGCAAGGACGAACTGTCAGTCCAAACGGATTGTCTCCTATGGGGGAATCATATGATTTTGCCCAAAAAGAGCAGGGAAATTATTTTCCGCGACCTACTTTAAGGCATAGTCATGATGAAGGCCAGATCGTACGTCTGGTGGCCTGGCATTGAATCTGAATTAGGGTCATGTGTACACCAATGCAATACTTGCTCACAGCTGAGCAACATACCCAGGGGGGTCCCCACTGAGCCTTTGGTCGTGGCCTTCCAAACCGTGGCCCAGGGTCCACGTAGATTTTGCTGGCCCCTTTCCTAGGGAAGATGTTTCTAGTAGCAGTGGACACTTACTCAAAATGGATTGAATATATAATAATGTCGTCATGTACGTCCACTGCCACCATTGAAAGCCTCCGGGTCATGTTCGCCACCCATGGTTTGCCCGACGTCCTTGTCAGTGACAATGGACCATATTTCACCAGCTCGGAATTCAATGAGTTCATGACCCACAATGGCATCAAGCATGTCAAGTCTGCCCCATTTAGGCCCGCCTCTAATGGCAAAGCGGAATGGGCAATCCAAACCATCAAGCAAAGCTTAAAACGTGTAACAGAAGTGCTCCTTGCAGACCCGGTTATCTCGGGTCCTGCTCAGCTACCGGACACAACCCCACTCACTCACCGGGGTTCCCCCTGCAGAATTGTTAATGAAGAGAGCACTCAAAGCCAGGCTCTCCTTAGTCCACCCGGATCTCAATGATCATGTAGAAACCCGGCAGCACAGGTATAACGTGTGCCACGATCGCGCGGCTGTATCGCGTGACACTGAGGTTAATGACCCTGTGTTTGTTCTCAATTACGGTCACGGTCCCAAGTGGATTGCTGGCACTGTCTCAGCCAAGGAGGGGAATAGAGTGTTTGTTGTGAAATTGTTGAATGGGCAAACGTGCAGAAAGCACTTGGATCAGACCAAACTGCGATTCACGGACAACCAAGAACGGTTGAAGAAGACCCTACCATCGATGATCCACCAACTCACCCCCAACCAGCAAATGACCTCAGTGTCAACCACGAGGATGAACCCACCATGCCCGACAGTCCGATCAGACCAGCCGCGCTGCCATACAGTGATGATCCGACCCACTCACCCATACCAGGACTTCAACTCAGGCGATCGACCCGGGAACACAGAGCCCCAGATCGCCTCAATCTGTAAATAACTTGTACTCAAGATTTTGGGGGGAGGTGATGTTATGTATGTGAACCTCACCTATGTGTAAGACTTGCCATTAGGGGGCACACCTGTGGGAGACCTATGGGTCACCTGTGTACCTTGGAGCAAGCAGGTATAAAAGGCAGTCCACCACCGTGCTGCTTCATGTTGGAGTTATAATAAAGAGACCAAGGTCACAATAGTTTGAGCTTACAACACAGTCTCGTGGAGTTATTCTGAACTTAACACCCCCCTTCCCCCACCATCACCAACCCCCCACCCCCCCACCCCCGCACAACTCCGCAAAGAGAGACTTCTCTACCGCAATTCAAAAAACAGTCTATGCATGTGAAGCACTTTAGGATGTTTCACAGAGATAAGATGCAATGTAAACACTTGTATTACTGGCTTACGTGGTACGAGACAGAGACAACACAGGCATTGCAAAACCCCAAATTTGGTGAATAAACCTGTTTTTCAGCAGACCATTCATCCTAGCTTTCTATACTTCCCACTGACCTACATTGGCTGCAGGTCTGTCTATGATTCAATTTAAAAATGTTTTTTATCCTTGTTTCAAATCCCTCCATGGCTTCGCCCCTCCATTTGTATGTAACCTCCTCCAGCCCCACAACCCTCCGAGATCTCTGCATCCCTCCAAATCTGGCCTCTTGCACATCCCTGATTTTAATCGCTCCGCCATTGGTGGCCGTGCCTTCAGCTGCCTTGGCCCCAAGCTCTGGAATTCTCTCCTTAATCCTCTCGCCTCTCTATCTCTCTCTCTCTCCTCCTGTAAGACGTTCCTTAAAACCTACCTCTTTGACCGAACCTTTGGTCACCTGCGCTAATGTTCTCCTTATGTGGCTCGGAGTCAGATTTTGTTTGATACTCGCTGCAATGAAACGCCTTGGGACATATTAATATGCTGCTTAAATGTAAATTATTATTAATGCTCCCAGCAACATTTGAAGGGTGAAAACAGCACAGTATCTAACCCCTGGTGAGAATCTTCTTGTTACCAGGTTTGAATGTCCCACTGGTCATGGTTGAGCAAGCCACAAACAGTTTATTGGAACAGCGCAGCAGGTTAGCAAATCAATAGCGATTTGCATTGGTCCCACAGCAGCAGAGCTCGGCTTCGAGCAAGTAACAACTGTAATTAGTCAAGCACAACAATGCACACATGGTAACATTTCCAGTTCCTGGAACAGTCCTTAACTCACTGCGCCATTACATCTGTCAACAGTTAGAAAACCTGTAATCCTAGAAAGAGAGAGAAAATAATAAGATAATAATGCTCACATTTTTATAGCATCTTATCAAATTATAATGTCTGAACGATCTTTGCATGGTGAGTTATTTGTGGAGCGCGGTGAGGTGAAACCAAGTGTAAAAGAGAAGCTGAGCTCAAGAAAGTAACGTCAGTGGTAAAGGAAGGACAGAAGAGAGATAGAGGAAAGGAGAAAGAGAGAGAGAGACTGATCTCAATGAAGAAAGAAAGAATGGAAGGAAGGAAGGAAGGGAGGGAGGGAGGGAGGAAGGAAGGCATTTATATAGCGCCTGTCACGACCACCGGACATCTCAAAACGCTTTACAGCATCCCATATCTCACTGAGGTACAATAAGGACAGAAAATTGGATCTTGGCTCAAATCTCATGGGTAGCAACATGTCCTCGTGAGCACGGTGTAAAATTCTGGTCACTAAATTACAGTAAAGCTAACCAGCCGGTTGGCAATGCAGAAAGAAAAAAAACAAGCTGATACCTCACTTGAGGACCGGAGCTACAAGGGCAGGTTGAAGGCTCTGGGATTGGTGACTCTGGAGGAGAGACGGCCCGGGGGAGAAATTTTTCTCGAGGGAATCGATAGGTTGTAGCTCGATGTTCTACTTGAGATGCCAGCAAACACTAGGGGGTCAATTTTCATCAAGGGACCCGCCTGCCAAGTGCTGCCCAAAGTGCGACCGATGGCCGCCGAGGGTGCCGAACGATAATTTGGGCGGGATAGGCATGGCCGAGGTCGCGCGAAGGTCGACGGGCGGAAAATGGGCGACATACGCTGCCAATCTGGGCGGCAGCGGGCGGGAACTCTCATTCTCGGCGGCAGAGGCGCTTGTCGCCCAAGTGCCGCCGAGGATGGAGTCAGGCCCACGGAGCGTCGAAGAGCTGAAAAAAAAACAACAGCAAAAAATACAGAAACGATCGGAAGACCTTCAGGGGACCCTCGTCCAGGTCAGTCACTGTGGAAAAATGTTTTAAAAAATGTTCACTTACCTTTTTTTCAGGTTCTTCATACTTACCGTTGGGGACAGACCAGCCTGCAGCCAATGGTGTCCGTCCCCCCGCCCCTGTTCTGCCGCCAGATCCCGCCGATTCCCGCCCGCAGGAATCTGGGAGCTCGGCGGGCGGGACCTCAGTTGTGCCACTCAGCGGGCGCTTCCTGGCGGCTCTCCCCTCCGCCCACTGCAGCCCGCTCCAGGCCATCTCCAAAGTGGCACGGGGCAGATCTTCACGAGCAATGTCGGCGGCAGTGGGCGGCAGTCGGCAGGAGCGGGCGGTGAGTTGATGAATTTCGGCCCCCAGGAGTATGTGGGATCAAGCTTAAAAGCGATTTGATTTAAGTGCTTCATGCAGAGGGTGGTGGACATATGCAATGGAAAGATCAGTAATCAAACCTGGTCTGTACGGCTGAGCCCAGGAAGGCCTAAGAGGCAGACATAAGAACATATAAGAACATAAGAATTAGGAACAGGAGTAGGCCATCTAGCCCCTTGAGCCTGCTCCGCCATTCAACAAGATCATGGCTGATCTGGCCATGGACTCAGCTCCACTTACCTGCCCGCTCCCCGTAACCCTTAATTCCCTTATTGCTTAAAAATCTACCTATCTGGGACTTGAATACATTCAATGAGCTAGCCTCAACTGCTTCCTTGGGCAGAGAATTCCACAGATTCACAACCTTCTGGGAAAAGAAATTCCTTCTCAACTCGGTTTTAAATTGGCTCCCCCGTATTTTGAGGCTGTGCCCCCTAGTTCTAGTCTCCCCGACCAGTGGGAACAACCTCTCTGCCTCTATCTTGTCTATCCCTTTTCATTATTTTAAATGTTTCTATAAGATCACCCCTCATCCTTCTGAACTCCAACGAGTAAAGACCCAGTCTACTCAATCTATCATCATAAGGTAACCCCCTCATCTCCGGAATCAGCCTAGTGAATCATCTCTGTACCCCCTTCAAAGCCAGTATATCCTTCCTTAAGTAAGGTGACCAAAACTGCATGCAGTACTCCAGGTGCGGCCTCACCAATACCCTATACAGTTGCAGCAGGACCTCCCTGCTTTTGTACTCCATCCCTCTCGCAATGAAGGCCAACATTCCATTCGCCTTCCTGATTACCTGCTGCACCTGTGTGACAGTGTGCAAACATCTCATGGCCAACTTGCTCCCTCAATATTTGACCTGAACCCTCCCTCGTTAGCCTAGGCTCCATGCACACCAGACACTGGGCCTCCGCTTTTAAAGGTCTTGCATCTGTAAATAGCGACTGAAATCCAAACACCGCTCTTTGGTGTCGAAGGCCTGCTGGAGGCTGTTTTTAGACAGGTGTCACACCTGGCAGCCATTACCAGGTCGGCACCCTTGAGTGTGATCTCCAGCCTCAGAGATTAACATGGACGTGGAACAAAAAAAAGGCTGCTACTTTTTCAGCCACCTTCAGCTTTGATGTCGCAATGTATGCACCTGTGAGCGTGCGCACAGGTTTGTAGAGCTGTTAGACCACGCGGTGTCCACCGGTACGCTCGAGGCCTTCCGCGAGAGGTGGGCGCCGGGAGGGACTGGAGTGCATCATCACCCCCGGCAACCAAATTTTAATTTGAACCATGTCTAAAGTTTAATTTGTTTAAGTTTGTTGGTTTTAGTGCCTCTCCACCCACCCCACACTTTTAGCCAGGGGGCACTTGTATAATTTGTGTTTTGGTGCCCTCAATAAAAAACAAAGGGGCACTTGAAAAGTTTTTGGAGTGTGCCCCCACCCTTTAATCAGGGAGCACTTGTTTAACGTTCACAACTAAAATAGTTGTCAGCCATTGAAGTACTTATTGAAGTGTAGACACTGTTGTAATGTGGGAAATATGGGAGCCATTTTGTGCACAGCAAGCTCCCACAAACAGCAATGTGATAATGTTTAGTGATGTTGGTTGAGGGATAAATATTGGCCAGATCATCGGGGATAACTCCTCTTAGAAATAGTGCCATGGAATCTTTTACATTCACCTGTAGTCGCAGATGGGGGCCTCGGCTAATGTCTCATCCAAAAAACGGCACCTCCGACAGTGTAGCACTCCACTGAAGTGTCAGACTAGATTTTTGTGCTCAAGTCTCTGGAGTGGGACTTCAACCCATTACCTTCTGATTCACAGGCTTAAGCACTACCCGCTGAGCCACGAGAAAGTTAGAAAGAGAGGAATATAACTCCCACAATTAAACAGGGGTGGTAAAGGTCAGGTACATTGCCCGAGCACTTTAGGGCCAATTTTAACTCTGGCTGGGAAGAGAGTGATTCTGCGCGGGCGTGATTCAGCGGCCCGGCAGATTTTGGCCACTGGTCAGCTTCTCTGTCCTTCCTGAGTGAAAGTAGCAGCTGGCCTGTGGGGGGCTGAGGGCGAGGGGAGGAGTGTTGGGGGGGGTACATAACTCGGCAGCCCCAAGTCGAACCATCAGCATCAGAAGAAGGCTGCTGGTAGTAAGTCTGGGAGGAGCCTGACGGTTAGGGAACCGCCGGGGGTGCCCTGGGCAGCAGAGTTCCGGACCTTCCTTGCAAGGTCCGGGCTTACTTCCTGCGGCTGGCTTGCCGACAGGTTGAACTGGCGGGACTGCCACTGTAGTTTAAATCCCCCCCAGGGTCCAGTGTACATCGCGCAGGACCCGATCTGCATTTATTTAACGAGGCTCCCGCCAGTGTCCGGGGATAACCACATCTCCAGCCAAAATCAATGCCGATAAAATCACAGAACGGCGGGGACAGAGTGGGAAACATAGTGGCTCCATTTTAACTGCCTCCCCCTCCCCACCCCGCCCTCCTCCTCAGATCAGGGTGAGTTAAAATTCCCCCTGTGATATATTCACAGAGCACAGCACACACAGCTTCCTAACATGGCAGGCAGCTCTCTCAGAAGTCTCCGGAAATCTGCCTGGGCTGTTTAATTCTTAACCTTGCACTTGCAGTACACAATACGTCCACATCCACAGTGTGGCGCTACAAACATTACAAGCTTACAAACATTTCACCCGCAAATGTGTAGATTTACACCGGTAATTAAAGGGGCACCACCCTTTAAAAAAACAAGTGCTGGATGAACATTTTAGTTTTGTTTAGGAGAGGGTGAACAAGGAGAGAGAAAATGCTCTCCGTTTTGGTCACAATGCTGCCATGGACCAGGGACAAATGGAACCTTGCTTTGACCATTCACATGCAAAGGAATGATAAAACTCCTGTCAAACACTTTCACATGACAGTGGTGCCCCTTCATATTTGTGCCTTTTTAAATGCTCCTTTTATATTAAGGCCTGTGCCACGTTAAAATGTTTGTGGATTCTGAAGGTCAGCCAGATTTAAACAAATGCAAAGAAAGGACTAGCATTTAGAAAACATAAGCCTGAAGTGTTTTGGCTCTCACTGAAGGACTCTGTGTGCGCTCACATCCAAACATTATCTTTGGTTCCCACCACAAGCTGCGTCCCCTAACCACTGACTCCGTCCCTCTCCCGAGCACCAATCTGAGGGTGAACCAGACTATTTGCAAACTTGGTGTCATATTTGACCCTGAAATGAGTTTCCAGCCTCATATCCACGGCATAACTAAAACTGCCTTTTTCCACCTCCGTAACATTGCCCGCCTCTGCCCCTGCCTCAGCTCTTCTGCTGCTGAAACCCTCATCCATGCCTTTGTTACCTCTAGACCTGACTACTCCAACTCACTCCTGGCCGACCTTCCACATTCTACACTATGTAAACTTGAAGTCATCCAAAACTCAGCAGCCCGTGTACTAACCCGCACCAAGTCCAGATCACTCATCACCCCTGTGCTTTCTGACCTACATTGGCTCCCAGTTAAACAACTCCTCGATTTCAAAATTTTCATCCTTGTTTACAAATCACTCCATGGCCTCGCCCCTCCCTACCTCTGTAATCTCCTCCAGCCCCACAACCCCACAAGATGTCTGCGCTCCTCAAATTCTGGCCTCTTGAACATTCCTCGTTATAACTGCTCAACCATCGGTGGCCGTACCTTCAGCTGCCTGGGCCCTAAGCTCTGGAACTCCCTCCCTAAACCTCTCCGCCTCTCTAGCTCTCTTTCCTCCTTTAAGACGCTCGTTAAAACCTACCTCTTTAAACAAGCTTTTGATCATCTGCCTTACTTTCTTCTGTGGCTCGGTGTCAAATTTATCTGTTTGTCTGTAGCACAATATAAATAAAAGTTATTATAAATTCTAGAAAGTGTTTATTGAATTTCTAAAATATATATCAAGCACCACAACAGTGAGGAATGAGTTTGGATTGAATGCACGGTTTCAGTGCCCTAACTTCTATAGGTGTTCATTGCTACCTTCCTCTAACTCTGGCCTCTTGCGCATCTTCCGTTTCCTTCGCCCCACCATTGGCGGCCGTGCCTTCAGCTGTCTAGATTTCAAACTCTGGAACTCCATCCCCAAAACTCTTTGCCTCGCTACATCTCTCTCCTCCTGTAAGTCTCTGCTTAAAGCGTACCTCTTTGACCAAATGTTTGGTCACCTAGCTGTGATATATTAGACCCAGCTACACAAGCAGACACACTTGCAAGATGGCTCCTAACAGAACTGTGTCACATGACTTTGCCACATGAGCTTTTATTATTACATCAGCAGTTGTTATTACATCAGTAGTCCACTAGGTGGAGCTCTATTACATCTTCCTTCTGTCTCTTTATTTGTCTCGGTATCAATGTTCATTTGATTACGCTATTGTGAAACACCGTAGAATTAAACAACACAGGAGTCGGCGCCAGCTCTTTCGTTGAGCAATCCAGTTAAAGCCACTATTTAAATGTTGTTCTTCGCCGTGGTGATAGAATGCCAACTCACCTTGTGAGTCATCATCGTGTTTATTTCCCTGATTTTTAAAATAAAATAATTAACACCGTGTAAAAGTTTTTGACAGTGAACTGCATGTACTCGTCACCAAATGCATTGTGAATGTGGCTGCATCATTGAAACCATGTAGATTCTTGTGTTTTTAAATAGTGTTCAGCCATTTCCAATCATTCTTTCTGCCTCCTCATCTTAAAATAAAGGAAGATACTAGTTAACTGACATTACTGAGCTATGTTGAGTTATAGTTGACTGTGCGAGTACTATGGGCTGTGTTGTATTATAGTTTGTAGTATGAGTACTATGGGCTGTGTTGTATTATAGTTTGTAGTATGAGTATTATGGGCTGTGTTGTATTATAGTTTGTAGTGTGAGTATTGATTCCTCTGCAGAATGATTAGATTCATATCATTATGCAGCGGCGAGCAGTACACAGATTTTTTTTATTTGTTCATGGGATGTGGGCGTTGCTGGCAAGGCCAGCATTTATTGCCCATCCCTAATTGCCCTTGAGAAAATGGCAGTGAGCCACTTTCTTAAACCGCTGCAGTCCGTGTGGTGAAGGAACTCCCACAGTGCTGTTAGCGAGGGAGTTCCAGGATTTTGTCCCAGCGATGATGAAGGAACGGCGATATACTTTGAAATCAGGATGGTGTATGACTTGGAGGGGATCTTGGAGGTGGTGGTGTTCTCATGCGCCTGATGACGTCCTTCTAGGTGGTAGAGGTCGCGGGTTTGGGAGGTGCTGCCGAAGAAGCCTTGGCGAGTTGCTGCAGTGTGTCTTGTGGATGGTACACACTGCAGCCACGGTGCGCCGGTGGTGGAGGGAGTGAATGTTGAAGGTGGTGGATGGGGTGCCAATCAAGTGGGCTGCTTTGTCCTGGAAGGTGCCGAGTTTCTTGAATGTTGTTGGAGCTGCACTCATCCAGGCAAATGGAGAGTATTCTAACGCACGCCTGACTTGTGCCTAGTAGATGGTGGAAAAGCTTTGGGGAGACAGGAGGTTAGACACTCTCTGCAGAATACCCAGCCTCTGACATGCACTTGTTGCCATGGTATTTATGTGGCTGATCCAGTTAAGTTTCTGGTCAATGGTGACCCCAGGATGTTGATAGTGGGGGATTCAGCGATGGTAATGCTGTTGAATGTCAAGGGATGGTGGTTAGACTCCCTCTTGTTGGAGATGGCCATTGCCTGGCACTTGTGTGTGGCGTGAATGTTACTTGCCACTTATCAGCCCAAGCCTGAATGTCATCCAGATCTTGCTGCAAGCGGACATGGGCAGCTCCATTATCTGAGGAGTTGCGAATGGAACTGAGCACTGTGTGATTGACAGCGAACATCCCCACTTCTGACCTTACGATGGAGGGAAGGTCATTGATGAAACAGCTGAAGATGGTTGAGCCTAGGACACTGCCCTGAGGGACTCCTTCAGTGATGTCCTGGGACTGTGATAATTGACCTCCAACCACCAAGACCATCTTCCTTTGTGCTAGGTATGATTCCAGCCAGGTTGAA
The DNA here is from genome assembly GCF_044704955.1 of Pristiophorus japonicus. NCBI lineage: Eukaryota > Metazoa > Chordata > Chondrichthyes > Pristiophoridae > Pristiophorus > Pristiophorus japonicus. Next base: position 4,002,625 of record NC_091987.1, read on the forward strand.
TCCCTGGTCTGGGTTGAGTTAGACAGAGCTGCATTTGGGATGGAACAAATTTAGTGTGAAGGGTATAGAGGGTGCGGAATTCTTGAATTGCATTCAAGAGAACTTTTTTAGTCAGTTTGCAGCAAGCCCAACTCGACAGGGGGCGGTCTTGGATTTAGTTTTGGGGAATGAAGCTGGGCAGATTCAAGGGGTATTAGTCGGGGAGCACTTGGGAGCCAGTGACTATAATTCAGTCAAATTCAAGTTGGTTATGGATAAGGACAAGAATAGGCATGGAATAAAAGTTCCGAATTGGGGAAAAGCTAATTTTGCTAAGTTAAGGAGTGATTTAGCCATGGTGTACTGGAAACAGCTACTTGTGGGTAAATCAGTGTCGGAACAGTGGGAGGCATTTAAGGAGGAGACCGGAGGGCTCAGGCCAAACATGTGCCCTTAAAGAAAAAGGCTGGGAAAAATAATTCTCGTGTCCCCTGGATGTCTAGGGACTTACAGGGGAGGATTAAGAAAAAAAGGGACGTTTATGTCATATACCAACGGCAAAATATTTTAGAATCTTGAGAAATATAGAAAGTTAAGAGGCAAAATGAAAAAGGATATTAGGAATGCTAAGAGAGAGCATAAGAAATTCTTGGCCAGTAAAATTAAGGAAAACCCTAAGATGTTCTATAAATATATTAAGAGTAAGAGGGTAACTAAAGAAAGGGTAGGGCCTATTAGAGACCATGAGGATAATCTTTCTGTAGAGGCGGAAGATGTTGGTAAGGTTCTTAATGAATACTTTGCATCTGTTTTCACTAAGGGAAGGGGTAATGCAGATACTGCTACTGAGGAGGAATGTGATATTCTGGATGAAATAAATATAGTAAGAGAGGAAGTATTAAGGGGCTTAGCAGCTTTGAAAGTAGATAATTCCCCAGGCCCTGGTGAAATGCATCCCAGGCTGTTGAGCGAAGTAAAAGAGGAAATAGCAGAAGCCGTGACCATCATTTTCCCATCCTCTTTGGATCTGGGCATGGTGCCGGAGGATTGGAGGAGAAAGGGATAGGCTGAGTAATTACAGGCCTGTCAGCCTAACCTCAGTGGTGGGAAAATTATTGGAAAAAATCCTGAAAGACAGGATAAATCTGCATTTGGAAAGGTAAGGATTAATTAGAGACAGTGGGCACGGATTTGTTAAGGGAAGATCGTGATTGACTAACCTGATTGAATTTTTTGAGGAGGTAACTAAGAGGATAGACCATACGATGTAGTATATATGGATTTTAGTAAGGCTTTTGATAAGGTCCCACATGATAGACTGGTCATGAAGGTTAAAGCCCATGGGATCCAGGGCAAAGTGGCAAGTTGGATCCAAAATTGGCTTGGAGGTAGGAAGCAAAGGGTAATGGTTGATGAATGTTTTTGTGACTGGAAGGATGTTCCCAGTGGGGTTCCGCAGGCTCAGTACTGGGTCCCTTGCTTTTTGTGGTTTATATCAACGATTTAGATTTGAATATAGGGAGTATGATTAAGAAGTTTGCAGACAACACTAAAATTGGCTGTGTGGTTAATAATGATGGGGAAAGTCATGGGCTGCAGGAGGATATCAATCTACTGGTCAGGTGGGCAGAGCAGTGGCAAATGGAATTTAATTTAGAGAAGTGTGAGGTGATGCACTTTGGGAGGGCTAATAAGGAAAGGGTATACACATTAAGCAATAGGCCACTTAATAGTGTAGATGAACAAAGGGACCTTGGAGTGCTTTCCAGAGATCCCTGAAAGTAGCAGGACAGGTGGATAAGGTGGTTAAGAAGGCATACGGAATGCTTGCCTTTATTGGCCGAGGCAGAGAATATAAGAGCAGGGAGGTTATGCTTAAATTGTATAATACTTTGGTTCGGCCACAGCTGGAGTACTGCGTGTAGTTCTGGTCGCCGTATTATAGGAAGGACGTGATTGCACTAGAGAGAGTGCAGAGGAGGTTTACTAGGATGCTGCCTGGAATGGAGAATCTTAGTTATGAGGACAGATTGGATAGGCTGGGTTTGTTCTCATTGGAACAGAGGACATGTACCAAATATTGAGGGGCCTAGACATAGTGGATTTCCATTGGTGGAGGGGTCTATTATGAGGAGGCATTGTTTTAAGGTGATTGGTGGAAGGTTTAGAGGGGATTTGAGGGATGGTTTCTTTACGCAGAGGGTTGTGGGGATCTAGAACTCGCTGTCTGGAAGAGTAGTGGATGCAGAAACCCTCACCACTTTTAAGAGATGGTTGGATGAGCACTTAAAGTGCAGTAACTTACAGGGTTACAGACCTAGAGCTGGTAATTGGGATTAGACTGGATGACCTTTTGTTGGACGGCACAGATATAATGGTCAGTACTGCAGGGAATAGAATACGGCCAGGGTGATCTCCTGGACTAGTGTTGATCGCCTGGATGAGTCGGAGAGGAATTTTCCCAGATATTTTCTCCCTAAATTGGCCTGGGTTTTTATCCAGTTTTTTGCCTCTCCCAGGAGATCACATGGCTCCGGTTGGGGTGGAGTGTCGATGTTTTCAGGCTAAGGGGTGTTGTAGTGGTGTGAGGCAGACAGGTTGGATTGGGTGCTCTTTGCCTTTCCGTCATTGTTCATGGGTTTGTATGTAACCTCTAGGACTGCTGACCAAGGGCCGTGCGGCTCTTTGTCGTCTGGCGCGGACACGATGGGCCGAAATTGCCTCCTTCTGTGCTGTAAATGTGTATGCTTCTATATTTCTAATAGGCCTTAATACCAACGTTCCTACTAATGGCAGCTACGCAGGCCGCTCACCGGCTTTTGGATGGAATAAACCACGCGTGCACGGAGATTTGAATGGACTGCGCAACCAGTTAAAGGGACTGTGCATGAAAAAATAATTAGAGGGAATATTGCTCATTACCCCTTTTGGATAGGGAGGGCGAAGTCCCCTGAGCCTGGGTATATGATTGCTGCCCGGTGACCCACACTGCGGGCGTTGGGTGAAAATCAGATCTGATTCACAGATGGATTAAGTGGCTGACATATATTTTCTAGACCACGACGTGGTGAATGGCTGTTCGGGTGGGATGCTGGTGAAGTTCTGGCCTCGGGAACTGTAGCTGACCAGAAGCTAGAAGCTGAAGAGTAGGGGGAAGAAAATTAGAAGGAACAAAAGAGAATTTTGTTTTGCTGGTGAAGCCCTCGACTGTCCAAAGTTGAATTATTTTTCACTGTTGCTAACTCCCTTTTTCTCTGGGTCTGGAGGCAGGGAACGATTGTTTATACTGAGCTGTGTGGTGTGTGTTACATGGTTGTTGTTGCTGAAGTTGCAGATTCCCACAGAGGGAACTAATGGATTGCAGCTGGAGTGTGGTCACCTTGCCGAGAATCCTCGGGGCAAGCGGTGGGGTGGCAGAGAAGCAGGGGGATGCTTCCCGCAGTGGTGAGGTGAGCTGTAAAACAAAGTCTTGTGTGTGTGTGTGTGTGTGTCCTCACTCACTCGCTGGCATGCTCTCTCGCTCGCTCGCTTCACCAGCTTAGAACTGCAGATAGGTGACTGCAAAGGAACAAGGCAAAGAAACAGCCCAGAGTGAGCAGTAGTGCTTGCTCAGTGGTGTAGTGGGGGGGGGGGTGAGTGGGTGGGGGGAGGTGGTGATGGAGGGGGGAGAGGTGCTTGCCAGCTCAACGAAGCTATCAGATCAACTTACCCATGTTTCAAACAAAAGAAGCCAAGTAAACTCACGTCAGACATGAGAAACTACTGTGTTTCTCATCTCTTTGGGGATACTTTCTGACAGGTTTAACGCATAGGTGCCCAATCCCGTTCTGCGCATTTTAACACCGGCGATAACCTATTTAATGGATCAAAGCCTACATTTGAAAAGTCAAAAGAGACATTTACTGTGGCTGTCAGCTGTGGCTCAGTGGGTAACACACTCATCTCTGAGTCAGAAAGTTATGAGTTCAAATCTTGCTCCAGGAACTTGAGCACATAAGTCAAGGCTGACACTCCAATGCATTACTGAGAGAGCGCCGCACTGTTGGAGGTGCTGTCTTTCAGATGAGACATTTAACCGAGGCCCCGCCTGCTCTCTCAGTGTGGATATAAAAAAATCCCATAGCTCTCTTTTGAAGAAGAGCAGAGGAGTTAACCCCAGTGTCCTGGCCAATGTTTATCCCTCAATCAACACCACTGAAACAGACTATCTGGACATTATCACATTGCTGATTGTGGGAGCTTGCTGTGCACAAATTGGCTGCCATGTTTCCCACATTACAACAGTGACGGGAGCCAAGGTGCAGATCCACGTGGACTCAGATGCAAGATCGGTCCATCATAAAGCTCGGGCAGTTCCGTACATGATGAGGGAGAAGGTCGAAATCGAACTGGACAGACTCCAGCGTGAAGGGATCATATCACCGGTCGAATTGAATGAATGGGCCAGCCCCACTGCTTCTGTTTTGAAGAATGATGGCACTGTCACGATTTGTGGAGACGACAAGGTTACAATCAACCGAGTTTCGATTTTTCGATGATATCTGCTTTAAGTTTTTGTCCATCGTCATGCATGCAGGAAATCGTGATGGCCTTGCTCAAAATGCAGCGTCTCTGCCGCCAGTAGCTTATGCAGGTTCACCTCGTGGTGATGCCAATTACAAAGAAGTCCCGCAGCATTTCTCCCAACGCGTTTTCGAACTTACACAGTCCAGCTAGACATCTTAGGTTGGCAACGAATTCCGACACATCCTGGCCCTCAGAATGAACGTGTGTGTAGAATCGATATCATGAGATGATGATGCCTTCTCCTGGTTTGAGATGGTCACGTACCAGAGAACACAATTCCTCATAGTCCTTTTCCGTTGGACTTGCCGGCGAGAGAAGATTCTTTGAGTCCATAGATTTTCGGACCGCAAACCGTGAGGAAGACCTCCCTGCGCCTAACTGCGTCAGTAGGTTCCTCCATTTTGTAGGCCACGAAGTGCTGGTCCAGGCGAGCTAAAAAATCTGCCCAGTCCTCTCCCTCCACGAATCTCTCCAGAATTCCAATTGTGCTCATTTTTGCATGCGAAGGTTCTTAAGTTACCTCGTCACCAAATATTATGTATGTAATAACTTGATAGACTGAATACTATAAACCATCACAGGTACAAACCTGGCTCTGCTTTATTAGGGCCCAAAGTGATTACATTACATGATGGCTCGCCTTTTATACCTGGACCGCACACACGTGCGTACAACCCAATGACCTCCGACACTGGCGCCACCTGGTGGCTAGTAACCCCAAGCATACATACGTGATAGGGTTCAAGTCTATCTCCAGGAACTTGAGCACAGAAGTCAAGGCTGACACTCCAATGCATTGCTGAGAGAGCACCGCACTGTTGGAGGTGCCGCTTTTCAGATGAGACATTTAACCGAGGCCCCGCCTGCTCTCTCAGTGTGGATATAAAAAATCCCATGGCACTATTTTGAAGAAGAGCAGAGGAGTTAACCCTGTTGTCCTGACCAATATTTATCCCTCAATCAATATCACTAAAACAGATTATCTGGTCATTATCACATTGCTGCTGGTGGGAGCTTGCTGTGCACAAATTGGCTGCCACGTTTCCCACATTACAACAGTGACTGCACTGCAAAAGTACTTCATTGGCTGTAAAGCGCTTTGAGATGTCCGGTGGTTGTGAAAGGCGCTATATAAATGCAAGTCTTTCTTTTTCTTTTTACTATAGGAATGTAGGAACAGCACACAGGTTGGATAATACATCTACACATAACATATTCAGTGCAGGAAATATGCCGTTTATAAATAGTATTTGGAATATCTATGTTTAATTTCTACAGCGCCTTTCACGACCTCAGGATGCCCCAAAGCACTTCACAACCAGTCAAGTAGTTTTGGAGTGTAGTCACTGTTGTAATATGGGAAACGCCACAGCCAATTTGTGCACAGCAAGCTCCCACAAACAGCAATATGATAATGACCAGATTATCTTTTATTTAGTGATATTGATTAAAGGATAAATAATGGCGGGGACACTGGGGATAGCTCCCCTGTTTGAAATCGTGCCATAGGATATTTTGCATCCACCTGAGAGAGCAGACCGGGCCTCAGTTTAACGTCTCAACCAAAAGACAGCACCTCTGACAGTGCAGCACTCCCTCAGCACAGCATTGGAGAGTCAGCCTCAAGTCGCTGGAGTGGGACTTGAACCCACAACCTTCTGATCCAGAGGCCATGGTTGATTACAGTGTGTGGAGCATTACTATAATACACAAAAGTGTGTCAATTTGCCTGTACTATTCAGTGTGGAATATCACTGTACATTATATAGTGTACACCATAGAGGAATATCTTTGTGATCATATATAATAATCAATATTTTCAGAATTTGTTGTGCTAGGGGACATCTGAATTGAAGCCGCCACTGTATAAAGAGTGGATTAGCCAGCTGGGAGGCAGTGGTACTGAGGAGTGTTATCCTTTTCAAGAGGGTGATGAGAGGTAATGTGGGGGAGACAGTCTTGTGACTGTTGGGACTATCCGAATGCAACCTCTCCCAGGCCCATACAGCCCTATGATCTAAAAGACATTGGGACATCTTGGGGCAGAAATTCCTCTGGGGGTCTTCCCGTGGGCAGTTGCCTCCTCGCTGGAGATTTTTTACGAATTTACCTGGTGGTCTAGGAGGCGCCCTGAATTCCACTGGGGAGACCTTCTCCTCCTGCGCTGCGAAGTGCGCTCCCATTCAGAGTGTTCCCACGCAGATGATGCAGTCATGTGTGACTGCTCAGCCAATCAGGTAGGTAGTTCACAGGTTCCATTAATAACGCTGAGACTCGCATATCTACCAGTTCTCAGTGGTATTAATGGGGGGGAAAAACCAAACACACACTAATAAAAAATAAAAAACAGACCTCTCCTAATTAAAATTAATTGAAATTAAAGTTAATAAATGCCTTAGAAAAAAACAATATTTTTTTAAAGTTTTGTAATTCGATTTAAAAATAAATTTACCTTAGTGGGCAAAGTTTTTAACAATAGAATGTGTTTATTTAATTTAATTTAATTGTGTTTAAGTGTGTTTTAAAACACTTGCACCTGTAACAGTAGGCTATGCACCAGCTTTTACGGGCGCAAGATTTTTGAGGACATTTGCCGGGCAAGATATGGGTAAATCCTGCAATTTTGCCCTTGCAAATGTCCTCGCTCCCGATCTGTCAAGCTCCAACATAATCATTAAATCAAGTGCCCCCTTGTTTTTTGGGGGGTTTTGGGGTTTATTTTTGAGGGCACCAGAAATACAAATTATACAAGTGCCCCCGGGCTAAAAGGGTGGGTGGGGGAACTAAAACCGACAACTTAAACAAATTAAACTTTAGACATTAAATCAAATTAAAATTTGGTTGCCCTCAGATCCCCTCGACCGTCAGGTTGAACAACCCCCTCGACACAGCTGATGGCCACCTTGGCCATGCCCAGGACAGTCCTACGAGGAGGCCCTCGGACCTACCCGCTCCCCTCCGCACAGGGTGCCCAAAGATCAGGAGTGTGGGACTGAAGTGCAACCAGAAATTGAGGAGCAGCCCCTTTAAATAATGAAACAGGGGCTGCAACCTCGCACACTTCATAAAACTGTGGAACACGGACTCCTCCAGACCGCAGAAATTGCAGGCGGCCTGGGAGCCCGTGAACCGACTTAAAAATTTGTTGCACGGGACTGCTCCGTGCAACATCCTCCAGGCCAAGTCCCCAATAAATAATGGGAGGACTCCCGCGTAGAGTGCACTCCATCGGAGACCCCCGCCTCCTCCGGATGGCAAGATGGTGGGTCCAAGCCTACAACCGACACCACAACAACCAGCTGTGTGGGTAATTGTACGTTTCAGGGGGAATTTGTCCAAGTAGTTTTGTAATCACAGTCGAATCGCGGAAAGGTTTTAAACTGTCATATTTCATGTCAGGTTTCAGGTAACCTTGTGTAGGTTTTGGTATTGTGGGTTCTGTGTTATTCCGGTCGAATCTCAGCGAGGTTGTGTACTGGGGAATAGCGCAAGCTCAATAAACGTACAAGTTTAAGGTTGAGCCAAAACCCTGTGCCGTGTGTATTTGTTCTTATAAATCCTGAAGTCAAGAACTGTTGGTGAGGGGTTTCGAAATCTCTTACAATGGTAAATATGCTCTCTTAGGGCTCCATTTTGGCCGAGCCCGTTTTTCAGCGTACTTACCTGGGTTGAGCCACTTAAGTACGTCTGGAGATGCTCCAGAAAAAAATATTGCTACTTTGGCGCAGCGTGGCCAGTCGACTCGGGGGTGGAACCTGTGTTCTGCGCTGGAAAATTTGCCGGAATGTCTGCACATGCGCAGTGGAGAATGGTGATGTCTGGGCATGCGCACCCACAAATGTCAGGTGGTCAAACAATGGAGGAGGCAAGATTTTGAGATGAAGAGCTGGGCCTCAAAGAATCAAGGAAGCTGGAATGGCCACATGGGAACTAGACCTTGATCAGTTTCAACCATGGAATTTATTTCAGTGTGTGTGTGTGCGTGTGTGTGTGCGCGTGTGTGCGTGAGTGTGTGTGTGTGTGTGTGTGTGCATGTGTGTGCGTGTGTGTGTGTGTGCATGTGTGTGCGCGTGTGTGCATGTGTGTGCGTGTGTGTGTGTGTGCATGTGTGTGCGCGTGTGCGTGTGTGTGTGTGCGCGTGTGTGCGTGTGTGTGTGCATGTGCGTGTATGCATGTGTGTGTGCATGTGCGTGTATGTGTGTGTATGCGCGTGCGTGTGTGAGCGTGTGCGTATGTGTGGGTGTGTGTGTGTGCTTGTGTTTATGTGTGTGTGCTTGTGTTTATGTGTGTGTGCGTGGGTAGATTGGAGAAAGAAGAAAAATGAGCACCATACAAGCCATACACTCCCAGTACCTCTGTCTCTTTTCAACTTTGCAAAGCAGAATCAAGTCTAATGTGGTTTTGTTGCTACGTTGTTTCCTGGAGAGTTTTGTAAAAACCCGGGATTTTTTTTAATGCACTGCTCAGCTGAGACAGCTTGTTGGCTGGACTTTGAAGAAGACTATTTTCCTATGCAAGACAGTTTGTGGCATCATTCTGTCAGACTAATTCTAACCTCCTAACTGAACAGTTGTTGAGTGATTTGCTCTGTGCATTAAATGTTCCTTTTTCAGCCTCTCCGTTGATTTGCTTGCAGCCTCTCCGTAGCATCCCGATGCCGGCCAGTTCGCTCCCTCCCACCCCTAGCCTAGGCCGAGTGACCTCCCGGTGTGTTGTCCCACCCCTAGACCAGGCCGAGTGACCTCCCGGTGCGTTGTCCTGTCCCTAGCCCAGGCCGAGTGACCTCCCGGTCGTTGTCCTGTCCCTAGCCCAGGCCGAGTGGCCTCCCGGTGCATTGTCCTGTCCCTAGCCCAGGCTGAGTGACCTCCCGGTGCGTTGTCCTGTCCCTAGCCCAGGCCGAGTGGCCTCCCGGTGCGTTGTCCTGTCCCTAGCCCAGGCCGAGTGACCTCCCGGTGCGTTGTCCTGTCCCTAGCCCAGGCCGAGTGACCTCCCGGTCGTTGTCCTGTCCCTAGCCCAGGCCGAGTGGCCTCCCGGTGCATTGTCCTGTCCCTAGCCCAGGCTGAGTGACCTCCCGGTGCGTTGTCCTGTCCCTAGCCCAGGCCGAGTGACCTCCCGGTGCATTGTCCTGTCCCTAGCCCAGGCCGAGTGACCTCCCGGTGCATTGTCCTGTCCCTAGCCCAGGCTGAGTGACCTCCCGGTGCGTTGTCCTGTCCCTAGCCCAGGCCGAGTGGCCTCCCGGTGCGTTGTCCTGTCCCTAGCCCAGGCTGAGTGGCCTCCCGGTGCGTTGTCCTGTCCCTAGCCCAGGCCGAGTGACCTCCCGGTGCATTGTCCTGTCCCTAGCCCAGGCCGAGTGACCTCCCGGTGCGTTGTCCTGTCCCTAGCCCAGGCCGAGTGACCTCCCGCACCGGCTCGCTGCTTTCCCGGGCCGAGTGCAGAAAGGTGAATTGCAGTTTGAAGACGACGGTAGGACTTTAGTTTTTATCTCTTATAGAATTGTTAGTAGTTTTTGTTTGCAAACATTGCTAAGGGTAAGGTTTGGTTGGTTCAGGTCCAGGTCCTCTCTGCTTCCCGCCCTATCCCAGGCTGAATGGCCTCCGATGTACCTACCTGCGCCGATTTCTTTAACTCTCGGAAAGGGTATTCTGAAGTGGCCACATACGCTGGCCTAAGTAGGAATGGAGTAACTATTAGCTGGCCAACGTTGCCTAAATGGACAGAACTGGCATAGGTGGCTGGTAATGCCCCCTTTTGAGAAACAGAAATCTAACCTAAAAACATGTAACTAAGTAAGTTACGCTGGTGCAAATTGATTGGGGAAACTGGGGATTTTTAAATTATGCCAGAAAAAGCAGCCTACTCCTAAAAAAAAGGAGCAACTCCTGGCCAAAATTGAGCCCTTAGAGTTTGCCTAATTGGGACAGGAAAAATTCCAGGTTTTCCTGAAATTGGACTGTTTTTTCCTCTTTTTTTAGCCTCCACCAAGATTTAGTATGACTAGTGATTGGAGGAGGCTGACACACAAGGTTGCTCAATGAGTAGGGTGAGAATCGTGAACCTTAAGGTAATTTATAAAGCCACTTTCCACGTGTTCATGTGGTCGTATAGTATACACAGTGTGCGGAATATCCACGTTCTGTATAATGGGCTTTATTTAGTAATTGCCACTATTCTGGTACAAGTACTGACTGGCTGGAGGGATTAATGCACAGATGGAAATTTGGAATGTGTACAGCAAACATTCATACCAGTACTGTGCTAATCAAGAAATACACTCAAGTTTACAAAGTGTGTGGAATACTGTAATAGCCCAGGAGATAGAGGGAGGAGGGCTGGGGAGAGGCCCTATCCATTTTTGACAAACTTAAGTGCGTTGCAGAAATTAATATCCGCACCCAGAAATTATTTGCAGCCTGAGGGATATTATTCAGCAGCAAAATGCATTCTTAAGTCCGTCTGTGATACATAGAGAGATTTTCAGTGCGGGTTAAGTTAACGGATCTCAGCCAGGGGAACAATTGGTTTGAGTGCACCTGGGACAGTAAGGGGGAAGAAATCAGCCAGATATCCCGCTTTGGTTGGCTTTCCGGTAGTCTACTGGAAGAGAGTCTAGAACTAGGGGCGTAGTCTCAGGATAAGGGGTTGGCCATTAAGAAACATAAAAACATAAAAAATAGGTGCAGGAGTAGGCCATTCGGCCCTTCGAGCCTGCACCACCATTCAATATGATCATGTCTGATCATGGATTTCAGTACCGCATCCCTGCTTTCTCTCCATACCCCTTGATCCCTTTAGCCATGAGGGCCACATTTAACTCCTTTTTAAATATATCTAACAAACTGGCATCAACAACTCTCTGCGGTAGGGAATTCCACGTGCCCACAACTCTCTGAGTGAAGAAGTTTCTTCTCATCTCGGTCCTAAATCACTTACCCCTTATCCTTAGGATTGAGATAAAGAACTTCTTCACTCAGAGGGCAGTGAATCTTTGGAATTCTCTACCCCAGAGGGCTGTGGATGCTCAGATGCCTCAGGGAGCAGCGCGAGTTGGTGCAAGAGGACGACGGCAGCGAAGAGTGACGTCATCAAGGTCCAGGTCGGTGATTGGAGCGTGGGCAGGTACAACAGGAGCAGCGAGAAACTGTAGAGGGACGTGATTGGGGCCCAGAAGAGGCGTGAGTTCGGGTCCAGGGGCCCAGGGGAAGCACGGACCAGCCCACACTGCGATATAGAAACATAGAAACATAGAAATTAGGTGCAGGAGCAGGCCATTCAGCCCTTCTAGCCTGCACCGCCATTCAATGAGTTCATGGCTGAACATGAAACTTCAGTACCCCCTTCCTGCTTTCTCGCCATAACCCTTGATCCCCCGAGTAGTAAGGACTTCATCTAACTCCCTTTTGAATATATTTAGTGAATTGGCCTCAACTACTTTCTGTGGTAGAGAATTCCACAGGTTCACCACTCTCTGGGTGAAGAAGTTTCTCCTCATCTCGGTCCTAAATGGCTTACCCCTTATCCTCAGACTGTGACCCCTGGTTCTGGACTCCCCAACATTGGGAACATTCTTTCTGCATCTAACCTGTCTAAACCCGTCAGAATTTTAAACGTTTCTATGAGGTCCCCTCTCATTCTTCTGAACTCCAGTGAATACAATCCCAATTGATCCAATCTTTCTTGATAGGTCAGTCCCGCCATCCCGGGAATCAGTCTGGTGAACCTTCGCTGCACTCCCTCAATAGCAAGAATGTCCTTCCTCAAGTTAGGAGACCAAAACTGTACACAATACTCCAGGTGTGGCCTCACCAAGGCCCTGTACAACTGTAGCAACACCTCCCTGCCCCTGTACTCAAATCCCCTCGCTATGAAGGCCAACATGCCATTTGCTTTCTTAACCGCCTGCTGTACCTGCATGCCAACCTTCAATGACTGATGTACCATGACACCCAGGTCTCGTTGCACCTTCCCTTTTCCTAATCTGTCACCATTCAGATAATAGTCTGTCTCTCTGTTTTTACCACCAAAGTGGATAACCTCACATTTATCCACATTATACTTCATCTGCCATGCATTTGCCCACTCACCTAACCTATCCAAGTCACTCTGCAGCCTAATAGCATCCTCCTCGCAGCTCACACTGCCACCCAACTTAGTATCATCCGCAAATTTGGAGATACTGCATTTAATCCCCTCGTCTAAATCATTAATGTACAATGTAAACAGCTGGGGCCCCAGCACAGAACCTTGCGGCACTCCACTAGTCACTGCCTGCCATTCTGAAAAGTACCCGTTTACTCCTACTCTTTGCTTCCTGTCTGACAACCAGTTCTCAATCCACGTCAGCACACTACCCCCAATCCCATGTGCTTTAACTTTGCACATTAATCTCTTGTGTGGGACCTTGTCGAAAGCCTTCTGAAAGTCCAAATATACCACATCAACTGGTTCTCCCTTGTCCCCTTTACTGGAAACATCCTCAAAAAATTCCAGAAGATTTGTCAAGCATGATTTCCCTTTCACAAATCCATGCTGACTTGGACCTATCATGTCACCATTTTCCAGATGCACTGCTATGACATCCTTAATAATTGATTCCATCACTTTACCCACTACTGAGGTCAGGCTGACCGGTCTATAATTCCCTGTTTTCTCTCTCCCTCCTTTTTTAAAAAGTGGGGTTACATTGGCTACCCTCCACTCCATAGGAACTGATCCAGAGTCAATGGAATGTTGGAAAATGACTGTCAATGCATCCGCTATTTCCAAGGCCACCTCCTTAAGTACTCTAGGATGCAGTCCATCAGGCCCTGGGGATTTATCGGCCTTCAATCCCATCAATTTCCCCAACACAATTTCCCGACTAATAAAGATTTCCCTCAGTTCCTCTTCCTTACTAGACCCTCTGACCCCTTTTATATCCGGAAGGTTGTTTGTATCCTCCTTAGTGAATACCGAACCAAAGTACTTGTTCAATTGATCCGCCATTTCTTTGCTCCCCGTTATGACTTCCCCTGATTCTGACTGCAGGGGACCTACGTTTGTCTTCACCAACCTTTTTCTCTTTACATACCTATAGAAACTTTTGCAATCCGCCTTAATGTTCCCTGCAAGCTTCTTCTCGTACTCCATTTTCCCTGTCCTAATCAAACCCTTTGTCCTCCTCTGCTGAGTTCTAAATTTCTCCCAGTCCCCAGGTTCGCTGCTATTTCTGGCCAATTTGTATGCCACTTCCTTGGCTTTAATACTATCCCTGATTTCCCTAGATAGCCACGGTTGAGCCACCTTCCCCTTTTTATTTTTACGCCAGACAGGAATGTACAATTGTTGTACTTCATCCATGCGGTCTCTAAATGTCTGCCATTGCCCATCCACAGTCAACCCCCTAAGTATCATTCGCCAATCTATCCTAGCCAATTCACGCCTCATACCTTCAAAGTTACCCTTCTTTCAGTTCTGGACCATGGTCTCTGAAATTACTGTTTCATTCTCCATCCTAATGCAGAATTCCACCATATTATGGTCACTCTTCCCCAAGGGGCCTCGCACAATGAGATTGCTAATTAATCCTCTCTCATTACACAACACCCAGTCTAAGATGGCCTCCCCCCTAGTTGGTTCCTCAACATATTGGTCTAGAAAACCATCCCTTATGCACTCCAGGAAATCCTCCTCCACCGTATTGCTTCCAGTTTGGCTAGCCCAATCTATGTGCATATTAAAGTCACCCATTATAACTGCTGCACCTTTATTGCATGCACCCCTAATTTCCTGTTTGATGCCCTCCCCAACATCCCTATTACTGTTTGGAGGTCTGTACACAACTCCTACTAACGTTTGTGTGAGCACTAGGTCCGTGCAGCAGAGCTGATCTCCAGTCACTGGTTAACCCTTGCCACTGGACCAAGACCTAGCTCTGTCGAGCCCGTGTGGTGGCTGGTGTGCAACGGTCACCACACGTTAAAAAAAATCCACGCACAGGCATCTTCCACCCTTCAGGATGTAGTTCGAGACCTGGAATATTAGGTCCTTCATTGAAACACCTTTGAACTCATCCCTTTTTGGCGTGGAAGCAAGTCATCCTCGTTTCGAGGGACTGCCTATGATGATGATGTTGAGTATATTCAAGGCTGAGATTGATAGATTTTTTGACTCTAGGGGAATCAAGGGATATTGGGATCGGGTGGAAAAGTGGAGTTCAGGTTGAAGATCAGCCATGATCTTATTGATGGTGGAGCAGGCTTGAGGGGCCGAATGGCTGACTCCAGCTCCTATTTCTTAAGATCTTCAACTGCACGTGAGCAGATGTCAAATGGGATAAGATCAACGCGATGCCTCTGCTGTAGAATAGGGTGCTGACAATCAATGGACTCGGGGGACACCCACCTTTGTTCCTCCAGCAAACTACATTCCCATTTCTGGTGCTGTTGACACAAAAAAAGACACAACTGAACATTCGGTAAAAAGAAAAGAAAGACTTAAATTTCCATAGAGCCTTTCATGACCTCAGGGTCACCCAAAATGCTTTATAGCCAATGAAGCGTAGTCGCAGTTGTAATGTAGGAAACACGGCAGCCAATTAGAGCACAGCAAGCTCCCACAAACAGCATTGTGATAATGACCAGAGAATCTGTTTTTCAGGTGTTGGCTGAGGGTTAAATGATGGCCAGGACACCAGAGCGAACTCTCCTGCTCTTCTTCGAAATAGTGTCTTGGGAGCCTTTATACCCAAAACTACAAAATCTCCTGTCAACCTTGAGCCCTGATTTTAACCTAAACCATTGGTGTCAGGAGCCTGATTTACCCCTGACCGATTTTACGCTCCATCAAATTCGGGCATCCGACTCGAATCCGAGCTTCGAAACTCACGCAGTTCAGTCCTATTTGTGCCTTATCGAAGATTATTGGCAAAAGAACCAGGGGTGAGATGAGGAGAATTTCTTTTACACGAGTTGTTGTGATCTGGAACTCATTACCCGAAAGAGTGCGGAAGCAGATTCGATAGTAACTTTCAAAAGGGAATTTGATATATAATTGAAAAGGAGAAAAATTGCATTGCTATGGGGAAAATACGCGTGTGTGGGACTAATGCGACTGCTTTTTCAAAGAGCTCACACAGGCATGATGGGCCGAATGGCCTCCTTCTGTGCTGTAAGATTCTATGATTTCTTGTTCACTACTTTGCCCTTTCTGAATTTTGTGTGCCTCTAGGTTGTTAGTGCAGTTGTCTCATTGGACGGATAAATCCTCAACCAGAACTTCATAGGAACATAGAAACAGGAGAAGGCCATTTAACCCCTCGAGCCTATTCTGCCATTTAATGAGATCATGGCAGCTCTGTATACCTTTTCCCCATAACACAAATCCATCAATCTCTGATTTAAATGTAACATTTGACCCAGCATCAAATGTCATTTGCGGAAGAGAGTTCCAAACTTCTACCACCCTTTGCAGATAGAACTGTTTCCTAACTTTACTCCTGAAAGGTCTGGCTCTAATTTTTAGACTATGCCCCCTAGTCCTAGAGTCCCCAACCAGCGGAAATAATTTATCGCTATCTACCTTATCTGTTCTTCTTAATATCCTGAAAACTTCGATGAGATCACACCTTAACCTTCGAAATTTCCAGGGAATACAACCCTAGTTTGTGTAATCTCTCCTCGTAATTTAACCCTTGGAGTATCATTCTTGCCAAGGCCAGTATATCCTACCTAAGATGTGGTGCCCAGAACTGCTCACAGTACTCCAGGTGTGGTCTAACCAGGGCTTTGTATAGCTGAAGCATAACTTCTACCCCCTTGTCAACATCAAGATTAGTTGGTATCAGCAAGCGGAGATATATACAAATTAATGGGGACATGGATTTAAACTTTATACGTGACGTCCACTGTATAAACCTACGTGGCCCGGAAAGACAAAAGGTTTGGACACGTTTTCACTGAGCTAGTTGTGGCAAAACTTCACAGAACCACTCCTCCTGCTGGTGCAACACTCTTCTGGGCTGGCCCGAGGTAATAAGAACATAAGAACATAAGAATTAGGAACAGGAGTAGGCCATCTAGCCCCTCGAGCCTGCTCCGCCATTCAACAAGATCATGGCTGATCTGGCCGTGGACTCAGCTCCACTTACCCGCCCGCTCCCCATAACCCTTAATTCCCTTATTGGTTAAAAATCTATCTATCTGTGACTTGAATACATTCAATGAGCTAGCCTCAACTGCTTCCTTGGGCAGAGAATTCCACAGATTCACAACCCTCTGGGAGAAGAAATTCCTTCTCAACTCGGTTTTAAATTGGCTCTCCCGTATTTTGAGGCTGTGTCCCCTAGTTCTAGTCTCCCCGACCAGTGGAAACAACCTCTCTGCCTCTATCTTGTCTATCCCTTTCATTATTTTAAATGTTTCTATAAGATCACCCCTCATCCTTCTGAACTCCAACGAGTAAAGACCCAGTCTACTCAATCTATCATCATAAGGTAACCCCCTCATCTCCGGAATCAGCCTAGTGAATCGCCCCTGTACCCCGTCCAAAGCCAGTATATCCTTCCTCAAGTAAGGCGACCAAAACTGCACGCAGTACTCCAGGTGTGGCCTCACCAATACCCTATACAGTTGCAGAAGGACCTCCCTGCTTTTGTACTCCATCCCTCTCGCAATGAAGGCCAACATTACATTTGCCTTCCTGATTACCTGCTGCACCTGCAAACTAACTTTTTGGGATTCATGCACAAGGACGGCCAGTTATACGCCGTTTGCGTGGAGCCTTTCCTGCGCCTCTTGCGGACGAGGTTGACGGGACTGGCTCTGCAAGGGCCGGGCGTGGAGGTCGTCCTCTCGGCTTACGCCGATGACGTGCTCCTCGCGGTAGAGGATCCCGCTGACCTGCGGAGGATGCGTGAGTGCCAGGAGATTTACTCGGCCGCGTCCTCCGCCAGGATCAACTGGGAGAAATGTTCCGGACTCCTGGTGGGTCAGTGGCGGGTGGACTCCCTGCCGGAGGAGCTCAGGCCTTTTGCCTGGAGCACGACCCATCTCCTCTATCTGGGAGTCTACCTTAGCCCCGACGAGGGAGCCTGGCCAGCGAACTGGCAGGAGCTGGAGGCCAAGGTCGCCGCTCGCCTAGGGCGCTGGACAGGACTGCTCCGAGTGCTGTCCTACAGGGGTCGAGCGCTAGTCATAAACCAGCTGGTGGCCGCAATGTTGTGGTACCGGCTGGTCACTTTGACCCCTCCCCCTGCGTTTGTCGCCAAGATACAGAAGAAGCTGGTGGACTTCTTCTGGAACAACAGGAAGCACTGGGTCTCTGCCGCGGTCTTGAGTCTCCCGCTTGAGGAGGGCGGTCAGTCGTTGGTGTGCGTCAGCGCCCAGCTCACGACTTTCCGTCTTCAGACCCTGCAGAGATACCTTTACGTCGAGCCCCCTCCTAGGTGGTGTGCTCTGGCGAGGTATTTCTTCCGCCAGCAGCGCGACCTCAATTATGACACGCAGCTCCTGTTTGTGAACTTGGGGGGTGCCAGGACCGCCCTCCGGGAGCTGCCTGTCTTTTACAGGGAACTCATCAGGGTCTGGAACAAAGTCTCCACCAAGCGCAGCTCTCCGCCGGCTGGAGTGGCGGCCGTCCTGCAGGAGCCGCTGCTCGGGAATCCGTACCTCCACGGCCGAGGTTTCATGTGGCGGTCGGAAGAGAGGGCTGTGGCTGGTGAGGTGACCAGGGTCAGGGATCTGCTCGATGGCGGAGGAGTGGGCTGGATGGCGCCAGACACGCTGGCGCGGCGCCTAAACTCTGCCAACGTCCGCCACGCGGCCGATGCCATCGAGTCGCTAAAAACAGCTCTGGGCCCTGACTCCGTTAGGTGCATCGAGGAGGCTCAAGCACGTGGGGAGATCCCGTCCGAACTGACCCCCGTCCGGACGGAATTCCTCATCGGCGCCAAACCCCGGAACCTCCCTCGGGGGCCGGCGCCTCACAACTTGAGCCGCCTCGGGGAAATCCCCTCCGTGCCTTTCAGTTCCGCGCGGAGGGGTTTCCTGTACGGGCTGCTCCTGCACACCCTCAACTTTGCCATCCTCGCCGGCCGTCCGGACACGCCATGGCGTACCATCTTGCCGTCCGGAGGAGGCGGGGGTCCCCGATGGAGGGCACTCTACGCAGGGGTCCTCCCACTATTCATCGGGGACTTGGCCTGGAGGGTGGTGCACGGAGCAGTGCCGTGCAACAAATTTTTAAGCCGGTTCACGGACTCCCAGGCCGCCTGCAATTTCTGCGGTCTGGAGGAGTCCGTGTTCCATGTTTTTATTGAGTGCACGAGGTTGCAGCCCCTGTTCCATTATTTGAAGGGGCTGCTCCTGAAATTCTGGCTGCACTTCAGTCCCACTCTCCTGATCTTTGGGCACCCTGTGCGGAGGGGAGCGGGTAGGTCCGAAGGCCTCCTCGTAGGACTGCTCCTGGGCACGGCCAAGGGTGCCATCAGCCGGTCCAGGCAGCGGGCGGTCGAGGGGGTCGTTCAACCTGACTGCCTGCCTCTCTTCCGCTCTTACATCCGGTCCAGGGTGTCCTTGGAGATGGAGCACGCGGTGTCCACCGGTACGCTCGCGGCCTTCCGTGAGAGGTGGGCACCGGAGGGACTGGAGTGCATCATCACGCCCGGCAACCAAATTTTAATTTGATTTTACGTTTTTAAGTTTAATTGGTTTTAATTGCCGGTGCTTTTAATGTCCCCCTTCCCTTTTATAGGGGGCACTGGGGAAAATTGTGATTTTAGTGCCCAAAAAAAAAGAAAAAAAGAAAAACACAAAAAAAAAAGGTGGGAAAAAAAAGGGCCTTGTAAATGTCTGGAGTGTCACACAGGTCGGGTGGCACCGTTTAATGTTTTATGTTTTGCAGGTGAACTCCAAAAAGAGTTTCATGCACAAGGACCCCCAGATCCCTCTGCACCACAGCATGTTGAAATTTCTCCCCATTCAAATAGTATTCCCTTTTTTTGTTTTTTTTCCCAAGGTGGATGACCTCACACTTTCCGACATTGTATTCCATCTGCCAAACCTTAGCCCATTCGCTTAACCTATCTAAATCTCTTTGCAGCCTCTCTGTGTCCTCAACAGAACCCACTTTCCCACGAATCTTTGTGTCATCTGCAAATTTTGTTACACTACACTCTGTCCCCTCTTCCAGGTCATCTATGTATATTGTAAACAGTTGTGGTCCCAGCACCGATCCCTGTGGCACACCACTAACCACCGATTTCCAACCCGAAAAGGACCCATTTATCCCAACTCTCTGCTTTCTGTTAGCCAGCCAATTCTCTATCCATGCTAATACATTTCCACTGACCCCGCGTACCTTTATCTTCTGCAGTGACTTTTTGTGTGGCACCTTATCGAATGCCTTTTGAAAATCTAAATACACCACATCCATCGGTACACCTCTATCCACCATGCTCGTTATATCCTCAAAGAATTCCAGTAAATTAGTTAAACATGATTTCCCCTTCATGAATCCATGCTGCGTCTGTTTGATGACACTATTCCTATCTAGATGTCCCGCTATTTCTTCCTTAATGATAGTTTCAAGCATTTTCCTCACTACAGATGTTAAACTAACTGGCCTATAGTTACCTGCCTTTTATCTGCCCCCTTTTTTAAACAGAGGCGTTACAATCCGCTGGTACCTCCCGAGAGTCCAGAGAATTTTGGTAGATTATAACGAATGCATCTGCTATAACTTCCGCCATCTCTTTTAATGCCCTGGGATGCATTTCATCAGGACCAGGGGACTTGTCCACCTTGAGTCCCATTAGCCTGTCCAGCACTACCCCCCTAGTGATAGTGATTGTCTCCAGGTCCTCCTTTCCCACATTCCTGTGACCAGCAATTTCTGGCATGGTTTCTGTGTCTTCCACTGTGAAGACCGAAGCAAAATAATTGTTTAAGGTCTCAGCCATTTCCACATTTCCCATTATTAAATCCCCCTTCTCATCTTCTAAGGGACCAACATTTACTTTAGTCACTCTTTTCCGTTTTATATATCTGTAAAAGCTTTTAATATCAGTTTTTATGTTTTGCGCAAGTTTACCTTCGTAATCTATCTTTCCTTTCTTTATTGCTTTCTTAGTCATTCTTTGCTGTCGTTTAAAATTTTCCCAATCTTCTATTTTCCCAATAATCTTGGCCATCTTATACGCATTGGTTTTTAATTTGATAGTCTCCTTAATTTCCCTGGTTATCCACGGCTGGTTATCCCTTCTCTTACCGCCCTTTTTCATTGGAATATATTTTTGTTGAGCACTATGAAAGAGCTCCTTAAAAGTCATCCACTGTTCCTCAATTGTGCCACTGTTTAGTCTGTGTTCCCAGTCTACTTTAGCCAACTCTGCCCTCATTCCACTGTAGCCCCCTTTGTTTAAGCATAGCACTACTTCCTCTACCTCAATCTGTATTACAAATTCAACCATACTGTGATCACTCATTCCGAGAGTATCTTTTACCAGGAGATCGTTTATTATTCCTGTCTCATTTTACAGGACCAGATCTAAGATAGCTTGCTCCCTTGTAGGTTCTGTAACATACTATTCTAAGAAACAATCCCGTATGCATTCTATGAATTCCTCCTCCAGGCTACCCCGTGCGATTTGATTTGACCAGTCGATATGTAGGTTAAAAATCCTCCATGATTACTGCCGTTCCTTTTTCACATGCCTCCATTATTTCCTTGATTATTGCCCGCCCCACCATGAAGTTATTATTTGGGGGCCTATAAACTACGCCCACCAGTGACTTTTTCCCCTTACTATCTCTAATCTCCACCCACAATGATTCAACATTTTGTTCATTGGAGCCAATATCATCTCTCACAACTGCCCTGATATCATCCTTTATTAACAGAGCTACCCCACCTCCTTTCCCTTCTTGTCTATCTTTCTGAATCGTCAGATACCCCTGTATGTTTAATTCCCAGTCTTGGCCACCCTGCAACCACGTTTCTGTAATGGCCACCAAATCATACCCATTTGTAATGATTTGTGCCGTCAACTCATTGACTTTATTTCGAATGATGCGTGCGTCTAGGTAGAGTGTTTTAATACTAGTTTTTAATCCATGATTTTTAGTTTTGACCCCTCCTGCAGCCCCTTTACATTCAGTGGCCCTTTTTGTTTTTTGCCTTGGGTTTCTCTGCCCTCCACTTTTACTCATCTCCTTTCTGTCTTTTGCTTTTGTCTCCTTTTTGTTTCCCTCTGTCTCCCTGCATTGCTTCCCATCCCCCTGCCATATTAGTTTAACTCCTCCCCAACAGCACTAGCAAACACTCCCCCTAGAACATTGATTCCGGTCCTGCCCAGGTGCAGACCGTCCGGTTTGTACTGGTCTCACCTCCCCCAGAACCTGTTCCAATGCCCCAGGAATTTGAATCCCTCCCTGCTGCACCACTGCTCAAGCCACGTATTCATCTGCGCTCTCCTGCGATTCCTATTCTGACTAGCACGTGGCACTGGTAGCAATCCTGAGATTACTACTTTTGAGGTCCTACGTTTTAATTTAGCTCCTAGCTCCTTAAATTGATCTCGTAGGACCTCATCCCTTTTTTTACCTATATCGTTGGTACCAATGTGCACCACGAAAACTGGCTGTTCACCCTCTCTTTTCAGAATGTCCTGCACCCGCTCCGAGACATCCTTGACCCTTGCACCAGGGAGGCAACATACCATCCTGGAGTCTTGGTTGCGGCCGCAGAAACGCCTTTCTATTCATCTTACAATTGAATCCCCTATCACTATCGCTCTCCCTCTCTTTTTCCTGCCCTCCTGTGCAGCAGAGCCAGCCATGGTGCCATGAACTTGGCTGCTGCTGCCCTCCCTGATGAGTCATCCCCCTCAACAGTACTCAAAACGGTGTATCTGTTTTGCAGGGGGATGACCGCAGGGGACCCCTGCACTACCTTCCTTGCACTACTCTTCCTGCTGGTCTTCCATTCCCTAGCTGGCTGTGGACCCTTCACCTGCGGTAAGACCAACTCGCTACACGTGCTACTCATGTCATTCTCAGCATCATGGATGCTCCAGAGTGAATCCACCCTCAGCTCCAACTCCACAACGCGGTCTGTCAGGAGCTGGAGGCGGATACACTTCCTGCACACGTAGTCGTCAGGGACACTGGAGGCGTCCCTGAGTTCCCACATGGTACAGGAGGAGTAGATCACGTGACCGAGCTCTCCTGCCATGACTTAACCCTTAGATAGGCAACAACAATGCTAAAGTTTACTCACTGTTATAGAAGAGAAAAAAGAAAAACTACTCACCAATCACCAGCCAATCACTTACCCCCTTGGCTGTGACGTCACCTTTCTGTTTCTTTCTGCTTCTTTTTTACCTTCTCCCTGTAGCTTCACAAGCTCCGCCTCTCACCGACCCCGGAACTCACGCCTCTCCACGCACCTCCTCAACGCTGCTCCCGACTCAGCGACGCACCTCCACTTCGTCAATATGAAGTTCGGGAACGTCAGGACCCTCATGGACAATTCCAATAGCAACAGGCCGGAACGCCGCACCGCCATAGTTGCCTGGGAACTCAGGCGTTTTGACATCGACATCGCCACCCTAAACGAGACCTGGCGGGCAGGGGAAGGCCAGCTCAAGGAACAAGGAGAGGTTACACCTTTTTCTGGAAAGGAAAACCAGAAGAAGAACGCTGCCTCCATGGAGTCGGCATCGCCATCACAAATGAGCTGGTCGACCGCCTCAAAGACTCCCCCTTGCGAGGTTAAGGAACGCCTCATGAGTCTTCGTCCCAACCAATGCGCCACAGTCATCAGTGCGTATGTCCCAACACTCGATGCAATGGATCAGGCTAAAGAGGGTTTTTATTCCAACTTCAAGACATCCCTGTCCCGTGTCCCCACGGGTGACAAACTGATCCTCTTGGGTGACTTTAATGCCAGGGTCGGCAAAGACACAGCCCTCTGTGGAGGGGGGAGGGGCGTGATTGGCAGGGAGGGGGTAGGGAAAGCCAACTCCAGCGATACCCAACTCCTGACAAAATGTCTAGAGCATGAACTCCTCATCACCAACACCCTGTTCCGCCAGAGGGACAAATACGAGGCATCGTGGCAACACTCTCACTCCAAACACTGGCACCTGCTCGACTATGTCCAAGCTAGGGATCGCAAGGGTGTGCACATCACTGACAGGAGCTGATGACTGCTGGACGGACCACCGCCTAATCAGATCCAACATCAATATTAACATTGCCCCAAAGCAGAAGGGACAGCAGAAGCAGGGCCGCAAAAATGTCAATGCCGGGGCACTTAAAGACTCAGCTAAGAGAGCCCTATACAGCCAGCACCTCACAGCTAACCTGGCATACCTTGATGACCCTGAGATGCTGAATGCCCACAGAGCTTGGTCTGCCCTCCAGGCCTCTATAACCAGTGCCTGTGAAGAGACGCTTGGTCACTCAACCAGAAAACATCAGGACTGGTTTGATGAAAATGATCAGGAGATCCAAGAACTAATAGATCGTAAGCGCAGAGCATTTCTGAGCCTTAAACAACAACCTAACACAGGAGCAGCAAAGCAACATTACAGATGGCTCAAGGCTGAGGTCCAACAAAAAACCCGGGACCTGAAGAACAGTGGTGGATGGAGAAAGCACAGGAGATACAACAACTAGCCGACAACCATGATACGCGAGGATTCTTCATTGCAGTCAAGGCTACCTACGGTCCAAACTCCTAAGGCCCCATCCCGCTCTTGGCCAAGAATGGGGACACACTCACCCAGGACACCGAGAATGTCAGGGCCCGATGAAAGAAGCACTTCGAAGATCTCCTCAATCGAGACTCTGCCTTTGACTCGAGTGTTCTCGACTCCATCCCGCAGCATGCGACCCGCCACTACCTCAGTGAAACTCCAACATTGCACAAGGCAGGCAAAGCCATAGGACAGCTTAAAAACAACAAGGCTACGGGTGCAGATAGAATCCTTGCTGAGGCATTGAAGTATGGCGGAGAGGCACTGTTGGCGCGGATACATGATCTCATCTCTCTCATCTGGAGGGAAGAGAGCATGCCGGGAGATCTCAGAGATGCAGTGATCATGGCCATCTTTCAAAAGGGGGACAAGTCCAACTGCGGCAACGACAGGGAAATCTCCCTGCTATCAGCCACTGGGAATGTCGTTGCTAGAGTTCTCCTCAACCGTCTTCTCCCTATGGCCAAGGAGCTCCTCCTGGAGTCACAGTGTGGATTTCGTCCCCTATGGGGTACAATGGACATGATCTTTGCAGTGCGACAGCTGTAGGAAAAATGCAGGGAGCAGCGCCCGCCCTTATACATGGCCTTTTTCGATCTTACAAAGGCCTTTGACACTGTCAACCATGCGGGTCTATGGAGCGTCTTCCTCCATTTCAGATGCCCCCAAAAGTTTGTCAACATCCTTCACCTGCTCCACAATGACATGCAGGCCGTGATCCTTACCAATGGATCCATTTCAGACCCATTCCACGTCCGGACCGGGGTCAAACAGGGCTGCGTCATCGCCTCAACCCTCTTCTCAATCTTCCTCGCTACTATGCGCCACCTCACAGTCAACAAGCTCCCCGCTGGAGTGGAACTAAACTGCAGAACCAGTGGGAAGCTCTTTAACCTTCGCCATCTCCAGGCCAGGTCACCCCAACCTCTGGCGTCGAGCTACAGTACACGGACGATGCTTGTGTCTGCGCAAATTCCAAGGCTGAACTCCAGGATATAGTCGATGTATTCACCGAGGCATATGAAAGCATGGGCCTTACGCTTAACATCCGTAAGACAAAAGTCCACCACCAGCCTGTCCTCGCCGCACAGCACTGCCCCCCAATCATCAAGATTCATGGCACGGCCCTGGACAACGTGGACCATTTCCCATATCTCGGGAGCCTCTTATCATCAAAGGCAGACATTGATGCGGAGATTCAGCATCGCCTCCAGTGCGCCAGTGCAGCCTTCGGCCTTCTGAGGAAAAGAGTGTTCGAAGACCAGGCCCTCAAATCTACCACCAAGCTCATGGTCTACAAGGCTGTAGTAATACCTGCCCTCCTGTATGGATCAGAGGCATGGATGATGTACAGAAGACACATCAAGTCGCTGGAGATATATCACCAACGATGTCTCCGCAAGATCCTGCAAATCCCCTAGGAGGACAGACTCACCAACATCAGTGTCCTCGTCCAGGCCAACATCCCCAGTATTGAAGCACTGACCGCACTCGATCAGCTTCGCTGGGCAGGTCACATAGTTTGCATGCCAGACATGAGACTCCCTAAGCAAATTCTCTATGCGGAGCTCCTTCACGGCAAACGAGCCAAAGGTGGGCAGCGGAAACATTATAAGGACATCCACAAAGCCTCCCTGGTAAAGTGCAACATCATCACTGACACCTGGGAGTCCCTGGTCAGAGACCGCCCTAGGTGGAGAAAGTGCATCCCAGAGGGCATTGAGCTCTTCGAGTCTTAATGTCGAGAGCGTGAAGAGGTCTGGAAGGAGCGTGCGGTAAACCAGTCCCACACACCCCTTCCCTTGGCGACTATCTGTCCCACCTGTGACAGAGTCTGTGGCTTTCGTATTGAATTGTTCAGCCACCCGAGAACTCACTTCAGGAGTGGAAGCAAGTCTTCCTCGATTCCGAGGGACTGCCTATGATGATGATGTTGCATTGTTAATGGAGTCCCATCACATCGTTAAACAGGGAATCAAAGCCTCTTTGAAAAAATGCAACATCCCCACCGACACCTGGGATTCCCTGGCCCACGGCCGCCCAAAGTGGAGGAGAAGCATCCGGGAAGGTGCTGAACACCTCTAGTCTCTTCACTGAAAGCAAGCTGAAGCCAAGCTTCAACAGCGGAAAGAACACACAGCAACCCAGACTCCCCACCCACCTGTTCCTTCAACCTCCGTCTTCCCCACCTGTGACAGAGACTGCAGGTCCCGCATTGGACTCTTCAGTTACCTGAGAACTCATTTTTAGTGTGGAACCAAGTCATCCTCAACTCCAAGGGATTGCCTATGATTGATTGATTGAAACAGGGAAATGTGAAGGTCATTACACGTTATCCTCGCGGATGGTGCCAGCACACATAGCACAGAAACTTTATCTCTTTTACTTCTGGACAAGCCTTTGAGGAAGCTACACCCTAGAATATTATCGGAGTGTTCGTATTCACCAGTCATATCCTGGTCCTCAGGGACATCGCGAGAATGGAACATGATTGCACACCAACCTGTTACTGTAATTCGGAAGGATATAGGAACCTGCGTGTTTCCCACATTCATCCATGAGCACGGCTTTATTGTAAAAAGATTGTTCTAGAAGTCCCACATTTGACCATCGGGCGGATCACAACCACACCTGATTTTTCTCCTTGGTTGACCTATGCGTTTACACTTTGAGGAAGAAGTCATTGGATAGTGAATGGCAGCAGAAGCCTGGCTGATTCTTAGAACCATAGATTTATACAGTTGTAGAGCCACCTAGTGGACTGCTGATGTAATAACAGTAACGCCATGTGCTTCGCACAGTTCTTATCCGGAAGCCATGTTGTGCAGTTGTATGCAATGCTGTGTCTCAAGATATCACAGATTGGCGATGAGGATGCGATTACAGATTTCCAAGCTGAAATTTTTGTTGGCGGATAATCCTGCCAACTGATGGAGAGACTGTTACAGGTTTTTCGTTTTGCAGAAAACATGAAAAATTCGAGGTAAATTTCAAGGACACGTGGATGACCTGTCGACGTTGCCAGAGTCCAGATGGCCATGCCTATGAGAATAATAGGACTCTTGGGTGAGTTCTATCATGATCGAGAGACTTTCGGAGCATATGTTGGGTGGCTAGAAATATTTTTCACTGTGAATAGTATTGTCGAAGTCCCCGATGATGTAAACCGTAACAGAGCGGTTTTAGAAATGAAACGGGCTATTTTCTTGACTGAAGCAGGACCCGAGGTGTATGAAACCCTGAAAAATGTGCTTGTTCCTGTCAAGCCGAAGGACGCGCCACTGATAGAAATTCTAACCAAGTTAGAACAGCACTACAGTCTTGAGCCCAGGAAATTGCTGAAAGTTATTTTTTTGGAATACGCGATCAATTAAATGATGAGGGTATCAGTGAGTGTATTGTAGCATTAAAAGTGCTATCCATTTACTGTCATTTCGGAAACTTTCAGGACCGAACATTGCGTGACCAATTTGTTTGAGGGTTGAAAAATGAACGTATCAGAAATAAATCTTGACTTTTGATTTTGCTTGGTAGACAGCTATGTCGATGGATATGGCTGACCAATACTCCCGAGAATTTCGCGCCACTTTACAGTCGTCAGACAACCGAGGTGAATCGCCTGCAGGTTAAAAGTAAAAGGCAGTTGGGCCCCAAGGCCTCAGCAACTGGTCAAGTTAACAATGCATTGAAGTCGTGCTATCGGTGTCTGGGACAACACCTCACTCAAAGCTACCTATATGTGAAGGCAGAGTGTTTCTACTGCAAGAAAAGTGGGCATCTTGCGAAGACTGAAGAGTAAACCAACTTTCAATGTTAGAAGTAGCAATCGCCAGAGACTACATAGCATTGAAGAGAAGCAACAGGACAAGGGGTTTCTGGAGATACACATCACTAGAAGCACAAGGGTACCTCACAGCGATTCATAGAAACATAGAAACATAGAAAATAGGTGCAGGAGCAGGCCATTCAGCCCTTCTAGCCTGCACCGCCATTCAATGAGTTCATGGCTGAACATGAAACTTCAGTACCCCCTTCCTGCTTTCTCGCCATAACCCTTGATCCCCCGAGTAGTAAGGACTTCATCTAACTCCCTTTTGAATATATTTAGTGAATTGGCCTCAACTACTTTCTGTGGTAGAGAATTCCACAGGTTCACCACTCTCTGGGTGAAGAAGTTTCTCCTCATCTCGGTCCTAAATGGCTTACCCCTTATCCTCAGACTGTGACCCCTGGTTCTGGACTTCCCCAACATTGGGAACATTCTTTCTGCATCTAACCTGTCTAAACCCGTCAGAATTTTAAACGTTTCTATGAGGTCCCCTCTCATTCTTCTGAACTCCAGTGAATACAAGCCCAATTGATCCAATCTTTCTTGATAGGTCAGTCCCGCCATCCCGGGAATCAGTCTGGTGAACCTTCGCTGCACTCCCTCAATAGCAAGAATGTCCTTCCTCAAGTTAGGAGACCAAAACTGTACACAATACTCCAGGTGTGGCCTCACCAAGGCCCTGTACAACTGTAGCAACACCTCCCTGCCCCTGTATTCAAATCCCCTCGCTATGAAGGCCAACATGCCATTTGCTTTCTTAACCGCCTGCTGTACCTGCATGCCAACCTTCAATGACTGATGTACCATGACACCCAGGTCTCGTTGCACCTTCCCTTTTCCTAATCTGTCACCATTCAGATAATAGTCTGTCTCTCTGTTTTTACCACCAAAGTGGATAACCTCACATTTATCCACATTATACTTCATCTGCCATGCATTTGCCCACTCACCTAACCTATCCAAGTCACTCTGCAGCCTAATAGCATCCTCCTCGCAGCTCACACTGCCACCCAACTTAGTATCATCCGCAAATTTGGAGATACTGCATTTAATCCCCTCGTCTAAATCATTAATGTACAATGTAAACAGCTGGGGCCCCAGCACAGAACCTTGCGGCACTCCACTAGTCACTGCCTGCCATTCTGAAAAGTACCCGTTTACTCCTACTCTTTGCTTCCTGTCTGACAACCAGTTCTCAATCCACGTCAGCACACTACCCCCAATCCCATGTGCTTTAACTTTGCACATTAATCTCTTGTGTGGGACCTTGTCGAAAGCCTTCTGAAAGTCCAAATATACCACATCAACTGGTTCTCCTTTGTCCACTTTACTGGAAACATCCTCAAAAAATTCCAGAAGATTTGTCAAGCATGATTTCCCTTTCACAAATCCATGCTGACTTGGACCTATCATGTCACCATTTTCCAGATGCACTGCTATGACATCCTTAATAATTGATTCCATCATTTTACCCACTACTGAGGTCAGGCTGACCGGTCTATAATTCCCTGTTTTCTCTCTCCCTCCTTTTTTAAAAAGTGGGGTTACATTGGCTACCCTCCACTCCATAGGAACTGATCCAGAGTCAATGGAATGTTGGAAAATGACTGTCAATGCATCCGCTATTTCCAAGGCCACCTCCTTAAGTACTCTAGGATGCAGGCCATCAGGCCCTGGGGATTTATCTGCCTTCAATCCCATCAATTTCCCCAACACAATTTCCCGACTAATAAAGATTTCCCTCAGTTCCTCTTCCTTACTAGACCCTCTGACCCCTTTTATATCCGGAAGGTTGTTTGTATCCTCCTTAGTGAATACCGAACCAAAGTACTTGTTCAATTGATCCGCCATTTCTTTGTTCCCCGTTATGACTTCCCCTGATTCTGACTGCAGGGGACCTACGTTTGTCTTCACCAACCTTTTTCTCTTTACATACCTATAGAAACTTTTGCAATCCGCCTTAATGTTCCCTGCAAGCTTCTTCTCGTACTCCATTTTCCCTGTCCTAATCAAACCCTTTGTTCTCCTCTGCTGAGTTCTAAATTTCTCCCAGTCCCCAGGTTCGCTGCTATTTCTGGCCAATTTGTATGCCACTTCCTTGGCTTTAATACTATCCCTGATTTCCCTAGATAGCCACGGTTGAGCCACCTTCCCCTTTTTATTTTTACGCCAGACAGGAATGTACAATTGTTGTACTTCATCCATGCGGTCTCTAAATGTCTGCCATTGCCCATCCACAGTCAACCCCCTAAGTATCATTCGCCAATCTATCCTAGCCAATTCTCGCCTCATACCTTCAAAGTTACCCTTCTTTAAGTTCTGGACCATGGTCTCTGAAATTACTGTTTCATTCTCGCAAAGTATTGTCATTGAAGTACACGTTGCAGGAACCAGGATACCCATGGAAATCGACACTGGAGCATCCGTGAGCATAGTACCAGAATCGCTATGTCGCGACAAGTTGTGTGATTTTCGACTAGAGAAATTGAAGGTGGAGCTGCGAGGCTACTCAGGAGAGCAAATTCCTGTGGTAGGAAGTGTCACCATACTAGTGAATTACAAGGATCAGTATCAGAACTTGCCTCTCATAGTAGTGGCAAGAGACAAACCTTCCTTAATCGGTAGAAATTAGTTGGGATCACTGAAGCTGGATTGCAATTAAATTTTTCGTGTGGAAGCAAAATTTGCATCAAAAGATGATGTCATCAAGCAGTATCCAAAGGCAGTCTGATCCAAGAATTCAAGGCAAGTGTCAGGGTGCAGAAGGACGCAAGACTAGTTTACTGGAAGCCACATCCCATACCATACACACTCAATTAGAAAGTTGAGCATGAACTCAAAAGATTAGAAACCGAGAACATCGGGGTAGAAATTCAGGCCTGCTGGAAATCTGGCGTACCAACCAATTTTAAAGTGTTTTTTCCGCCACACAGGATGAGGTGGCTTCTTTTGCGAAATTTTGCTCTTTGTCATTTTCTTTCGGGCGGACCGCAAGTCAGTCATAATTGGGGCGGAAGAGGGGCGGTGAGCAGAAGATCGACAACGAGAGGGGCGGAAGTGGAAGCGGGACAGAGTTACCGCTGCTGTCAATCATCAGCAGAGCGGTGATGATGTCATGACGCGTGTGTGTCACCACAGCTCTCTCCCTTCACTTAAAAGGGGAGAGCCTTCGCCACTTTAAAACTTCGGTCCACTGGGCCACCAGGGAGGGTTTCGGCCGGGCCAATGGCCTGGCACCCAGAGTGGGTGCAAGGCTGCCTGTTGGTGGGCCGGTCGAACCCGGGGGCATAATTATCGGCCCGATCTGGCAGAAGGCCGATTTTTTAAAAAACCATGGCGGCCGTGGCTGTGTGCCGCCCCCTTGAATAACCACCGCGCTGCCGTGTCTCACACACTTCCAACAAGGTGCACCGACAGAAAAAGCTGTCGGGGGCATGCGCGTCGGATCAAAGATTTTTCACGGTGAATTTGGCTGGAGGTGCAGGAGATCGGCGGTTTGATTACGCACTTAGGATGGGCTAGCAGCAGAGGGGCAGAAGTGGGGACCACCGGAAAAAGCTCTGAGGTTAATTTCGCTGGCGCCGGCCATTTGACCCCAAATCGTCGACCATGCCACTCCGCCGCGTGGAAATTGCTTTCCGACAGTAAGAGGCCTTTTCGTGAGGCTGAATTTCAGCCCCATTATCTCTAAGGTCAATCTGAGTCAATGGGCTACACCCATTGCTGTTGTTCCTAAGTCAGATGGTAAGGTAAGGTTGTGTGGTGATTATAAAGTAACCGTAAACCAAGACCTAGAGGGTAATCTACCCAATAGGTTGCAAAATGTGGCAGATTTGTTCATAACACTGACAGGTGGCCTACCTACAGCTTGAGTTATTTGAAGGGCTGGATTTTTGGCTTTTAGGATTTCGGGGCGTTAATGACGGTAGGGCAGTCCTGATACCGCCTCTAAAAAGTTTGCACCTCAGTCAGCAAAATTGGGCAGCTGGGCCCTGAGTGAGGGGCGGAGCAGTATGGGAGGCATTGTACACCTTTCTTCGGGCACTAGGCCAGCTGAGCAGGCGAAAATCCCGAGCTAAACAGCTGGCCTTGGAGCGCTCCAAGAGAGGTCTTGGGAGAACAAAAAATCTGGAATAAAAACACCCAAATTATTCGAATGAAATAGCCCACGCTGCCACAACATAAATCACAAAATAAAAACAATCACACTTACCTGAGGTCAGCATTACTTACCTCACTGTAGCCGCGACAGCTCGGAGCTCCAGCTTTCACAGGCAGTCCCACCAGGGCGCTCTACAGAGCGCTACGGGTCAGGTAGGTGGCACAAATCGAGCCGGTGTCACAACCAGGGGCCTTGCACACATCAGCGCGCCCCTTCCGGGCAGAAATGCTCCGCACCCCGCCGACACCAGCCCCGAAAACCCCGGCGAGGCACTAGAAGCTGGTCACCTGCCTGGAAGAGCTCACCACCGCCATTACCGCCCCTCTGGGCCAAAATCAGAGATGGACAGCACTGGAAAATCCAGCCCGCAGAGTCCAAGTCATGCTAGAGTGTAAATACTCACCTAGGTCTATATCAGTTCAATAGGTTACCATTTGGAGTGTCTTCCACCCCCGACATATTCCGGGGGTGAAGAACCAGATTTTGCAAGCGATTGAAGTGGGTAGTGTGTTATTTAGATGATACACTCATTTCACCATCAAACTGGCAAATCCTTGATAAGGTGTTGAATGAAGTGCTCAAACGGCTAGAGAAGCACAGAGTATGAGTGACTGCTCACAAGTGTGAGATGTTTCAAAACTCAGTGGAGTACTTAGGGTACAGAATAGAAAAAGATGCTTTACAGCCAACCAATTATAAATGCACCCACTCCCAAGTTTTTGAGTCTTTTGAATTATTACAGTAAGTTCCTCCCTTTTGACTCCAGTGTTATATCCACTGACTGAGCTGTTGAGAAAACAAGTCCCTTGGAAGAATGTGACACTACATTCAAAGAGTGTAAAAGACAGTTGGCAGAGAGCACCGTGAATGTTCACTATGACATACCTAAGGAGATCAAGCTAGCGTATGAAGGCTGTTTCCAGTGGGGTTCCGCAGGGCTCATAGAAACATAGAAACATAGAAAATAGGTGCAGGAGTAGGCCATTCGGCCTTTCTAGCCTGCACCGCCATTCAATGAGTTCATGGCTGAACATGCAACTTCAGTACCCCATTCCTGCTTTCTCGCCATACCCCTTGATCCCCCTAGTAGTAAGGACCTCATCTAACTCCTTTTTGAATATATTTAGTGAATTGGCCTCAACAACTTTCTGTGGTAGAGAATTCCACAGGTTCACCACTCTCTGGGTGAAGAAGTTCCTCCGCATCTCGGTCCTAAATGGCTTACCCCTTATCCTTAGACTGTGACCTCTGGTTCTGGACTTCCCCAACTCAGTACTAGGTCCTTTGCTTTTTGTGATATACATCAATGATCTAGACTTGAATATAGGGAGTATGATTAAGAAGTTTGCAGATGATACTAAAATCAGCGGTGTGGCTGATAATGAAGAAGAAAGCTGCGGACACCAAGAGAAAGTCAGAATTTAAGTCTATGTCCGAGTCAGGCAGACAAACAGTCTGAAAATGTAAAAAGTCCAAATGTAGATCGAGGTCAATCCTTGGAGAAAAACTGTCCTCTGGCTCAGCCTAAAATGAGTCAAAGTCCTACAACAAGATAGAAACGTGTTGTTCAAGAAAGAAACCATCCTCTTCAAAACAGAAAACCACTAGTTAAGTTTAATCTGTAAATATGGAAAATAAGTTCATATCTTTTATTTGTTACAGAAATGTATATCAAGAGTTGTGTATACTATGCAAGTCATGTACAATGATTAACTTCTTCAATAAGGAGGGAGGAGTGTTGTAGAGCTACCTGGTGGACTACTGATGTAATAAAAAATAAAGCCATGTGCTCTGCACAATTCTTACCTGGGAGGCATGTTGTGTGTAATGTTGTGTTTCAAGATATCACAGATACATCACAGAAGAAGGCCATTTGTCCCATCGGGCCTGTGCGGGCTCTTTGAAAAAGCTAACCAATTAGTCCCACACCCCTGCTCTTCTTCATAGCCTTGCAACATTTTCCTTTTCAAGTATTTATCCAGTTCCCTTTTGAAAATTACTATTGAATCTGCTTCCTCCATCCTTTCAGGCAGTGCATCGACGATCATAACAACTTGTTGCACATGTTTATTTCCACAAGTCGCCTCTGGTTATTTTAACAATTACCCCAAAGCTGTGTCCTCTGGTTACCCTCTGCCACTGCAAACACTTTCTCCTTATTTACTCTATCAAAACCGTTCATGATTTTGAACACCTTTATTAAATCTCCCCTTAACCTTCTCTGCTTTAAGGGGAACAACACCAGTTTTTCTAGTAACTGCCGTCTTTCATGCCATTCTCATAAATTTCCTCTCCACGCTCTCTAAGGTCTTGATAACCTTCCTAAGGCTTGGTGCCGAATTGGCCACACTACTCCAACTGGCGTCTAACTAGTCTTTTATAAAGTTTAGCATAACTTCCTTGACTTCAGCTGCCTAGGCCCCAAGCTCTGGAATTCCCTCCCTAAACCTCTCCGCCTCTCTACCTCTCTTTCCTCCTTCAAGACGCTTTTTAAAACCTACCTCTTTGACCAAGCTTTTGGTCATCTGCCCTAATTTCTCCTTTGTGGCTTGGCATCACATTTTTGGTCTCATAATACTCCTGTGAAGTGCCTTGGGACATTTCACTACGTTAAAGGTGCTTTATCAGTACAAGTTGTTGTTGTTGTTGTACTCTATGCCTCTATTTAAAACAACAAGGATCCCGTATGCCTTTTTTAACAGCCTTGTCCTGCTACCTTCAATGACTTGTGTGTGTATATACTCCCAGGTCTCTCTGTTCCTGCACACCCTTTAACATTGTGCCATTTCATTTATAGTGCCACTCCTCATTCTTTTTACTAAAATAATTCATTTCACATTTCTCTGTGTTAAATTTTATCTGTCATGTACCTGCCCGTTTCACCGGTCCTGAAGTCTGTTACTATCCTCCTCACTGTTTACTACATTTCCAAGTTTTGTGTCATCTGCAAACTTTGAAATTACGCCCTGTACGCACAAGTCCAGATCATTAATGTATATCTAAAACAGCAACGGTCCTAATACTGACCCCTGGGAAACACGATTTCACACTTCCCGCCAGTCTGAAAAGTAACCGTTCACCACTACTCTCTGCTTGCTGTTCCTTAACAATTTCATATCCATACTGCCACTGTCCCTTTATTTCCATTGTCCTCAATGCTGCTAACAAGCCTATTATGTAGTACTTTATCGAATGCCTTTTGAAAGTTCATATATACCACATCAACTGCACTGCCTTCATCAACCCTTTCCATTACTTCATCAAAGAGTGGCTCGGTAGCACCACTACTGACCGAGTTGGCCGAGCCCTGGTGGCAGATTAGGAAAAGGGGAGGAGCAACGAGACCTGGGTGTCATGGTACATCAGTCATTGAAGGTTGGCATGCAGGTACAGCAGGCGATGAAGAAGGCAAATGGCATGTTGGCCTTCATAGCTAGGGGATTTGAGTATAGGAACAGGGAGGTCTTACTGCAGTTGTACAGGGCCTTGGTGAGGCCTCACCTGGAATATTGTGTTCAGTTTTGATCTCGTAATCTGAGGAAGGACGTTCTTGCTATTGAGGGAGTGCAGCAAAGGTTCACCAGACTGATTCCCGGGATGGCAGGACTGACGTATGAGGAGAGACTGGATCGATTGGGCCTGTATTCACTGGAGTTTAGAAGAATGAGAGGGGATCTCATAGAAGCATATAAAATTCTGACAGGACTGGACAGGTTAGATGCAGGAAGAATGTTCCCAATGTTGAGGAAGTCCAGAACCAGGAGTTACAGTCTAAGGATAAGGGGTAAGTCATTTAGGACCGAGATGAGGAGAAACTTCTTCACTCAGAGAATTGTGAACCTGTCGAATTCTCTACCGTAGAGAGTTGCTGATGCCAGTTCGCTAGATATATTCAAGAGGGAGTTAGATATGGCCCTTACGGCTAAAGGGATCAAGGGGTATGGAGAGAAAGCAGGAAAGGCGTACTGAGGGAATGATCAGCCATGATCTTATTGAATGGTGGTGCAGGCTCGAAGGGCTGAATGGCCTACTGCTGTACCTATTTTCTATGTTTCTATGTTTCTATGAAGGACATAGCTACCAGATTGGGCCTGTGGCAGGTGGTGAGAGAACCAACACGAGCGAAAAACCTACTTGACCTCGTCCTCACCAAACTATCTGTTGCAGATGCATCTGTCCATGACAGCGTTGGTAGCATTGACCACCGCACAGTCCTTGTGGAGACGAAGTCCTGTCTTCATACTGAGGACATCCTCCATCGTGTTTTATGGCACTACCACCGTGCTAAATGGGATAGATTCAGAACATGCTAGGAGCAGCATCAGCCATACCTAAAAAGGCTGAAGAAATTTCTCCTCATCTCAGTTCTAATTGGCTGATCCCTTATTCGGAGACTGTAACCCCTGGTTCTAGACTTCCCAGCCAGGGGAAACATCCTCCTAGCAGGCTAGTGCATCTAAAGTGGGACTGAAGCACTGCTTGGACATGTGTCAATCTGAATGAATCATATTCATAAGATTACATAGGATATATGGCTCAGAAACAGGCCATTCGGCCCAATCAGTCCATGTTGGTATTTATGCTCCCCTCGAGCCTCCTCCCGTCTTTCCTCATCTAAATCTATCAACATAACCCTCTATTCCCTTCCCCCTCATGTGCTTGTCTAGCCTCCCCTTAAATACATCTATACTATTCACCATCAACTACTCCCTGTGGTAGCGAGTTCCACATTCTCACCACTCTCTGGGTAAAGAAGTTTCTTCTGAATTCTTGGTGACTATCTTATATTGATGGCCTCTAGTTTTGCTCTTCCCACAAGTGGAAACATTCTCTAGGTATCCACTCTATCAAAACCTTTCATAATTTTAGTCACCCCTCAGCCTTCTTTTTTCAAGAGAAAAGAGACCCAGCCTGTTCATACTTTCCTGATATGTATACCCTCGCATTTCTGGTATCATCCTTGTAACTCTTCTCTGCACCTCTCCAGTGCCTCTATATCCTTTTTATAATATGGCGACCAGAACTGTACGCTTAAGTGTGGTCTAACCAAGGTTCGATACAGGTTTAGCATAACTTCCCTAATTTTCAATTCTATATCTGTCATGGAATTCAATTCAGCACCTGTCATGGAATTGGAAAAATACCAAGTGGTCTGGGACTTGTTCTTGGAGGCCAAATCAGCACAGTCCCATCCCCTCTACTCACTGCCCAACCACCTCCCAGGAGGAAAAAAGAGACTAGCAACAGCAACCCACCCAGACACGGCCAAGGACAGTGACTCCAACTGAGGAAGACCACTAATGGGCAGGATTCATCTGCAAACCCAACTGAATGTCAAACCTGAGTTGCCCATTACACAGCGCAATTATGACAAAGCAAGCCCTGCAAATATATCAAGCAGAATTCCAATTTGGAGGGGCCGTCTTTAAGATGAGACGTCAAACCGAGGCCCCGTCTGCCCTCGCAGGTGAACGTAAAAGATTCCGTGGCACTATTTCGAAGAAGAGCACCGGAGTTCTCCCCGGTGTCCTGTACAATATTTATCCCTCAATCAACATCAGTAAAAACAGATTATCTGGGCCAGTATCGCATTGCTGTTAGCGGGAGCTTGCTCTGCATAAATTCGCTGCTGCGCTTCCCACATTACCACAGTGACTACATTTCAAAATGTACATCATTGGCTGCAAAGCGCTTTGAGACGTCCGATGGTTGCGAAAGGCACGACAAAAATGCAAGTCTTACTTTCTAAAATGTACAAAGGCTTCATAAATAATTGAAACCTTCAAAAAAAAAGTAAGTTATGCATGTCGAGGAGTTGATTAGGTAGAGTGCAATTGGAAGGCACATAAGCAGTTCCTGAAAATAATGTTTATGCATCATATTTTTTAGTGCAAATGAATGGTGGAGAAGTGAAACAGCCGTTCCCTGAGGTAACTGAAATTGGCTGTTGCAGAAAGGTATTTGCTGAGTGCAGATTAAGGCAGGCTCATGACCACGAAAGTATGTAAAACAAATGAAGGATGGCTGAGATTATTTTTGTGGGCTATATTGTGGGCTGCGCTTGGCTTACACGACCACTGCTGCTCTGTTGGTGCCGACTGTGCTGAGCAGGCAGGTAAGTAACACTGCTGTTGCTGCCGCGAAGCTTTGTGAGTTGTCGGTAGCAGGCAGCTTAAATGGGGAACACCATCCATTCAAATCGCCTCATCATTCTAACTGTCCCAAATTGAGACAGTTGTAAACCCATTGGTGTTTTCCTTTCTGTCATGTATGCACCTACGAGTATGCTCACAGGTTGGTAGAGCTGTGGAGCACGCGGTATCCACCGGTACGCTCGTGGCCTTCTGCGAGAGTTGGTTACTGCAGTACATCATCACCCCCGGCGACCAAATTTTAATTTGATTTAAGTTTACGGTCAAAAAGTTTAATTTGTTTAATGTGTCGGTTTAGTGCACCCCCTTTAATCAGGGGGCACTTGTATTAATGTTGTAGAGCTGTTGAGTTGGGAGTGGTTTAGCCAGTCACGTGATGCTCACATGACTCAATAAAACCCCAGCCAGTTGGGTTCAGGGATCCACGATGAGGCAGGTGGTTGTGAGCCTGGTAGATGAACTGGTAATGTGTAGCGTGATTTTTAAACCTTTGCCAATAAACCAACTCGTTCTTAATAGAATGTGCTGCTATGAATTCTTAAGCAAAGAACCCATGAAGCAAATACATTACATTTTCTTTTATCCAATTTTCTCCCCTCTTTGCCTCTTGCTTGGGACACGATTCTGAGTACCAGCAGCCCTCTAGCAACTTGCCCGCGTGGTCATTGTGTGAGTCTATTCAATGAGTGTTGACCGGCTATGTGGTGGTGTAATACAAGTAAGTCCTATCTGGTTATTGCATGCCATTCACACACATGCACATTTAAGCAAGGCTCAGCGATAAAGAACAAGGACCTTGACTGATTTTTCTCCTTTTTATTCCCGAGGGCTGAGATAAATTGTACCAGCCCTATCATTGTTGATGCTCCTAATAATGGGGAGTGAGGAGTCAGATTGTGGAGGGACTGAGGGGAGCGGAGGAAGTGGGGTTTGGAACATACCCGAGGAGGGGCACAGCGTTGATATAAAACCCGCTGCTGCTTAAAGTGGTGCGGGCGGGCAGCACTGGTGGTATCAAGGTGCAGGAATCAGCAGCAAATCTCCATCAGCCGGACCTGCGTGTCCTACATCTACCTAAAGAAAGACTTGCATTTATATAGCACCTTTCACGACCACTGGACGTCTCAAAGTGCTTTACAGCCAATGAAGTACTTTTGGAGTGTAGTGACTGTACCTAATGGAGATACTGAGCACAAGGGATGGTCTGTTTGTGATGATACAAAGATGGGTGGGAAAGCAAGATGTGAGGAGGACACAAAACATCTGCAAAGTGATATAGACAGGCTAAGTGAGTGGGCAAACATTTGGCAGATGGAGTATAATGTGGGAAAATGTGAGGTTATCCACTTTGACAGGAAAAATAAAAAAGCAAATTATTATTTGAGTACTAGGACTCAGCTCCTTGGGTTACTGCGTGATAAAGAAAAATGCTGGATGAGTCTAATACTCACCTAGAGGCACTGATGTCTGAGAGGACCTGAGTCAGTTGGCAGGCAGTGTCGTTCAATACTCTCCTGAGTGCCAATTAGCTCATGATTCTACAGCTCACCCGAGCACCGCTAGCATCCCAGGCCCAGGTAGCACCTCAGCACAGCACCAGGGTAGGTTCAAGAGAAGCTCCAGGACAGGCACAGTGCAACAAGAAGCACTTGTCGGAAATATGTATGTCCACAGCAGAACCACTTTGTGATATCAAGCCTAGTGTGTGTCTGTTCTCTGCTTTTTGCATTCGAGAGGATGTTTGGAAGTCAATTTAGAAGTTCCTTCTCGTTGCAAAAGATTTGTGGGGCCGGAAATTGGAGCCCAAAGGACCGCCAATGGCCGCCAAGGTCCCTGAGGGTTCTTTGGGCGGGGTTTTCATCGCCCAGGTCCCTCGAAGGTCGGCAGGCGGCAAATCTGTGACATACACCGCCAATCTGGGCGGCAGTGGACGGGAGCTCTCATTCTCGACGACAAAGGCGCTTGCCGCCCAAGTGACGCCGAGGATGGAGTCGGGCCCACAGAGGGTCAAAGAACTAAAAATAAAAAGCATCAAAATCAAAAAAAAAGCATCTGACGACGTTCAGGGGACCCCATCCAGGTAAGTACCTGCAAAGAAATAATGTAAATAAACTTTACTAACCTTTTTTTGCAGTATTTTCACACTTACCGTTGAGGACAGAGCTGCCGGCACTCAGCGTTCCACCGCCGTCCTGCAGCCGGCTCCCGCCGACGCCCGCCTGCTCCAATCTGGCACCTCGGCGGGCGGGAGTCCACTTACGTGCATCGGCCATCCGCTGACGCTGGCGAGCGTTTACCACCGGCTCTCCACGCCCACCCACGCTAGGGCCACTTCGAAAGTGGCACTGGGCGGTTTGGCCAGAGGAATGTCGGCAGCAGTGGGCGGCAGTCGGCGGGAAGGCCATCAATTTCGGCCCCTATAACTATCACGAAAGACTGAACAGGCTGGGGCTTTTCTCTAGCAAAAAGAAGAGGGAGCGGTAACCTAATAGAGCTCTTTAAAGTTATGAAGAGGTTCAATAGGGTAGACTTAGAGAAGATGTTTGCAATTGTGGGGGAGTTCAAAACTAGGATCTATAAATATAAGATAGTCACTTATAAAAGCAACTCAGGAGAAACTTCTTTACCCAGAGAGTGGTGAGAATGTGGAACTCGCTCCCACAGGGAAAGGTTGAGGCAAATAGCATAGATGCATTTAAGGGGAGGCTAGATAAACACATGAGGGAGAAAGAAATAGAAGGATAAGGAGAGATGAAGAGGGTTGGGAGGAGGCTTGCATGGAGTATAAACAATGGCAGAGACTTGTTGGGCTGACTGGCCTGTTGCTGTGCTGTAGATTCTATGTAATCATTCCTTACTGAACCATTGCCTCCTTAAGGACGCCTCTTCTGAGACACCATCAAGGGAGAAGCATTCTCTGTAGACCGTGGGGGAAAGGGACCTCCTCCTTGGTCCTCTCTTTCGGTGTAGACATAGCCTGTGTATCTCTGTTATTTCCTCCGGCTCCTGCTCTACCTCCATTATCAGGAAACATATGGGAATGCTCATGGAGAACCCTATGATAAGCACACCATGGCAGAAGAGTGGGCAGCAAAGGCCTTCCCTGCCTGAAACTGCTTTTATATTTTTCACGGGGATAATTATTTTCAAGCAGAACTTTAACCTTTGATTTCAGATTGAGCAGATGCTGTGATGCAAGGCAGAGGTCAGCATTTTTAGTGTCGGAAAGATATAAGTATATAAGGGCTCATTTTATGACTGTGTGTTGCAATGATGGACTTGGGAAAATCAAAGGACCATTGCCCGCAGATTTTCAATGCATGCTGTTGGCTGAGGTGGCATGTTGCCAGTTCCTACTTTACAAGTAACTTAAAGATGTTGTGAGATTGTATAAGGCGCTATATAAATGCAAGTTTTGTATTTGGCAAATTAGGCCAGTCCGGATTTTAGCTTGGCTACACTTTCCCATAACACAGCACGGTTTGCCCAGGTCACCATTATCACATTCTGTGCGGCCCCATGCGAGAGGGTCTCATGGGGGTGGAGTCATTTTCATTGTCTCATTTCGTGTTCAATTATCACAGATTCATATTTTAGTAAAATAAAGTTGGGTTTGTTCTTAGGTTGGATTTTAATCACAATGAATGCATCTGGTTTTTGTACTTGGAATAGTTTTGAACGTGACTGAGATCTAATCTGGTCAGATCTGATGTTTTGCGTTGCAAAGAACACTATATCAGCAAATTCATAGTTCCTGGCCATTCCTCTG
Organism: Pristiophorus japonicus; assembly: GCF_044704955.1. Lineage (NCBI taxonomy): Eukaryota > Metazoa > Chordata > Chondrichthyes > Pristiophoridae > Pristiophorus > Pristiophorus japonicus. The sequence goes on from NC_091987.1 coordinate 4,044,817, forward strand.
GTTATTAGATCTGCACTGTTAATGGGAACAGGCGATAGCTCTGAATAAAACTCTCTCCAATTAATGGGAACAAGCGATAGCTCTGAATAAAACTCTCCCCAATTAATGGGAACAGGCGATTGATCTGGGTCTACAATACTACCCAAATTAATGGGACCAGGGTATAGATCTGTGTCTAAAACTCTCCCTAATTAATGGGAACAGGCAATAGCTCTGTCTAAAACTGTCACCAATTAATTGGAACAGGCGATAGATCTGGGTCTACAATACTATCCAATTAACGGGACCAGGGTATAGATCTGTGTCTGAAACTGTCACCAATTAATTGGAACAAGCGATAGATCTGGGTCTACAATACTATCCAATTAATGGGTCCAGGGTATAGATCTGTGTCTGAAACTCTCCCTAATTAATGGAAACAGGCGATAGCTCTGTCTAAAACTGTCACCAATTAATTGGAACAAACGATAGATCTGGGTCTACAATACTACCCAATTAACGGGACCAGGGTATAGATCTGTGTCTAAAACTCTCCCTAATTAACAGGAACAAGGATCTGCAACACTACCCAATTAATGGGACCAAGCTATAGAGCTGGGACTATGACACTACCCAATTGTAAATGCATTTAAGAGAGATCTAGATAAATACATGACAGAGAAAGGAATAGAAGGATATGCTGATGGGATGAGATGAAGAAGGGCGGGAGGAGGCTCGTGTGGAACACAAACACCGACATGGAACAGTTGAGTCGAATGGCCTGCTTCTGTGCTATAAATATTTGAACACTTTACAATTAACGCCACGTGGCTATAGGTTTGGGTCTATAATTCAAGCAGCGGGAAAAAATGCAAGTACAAAATTAGCCATTGAACCATATTCTTATAAATTTGTTTATGGGATGTGGACATCGCTAACAAGGCCAGCATTTATTGCCCATCCCTAATTGCCCTTGAGAAGGTGGTGGTGAGCCGCCTTCTTGAACCACTGCAGTCCGTGTGGTGATATTTCTTTGTAACTGTTTGATACAACTGAGTGACTTTCCAGGCTATTTCAGAGGACAGTTAAGAGTCAACCACATTGCTGTGGGTCTGGAGTCACACATAGGCCAGACCGGGTAAGGATGGCAGAATTCCTTCTCTAAAGAACATTATGGTAAGTAGTATTGTCATTAGACTATGATAAGCCAGTGGATATTCTGTATAATTATATAATCAACAACACCGATGCCATTTATTCTCTCAACAGCAGAGCTAGACTGGTAATAATGGGGCTCTGGCCTTCTTGGTAAGAAAACTCATAGAATACGTAAACACAACTTCAGACCATAAAATGGGGGTCCCCGGGTTGACAAGAAAAGTTCAGAGGAAAGAGCCCCTTCAGTCCATTTTATCTCACCCTTTCAAAATACATAACACTTTCCGTATACAAAATACATAACGCTGTAATAAATGGGACCTAAAAGAACATCTCACTCAAAGGGCATGCAGCACCTCTGATCATTCAGAACTGAAGTGCCACCTTGCATGAAGCACTGGAGTTCTGTTGTGGGACTTACAGCAACCACATTTGGGCCCAGTGCATCCAACTGAGTCAAGCTGCATCAGACCGTGGTACTAAATCTTTACATGTCATTTACTCCAAACTCTAAGCACAACATGTAACTAATCTTTCACAGCAAATTTGGTTTAAATTAGCTGCACTCTCCTTGCAAATAAATGCAGTATCAACAAGTTAAACAGTTTCAGGACTTGGGAACACTGGAGTAGGGGAGGAGAACTGAGAGATACATTTTTGGAGCAGGATTCAGAAATCGCGCTCCCACTTTGACTCTTACGTCTGGATTAAGAATGCTGGTCTGGATTCCGATCCAGGTTCCAGAGATTTTTGTTCTGAGAAATGGGCTTTGTAGCTGGAGGCATAGAGTACAGAAGCCAAGAAGTTATGCTGAACCCAGCTGGAGTATTGTGTCCAATTCTGGGCACCGCATTTTAGGAAGGATGTGAAGGCCTTAAAGAGGCTGTAGAAAATATTTACAAGAATGGTTCCAGGGATGAGGGACTTCAGTTATATGGATAGACTGGAGAAGCTGGGGTTGTTCTCCTTGGAGCAGAGAAGGCTAAGAGGAGATTTGATAGAGGTGTTCAAAATCATGAAGGATTTTGATAGAGGAAATAAAGAGAAATTGTTTCCACTGGCTGAAGGGTGGATAATGAGAGGGAACAGATTTAAGGTGATTGGCAAAAGAACCAGAGGCAACATGAGGAAAAACACTTTAACGCAGCGAGTGGTTGGGATTTGGAATATGCAGCCTGATAGGATGGTGGATACAGGTTCAATAGTAGCCTTCAAAAGGGAATTGGATAAATACTTGAAGAAGAAACAATTGCAGGGATATGGGATAATGTGGGGAGTGGGATGAACTGGATTGATCTTCAAAAGAACCGTTGCAGACTCAATGGGCCGAATGGACTCCTTCTGTGCTGCACTATTTAATAATTCCATGGGCCCGAAATTCAGTACCGCTGGAAAGCTGGTGCTCCCCCTGTTATGTATGTAAACATTGTAACTGTGTAGGACTTGCCACCAGAGGGTGCAACTGTTGGAGGCCCAAGGATCAACTGCACACCTCGTGCAAGGGAGTATAAAAGGTTGTCTGCCATGCTGCTTAGGCACTCTGGAGTTGTATTAAAGAGACGAAGGTCACATCAGTTTAAGCTCACAGTACTCAGTCTTGTGGAGTTCTTCCATACTTAACAATTGGCGACGAGTAACAGATTCTGAACTTTCACACGTTCATGGCTGCCATTGGTATTTTAGAGAGATTTGTAGAGGGTGATGATTGGGAAGGCTTCGTTGAGCATCTCGACCAGTACTTCGTGGCCAATGAGCTGGATGGGGACAATATGGCAGGCAGTGACTAGTGGGGTGCCGTAGGGCTCAGTGCTGGGACCCCAGCTATTTGCAATGTACATTAATGATTTAGATGAAGAAATTGAGTGTAATATCTCCAAGTTTGTAGATGACACTAAGCTGGGTGTTGGTGTGAGCTGTGAGGAGGACGCTAAGAGGCTGCAGGATGACTTGGACAGGTTAGGTGAGTGGACAAATGCATGGCAGATGCAGTATAATGTGGATAAATGTAAGGTTAGAACATAAGAACATAAGAATTAGGAACAGGAGTAGGCCATCTAGCCCCTCGAGCCTGCTCCGCCATTCAACAAGATCATGGCTGATCTGGCCATGGACTCAGCTCCACTTACCCGCCCGCTCCCCATAACCTTTATCCACTTTGATGGCAAAAACATGAAGGCAGAATATTATCTGAATGATGGCAGATTAGGAAAAGGGGAGGTATCATGGTACATCAGTCATTTAAAGTTGCCTTGCGGGTATAGCAGGCAGTGAAGAAGGTAAATGGTATGTTGGCCTTCATAGCTAGGGGATTTGAGTATAGGAGCAGGGAGGTCTTACTGCAGCTGTACAGGGCCTTGGTGAGGCCTCACCTGGAATATTGTGTTCAGTTTTGGTCTCCTAATCTGAGGAAGGACGTTCTTACTATTGAGGATAGTGCAGCGAAGGTTCACCAGACTGATTCCCGGGATGACAGGACTGACATATGAGGAGAGACTGGATCAACTGGGCCTTTATTCACTGGAGTTTAGAAGGATGCGAGGGGATCTCATAGAAACATATACAATTCTGACTGGACTGCACAGGTTAGATGCAGGAAGAATGTTCCCGATGTTGGGGAAGTCCAGAACCAGGGGACATAGTCTAAGGATAAGGGGTAAACCATTTAGGACTGAGATGAGGAGAAACTTCTTCACTCAGAGAGTTGTTAACCTGTGGAATTCCCTACTGCAGTGAGTTGTTTATGCTAGTTCATTGGATATATTCAAGAGGGAGTTAGATACGGCCCTTACGGCTAAAGGGATCAAAGGGTTTGGAGAGAAAGCAGGAAAGTGGTACTCAGGTGAATGATCAGCCATGATCTTATTCAATGGTGGTGCAGGCTTGAAGGGCCGAATGGCCTACTCCTGCACCTATTTTCTATATTTCTATGATACAGCGATCAAGAGCAATGAGATTCTCCTCACCGTGTGTGGGTCCACAATATACGGCCTCATCAAGAATCTGCTAACACCGGAGAAACCAGCGGAGAAGACATATACAGAGTTGTGTACACTGGTTTGGGAACACCTCAAGGAGAGCGTCTTAATGGCCAGGTATCGCTTCTACACGCACACTGCTCCGAGGGCCAGGAAGTGGCGAGTTATGTCGCCGACCTGAGACGCCTTGCGGGAACTTGCGAATTTGCTGGATTTTTTGGGGAAATGCTGTGGGAATTTTTTGTGCTTGGCATCGGCCACCGAGGTCATTCTTCACAAACTGCTGTCCGCCAAATCCCTAGACCTGAGCAAGGCCATCACGATAGCCCAGGCATTCATATCCATGAGCGATAATACCAGACAGATATCTTCCCAGCATCGAAGCTTACCGGCCAGTACTGTGCATAAAATAACGTCACTAGCAGGCAGAACTGTATATGGCAGGATCTACATGTCTGAAGCTGCAAGACTTAGGAAGACTCAGAGTCCGCCATCGGGCATGAATGCAAATCCATTAGCACCATGTTGACGCTGCGGGGGTAATCATCGGGCCCATCAATGTCGATTCAAGCACTACATGTGCAAAGGCTGCGAAACAATGGGGCACCTCCAGCGAATGTGCAAGAGTGCAGCGACTCACCATGTGGCAGAGTCGGCAGAGGATGATCGATCCAGCGTGGATCACGCAGAATAAACAAGAGAGGCAACTCAACCTGAGGAAGAAGTGTATGGGGTACACACTTTCACCCCCAAGAGCACTCCTATAATGCTGAAAGTCAAATTGAACGGTATTCCAGTATCAATGGAGTTGGACACGGGGGCGAGTCAGTCAATTATGAGCCAGAAGGCTTTTGAGAAACTGTGGGGCAACAAGGCACAAAAGCCCAAACTGAGCCCGATTCAGACAAAGTTGCACACCTACACCAAAGAGCTTATACCAGTCATTGGCAGTGCAGCAGTTAAGGTTTCGTACGATGGAGCTGTGCATGATTTATCACTGTGGATTGTACCAGGCGATGGCCCAATGCTGCTCAACGAGTGGGCCAGTCCGATTGTTCTGGTGTTGAAAAGCGATGGCACGGTCAGCATCTGTGGAGACTACAAGGTAACGATCAACAGAGTCTCATTACAGGACCAGTACTCACTACCCAAGGTGGATGACCTGTTCGCAACGTTAGCAGGGGGGAAAGTCGTTTACCAAGTTGGACCTAACGTCCGCCTACATGACACAGGAGCTGGCTGAATCTTCAAAAAGATTGAAGAGGCTGGGAAAGATTCGATGGAACTGGGACGACATCAAAGCACTATCTTCAGTGGATGATGCCTCGTGCGCCCAAGTGCTGAGCAAGTTTCCGTCACTATTTGAACCAGGCATCGGCAACTTCACAGGCGCCAAGGTGCAGATCCATCTAGTCCCGATGCAAGGCCCGTTCATCACAAGGCTCGAGCGGTTCCATATATGATGAGGAAGAAAGTCGAGATCGAACTGGACAGACTTCAACAAGAGGGAATCATATCGCCAGTCAAGTTCAACGAGTGGGCCAGTCCGATTGTTCCAGTGTTGAAAAGCGATGGCACGGTCAGAACCTGCGGAGACTACAAGGTAACACCATTGAGCGTGAATGCAAATCCATTAGCACCATGTTGGCGCTGCTGGGGTAATCATCGAGCCCATCAATGTCGACTCAAGCACTACAAGGTAACGATCAACAGAGTCTCGTTACAGGATCAATACTCGCTACCCAAGGTTGGTGACCTGTTTGCAACGTTAGCGGGGGGGAAGTCGTTCACCAAGTTGGACCTAACCTCCGCCTACATGACACAGGAGCTGGCTGAATCTTCGAAAAGATTGACGTGCATCAACACGCACAAAGGACTGTTTATTTACCACAGATGCCCTTTTGGGATTCGCTCGGCTGCTGCCATCTTCCAGAGGAACATGGAGAGTTTGCTGAAATCTGTTCCGTGCACCGTGGTGTTTCAAGACAACATCCTGATCACCGGTCGTGACACCACCAAACACCTGCACAACCTGGAAGAGGATCTAAGTTGACTAGACAGAGTGGGACTCAGGTTGAAATGCTCCAAGTGTGTTTTCCTGGCACCATAGAATTTTTGGGGAGAAAGATTGCGGCAGTCGGCATCAGACCCACGGACTCACAGAGGCCATCAAGGATGCACCCAGACCACTGAATGTGACGGAGCTGCGTTCGTTCCTGGGACTCCTCAACTATTTTGGTAACTTTCTACGCGGGTTAAGCACTTTGCTGGAACCATTGCACATGTTACTACGTAAGGATGATGACTGGGTTTGGGGTAAATCTCAATAGACAGCTTTTGAGAAGGCCAGAAAGCTACTTTGTTCTAATAAGTTACTTGTACTGTATGACCCGTGTAAACGATTAGTGCTAGCTTGTGATCTAGCTTCGTACAGGGTCGGCTGTGTGTTACAGCAAACCAATGTATTGGCCAAACTAGTTGCATACGCATCTAGAAGTCTGTCTCAGGCTGAGAGAGCCTACAGTATGGTTGAGAAAGAGGCGTTAGCAAGTGTATATGGGGTTAATAAAATACACCAATACCTATTTGGACTTCGGTTTGAGATTGAAACTGACCACAAACCACTCATTTCGCTGTTTTCAGAAAGCAAAGGTATAAATACCAGTGTTTCGTCCCGCATCCTAACATTGTCCGCCTATGACTATATTATCCGCCACAGACCAGGCACGGAGAACTGTGCTGATGCCCTCAGTTGGCTACCGGGGTGGAAATGGCGCAGCCCACAGACTTGCTTCTGGTCATGGATGCTTTTGAGAGCGAGGGGTCACCCGTCACGGCTCGCCAGATAAGGACCTGGACCAGCCAGGATCCTGTGCTATCACTTGTAAAAAGTTGCGTCCTCAATGGGAGCTGGTTGGCCGTTCCCAGGGAAATGCAAGATGAAATTAAGCCGTTTCACCGATGCAAAGGTGAAATGTCCATCCAGTCGGATTGTCTCTTATTGGGTAATCACATGGTTTTGCCAAAAATGGCAGAGAAACGTTTATACGTGACCTACACAGTACTCACCCAGCATAGTCATGATGAAGGCTATAGCCAGATCGCATGTTTGGTGGCCCGACATTGACTTGGACTTAGAGTCATGTGTACGCCAGTGCAACATGTGTTCACAACTGAGCAATGCACCAAGGGAGGCTCCATTGAGTCCAAACCGTGGTCCAAGATCTACGTAGATTTTGCTGGCCCCTTTCTCGGAAAGATGTTTTTAGTTGTAGTGGACACTTACACTAAATGGATTGAATGCATCATCATGTCATCCAGCACATCCACTGCCACTATTGAAAGCCTCCGGGCTATGTTCACCTACCATGGCTTGCCCGACGTCCTTGTCAGTGACAATGGACAGTGTTTTACCAGCTCGGTATTCAACGAGTTTATGACCCGCAACGGCATCAAGCATGTCAGGTCTGCCCCGTTTAAGCCCGCATCCAACGGTCAAGCAGAACGGGCAGTCCAAACTATCAAGCAGAGCTTGAAACGCGTGACAGAAGACTCCATGCAGACCTGCTTATCTCGGGTTCTGCTCAGCTACCAGACACAACCCCACTTGATCACTGGGGATCCCCCTGCAGAATTGTTAATGAAGAGAGCACTCAAAACCAGGCTCTCCCTAAACGCCAGATCTAAATGATCATGTGGAAACCGGACGTCACCGGCAAAACATGTACCACGATCACGCGGCTGTATCATGTGACATTGATGTTAACGACCCTGTGTTTGTCCTGAATTATGGTCATGGTCCTAAATGGGTTGCTGGCACTGTCTTGGCCAAGGAGGTGAAGAGTGTTTATAATCAAACTATTGAATGGACAAACGTGTGAAAGCATTTGGATCAGACCAAACTACGGTTCACCGACAACCAGGAACAACCTGAAGAGGACATCACCATCATCGATCCACCAACACACACCCAACCAGCAATCGACCTCGCTGTCAATCAAGAGGATAAACCCACCATTCCCAACAGTCCTGTCAGACCAGCCGCGCCGCAGTGCAGCAATGGTCCAACCAACTCACCCAGGCCAGAGTTTGAACTCAGACGATCAACCAGGGAGCGTAGGGCCCCGGATTGTCTCAACTTGTAAATAATTTGTATCAAAGACTTTGCGGGGGAGTGATGTTATGCATATAAACATTGTAACTGTGTAAGACGTGCCACCAGAGGGCGCAACTGTTGGCCCAAGGATCACCTGCACACCTCGTGCAAGGGAGTATAAAAGGTTGTCTGCCATGCTACTTAGGCACTCTGGAGTTGTATTAAAGAGACTAAGGTCACATCAGGTTTAGCACACAGTACTCAGTCTTGAGGAGTTCTTCCATACTTAACACTCACATCTTGCTTTCCCACCCATCTTTGTATCACCACAAACAGACCACCCTTGTGCTCAGTATCTCCATTAGGTACAGTCACTACATTCCAAAAGTACTTCATTGGCTGTAAAGCACTTTGAGACGTCCAGTGGTCGTGAAAGTTGCTATATAAATGCAAGTCTTGCTTTAGGTAGATGTAGGACATGCAGGTCCGGCTATTGGAGATTTGCTGCTCATTCCTGCACCTTGATACCACCAGTGCTGCCCGCACCACTTTAAGCAGCAGCGGGTTTTATATCAACGCTGTGCCCCTCCTCGGGTATGTTCCAAACCCCACTTCCTCCGCTCCCCTCAGTCCCTCCACAATCTGTCCCCTCACTCCCCATTATTAGGAGCATCAACAATGATAGGGCTGGTACAATTTATCTCAGCCCTCGGGAATAAAAAGGAGAAAAATCAGTCAAGGTCCTTGTTCTTTATCGCTGAGCCTTGCTTAAATGTGCATGTGTGTGGATGGCATGCAATAACCAGATAGGACTTACTTGTATTACACCACCACATAGCCTGTCAACACTCATTGAATAGACTCACACAAGTTGCTAGAGGGCTGCTGGTACTCAGAATCGTGTCCCAAGCAAGAGGCAAAGAAGGGGGGAGAAAATTGGATAAAAGAAAATGTAATGTATTTGCTTCATGGGTTCTTTGCTTAAGAATTCATAGCAGCACATTCTATTAAGAACAAGTTGGTTTATTATTCAAAAGGGAGTTAGATGAAGTCCTTACTACTAGGGGGATCAAGGGGTATGGCGAGAAAGCAGGAAGGGGGTACTGAAGTTGCATGTTCAGCCATGAACTCATTGAATGGCGGTGCAGGCTAGAAGGGCCGAATGACCTACTCCTGCACCTATTTTTCTATGTTCTATGTTTCCATTAGCAAAGGTTTATCAATCACACCACACAATTCCAGTTCATCCACCAGGCTCACAACTGCATACCTCATCGGGGATCCCATGAACCCAACTGGCTGGGATTTAATTGAATCTTGTGAACATCACGTGACTGGCTAAGCCACTCCCAACTCAACAGCTCTACAACTATTTTGGTAGAAACATTAATACAAGTGCACCCTGATTAAAAGGGGGCACTAAACTGACACATTAAACACATTAAACTTTTGACTGTAAACTTAAATCAAATTAAAATTTGGTCGCCGGGGGTGATGATGCACTCCAGTCCCTCCGGTAACCAACTCTCGCAGAAGGCCACGAGCGTACCGGTGGACACCGCGTGCTCCACAGCTCTACCAACCTGTGAGCATACTCGCAGGTGCATACATGACAGAAAGGAAAACACCAATGGGTTTACAACTGTCTCAATTTGGGACAGTTAGAATGATGAGGCGATTTGAATGGATGGTGTTCCCCATTTAAGCTGCCTGCTACCGACAACTCACAAAGCTTCGCGGCAGCAACAGCAGTGTTACTTACCTGCCTGCTCAGCACAGTCGGCACCAACAGAGCAGCAGTGGTCGTGTAAGCCAAGCGCAGCCCACAATATAGCCCACAAAAAAAATCTCAGCCATCCTTCATTTGCTTTACATACTTTTGTGGTCTTGAGTCTGCCTTAATCTGCACTCAGCAAATACCTTTCTGCAACAGCCAATTTCAGATACCTCAGGGAATTGTTCGTAATCTGCAACCTGCACAGTTCCACCATCTCGCCATTTCCCACTGCCTGGGCAGGCTGCCATACTGCCAGCTTTGGGTTTATTCCTTATTGGGGGAGAGCTTGCAGGTGTTGGGAGTGACCTCTCCAGCCATCCCCCCCCCCGTCTTTTACAGGCATTCTACGCACGTGTCCCCTGTAACGAGATTAAGGGCTTCAAAGAAATGAAGGAAAGATTTGCAGTTATATACTGACCTCAGGACATCTCAAAGCATGCTACAGCCCGTCAATACTATTTCTGGAATTATAGTCATTGTAATGCAGGAAACTCGGCGGCCAAATCGGCTCAGCAAGGTCCCACATGTTTGAGGGATAAATATTAGCCAGGACAGTGGGGAGAACTCTCCTGCTCTTCATCGAAACAGGGTCGTGGGATCTTTTCGACCACCTGGGAGGGCAGACTTGGCCTCAGTGTAACGTGTCATCTGAAAGATGGGGAATGATGGCATTTGAGGGATGAATTCAACACAGCTGATGTAATAGATGTGCTGGTATCACCCTGCTAACATGAAGAAAAGCTTTAAAACTTCTGCACATCAGAATTCCTGTTGGGGAGGTAGAAACAGAATTTGTGGATACAAAGTTAGTGAACCCCTTAACAGTGCAATGCAACGAATGGCTTGCGCCGTTATTACTTGTTCTAATGTCCATGGTCCGTAAGGAAAGAATGTTAAAGGGCCAGTCTGGTACTTTGGCCGCAAAATTCCAGCGCGCCCCCTTTGGGCTAGACGTTCTACGCCCGGCGCAGAAGTCCCACCCCGGAAGCGAAATTGGGGTTAATGCCCCTCACAGGAAGTGGAACGCAATGTCGAGCACTCCACTCGGGACGAGCTCGGGGGTAGGAAGCATGACCAAGGCGGAGTACAACGCGGCCTCTCCACGGAGCGCTATTGTGCTCCATGGGCCCTCCCCTTCCATTAAGGTGGAGGGACACTGCAACCTCCCGTTGGGCCTCCACCAGCCCACCGGGGATACGGGGTGTTGTGGCCTGCGGCCTGGCAATTAAACACAGTGCTAGACTGCACAATCGCAGCATGGACCCCGAAAATCATCACAGCGCTGGTATGTTGGCCAAATAAAATGGCGGCGCGCGGTGGTGTGCACCTCCCCGTTATCTGTCGCCCCACGAGCGAAGTGTGACCTGGTTCGCAACCTGCAACGCAGCAAATGACATCGCCCGCATCTGCCGGGGGGGTGAAAGGGGATCGGCGTGCATGGCGATGACGTCATCGCTGGAGGCACTGCGGCCCGGGGTTTACCAGCGGCGATGTGACGCTACTGGTTTCACGTCTCTGCTAACTCCCACGCAATTTTGCGGGAGCCGGTAGCGTCCCCACAAGACTACGGGACAGTTAGGAAAAGGCCAGCTGGCCCATCAAGCCTGCCCCATACTCAGATTGGCTGGAGCATCGTGACTAGATACTCCCTACCCACCCACAGTCATGTCATCTCCCAGCAGGGCAAAAGCACCAGAGAGGAATTATCCAGGGCCAATAAGGGGAAGAAGAAACTCTGGGAAATTCCTCTCAGACCCGCCTCTGGTGATCAAAACCAGTCCAGCAGAACGCACTGTCCAGGGACACGTTAACTGTTGTGTTGTGACCACTGCCCCAGCCAGCTCCCTGTTACAGGCATGCAGAGAGTCAACACCCAAGTCACCCGCCAGAAACTCATTCCAGAGGTTCACTTCTCTCTGGGAAAAGAAGAACTACTTAACATTTAGCTTATCCTATATTTGCATATTTTAAGCACGCGTCCCTTTGACTGCCCCGATCTACCTCATCGTGCATCTCTCTGCTCAGAGAAAAGACAACGTAGACCCTTACCCGGGTGCAGGGAGCTTCGTTGACCTCCCTGATATAGCGATGGAAGGTGAGCTGGGAGATGGGAGATCTGTCTGCTGCTGCAGACTGGAAGGAGCCAGTGTCGAAGAAACTGAGGGCCACGGTGACCTTTGACTGCCACTGGGAGAGCCATGGTCGCCCTGCTCTCAGGTTGCAGGACGTGGCAGAGTTCAGCGACCACCCCCTTGGTGAAGCCGAGCCTCTTAATGCACTGCTCCTGGCTTAAGTGGATATAAGAGAAGTGCTGTCAGAAGACCCTCGCTGGGAAAGGCCTCCTGCTGAGACCCCTCCTCCTCCTCCCTCTGTGCGCATCTACTCGTCTTCTTCGCTGCCTCCTCTCCCTCTCCCCAAGATACTCGAGCGCGTGGCAGGCTGTCAGTCGAGCCCCCATGACTGGGCAAGTGGTGAGAGCGGAAGGCGTTCTTCACTTGCAACGACACTGCCTGTTGCCTTAGAACCGCGAAAGGAGTCAATGAAGCTGCTGGAGTTGCAGAAAGTTGCACCGAGACAGTCAAACTGCAGAAACATGTCAGCTGCAAGTTATTGCTGACGCTCCCTTTAAGTACCACTGCTGGAGCCTCCTTCCTGCTGGTCAACGCTTGCTCAGCCGGTCGCACTTAAGGCATGCTGGTAAGTGCAGCGGCAAAGCTGAAACTCGCAGATCGGGCTTCAAGTGAGCATTGCACACTCACTGACGTCACGATCTGCATCTTCTACATCATGTTGGCGAGTGCCGATATTGGCAGCGCTGCCGGCCACCAGAAAATGGCGGCCTCAACGGGTGGAAGTGCGGCGGCCGTCATCTTTTTCCCCCGAATCTCCGTAACGGGTGGCGCTTAATCCCCAAATTTTTAGCCCACAGAATCATACGACACAGAGGGAGGCCACTTGAACCAGCACGCCTGTGTCGGCTCTTTGATAGAGTTATCCAACTGGTCCCAGTCCCCTGGTCTGACCCCATAGCCCTGGGTCTCGCACTGTTGTAAATTTGTGCTGTTTGTATGTGCAAGGGCATTAAGCCGATGAGAAACATGAACTCTTCAACTTTTCTGCTAATATAATTTTCCTAGAAAAAAAGAATGTTGTTGCCTTCAAGGAATTGTTTACAGCAAATCGCACGTGTGTCGAATAACTCCTTGCACTTGTAGTTCTTGGCAGTGATTAGCCCATATGTTTTCTAATGTATTATTATTGCTTATGCCAAATGCTTATAATCTATGAACTCAAAAACCAAGGCAAAACAACATTATGACGGTAGTTTTCAGGTTTGATCGGGGCAGGGAGGGCGGGAAAACTGGTCGCTGGCTTTTGGGCGCCCGTTATGCGTCAATGAAAAGGACATTCGGGGATGGGTGTATTGTAGGGGCTTGATCTATCGCCCGCTTTCTGCCCCTCGCCAACCTTGAAAATGACCCATGTATACATAAAACAGCTTTTGAAGCAGCATGTTGTTGGAGAGAGCAAAATTAGGCGCCCTAAATATAAGACAACCACTGATAAACCCAATGGAGAATTCAGGAGCAACTTATTTACCCAGAGAGTGGTTACAATGAGGAACTCGCTGGCACATAGAGTAGCAAGTTGAGTCGAATAACAAGGATGCATTAAAGGAGAAGCTGAACAAGTACATAAGGGAGAAATGAATTGAAGGTTATGATGACTGGGTTTGGCAAAGTAGGATGGGAGGAGGCTCGTGTTGGGCATAAACACCAGTTGGGCCGAATGGTCTAATTCTGTTCTGTACATTCCATGTTATTTTAATATAATCTTAGAATCATAGAATGGTTACAGCCGGCTCACTCTGCAAGAGCACTTCAATCGTCCCACACCCCCGCCCTTTCCCTGTAGCCTTGCATTTTTGTTTTCTTTCAGGTACTTATCCAACTCCCTTTTGAAAGCCACGATTGAGTCTGCCTCCATCACCCTTTCAGGCCGTGCATTCCGGATCCTAACTGCTTTCTGCGTCAAAAAGCTTTTCCTCGTGCTGCCTCTGGTTCTTTTGCCAATCGCCTTCGTCATTCAGTGACACAGATATTTGGTAAAGAAGGAAAGTTGCAAATGTCAAGTTTTGTGTGTTTTGGGGGCATTTGCTATAAATCCCAAGCTAACCAAAGAGACAATGAAGAGCTGCTCCCACGTATTATACACAGAGATGTACATACCTCACTGACTGTAATTTATCCATCTGCAGTGGATAAAATAAACAGTGTGTGCACCTGTTTCCAGGACATTCGAACATACGGACATAAGAAATAGGAGCAGGAGTCGGCCTTTCAGCCCCTCGAGCCTGCTCCACCATTCAATAAGATCACGGTTGATCATCGACCTCAACCCCACTTTCCTGCACTATCCCCATATCCTTTGAATCCCCGAGAGTCCAAAAATCTATCTGTCTCAGCCTTGAATATATTCAGAGTCTCAGCAATCACAGGCCTCTGGGACAGAGAATTCCAAAGATTCACAACCCTCTGAGTGAAGAAATTCCTCCTTATCTCAGTCTTAAATGGCCGACCCTCTTTTTCCTGAGACTGTGCCCCTAGTTCTAGACTCTCCAGCCAGGGGGAAACAACCTCTCAGCACCTGCCCAGTCAATCCCCATTCAGAATCTTGTCGGCTGATGTAAAAGGGCTGGAGATCCATCAGCTGTGTTTAACATACATTACCTGGGCCATAGGCTTCCACCTTTAAATGGTACGGCAATGATAAGGATGTGGGGTCAAAATGGAGGAGACTTTGGTTTTCAGCGGCCGCACAAAGCGGGTGACAAGGAATCGGCAGTCTGCTTTACACCACGACGGGTTTTCTTTCCCAGTGACTTCAGTGGAAAATGGTTTTAAAGGGGCTGTCGATCCTCTATTGCACATGTAGTGCAACTGCCTTCGACGAATTTCCAGCCCAATGCCTGCTGTGTCGATTTCCTGGATTTCCGCATTTCCAATGCCCAAGTGGACGATCATCCTGGGAAGGCAGGCCCCAGAGGTGGCGGCCTGCCTCTTCCGATCAATTCACCTGTTTTTTGACAATATGAAGCGAATATCCCCGGGGCCAGGAGACGTTAGCATCGCGCCGCAGCAGGTCAAATCCCCCTACCTGTCCATTCTCAAGGGCCTTTCCGCACCCGAGGGAAGGTCCAAGCATCCAAATCAGCTGGTCCTGGAAATTCAGCCAGGTCCACCTGCACTCCATCAGGCATGGCGCGGGTGGGGGGGTGCACCGTGTCTGACGTATGATGGGGCAGAGCGGGGATGGCAAAGTCAACCCCTATGTCTTTATTTTCCACGGACCAATCGGGAAAAACTTGCTGCATTGTCAGTGAAGACCACGTGCGAAGTTCTGTCCAGATCCTTTCAGTAGTTCCGTGCACTTCTCCTCCACTTACACACCACTTGCACCGACGTGATCTCCCATACACCTTACGCACCAACACATGAAATTCACTCGTCAGAAGGCCGAGGGTTCAAGTCCCGCTCCAGACACCTGGCACATAATCTCAGCTGACACTCCAGTGCACTACTGAGGGAGCGCTGCACTGTCGGAGGTGCTGTCTTTCGGGTGAGACATCAAACCGAGGCCCCGTCTGTTCTCTCAGATGGACGTCAAAGATCTCATGGCACTATTCGAAACACTCCCCGGCATCCTGGCCAATATTTACCCCTTAACCAACAATACTAAAAAAGACAGATTATCTGGTCATTATCACATTGCTGTTTATGGGAGTTTGCTGTGCGCAGATTGGCTGTTGTGTTTCCTACAACAAAACAGTGCCTACACTTCAAAAGTACTTCATTGACTGTGAAGCACTTTGGGATGGCCTGATGTCATTAAAGGCACTATAGAAATGCATTATTTTTTTTTCTTCTATATCTGTAAATGTTATAATAGTGGTACTCATGCATGCACTTCCTGTCTACTACACCTCCTGTGTCACACCTCAGGCATTACACCACACAGAGAGTCGGGATTAGAAGTAGGTGCTCAGTCTGGCAAAAGGTGGGAAATGGTGTTCCACAAGGATCGGTGCTGGGACCACTGTTGTTCATCATTTACATAAAAGATTTGGACCTGGGTAACGGAATTACAATTACGGACGACACCGAATTGGGAGGTGTAGTTAATACAGAAGAAAACCGAAAAAATACAAGAAGACATTAATAAACTTGCCAGAATGGCTGTAATTGGCAATGAACTTCAATGTAGATAAGTATAACGTGGTACATTTTGATAAACAGAATAACGAGGTCACACACTTCTTGGAAAATAAGGTAGAGGGACAAAGGGATTTCGAGAGGGATACAATTGAAAAGCAGAGAAGTTATGCTGAACTTGTATTGAACTTTGGTTATAATGCATTTGGAGCACTGCGCACAGTTCTGGTCTCCATATTATAAAAAGAATATATGTAAGGGGTGGTTTTCAGGGGGTCAGCTTTCCCTTCTGACCTTACATAAGCGGTTCCGAATCGCTCCCACACCCTTGGTTCTGGACTCTGGAATTATGAAGGGACTGTGACAGACTTGGACAATCGGTTTCAAGGTAGGAAGCAGGTATGGCTTTATTGTGTCTACAAAGAAGTAAAAGGCACACCTTTAATAACACACACACAGACCAATACACACTGAGGGGTACAACACATTGAATAAATTGTCAAATTACAGCCTGTGGGGAAAAAAATGCAGCTTAAACTCTAAATGGGGTAAAGAGGAGAATGCAGATACATTTACACAAGTTATCCCAGCCTCCCCCCTCCCAACTCTCCTAACTAACTAAGTTATAGCTCTGAGGGTTCAGGGGCTATGCTCACCAATCCCTTTAGCCAGTTGCCGGTGAATCGCGGTTTCGGGGTTCGCTGCACTTGGCCTTCTAGGCGAGCCGTACCCCGGACGGAGGAGAGGACTTCGGACTGCGTAGTCTTCGGTTGGGGTGCGTCCGTTGATGCGGTAAGTTGCGTTTTGGATGAATAGGGTAAGTACCCACTTTCTTTGGTTAGGAATAGTTTTAGTTAGTCCCTTTTGGTAATTTCTCCCCCGTTGGGTCGTTAACAAGTAGATTGTAGAGTGATTGTCAATTTGGTTGCTGATAACCTTCCGTTTCGTGGGCCTTGTGCTCGGTCGGTCCTTGATGATTTCTTGTAGTTTCCTTCACTACTCCATTTCTTCACTCCCCAGCTCCGGTTGCTTGTATCTGTCTGTGTTCAAGTCTGTGTCGTTTCCTGGTAAAACTGGGAATAGATATACCCCAAAAAGGCTTCTTTATCTGGCCCAACTCTTTGTTTCGAGGGAGCTGCTCATTAGTTTTGAGCGCTCTTCTTTGTCAGAATTTGTCGGGCTTGTTCAGCAGTAATTTGATTATGATGTGTTATCGTGGAACATCACCAGTTGGCATTGTTGAAGCAGTGTTTAAACTCTTGGGCCGTTGGGCTGGGCCCGTGATTTCTATGGGCCTATTTGCACATGCATGCCAATAATGGTCTCTGGTGATTAGCTTGATAGCTCTTGATGCGTTTATGTCCGAGGGAGCGAATTTTTATGCCTCACAGTCCTTGTTAGTTATCGATCGACTCATTCTCCCAGACAGATTGAATTAGCTCCAATACCCAATTCCTGAGTGAAGTCCCACCCCCCTGTTCTGGTAGTCTGTTCCAAAATCCTCCTTTAGAGATCTTAAACTTGTAAAGCTCTTAGGTAGCTTCCTCAGAGTTTTTCCTAGGATACCAAAATGTTCATCGAGTTCCAAATTAAATTCCCTTTCCTATGAGTCCAAACACTGCGGGGTGTGGGAACTCCATGAATGGATCCCCTTTTATCCCCTGCAGGCCTCGTCTGCCCTTTAAACTCATTTTAAAAGTCCAGAAAGGGATTCTTCTCCTCTGCAGGAGAAAGGCACCAGGAATCTTTGCGAAATATTGGTAAATTCTACATATAGAGACACTGGAGGAGGTGCAAACACGGATTTACTCGAATGATACCAAAACTGAGATATCAGGAAAGTATGAGCAGGCTGGGTCACTTTTTCTCTTGAAAAGAGAAGGCTGAGGGTGACTTGATAGAGGTCTTTAAGATTATGAAAGGGTTTCATAGGGTAGACGTAGAGAAGATGTTCCCACTTGTGGAGAGTCCAGAACTAGGAGCCATAAAAATAAAGTCATCACTAATAAATCCAATCGGGAATTCAGGAGAAACTTCTTTAACCAGTGAGTGGCAAGAATGTGGAACTCGCTACCACAGGGAGTGGTTGAAGAGAATAACTGTTGTGTATGCAATAACTCAAAAGACTGAACTCTGTAAACTCCGAACAGGTACAAACCTGGCTCGAGTTTATTAGGGCCCGAAGTGATCACATTACAAGATGGCTGGCCTTTTATACATGGGCTGCACACGTGTGTACAGCCCACTTACCTCCAACAGTGGCGCCACCTGGTGGCTAGTAAACCCAAGCATACATACATGACAATACCTCCCTTTAAGACATTAATAATGCTCTTTTTACAAATTGAGATGGTCCAGGGCTTTCTGCTCCTGAGTTGAATGTCTCAATTCAACTCCATCCTTGGGCAAGCGTTCTGAGTCTGTTATGACTGGGGGCTGGGTAGCTGATCTGATGGGAGTGGCAGTGACCACGTCAGGGATTGAAAGTCCAGATTCATTGACCATGTCAGCGATTGAAAGTCCAGATTCATTGACCATGTCAGGGATTGAAAGTCCAGATTCATTGGAATCTATATGGGTAGAGCTGCAGAACACCAAAGGGCAAAAAACGTGAGTGGGAGTTGTGTACAGACCTCCAAACAGTAGTAGTGATGTTGGGGAGGGCATCAAACAGGAAATTAGGGGTGCATGCAATAAAGGTGCAGCAGTTATAATGGGTGACTTTAATATGCACATAGATTGGGCTAACCAAACTGGAAGCAATACGGTGGAGGAGGATTTCCTGAAGTGCGTAAGGGATGGTTTTCTAGACCAATATGTCGAGGAACCAACTAGGGGGGAGGCCATTTTAGACTGGGTGTTGTGTAATGAGAGAGGATTAATTAGCAATCTCGTTGTGTGAGGATCCTTGGGGAAGAGTGACCATAATATGGTGGAATTCTACATGAGGATAGAGAATGAAACAGTTAATTCAGAGACCATGGTACAGAATTTAAAGAAGGGTAACTTTGAAGGTATGAGGCGTCAATTGGCTAGGATAGATTGGCGAATGATACTTAAGGGGTTGACTGTGGATGGGCAATGGCAGACATTTAGAGACCGCATGGATGAACTACAACAATTGTACATCCCTGTCTGGCGTAAAAATAAAAAAGGGAAGGTGGCTCAACCGTGGCTATCAAGGAAAATCAGGGATAGTATTAAAGCCAAGGAAGTGGCATACAAATTGGCCAGAAATAGCAACGAACCCGGGGACTGGGAGAAATTTAGAACTCAGCAGAGGAGGACAAAGGGTTTGATTAGGGCAGGGAAAATAGAGTACGAGAGGAAGCTTGCAGGGAACATTAAGACGGACTGCAAAAGTTTCTATAGATATGTAAAGAGAAAAAGGTTAGTAAAGACAAACATAGGTCCCCTGCAGTCAGAATCAGGGGAAGTCATAAGTGGGAATAAAGAAATGGCAGACCAATTGAACAAGTACTTTGGTTCGGTATTCACTAAGGAGGACACAAATAATCTACCGGATATAAAAGGGGCCAGAGGGTCCAGTAAAAAGGAGGAACTGAGGGAAATCCTTATTAGTCGGGAAATTGTGTTGGGGAAATTGTTGGGATTGAAGGCCGATAAATCCCCAGGGCCTGATGGTCTGCATCCCAGAGTACTTAAGGAGGTGGCCTTGGAAATAGCGGATGCATTGACAGTCATTTTCCAACATTCCATTGACTCTGGATCAGTTCATATCGAGTGGAGGGTAGCCAATGTAACCCTACTTTTTTCAAAAGGAGGGAGAGAGAAAACAGGGAATTATAGACCGGTCAGCCTGACATCGGTAGTGGGTAAAATGATGGAATCAATTATTAAGGATGTCATAGCAGCGCATTTGGAAAGAGGTGACATGGATTTGTGAAAGGGAAATCATGCTTGACAAATCTTCTGGAATTTTTTGAGGATGTTTCCAGTAGAGTGGACAATGGAGAACCAGTTGATATGGTGTATTTGGACTTTTAGAAGGCTTTCGACAAGGTCCCACACAAGAGATTAATGTGCAAAGTTAAAGCACATGGGATTGGGGGTAGTGTGCTGAAGTGGATTGAGAACTGCTTGGCAGACATGAAGAACATAAGAACATAAGAATTAGGAACAGGAGTAGGCCATCTAGCCCCTCGAGCCTGCTCCGCCATTCAACAAGATCATGGCTGATCTGGCCGTGGACTCAGCTCCACTTACCCGCCCGCTCCCCGTAACCCTTAATTCCCTTATTGGTTAAAAATCTATCTATCTGTGATTTGAATACATTCAATGAGCTAGCCTCAACTGCTTCCTTGGGCAGAGAATTCCACAGATTCACAACCCTCTGGGAGAAGAAATTCCTTCTCAACTCGGTTTTAAATTGGCTCCCCCGTATTTTGAGTCTGTGCCCCCCAGTTCTAGTCTCCACGACCAGTGGAAACAACCTCTCTGCCTCGATCTTGTCTATCCCTTTCATTATTTTAAATGTTTCTAGAAGATCACCCCTCATCCTTCTGAATTCCAGCGAGTAAATACCCAGTCTACTCAATCTATTATCATAAGGTAACCCCCTCATCTCCGGAATCAGCCTAGTGAATCGTCTCTGTACCCCCTCCAAAGCTAGTATATCCTTCCTAAAGTAAGGTGACCAAAACTGCATGCAGTACTCCAGGTGCGGCCTCACCAATACCCTATACAGTTGCAGCAGGACCTCCCTGCTTTTGTACTCCATCCCTCTCGCAATGAAGGCCAACATTCCATTCGCCTTCCTGATTACCTGCCGCACCTACAAACTAACTTTTTGAGATTCATGCACAAGGACCCCCAGGTCCCTCTGCACCTCAGCATTTTGTAATTTCTTCCCATTCAAATAATATTCCCTTTTACTGTTTTTTTTTTCCAAGGTGGATGACCTCACACTTTCCGACATTGTATTCCATCTGCCAAACCTCAGCCCATTCGCTTAACCTATCTAAAACTCTTTGCAGCCTCTCTGTGTCCTCTACACAACCCACTTTCCCACTAATCTTTGTGTCATCTGCAAATTTTGTTACACTACACTCTGTCCCCTCTTCCAGGTCATCTATGTATATTGTAAACAGTTGTGGTCCCAGCACCGATCCCTGTGGCACACCACTAACCACCGATTTCCAACCCGAAAAGGACCCATTTATCCTGACTCTCTGCTTTCGGTTAGCCAGCCAATTCTCTATCCATGCTAATACATTTCCTCTGACTCTGCGTACCTTTATCTTCTGCAGTAACCTTTTGTGTGGCACCTTATCGAATGCCTTTTGGAAATCTAAATACACCACATCCATCGGTACATCTCCATCCACCATGCTCATTATATCCTCAAAGAATTCCAGTAAATTAGTTAAACATGATTTCCCCTTTCTGTATCATGTTGCGTCTGCTTGATTGCACTATTCCTATCTAGATGTCCTGCTATTTCTTCCTTAATGATAGCTTCAAGCATTTTCCTCACTACAAGCAAAAAGTAGGAGTAAATGGGTACTTTTCAGAATGGCAGGCAGTGACTAGTGGTGTACCGCAAGGTTCTTTGCTGGGGCCCCAGCTGTTTACATTATACATTAATGATTTAGATGAGGGGATTAAATGTAGTATCTCCAAATTTGCAAATGACACTAAGTTGGGTGGCAGTGTGAGCTGCGAGGAGGATGCTATGAGGCTGCAGAGTGACTTGGATAGGTTAGGTGAGTGGGCAAATGCATGGCAGATGAAGTATAATGTGGATAAATGTGAAGTTATCCACTTTGGTGGTAAAAGCAGAGAGACAGACTATTATCTGAATGGTGACAGATTAGAAAAAGGGGAGGTGCAACGAGACCTGAGTGTCATGGTACATCAGTCATTGAAGGTTGGCATGCAGGTACAGCAGGCGGTTAAGAAAGAAAATGGCATGTTGGCCTTCATAGCGAGGGGATTTGAGTACAGGGGCAGGGAGGTGTTACTACAGTTGTACAGGGCCTTGATGAGGCCACACCTAGAGTATTGTGTACAGTTTTGGTCTCCTAACTTGAGGAAGGACATTCTTGCTATTGAGGGAGTGCAGCGAAGGTTCACCAGACTGATTCCCGGGATGGCGGGACTGACCTATCAAGAAAGACTGGATCAACTGGGCTTGTATTCACTGGAGTTCAGAAGAATGAGAGGGGATCATAGAAATGTTTAAAATTCTGACGGGGTTAGACAGGTTAGATGCAGGAAGAATGTTCCCAATGTTGGGGAAGTCCAGAACCAGGGGTCACAGTCTAAGGATAAGGGGTAAGCCATTTAGGGCCGAGATGAGGAGAAATTCTTCACCCAGAGAGTGGCGAACCTGTGGAATTCTCTACCACAGAAAGTTATTGAGGCCAATTCACTAAATATATTCAAAAAGGAGTTAGATGTAGTCCTTACTACTCGGGGGATCAAGGATTATGGCGAGAAAGCAGGAATGGGGTACTGAAGTTGCATGTTTAGCCACAAACTCATTGAATGGCGGTGCAGGCTCGAAGGGCCGAATGGCCTACGCCTGCACCTATTTTCTATGTTTCTATGTTTCTATTGACCATGTCAGGGATTGAAAGTCCTGATTCATTGCTGACAGCGGAGTCCTCTGATGACTGAGGTTAGGTTAGTTGGTCACTGATTATGTCTTCCTCAGACTGTTCCGGTTCATCTGTGTGCCTCAGCTTTATCTGATCAACATGTTTTCTGTATGTCTGCCCATTCTTGAGCTTGATGATAAACACTCTGTTACCCTCCTTTGCCATAACAGTACCGGCGATCCATTTGGGACCTTGACCATAATTCAGTACATACAGAGGATCTTTTTTTTAAATTTCAAAATATACTTTATTCATAAAAAAATCTGTACAGTACATTCAAAGGCATTTCAATACCTTTAACTGCGGTCAGCAATCCCATTCACTATTATTTGGGTGCTGACGGCAGTTCCGTTCGTTACATTTCCTTGTTTTCTAGTTCAAGTGCAATTCGGTCCAATACGGGATACCTTGTAGTACATGCAAACAAATAGCAATGTCACGTGACACAGCAGCGCGATCACGATAACCTTGCTGACTTTGACGTCTGTATTCGACATGATTATTCAAGTCGGGGTGGGCAAGAGAGAGCCTGGTTTTGAGACCTCTCTTCATCAATGGTTCAGAAGGGGAAACCCCGGTAAGCGTATGGGGTCTCGTCCTGTAACTAAGCAATATGTGTGACAAGCGCGTTTGCAGTGAACCTTGAGTTACACGTTTCATACTCTGTTTGATGGTTTAGACCGCACGCTCTGTTTTTCCATTGGATGCGGGTTTGAATGGTGATGACCTCACATGTTTGATACCATTGAGTTTCATGAACTCTTGAAACTCCATACTGGTGAAGCAAGATCCGTTGTCAGGCAGACCATGCGAAGCAAACATGGCTCTCAATGGTAGCTGTGGATGTACTGGATGACATGATTATACATTCTATCCACTAGGAATAAGCATCCACCACAACTAAGAACATCTTTCTCAGGAAGGGACCTGCAAAGTCGATGTGGATCCTGGACCATGGTTTAGATGGCCACGACCACAAACTCAGCAGCGATTCCGTTGGTACTCTACTAAGCTGCATGCAAGTGTTGCACTGATGCAAACATGATTCCAGATCAGAGTCAATTCCAGGCCAACAAACGTGAGACCTGGCAACGGCCTTCATCATCACAATACCGGGATGGGTACTGTGTAAATCCCGTACAAATCTCTCCTTGCCTTTCTTGGGCATAACAACACGATTACCCCATAGCAAACAATCAGATTGAATGGATAGTTCGTCTTTGTGACGGTTGTAAGGTTTGGTCTCATCACACACTTCCCTGGGAATGGTTGACCAATTACCACAACATTTTACAACCGATTATATTGGATCCTGGCTGGTCCAGGTCCTAACTTGTTGAGCAGTGACAGGCGACCCTTCACTCTCAAAGGCATCCATGACCAACAGTAGGTCTGCGGGCTGTGGCGTTTCCACCTCCGGCATAGGCAACGGTAAACTGCTCAATGCATCGGCACAATTCTCGGTGCCAGGTCTATGGCGAATGACATAATCATGGGCAGATAATGTCAGCGCCCACCTCTGGATGTGGGACAATGCATTGGTATTGATACCTTTGTTTTCTGAAAACAATGAAATGAGTGGCTTGTGATCTGTTTCCAGTTCAAACCGAAGACCATACAGGTACTGATGCATCTTTTTAACCCCATAAACACAGGCTAATGCTTCCTTTTCTATGATGCTGTAGGCTCTTTCTGCCTTTGACAAACTTTTAGAAGCATATGCAACAGGTTGTAGTTTACCCGACTTGTTAGCTTGTTGGAGCATGCAACCAACTCCATATGACGATGCATCACAGGCCAATACCAGACACTTACACAGATCACAATGTACCAGCAGCTTGTTAGAGCAAAGCAGATGAGCAGCTTTCTCAAAACTTCTATCTTGAGACGCACCCCAAACCCAGTTGTCACCTTTTCTGAGCAGCATGTGCAGTGGCTCTAATAAGATATTCAATCGAGGTAAGAAATTACCGAAGTAGTTGAGTAGACCAAGAAACGAAGGCAACTCCGTCACATTCTGAGGCTTGGGTGCATTTTTGATGGCCTTGGTTTTCGAGTTCATAGGCCTGATACCGTCAGCAGGAATTTTCCTCCCCAGGAATTCGACTTCCGGTGCCATGAAGATGCACTTCAAGTGTTTCAGTTTGAGTCCCACTTTGTCCAGATGATGTAGAACCTCTTCCAGGTTGTTCATATGTTCAGTGGAGTCATGACCTGTGACCAGTATGTCATCTTGGAACACAACGGTTCTGGGGACGGACTTCAGTAGACTCTCCATGTTCCTCTGAAATATGGCTGCAGCCGAGCGAATTCCACAAGGGCACCTGTTGTAGATAAACAGTCCTTTTTGAGTGTTGATGCACGTAAGTTTATTCGACGTGTCGACCAGCTCCTGTGTCATTTAAGCCGACGTCAGATCCAGTTTTGTGAACGGCTTCCCCTCGGCTAGCGTTGCAAACAGGTCATCAGCCTTTGGTAACCGGTATTAATCCTGTTTCGAAACTCGGTTGATCATAACATTATAGTCTCCTCAAATCCTGACAGTGCCATCACTTTTCAACATGGGAACAATGGGGCTGGCCCATTTGTTAAATTCGACCGGTGATATGATCCCTTCAAGCTGGAGTCTGACAAGTTCGATTTTTACTTTCTCCCTCATCATGTACAGAACTGCCCGAGCTTTATGATGGCCGAGTCTTGCATCCGAGTCCACGTGGATCTGCACCTTGGCTCCCGTGAAATTGGTCCAAACAGCGAGGGGAACTTGCTCAGCACTTGAGCACATGCAGTATCCTCCTCCGACGACAACGCTTTGATCTCGTTCCAGTTCCATTTGATTTTTTCAAACCAGTTCTTGCCGAACAGCGTTGGACCATTGCCTGGAACAATCCATAACTGTAAATTATGAACCGCACCATCATACGACTCCTTGATTACTGCATTGCCAATCACTGTTATGAATTCTTTAGTGTACGTACGCAACTTGGCATTGACTGAACTCAGCTTAGGCCTCACAGCCTTAGTATCTCACAACCTGTCGAATGTCCTCTGGTTCATTATTGTTTGACTCGCATCCGTGTCCAATTCCATCGATACCAGCACACCATTAAGCTTTACATTAATCATTATCAGTTGGCTCTTTATTTGGAATGAATACAGTCCATACACTTCTTCCTCTGGTATCTCAGATTGCATGTCTGGATCCACACTAGACTGGTTGTCATCCTCCACGTGGTGTGTCGCAGCACGCTTGCTCAGTTGCGGCCACATGCGCTGGATATGCCCCACTCTCGAACAGCCTTTACAAATATACTGTTTAAACTGACACTGATGATGCCGATGACTTTCCCCACAATGCCAACACGGTGATATCGGATTCATTCCCGTTGGCGGACTTTGAGCAGCCACAGGTTTCGTGTACGCAGTCGGGTAGGTACTGCCATATGCAGCTCTGCCAAACGACGATACTATCTTGTTTACAGTGCTTACCGAGTTCCGATTTTTCAATTATATCTGTTTTAAGCTTTTGTCCATCGTCATGCATGATTGGGCAATCGTGATGGCCTTGCTCAAATTCAGCATCTCCGCCACCAGTAGCTTACGTAGGATCACCTCGTGGTTGATGCCGATTACAAAGAAGTCCCGCAGCATGTCTGCCAATGCAGTTTCGAACTTACACGGTCCAGCTACACGTCTTAGGTCAACAATGAATTCCGATATATCCTGGCCCTCAGAACGAACATGCGTATAGAATCGCCTTCATCTGGTTTGAGATGGTCACGTATCAGAGCACACAATGTTTCACAGTCCTTGTCCATTGGACTTAAGGGCGAGAGGAGATTCTTTATGAGTCCATAGATTTTCGGACCGCAAACCGAGAGGAGGACCACCTGGCACCAAACTGCGTCTGCCTCTTTTTCCATTTTGTTGGCCACGAAGAATTGGTTCAAGCAGGCGACAAAGTCTGCTCAATCTTCTCCCTCCGCAAATCGCTCCAGAATTCCAATTCTGCTCATTTTTGCATGCAAAGGTTCTTGTTACCACGTCGCCAACTATTGTGTATGCAATAACTCAAAAGACTGAACACTGTAAACTCCGAACAGGTACAAACCTGGCTCTACTTTATTAGGGCCCGAAGTGATCACATGACAAGATGGCTGGCCTTTTATACCTGGGCCGAACACAAGTGCGCACAGCCCAATGACCTCTGACAGTGACGCCATCTGGTGGCTAGTAAACCCAAGCATACATACATGACAATAACATAGATGCATTTAATATGGAAGCTAGATAAACACATGAGGGAGAAAGGAATAGAAGCAACAGAAACAGAAAATGTTGGAAATGCTCAGCAAGTCAGGCAGCGTCTGTGGAGAGAGAAACAGAATTAATGTTTCAGTTCGATGACCCTGCGTCAGAACTGGAAACAGTTAGAGATGTAACAGGTTTTTAAGCAAGTGTAGGGGCATGGAAAGGGGGAGGGGAGGAAAGAAGAAAAGGGAAGGTCTCTGATAGGGTGGAAGGCACAAGAGATTAAGAGACACAATAGATGATGGTGCAAGGCAAAAGCTAGATAAATACATGAGGGGGAAAGAAATAGAAGGATATGCTGTGGGGTTAGATGAAGAGGGATGGGAGGAGGCTCAAGTGGAGCATAAACACCGGCACGGACCTGTTGGACCGAATGGCCTGTTTCTGTGCTGTAAGTACGATCATAGAATCATAGACATTTACAGCATGGAAGGAGGTCATTTCGGCCCATTGTGTCTGTGCCGGCCAACAAGAGGCTACCCAGCCTAATCCCATTTTCCAGCACTAAGTCCGTAACCCTGCAGGTTACAGCACTTCAGGTGCACATCCAAGTATTTTTTAAATGTGGTGAGGGTTTCTGCCTCTACCACCCTTTCAGGCAGTGAGTTCCAGACCCCCACCACCCTCTGGGTGAAGAAATTTCCCCTCAAATCCCCTCTAAACCTTCTGCCAATTACTTTAAATTTATGCCCCCTGATTGTTGACCCCTCCGACAAGGGAAATAGACCCTTCCTAAAGACTATATCTAGGCGCCTCATAATTTTATACACCTCATTGAGGTCTCCCCTCAGCCTCCTCTGTTCCAAGGAAAACAACCCCAGCCTATCCAGTCTGTCATAGCTAAGATTCTCCACTCCCGGCAACATCCTCGTAAATCTCCTCTATACCCTCTCCAGTGCAATCACGTCCTTCCTATAATACGGCGACCAGAACTGCACGCAGTACTCCAGCTGTGCCTTAACTAGTATTTTATACAGTTCAAGCATAACCCCCCTGCTCTTGTATTCTATGCCTCGGCTAATAAAGGCAAGTATTCCGTAAGCCAACCACCTTATCTACCTGGCCTGCTACCTTCAGGGATCTGTGGACATGCACTCCCAGGTCCCTTTGTTCCTCTACACTTCTCAGTATCCTACCATTTAATGTATCTTGTTAGCCCTCCCCAAATGCATTACTGTGTAATACTGTGCACACTTGTAATATGTAATGCTCACATCACAGTTGCACCTGATTGGCTGAGATTTTGGATTCATAGAACAGCGACATATCAGAATTGATCAGAAAAGCATCTTACCAACCAATCAAGTAGCAGACTTCCAATGAAAAACTAGCAAGGACTCATAAACAGTATTTCAAAATTCCCATCCTTGTTTTCAAATCCCTCCATGACCTCGCCCCCTCCCTATCTCTGTAATCTCCTCCAACCCCACAATCCCCCGAGATGTCTGTGCTCCTCTAATTCTGCCCTCGAGCATCCCTGATTATAATTGTTCAATCATCGGTGGCTGTGCCTTCTGTTGCCTGGACCCAAGCTCTGGAACACCCTCCGTAAACCTCTCCACCTCTCTACCTCTCTTTCCTCCTTCAAGACGTTCCTCAAAACCTACCTCTTTGACCAAGCTTTTGATCACCTGCCCTAATTTCTACTTATGAGGCTCGGTGTCAAATCTTTTATCTCATAATACTCCTGTGAAGCGCCTTTGGATGTCTCACTATGTTATCGGCACTATATAAATACAAGTTGTTGTTGTAACCCTGAACGAGCTGCTGAACACGCCGGTATGTTTATACAAGCTTGCACCTTGCAGGAGTCCATCAGATTCCAGACTCCAGATACCCCACACCCCACAACCCAAGTACCCCATACCCCAGGTACCCCACACCCCAGATACCCCACACCCCAGGTACCCCAGGTACCCCACACCCCACAACGCAAGTACCCCATACCCCAGGTACCCCACACCCCACAATGCAAGTACCCCATACCCCAGGTACCCCACACCCCACAACCCAAGTACCCCATACCCCAGGTACCCCACACCCCACAACCCAAGTACCCCATACCCCAGGTACCCCACACCCCACAACCCAAGTACCCCATACCCCAGGTACCCCACACCCCACAACCCAAGTACCCCATACCCCAGGTACCCCACACCCCAGGTGTCCTAGGTACCTCACGCCCCAAGTACCCCACACCCCAGATACCCCACACCCCAGATATCCCACACCCCAGGTACCCCACTCCCCAGTTACTCCACATCCCAGTTACCCCACACCCCACACCCCCAGCCCAAGTACCCCACACCCCAAGTATCCCACACCCCAGATACCCACACCCCAGGTATCCACACCTCAAGTATTCCACACACTCCAGGTATCCATACCCCACACCCCAAGTATCCCACACCCCAGGTATCCACACCCCAGGTACTCACACACTCCAGGTACCCCACAGCCCAGGTACCCACATTCCACACCCCAGGTATCCACACCCCAGGTACCCACACCCCAGGTATCCACACCCCAGGTATCCACACCCCAGATACCCACACCCCAGGTATCCACACCCCAGGTATCAACACCTCAGGTATCCACACACTCCAGGTACCCATACCCCACACCCCAAGTATCCCACACCCCAGGTACCCACACCCCAGGTATCCACATCCCAGGTACCCACACCCCAGGTACCCACACCCCAGGTATCCACACCCCAGGTACCCACATACTCCAGGTACCCCACAGCCCAGGTACCCACATCCCACACCCCAGGTACCCACACTCCAGGTACCTATACCCCACACACCAAGTATCCCACACCCCATATACCCACACCCCACACCCCATGTACCCCACACCCCAGGTATCCCACACCCCAGCCATCATGCTATGGTACAGTTGCAAAGAAGATTTAAAAAACAAGAAAAAAAGCCAGGCATTTCATCCCAGATTCATCTGACCTGAAATTAAAAGCAAGGGTTTGACTCATCCGTATACCAGAGGCAGTAATCACCTGGCTTCCCAAGTAGGGGAGTATTTGAACCGTGCCCTTAAAGGGGAGGCCTGGTGACCATTGTAACATTTGGCCCGTGCCTAAGACCTCAGATTCCCTTCGAGCAATACCACGAGAGATATGGAACCACTTAAAAAAAATTTAGCGGTGCTTAGTTGGGTTGTGGGGGAAAGGGAAGGCAGGTCAGAGAGAGAGAGAAGTCTGGGGAATGTACATGAAATAAAATTCACTTGTTCAGATGGTGCAGGAAGAAAATAAATCTTTAATATCCATCTAATTGCAAGATCATTTCTGTTTCTCGTGTATTTGAGGTGATTCAATGCTCCCTACACGAACCGCTTAATAAAAGTCGCTGATTAAGAAGTTTACTTAAAATGGAGAGTGCTCTATATAAAGGGATATGGGTATTCTGGACAAAATGAGCTAAGTGCGTTTATGCTTTTCATCTTGTAATATTATGTTTGATCAACAGGTGTCACTAGGGAGCTTTATTTTAAATGTTTTAATATCCATAAATGATTGAACATGTTGGTTTAAAATTTCTTTTAAATTATAAATTCTCACTGCAAATCAAAAATACACACAGAAAACGCCTAGTTTTATTAATCAGTTTTTATAAATATACACAAACAATTCCCATTTAAAGTTTCATAAACTGACCTTGCTTACTTGTTGTTTGTCAGTCGGTTCCGTTGCTATCTGTAGGTTGCTTAAAATAAACGTTTCTTTTCTTTTGGAAAGTTCAATGCGAAATTCAGGCCAAAAAAGTAAGAGCTTAATACACACCCTAACCTTCCTTCCTATAACCTAAAAATTGCCAACTGATAGTCCCGTTCTAACCCACTGTGTTTAGCCCATTTGGTGTCGTTCATTTTAATGATTTCTGTTTGTTTTCTAATTTTTACCAATTTTTTTTCTTTCAACCTCCCCTCCCCCATGCCCTACCCAATTTTCCCTCCTCCTCTCCCAAACATGGAACTCATCCTGGACTACAGGCAGCCCACATTTTCATTCAGGTTGAGTGAGTGGCCGGGAGGCTATTCAACCTCAGGGGCCATCGCCATCAGCTTAATCTAACAGGCACACGTCCAGCGGAGGTCACCAGGCAGCAAAGAAGACCAAACTACATTTTTAACTCTTCCTAGATCACAACCGTCTGGGGTAGCTTTGACTTTAGGCGATAGTGTAAAACGGGCGCGATTGGCTGGACCTCTCTCCTGACTGAAGTCACGAAATCGAAAGTCGAGGGAGGTATCTAACAGATGCATCAGTCGGTACCGCCATTTTACATTATCGTCCAAAGTCAAACTTATACGCACGTGAGTCAAATTCTCCTCACACAGAGGGTAGTGGGAATCTGGAACTCTCGTGTTGAGGCTGGAAGGGGGGCAATTGAAATTCTCAAAACTGAGATTGATAGATTTTTGTCAGGCAAGGGTTTCGGAACCAAGGTGGGGAAATGGAGTTTAGATACAGATCAGCCATCATCGAATTGAATGGCGTAACAGATTTGAGGGGCTGAGTGGCCTCCTTCTGTTCCTATGTTCAATGTTGCTAAGTGGTATGTTCCTTTGTTCCAATTGAAGAAGATCTCTATATCGTTGGCCGATAGTACCTACCTCAGCATAGGGTGAGTGACAAAGCTATGACTCAACAGTATCACAGCGTACAGTGCAATTATCCACTGCTAAATGAGTTCCATAAAACTCTCCTACATAGAAGCAGCAGAGAGCATAAAGGGGGAGAAATTGGGCTGGGTTGCACCTCCTGTTAGCGCCTGCGAGGGGTTTTAACGGGGCGCTCAGGGCTTAGCGACCAGGCGCGGTAAAAACGCCCATGAACTTCCCCGGCGGTTTTGCGCTAGCGCTGACACGTACCGCCTCGCTCTCTTGCGCCCCACAGTGATGTCATCTGGTGCACAGCAACCCGGATATGATATTCACTCCCACCCCCCCCCCACTACAGCATCACCGGGCATCAACAACGGCAGTCGCAGGAGGCTTGTCACCTCACCCGGCTGCTTGGGGAGAGGTATTTAAAGGCAGTTGTAAGGTTCAAAAATCCACGACCGCATTTTATTGAACACCCTAAGGACAAGAAAACTAAATGGGATCGTTCTATACATTTTAAATGAACATTTTTGGCCAAGTAAAGTCCTCAGACCAGGCAGGCTGGGAAGTGTGTGGGCGGATACAGACATTGTGGAGTCTGGCTCACAAGCGAGACAGAGGCACTGGCCAATGGGGGAAAAGTGCATTCTGGCCGGCCAATCAGGGGTCGAGTCGGTCCTGAAGCAGGGAAATCCTCAACCAATGGGTACTACCCGGCCCAGTTTGAAAATATGACTCACACCTAATCAAATTATGAACATCTTCTGATTTAACGTTCAAAGCTATCTCCCCGCCCAAACTTACACAATTGGGTACAAATATAGGACCTAGAGAACCACTGGGAGAACAGAGAGGAAGCCATTGGAGCAGTGAGGAAGGAGAGAAGCCGCTGAAGCAGTAGGAGAAGAAGTCGAGGAGCAGTAGCAGTCACAGACCGACAGAAACCAAGAGAGAACGGAGACGGACTGTTACCGGCTGGGAAACCTACCATCGAGCGGGCCCTGGACTCAACTTGTGTACAGAATATACAACCCAACTACCGAGAGGCCCAACATTGTCTCAAGAAGCCGAGCCGCACACCGAGCAACGCTCCGAGGCCAATCAGCTGAAGAACCGGAGACCGAAGTAACTGGGAGAGGCAACATTCACTCCAGCTACCCCGTAAACCAACCATCCTAAGGCTAAAAGGAATAACTGTCAAAAAGGGATTGTAAGTATTATCCTGGGATTTTCTTTTCCCAACTGTCAGCCTAGGTCAGTCAGGTAAAAAGGGGGGTGGGGGTGGTGTTAGAACTGTCTTGTAAAGATAAAATTGTGTAAGGTTTTCGTTGTGTCCGTTTCTTCCCATAGATTTTCATGGTTTATAAATGTGGGTCAGATATGTGTTTTGATGAAGTTTGACCTTGTTGGAAACTTACCGCGGTTAATAAATTGGACTTACCTGCTTTTTTTTTGTTCCAAGGACCACTTGTCTCTGAGTGTTTTATTTTCCCTTGTGGAAGCTCATAATCCACCAGAATTCTGAGGTTAGAAGCAGATAGGGGTGCTAGGGTGCTTCGAAACCGCCAGTTTAGTGGTCAGCGAGCCATAAGCTGCTGGACCGTCCACGAGAAGGGACAGAGAGGCCCAATACACCAACAGCCAACCAAAGGCCCCCGTCATTGGGCAGAGTAAAAACCCCCTACACAGTGGTGGTCAGCTAGGGCATGATGTATTTATCTCCCCATTCTGGTGCCTCCTCACCTGTTTTGCCCTCTGCGATCGCTCAGCTCTGCGTTCTCTTAGAGTTCCTGGGGCTGCTAAACACGTAGTGCAGGTGAGGTGACCCCACACAGACAGCAGCAAGGTGCTTTCAACCCAGCATTGGTCTGTCATTGTGCAGCGCTCTGCCGATACCGCCCCTCTCAGTCCCTTTCGCACTCCAGGGGAAGTGGTAGCCCTTGATTTAGCTCTCCACGTCCCTTTAACGCGGAAGTTCCCGGCAGACGTAAAGCTTTTCCACTCGGCGAAACGTTTGCGGGGCGCTACACAACTTCGAGCCCTAAATGCTTAAACAGCAATAAATATTTCTGAAACAGAACGTTGCGTGTTCAGGCTTAATAGCAACGGCACGATCAATGAAATGAAATTCTAAAAGCCAAAGTTTAACCAATGATCCATGTATTCACGCCATGGGGAATTTTCCAGGGGCCTTCCCCGCTCCACTAACTTCTGTGCAAGTTCAGTGCAAGCCCATTGACGTGAATCCGCGCTGGAAGTGGAGCGGGAGAGCCCCTGGGGTTAAATTCACCCACGACAGGAGACGCCCGGTTTTCAAACATGTCCCAATTCCACTATCTCTGCATAACTTCACACATAGTTGCCTAGAAATTGCACTGAGCAATATTAGTAACAGGCACATTAAGACAACAACAACAACACTTTGCATCGACAGAGCGCCTGTCATATAAAAGATGCTACACAGGAATGTTATCAAACAAAAATTGACACCAAGCCAAAGCAGGAGACATAGAAACATAGAAACATAGAAAATATGTGGAGGAGTAGGCCATTTGGCCCTTGAGCCTACACCACCATTCAATAAGATCATGGCTGATCATTCCCTCAGTACCTCTTTCCTGCTTTCTCTCCATACCCCTTGATCCCTTTACCCGTTAGGGCCATATCTAACTCTCCCTTGAATATATCCAATGAACTGGCCTCAACAACTCTCTATGGTAGGGAATTCCACAGGTTAACAACTCTCTGAGTGAAGAAGTTTCTCCTCATCTCAGTACTAAATGGCTTACCCCTTATTCTTAGATTGTGTCCCCTGGTTCTGGACTTCCCCATCATCGGGAACATTCTTCCCACATTTAACTTGTTCAGTCCTATCACAATCTTGTAAGTTTCTATGAGATCCCCTCTCATCCTTCTAAACTCCAGTGTATAAAGGCCCAGTTGATCCAGTCTCTCCTCACATCAAGATGAATGACAAAAAGCTCGGTCAAAGAGGTAGGTTTTAAGGAGGGTCTTCAAAGATAAGAACATAAGAACATAAGAAGCAGGAGTAGGCCATTCAGCCCCTCGAGCCTGCTCCGCCATTCAATAAGACCATTGTAATGTCTGTAAGCTTGTAATGTTTGTAGCGCCATACTGTGGATGTGGACATATTGTGTACTGCAAGTGCAAGGTTAATAATAAACAGAACCAGACAGATTTCCGGAGACTTCCGAGAGAGCTGCCTGCTATGTTAGGAAGCTGTGTGTGCTGTGATCTGTGAATATATCACATCTGGCGATGGAAGATGGGATTTTTTTGATGATTTAAAGCTGAAATTTTGTTGGTGAAGGATTCAGCCAGCCGACAGAAGGCTTTGGAAGTTTCTGTCTTTGAAAAAAGCTACAAAAATCCGAGGTAAAATACAGCACACGGTGTGAACAGCTAGAGATTAAAATGGCAGGTGTATTGGGATATTTGGGTGACTATAGACACGACGGGGAACGTTTTAAAGCGTATGTGGATCAGCTACAAATGTATTTCACTGCAAATAACATAATCAAAGTTCCAGACAATGCAGTCCAGAACAGGGTGTGTTGGAATGTAAGAAAGCGATCTTCTTATCGGAGGCAGGTCCGGCATTGTATGAAACCCTTGTAAATCTGCTTGTGCCTGACGAGCCAAAGGACACAACGCTTAAAGAGATTTTAACGAAGCTGGAGCAGCACTATAACCCCAAATCGTTAGAAATTGCTGAAAGCTATCGTTTCGGGATTCAGAATCAAAAGGCTGATGAAAGTATCAGTGATTACATCATAGCATTAAAAAAGCTATTGATGCACTGTAATTTTGGAAACTTTCAAAACCGAGCATTATGGGATCGTTTTGTTTGTGGGGTGATAAATGATGCGATCAGAAGGAAGTTATTGGCGATGGATGACTTGACTTTTGAGATTGCTTGTCAGACAGCGAGGTCGATGGGCATGGCCGAACAATATTCCCGAGAATTTAATAATGATAACGGTCATCAATCGACCGAGGTAAGTCACCTGCAGGTTCAAAGTAAAAGATGGTGGGGGCCCAAAGTCTCAGAAACTGGAAATTCTAACAGAGCGTCGAAGTCATGCTATAGGTGCCTGGGACAACACATTGCTAAAAGTTGTCCATACATGAAGGCAGAGTGTTTCTTCTGCAGAAAGACTGGGCATCTTGCGAAGGCATGCCGACTGAAGGGTAAACCAGCTTTTAAAGCTATGAGTCCAGCGTTCAAAGCTATGAGTAGAACTCCCAAGAGACTACATAGCATGGAAGAACAACAACAGGATGAGGAGATGTTAGAGTTACACGTCATCAGGAGCATGAGGTTAACGGACAGCGATTCGGAAAGCATAAAAATCCACATAGATGTTGCGGGATTCAAGATACCAATGGAAATTGACACAGGTGCCTCCATGAGTGCAGTATCAGAGTTACTGTATCTCAACAAATTGCGTGATTTCCAACTGGAGAAATCCAAGATAGAGCTGCGAGTCTACTCGGGAGAGAAAATTCCTGTAGTAGGTCGTATCACCGTACCGGTGAAATATAAAGATCAATTTCAGAACTTGCCTCGAATAGTAGTGAAAGGAAACAAGTCTGCCTTACGAGGAAGAAATTGGTTGAGCTCACTGAAGCTGGATTGGAATAAGATTTTCTGTATGGAAGCGAGATTTTCATCAACGGATGAGGTTATCAAGCAGTATCCGAAGGTGTTCTGTGAAACGGGCAGTCCGATCTAAGGCTTCAAGGCGAGTGTCAGGGTACAGAAGGACGCTAGATCAGTTTACTACAAGCCACATTCCGTACCATATGCACACAAGGAGAAAGTTGAGCAAGAACTCAAAAGACTAGAGACTGAGAACATTATTTGTAAGATAGACCGATGTAATTGGGCTACACCCATTGTTGTTGTACCTAAATCCGATGGTAAGGTAAGATTGTGTGGTGATTATAAGGTAACCGTAAACCAGGTTCTAGAGGGTAATGTCCCCAATACATTGCCGAATATAGAAGATTTGTTCACAACACTGACAGGTGGTCAGATCTTCTCAAAATTGGTTCTTACGAATGCCTACTTACAGCTTGAACTAGATGAGGAGTCCAAGTCATGTTTGACTATAAATACTCATCTAGGCCTATATCAATTTAATAGGCTGCCGTTTGGAGTGTCTTCTGCCCCTGCCATATTCCAAGGGGCAGATTTTGCAAGGTATTGAAGGGGTAGTATGTTATTTGGATGACATACTAATTTTAGCACCAAATAGGCAAATTCATAATAACATATTGAATGAAGTCCTCAAATGGCTAGAGAAGCACAGAGTACAAATGTCTGCTCGTAAGTGTGAGTTATTTAAAAACTCAGTAGAGTACTTAGGGTACAGAGTAGACAAAGATGGTTTACATCCAACCATGGAAAAATTGGATGCAATTAGAAATGCACCCACTCTCAGGAATGTCACTGAACTTCGTTCATTCTTGGATCTTTTGAACTATTATGAGAAGTTCCTACCAAATTTGGCTACAGTATTACATCCACTGAATGAACTTTTGAAAAAACAGGTCCATTGGAAGTGGTCAAAAGAATGCGAAACAGCATTCAAGGAGTGTAAAAACAAATTGGTAGAGAGCACCATGTTAGTTCATTATGACCTATCTGAGGAGATTAAGCTAGCATGTGATGCCTCTCGTATCGAGTTGGGGCAGTAATCTCTCATGTATCACGTAGTGGGGAGGAGAGACCAATTGCTTTTGCTTCACGCACTCTCACTGCCAGTGAGAGTAATTATGCACAAATTGAAAGGGAAGCTTTGGCATTAATTTTTGGGGTCAAGAAGTTTCACAAATACTTGTATGGTCGTAAGTTTACCATCGTTACGGACCATAAGCCCCTAACAGCAACCCTCCATCCAAAGTCCCCAGTTCCAACATTAGCTGCAGCCCGAATGCAGAGATGGGCTTTGATTTTGTCAGCATATACATATGATATTGAATACAGACGATCAGATGATCACAGGAATGCTGTTGCAATGTCTAGATTGCCTTCCCCATCACAGGTTACACTCGATAGGGAAGAAGTGTTTTATTTTTCATACATTGATGAACTGCCAGTCACAGCTGAAGAGATTGGTAGATCAACCAAACGTGACCCAGTGATGTCAAAGGTGTATGAGTATATTGCAAATGGATGTTAAACCAGGTAACAGACAAAGATACACAACCATTTTTCATTCGTAGGAATGAATTATCAGTCGATAAAGATTGCATCATGTGGGGTGCAAGAGTGGTTATACCAAATAAATTCAGATCCAAATTATTAGCAGACCTCCATGACCAGCACCTGGGGATGTGCTTGACCAAGAGTTTTGCACACAGTTATTTATGGTGGCCAGGTCTTGATAAAGATATAGAGTACATCGTGAGTCAGTGTTCAAGATGTCAATCGGTAAGCAAGCAACCACCACCAGTACCTTTACAGCCATGGAAATGGCCTCCCAGGGTGTGGCAAAGGCCACATATTGATTTTGCTGAGTTAGAAGGACAACAATTGTTCATTGTGATTGATAGCCATTCGAAGTGGGTTAAGGTGTTTCCAATGTGGAAAATAACAACAAGTAAAACATTGGACATTTTGCGAAAATTATTTATCTTCATTTGGCCTCCCTGAAGAAATTGTTTCGGATAATGGACCACAATTTCATTCAGAAGAATTTGCACAATTCATGGGCAAAAATGGTGTGAACCATACCAAAGTTCCACCATACCACCCTGCTTCGAGTGCACTGTACAGATTGTAAAACGTGCCCTCATAAAACAAATATTAGATCCTAATCTAAGGAAACGACAGTTGTCATTGGATCACAAATTGGCTACTTTTTTGATTACATATCTAAATACTCCTCATTCAACTACTGGTAGAACACCAGCAGAGTTGTTTCTCAAACGACAGCCTCGAACCAGATTCTCGTAGTTAAAGCCAAATTTGGCACAGTCCGTAGAAGACGATTAAGACAGAAAGAGAATCATGATAGAGGTAGAGTAAAAGGGAGAAGTGTGAAATTAAACCAGAAGGTGAGAGTGAAGAACCATCACCATAAATGGTAAAAGTGGTTACCAGGAAGAGTGGTGAAGATATGTGGTCCTTGCACATATTTGGTAAAGATGTTTGATAATGGACAGGTTAGGTTTGTTCATATTGATCATATTTTACCCACAGACATGGAAGGAGTTGGAGGTGGGAATGATTCAATTATTTCTGACTCATCAGATAATTTTGATATACCAGTAGCAAATCCTAAATCTAATGTACTGGAAACAAATCCAGGAGAGAATCAGAATGAAAGTCTGAGTCCGAGTCAGGAAAACAAAGAGCCTGAAGTTAGAGTGAGTTCAAATAAAAATCAAGGAAATTCCGTGGAGGAAAACATTCCTCAGGATGAGCCTTGAATGAGTGTGAAATCGACACCATATTTGGAAGGTTCTGTTCGAGAGCGAAGGTATCCTCTTCGAAACAGAAAACAAGTGGTAAAGTTAAATTTGTAAATATGGAAAAAAATAAGTTTAGATCCTGTGTTATGTATAAACATGAAAGTTATGTATGATGTTTGTTATGATGGCTTCTTCATGAAGGAGGGAGAAGTGTAATGTCTGTAAGCTTGTAATGTTTGTAGCTCCACACTGTGGATGTGGACGTATTGTGGACTGCAAGTGCAGGGTTAATAATAAACAGAACCAGAAAGACTTCCGCAGACTTCTGAGAAAGCTGCCTGCTCTCTCGGAAGTCTCTGGAAACTGTGTGTGCTGTGCTCTGTGAATATATCACAATCATGGCTGATCTTCTACCTCAACTCTACTTTCCTGCACTATTCCCATATCCCTTGATTCCTTTAATATCCAAAAATCTATCATTCTGTGTTGTAAATATACTCAAAGATTGAACCACCACAGCCCTCTTGGGTAGAGAATTCCAAAGATTCACCACCCTCTGAGTGAAGAAATTTATCCTCAGCTCAGTCCTAAATTCTGAGAGAGGGTGGAGAGGTGGTGGTGAGAGTTGAGATGGCTGAAGGCACCAATGATGGGGGCGAAAGGAGTGGGGTGCTGTACAAGAGGCCGGCTCCTGCAGGGACGCAGAGTTCCCGGAGGGTTGTGGAGCTTTTGGAGGTTTCAGAGATAGGGAAGGATTTGAACGCGAGGATGAGAACTTGAAATTGGAGGCGGCGGGGATTGGGAGCCATGGGAGCTGGCAAACATGTGTGCAAAGAGCAACACCGACATGAATCTCACCCCCACCCTCCCACTTTACTTCAGCACTTGTTCACCACTTGGTCAGGTTATGATGCCTTGTACGTGAACATTTCTAAGGGTTTTTCATCAGTATCCAGCTGCACTTCCTTCCAAAAACAAGTGCCCCAATATCGGGGAGCTCCATGTGTGCATGCATTCTCGTTCGTCATTGCTTGATTTTCTACCTCTTATTATGGGATAGCCAGACGGTGACTCAGACAGCTTTCGCTGAAGGTGGCTG
The DNA here is from genome assembly GCF_044704955.1 of Pristiophorus japonicus. Classification (NCBI taxonomy): domain Eukaryota; kingdom Metazoa; phylum Chordata; class Chondrichthyes; family Pristiophoridae; genus Pristiophorus; species Pristiophorus japonicus. The sequence continues at coordinate 4,085,116 of NC_091987.1, forward strand.
AGTTTATTTTTAAAACTACTACCGATGTTAAAAGAGCAAAGAAAACACTGCCATTTGGTTTTTTTTCCGAAGGCAGGTTCGAGGGTTGGAAAATCACCTTGCCTCTTCGCCTTGTTTAACTCATTAGCAAACAGTGCAGGTCTGTTCTGAAGCAGGTTTTGTGGGAGAGGTGCCTCTCCCCTGAGTTTGACGATTTACTGAGCAATGCAGCCAACAGGTGCAGCATTAATGAGGCTATCACCTGCTGGATGATGGACTGCCGCGTTTTATTACAACCCCCCACCGAATTTCAGAACGGCCATGAAAATTGATGAACATTTTCCTACCAACACTGCTGCTGGCTAAGTCTGTGCCATTTTCATTAACTCACTGAATGGATCCTGAATCTCAGGCAGATTTGCTTAAAAAGAGAAAAGAAAGACTTGCATTTATATAGCGTCTTTCACGACATCAGGACATCCCAAAGTGCTTTATAGCCAATGAAATACTTTCAAAGTGTAGTCACTATTGTAAGCGGCAGACAATTTGCACACAGCAAGCCCCCACAAACAGCAATGTGACAATGAGCAGATCGTCTGTTTTAGCGACGTTAGTTGAGGGATAAATATTGTGCAGGATACCGGAGAGAACCCCCGCGTTCCACCTCAGTTTAACGTCTCACCCAAAAGGTGGCACCTCCGACAGTGCAGCACTCTCTCAGCACTGCGCTGGAGTGTCAGCCGAGATATATTGCGCTCAAGTCTCTGAAGTGGAACTTGAGCCACCAACCTTCCTAGGTGGGAGAGCGACCACAGAGCCATAGCGGAGGAGTAAAATCATGGAGCATTTTTTCACACAGAGGGTGGTAGAAATCTGGGGGCTAGACTTTCCACTTTGCTGGCTGTCACCCAAAAATGGGCGATGTTCCAGCCTTGGTGATGTGTCAGCATTCATGATCGCTGGAACATCGCCCATTTTTGGAATCGCGACTTTCGACTTGGTGATAGTCCAGTGATGTGAAATGGTCCCAGCGATAGTCCAGCGATGTGAAATGGTCCCAGCGATAGCTCAGCGATGTGAAATGGTCCCAGTGATAGCCCAGCGATGTGAAATGGTCCCAGCGATAGTCCAGCGATGTGAAATGGTCCCAGTGATAGTCCAGCGATGGAAATGGTCCCAGTGATAGCCCAGCGATGTGAAATGGTCCCAGTGATAGCCCAGCGATGTGAAATGGTCCCAGCGATAGCTCAGCGATGTGAAATGGTCCCAGCGATAGCTCAGCGATGTGAAATGGGCCCAGTGATAGCCCATCGATGTGAAATGGGCCCAGTGATAGCCCAGAGATGGAAATGGGCCCAGCGATAGTCCATCGATGTGAAATGGTCCCAGTGATAGCCCATCGATGTGAAATGGTCCCAGCGATAGTCCAGTGATGGAAATGGGCCCAGCGATAGCTCAGCGATGTGGAAGGCAAAGATTCTCGAGCAACGGCTTTCTGTGCATGCGTTTTTTTTTCTCTCTCCCCAAAGGCTGTGGATGTTGGGGGGCAATTGGCGCTTTCAGGACTGAGATCGATGTATTTTTCGGGGGGTTAGGTTACCAAAGGACATGGAGCAATGGCGGGTAAATGGCGTTGGGCACAGATCAGCCACGATCTAATTGAATAGCGGAGCAAGTCCGAGCGGCTGAACGGCCTACTCCTGTTCTGATCTTGTATTGAAATATACTGTGTACAGCTTCAAGGGTGGGTGGGGAAGGGCGTGTGATATTCCTGAAACTGATTTCAGTCAGGCTTGTGAGCGAGTGTCTCTGTTATAGGGCTGGGTGTGCTGTGCTGGGCTGCCACATTCGCAGTTCTGCGTCACTACTTTATCAAAGAAAATGAAGAGTAGCCGAAACGCTGGGAAACACTGTGTAAAACAGTAGGGACAGGATGGGAGGATGAACAGGAAATGCAATAGGGGAAGTACAGTGTCTCCAGGCAACAGGAAATGTCCCTGTGATAATGATCGAGGGGCATGCTACTACAGTGATCTCCTGCATTCTCCAATCCCGCCCATCAAGGAAATCGCTCAAATATTTAAAAGTCACTCCTTTGAGATTAAACAACTGCAGTTATTTATTATTACTTTCTCTTAAAGTGCTTTGTACTTTATCCCACAGAAGTTTGTGTAATGTTATGGCAGTGGCGCACTCCCCCACACCACCACCATGTCCTTGTTTACAGTATGATGTAATTATTTGAGTTGCGATGCCAGTCGTGATTCAGTGGCTAGTACCACTCACCTCTGCATCAGAAGGTCCTGAGTTCAAGTCCCACTCCAGGGACTTGAGCCCAAAGTCGAGGCAGGCACTCCAGTGCAGTAACCGAGGGAGTGCTGCACTGTCGGAGTTGCCCTTTATTGGATGAGTCATTCCCGGTGGCCTGGCCAATATTTATCCCTCAATTAACATTACTAAAACAGATTATCTGGTCATTAACACATTGCTGTTTGCGGGAGCTTGCTATGCACAAATTGGTTGCTGCTTTTCCCACATTACAATAGTGACTACACTCCAAAAAGTACTTCATTGGCTCTGGTGGTCATGAAAGGTTCTATATAAATGCAAGTCTTTCTTTCTTTTTTCTCAAAACCTACCTTTTTGACCAATCTTCAGTTACTGTTTTGCCATGTTCAAGATGCTCTCTAACTATAAGTTGCCGTTTCTATGGACGTTAGATAGTTCCGCGTTGCTACCAGTATTATTTAGCTTCTCCCTTTCTGATCCAGGTCTGGTAAGCCTCATTATGTGGAAGGCAATTCGATGAACCATCTGAGAAAGTTGTCATGGCAATGTTCAGTTGCCTTCACCAGTGTTGAAGTCATTCAACTCTCGTGTAAAGCACTAAAGTTTATTGTGATGCTAAATGGGTCAGCCTCCTAGAGCAAGGGAGCTCTCCCCGGTGTCCTGGGCCAATATTTGTACCTCAACCAACTTCACTAAGAACAGATTATCTGGCCATTATCACATTGCTGTTTGTGGGAGCTTGCTGTGCACGAATTGGCTGCCACGTTTCCCACATTACATCAGTAACTTACACTTCAAAAAGTACTTGGTGAGCTGTAAAAGCACTTTGTGACACCCAGCGGTCATGAAAGGCACTATATAAAACTCAGTTGATCAGATCTTCTGTTTTAGTTATTGGTTGAGGAATAAATATTGGCCAAGACAACAGAGAACAATGTTTTTTGGCACATACACGTTTTTATCTATTTTACAAGCCGGCTGCACGGGACCTGCTGGGCGCTGTGTGGCCAAACAGCTTAAAGGGAACGTTGCCAAGGAGAACTCCCCTGCTCTTCTTCAAAATGTGCGATGGGATCATTTATGCCCACCTGAGAGGCCAGGTGGGGCCTGAGTTTAACATCTCATCTGAAAGACAACACCTCTGACAGTTCAGCAGCTCCTCAGGACTGCACTGGAGTGTCGCACTCAAGTACTAATGGAGTGGGACTTGAACGCACAAAGCCACAGCAGAAGTCGAGGAGAGAGGCGGAGAGGTTTAGGAAAGACTTGCAGAGGAACACAGAACCACAGCCCAAGGATAGTCCTAGTTGTAAGAGATGTGTTGATAATACAACAATAAAGCCTGACAGTGTTTAATTACTGATTGTGCTTGACGTGATTTAATATTACAGGAATATCTCAGTGAAGGATGTACTGTATCCTGCACAATGGCAAATTTAGCACAGTTCAGACCAAAGTAGCCACAAGATATCCTTTATCGCTCTCTGATAAGCCTGGATCTAAAAATGTATTTTGGCTACAAACAATGCCTCCTGTACACAAACTGATACTAAACCAATGGGCTCCTCAATTTCCTCTGCAAGGAAATGCTTATTTAAAAAACAATACCGTGGGAATGGATCACGTCACCCGCACAGGGTGGTGTTGGGACTTCAATGGGAAAGAAATATGGAATAGCTATTTAATCCTACAGGTTGCAATGGAAAGCACCTTGTAATCTCTGCTTCATTGAGGCCATTAAAAAGAAAAAAATTGCCTTTCACAAACTCAGGACGTCCCAAAGCGCTTCACAGCCAATGAAGTAGTTTTTTTAAGTGTAGTTACTGCTGTAATGTGGGAAACACGGCTGCCAATTTGCGCACAGCAAGCTCCCACAAACAGCAATGAGATAAATGACCAGATAATCTGTTTCAGCACAAAATCAAAGCTGACACTCCCAGTGCAGTGCTGAGGGGGTGCTGCACTGTTGGAGCTGCAGTCTTTTGGATGAGACGTTAAACCGAGGTTCTGTCTGCCTTCTCAAGTGGATCTAAAAGATCGGTTGGTACTGGTTCAAAGAGCAGGGGATGTTAAATGGTGTCAACCTCCTAGAGCAAGGGAGATCTCCCTGGTGTCCTGACCAATATCTATTCTTAAACCAACATCACTAAAACAGATTGTTTGTTCATTATCTCATTGCTGTTTGTGGGAGCTTGCTGTGCGCAAATTGGCTGCTGCATTTCCTACATTATAACAGCGGCTACACTTCAACAGCGCTTCATTGGATGTAAGGTGCTTTGGAACATCAAGAAGTCATAAAAGATGCTATATAAATGCAAGACTTTCTTATGTTAAGTATGAACGTAACAGCCTCACACTAGTTCCCTTTGTCACGGGAGTAATGCCGCTGTCAATATAGTGGACACAGGAGCCGAGTGCGATCTTGGTAACCATTAGTACGCCAACTCCAACAATTGGAGTCTCAAATCTCCTTCCCCAGAAGAGAAAAATCCCAGGGTAAACAACCTCCCTTCATGGCTCAATCCTCTAACTATCACTGTTATACAGGGAGAGTTCCCCCAAAAATGTTTGCCTCCTATCTACCTCTGTCCATCACTTCTCAAGCATAGAATAGACATAAGATGGCTGAAAGGTACCTATTAAGAGCAAGTCTGGGCTAATACAAAGACCTCCTAATCGTGCTCCAAGGTATGACAGGTGTCATGTATGTAGACCATGTATACGAACTGTATAGTCATATAAGTTGTGCCACCAGAGGGCACTGCGGTGGGAGACCTGAGGGTCACCTGCATAGGTGTGCAGGACCCAGTATAAAAAGCTGCCCACCATGCTTGTGTCCATTCTGGAGTTACAATAAATTGGACTAAGGTCACAACAGCTCAAGTACAATACTAGACCTCGTGGAGTCATTCATAAGAGTAGTAAAGATATAACAACTGACGACGAGATTATGAACTTTCACTCAAAAATGATTAACGTTGGTGCATTAGAAAAGTTCTCAGAGGGTGAAGATTGGGAAGCCTTCACGGAGTGGCTCAACCAATATTTCGGAGCAAACAACCTGGTAGGCAATGATGCGGCCACGCTGACAGATAAGCGCAGAGCTATCCTGTTGACCAGTTGTGGGCCCGCGGTCTACGGCCTCATCAGGGACTTGCTTGCACCAGAGAAAACAACGACCAAGTTATACGAGAAGCTGAAAGTGCTAATTCGGGACCAACTCAAACTGAAGGAGAGCATCTTCACGGCCAGGCATCGATTTTATACACACCGCCGCCCCGAGGGTCAGGAAATCGCAAAGTACGCTGCTGACCTCAGGAGGCTGGCAGGACTGTGTGAATTCGGCGCATCCCTCGCCAATGCATTGCAGGACGTCTTCGTAATTGGCATCGGTCATGAGGCCCTTCTTCACAGGCTACTGTCTGCCGAAACCACCGTTACTCTGCAGAGGGCCATCAGCATCAGCCAGGCGTTCATGATCTCGAGCTGCAGCTCCAAGCAGATGATGACTCACTCTCAGGACTCAAACCGGGCAAGTACTGTAAATAGAATGGCGCCTTTCACAGGCAGAACTGTTGAACGTGAATCTGCCCAGGGCAGAGCGTACAGGCCCTCGAGTCCTTTAACTCAGAGTCCACCGAGGGGTGCAAACGTAAGTCGAGTAGCACCATGCTGGCGTTGCGGAGGTAATCACAGGACTCATCAGTGTCGGTTCAAAGACTGTGTGTGTAAAGGCTGCAGCACAAAGGGCCACCTCCAGGGAATGTGCAAAAGAGCTGTGACTCACCACACGGAAGAGGAGTCAGCAGATGGCTGTGAATCCGAGGATTACGAGGAGATGGCTAGAGAGGCAGCTCAGTCCCAGGATGAAGTGTATGGAGTATACACAGATTATCCTCCAGTGATAATGGAAGTCGAGATAAATGGCGTTCCAGTCTTCATGGAAGTGGACACGGGGGCGAGTCAGTCAGTAATGAGTCAGGAAGCCTTTGAGAGGCTGTGGAACGATCAAGCTGAACGACCCAAGCTGGTCCCGGTTCAGGCAAAGCTGCACACCTACACCAAGGAACTGATATCAGTTGTTGGTCGTGCGGATATAAGTGTATCCCAGATGGCGCGGTGCACAAGTTACCATTGTGGATTGTTTCAGGTGATGGACCAACGCTACTTGGAAGAAGATGGATGGGGAAGATTCATCCCTCCAGTGATTGATGTCCCCCGTGCTCAGGAGCAGAGCGAGCCCCCACCTTCGGTTGGACCAGGCACCGGAGAGCAGATCCGCGCAGCCCCCGAGGCACAGGCCGCTCATCACGACTGTGTGGCGATGATCCGGCCGATACGACCCGAACACACCTTCCCGGTTTCAGTGGCAGAATCCCTGGGGAGGAAGACTGGATCCGAGAGCGCCTTCCCAGCTTCAGTGGCAGGACTCCTGGGAAAGAAGATCGCGGCAGTCGACATCATGGACAGGGAAAAGATGGCATCCAAACCACGAGGTGCAGCGCTAATGGAGCAACAACACCTGGTTCCACGCAAGGAAGATGATTGGGGTAAAAGTACTAAGGCCATTTTAAAGGAGGCCAGCAACCCGCCATTTTTGAATGAACTGCTTGAAATTGGTGACCAATGTAAAAGTCCAGCTCTAACGAGCAAAATGTTGTTGAGTGATGTCGGGTACAATCAGCCAATGTAGCGGGCGGACACCTAACGGTCGTATACAGGTCCAGCAGGCTACCCAATGCTGTAACCTGCGTCCCCAGGACCAGAACGATGTATCATAAAATGTCCCCACAGCTGACAGAAGTAGACAAGCTGCAGAGTAAACGATCCCCGGAGAGCAGAGGCACCGGTAGTGATACCCTGCCTCAGATCGGTTTAACATTGCAGGCACCCGATGGCATGAACCGCCACGGGCCAGAAACAGTAAACTGCGCCAATGCTCACAGTCGGCTACCGTCGCCCATCACCCGCAGCCCACAAACCCACTCACCACCACGGCAATGCCCAAGAGCGAAGGGTCACCCACAACGGCTCCTCCGAACGGGACCTGGACCAGCCAGGATCCCAAACTAGAGAGTGCTCACAATGGTGCCCTCGAGGAAAGCGAGTCAGCAGTCCCTTGCGAATTGCTCGACAAGACGAGGCAGCCCTCTGTCGCTTAGATGAAACGCTCACTCGCTCAGACCGCTTCCCAGGGAGCAGCAGAGACACTGTGCAAACGAAAAGGACAGGGAGGTCACAGACACATCAGCTGTCTTTGGGCCTGCCCGACACTAGGAGTAACAGCAAGAGCCTTGAGCTCCGGCAACTCGAGCAAAATCAGCTCACCTCGCCCACAGACCCACTAGCATGGGACACTGCACCGCCACCAGACGACCCAGATCTCATCCGGCCGTGCTGGAACGAGACTGTCCTTGTGTACCTGTGCTGATATACCTGTACTGATCATGTAAATGTACCACTCAAAAAGAAACGCAACTGTAATCCACCCAACAAATGTACCAAGATGTAAATGTAAAACCCATGTGATGAACTTGAATGCAATTTGCCTGTAACGGGCCATTAGCATGATCTCTGTGTGGGGGGGAGAATGGAGTAGTCATGAACTTACAACCAGAAACCACTCGGACCTCCACTGGCAACAAATCTCACTACCAACCCACCCAAGCTAGAAGTGACCCTCCAATGGTCAACCAGGAAGAGCAAAGCCCAGGTCACTGTCAATGTACAAGTCAATTTGCATTAAAAACTTGGGGGTAAGTGATGTCATGTATGTAGACCATGTATACTAACTGTATAGTCACATAAGGTGTTCCACCAGAGGGCACTGCGGTGGGAGACCTGAGGGTCACCTGCATAGGTGTGCAGGGCCCAGTATAAAAGGCTGCCCACCATGCTTGTGTCTCACTCTGGAGTTACAATAAATGGGACTAAGATCACAACAGCTCAAGACCTCGTGGAGTCATTCATAAGAGTATTAAAGACATAACAGCAGGAAAGTGGGGGGGTCTTTATTTGGATTTCTGCCCCCGCCTCACCAATATCGATCCACACGGGCTGCAGAATCAGTCTGGCCTTACTGGGACAGTGTTTGGCTCTCCAACTCAGCAGCGAAATCTAAATAAAAGTGGACACATTTTAGCGATATTCACTTCAAGGACTGTTCTGCCTCCTAACTATTCGATTGTATCATTGAGGGCAGATTTGAAACCATAACATTTATATCGTTTCATGGGGGCTGTGTTGGCACTCGACCTCCTGCTCCAACATCACCATCAGAGGCTTCTAAGGTCGAGACAAAGGCGGGGTCAAATGTAGAGAGAAACGCAGAGAGAAGGTCATAGAGCAACACAGGGAGAGGGAGAGAGAGAGGGAGAGGGGAGAGGGAGAGGGAGGGGGAGAGGGAGAGGGAGAGGGACAGGGAGAGGGGAGAGTGGACAGGGAGAGGGAGAGGGAGAGGGAGAGGGAGAGGGACAGGGAGAGGGGAGAGTGGAGAGGGAGAGGGAGAGGGACGGGGAGAGGGGAGAGGGAGAGGGGAGAGTGGACGGGGAGAGGGAGAGGGAGAGAGAGGAAGAGGGAGAGAGAGAGAGGGAGAGGGAGAGGGAGAGGGAGAGGGACGGGGAGAGGGGAGAGGGAGAGGGGAGAGGGAAGAGGGAGAGGGAGGGGGAGAGGGACAGGGAGAGGGGAGAGTGGACAGGGAGAGGGAGAGGGAGAGAGAGTGGGAGAGGAAGAGAGAGGGGAGAGGGAGAGGGGGGAGGGAGGGGGAGAGGGAGGGGGAGAGGGGAGAGGGACAGGGAGAGGGACAGGGAGAGGGAGAGGGAGAGGGACGGGGAGAGGGGAGAGGGAGAGGGAGGGGGAGAGGGAGAGGGACAGGGAGAGGGGAGAGTGGATAGGGAGAGGGAGAGGGAGAGAGAGAGGGAGAGGGAGAGGGAGAGGGACGGGGAGAGGGGAGAGGGAGAGGGAGAGGGAGAGAGAGGGACTGGGAGAGGGGAGAGGGAGGGGGAGGGGGAGAGGGAGAGGGAGGGGGAGAGGGAGAGGGACGGGGAGAGGGGAGAGGGAGGGGGAGAGGGGAGAGGGAGGGGAGAGGGAGAGGGAGAGGGACTGGGAGAGGGGAGAGGGAGGGGAGGGGGAGAGGGAGGTGGAGAGGGAGAAGGATGGGAGAGGGGAGAGTGAGGGGGAGAGGGAGGGGGAGAGGGAGAGGGAGAGGGAGAGGGAGAGGGACAGGGAGAGGGGAGAGTGGACAGGGAGAGGGAGAGGGAGAGAGAGAGGGAGAGAGAGAGGGAGAGAGAGAGGGAGAGTGGAGAGGGAGAGGGAGAGGGAGAGAGAGAGGGAGAGGGAGAGAGAGAGGGAGAGTGGAGAGGGAGAGGGAGAGGGAGAGGGACGGGGAGAGGGGAGAGGGGAGAGGGAGAGGGCGGGGGAGAAGGAGAGGGACAGGGAGAGGGGAGAGTGGATAGGGAGAGGGAGAGGGAGAGAGAGAGGGGGAGGGAGAGGGAGAGGGAGAGGGAGAGGGAGAGGGACGGGGAGAGGGGAGAGGGAGAGGGAGAGGGGAGAGGGAGAGGGGAGAGGGGCGAGGGAGAGAGAGAGGGACAGGGAGAGGGGAGAGGGAGAGGGAGGTGGAGAGGGGAGAGGGACAGGGAGAGGGAGAGGGACAGGGAGAGAGAGAGAGAGAGGGAGAGAGAGAGGGAGAGTGGAGAGGGAGAGGGAGAGGGAGAGGGACGGGGAGAGGGGAGAGGTGAGAGGGAGAGGGCGGGGGAGAAGGAGAGGGACAGGGAGAGGGGAGAGTGGATAGGGAGAGGGAGAGGGAGAGAGAGAGGGGGAGGGAGAGGGAGAGGGAGAGGGAGAGGGAGAGGGACGGGGAGAGGGGAGAGGGAGAGGGAGAGGGGAGAGGGAGAGAGGAGAGGGGCGAGGGAGAGAGAGAGGGACAGGGAGAGGGGAGAGGGAGAGGGAGGTGGAGAGGGGAGAGGGACAGGGAGAGGGAGAGGGACAGGGAGAGAGAGAGAGAGAGGGAGAGGGAGACGGAGAGGGAGAGGGGAGAGGGAGAGGGAGAGGGAGGGGGACAGGGAGAGGGACAGGGAGCAAGGCAGCAAAATGTGGCCAGAGGGAAAAGGCCCAACAGGGAAGGCAACAGGGGACCTTACTCTCCACCACCAATTTCACTGAGGAACAGTGTGTTCGGTGGCTGCGCTTCATCAAGGCCGTGGTCACAGAGCTCCGCCATCTCCTGCAACCAGACCTCGAGCCTCAGACCAGGGGAGGAAGGCTCTCTCAGTTGCAATCAAGGTCACCATCACGCTCAATTTCTACACCAGCGGATCCTTCCAGGGAGCAACAGGCAACATCTCCAACATCTCTCAGTTTGCCGTCCATCGCTCCACCCGCGAGGTCACAGATACTCTGTACAGAAGGAGAAGGGACTACCTCTCCCCGCCCCCATGACCATAGAGAAGCAGCTGGAGCGTGCATGTGGCTTCGTCAGGATAGTGGGCTTCCCCACGGTGCAGGGCGCCATTGACTGCACCCACGTCGCTTTGCGGGCACCACATCACAATCCTGAGGTCTTCGGTAACAGCAAAGACCACACATGTAGAATCCTCTCCGTCAATGCCGCCTATCCTTCATCTTGCACCAGACCGGTGTCCCAACTGTCTTCCAGCCACCACATCAAGCTCGCGGCTGGCTGCTCGGAGAGCAGGGCTATCCACTCTCCACCTGGCTCATGACTCCCCTCCGTGACCCCAACACTCCTGCCTAGCACTCAGACAATGAGAGCCATGCTGCCACCAGCAACATCATTGAGCAGACCATCGGATTAATATAGCGTCTTTCACGACCACCAGATGTCTCAAAATTTATATAACACCAATAAGTGCTTTCATAATGTATTTAATAATCACCCATGTGCATTTCGTTATATCCCCTCTTTGCTTTAAATAATCTAGTGCTCCTTTGCAGTGTGTCCTCTGTGGCTGCAGCAGGGCTGGTGGAAGGCTGTTGAGTCTCAGGACCACAGATTACAGATGGCCATGCAGGACGTTCTCGACCAGCTCTGGGCCTGGAAGGCCCGGCTGTTGACTGCACCACCTCAGGCTGGGCGGCAGCAGTCTGGGCATGCTGGATGACCGCCAACGACAAGTGCAATGGCGGAAGGGCAGTGGTGGGATCAGGAATGCTGCCATCCTGAGAGACGACAGCAGGTTCCTGCTCCACTCCCCCGGGGCAGAACCTCAGCATCCCTACCAATCTTCTGGGGCACGGATTGGTGGACTGCTGCGACACCATGAGATCCCCGGTGGACTGTGGTAGACCCAGCGGCCATGGCAGCAGTTAGAGCTCGTGTGGCATCAAGCTGAGACTGCATGAGAGCAGCCTGAGCTTCCATGCCGCCAACCATTGTCTGCATTACAGCATCAAGACCATTGCGTTGCTTCTGACTGTGCTGCATTGGAAGCTGCCACATCGCCCACAACACACATCATGAGGTCTGGATCCACACGGTTTCTCTGGGAGTCCACCATCGCCTGCAGACTGACAATGATGAGCTCCATGGTGTGCGCCGAGCTCTGTGCAATGCTCGAGGCGTACTCCTCCATGTTCCACTGCCGAGAGACTCTCGGGTATCCTTGCCATTGCACCTATCAGATGTGTACGCCTTCCCATCGAGGTCCTCATCGGAGTCCTGTGGAGCATCGACCTCGCCCTCCAGGGAGATGGCTCCCGAGCTAACCTTAACCCTTGACCTTGCTGCAGCCCGCTAGGCCACGATGCATCACCCAGTGCAGTGCACTCTACCAACCTAACCTCTAACGAATGCGTAGTGCCAGTATGTGATCCGGTGCCTGTGGGTGAGAGAAGCAATGATGCAGTGCCAGCTCTTCCTCTCCCTCCAGAATCTCTCCAGGGGGGGTCTCAGGTGCAGGCTCCACAGCTGCTGCCTGGTTATCTGGAAGGATAAATGGCACAAGACTCACATTGAAGGCTGATAAATCCCCAGGGCCTGATAGTCTGCATCCCAGAATACTTAAGGAAGTGGCCCTAGAAAAAGTGGATGCATTGGTGATCATTTTTCAACATTCCATGGACTCTGGATCAGTTCCTTTGGACTGGAGGGTAGATAATGTAACACCACTTTTTTAAAAAAGAGGGAGAGAGAAAACAGAGAATTATAGACCGGTTAGCCTGACATCAGTAGTGGGGAAAATGTTGGAATCAATTATTAAAGATGTAATAGCAGCGCATTTGGAGAGCAGTGACAGGATAGGTCCTAGTCAGCATAGATTTATGAAAGGGAAATCATGCTTGACAAATCTTCTAGAATTTTTTGAGGATGTAACTAGTAGAGTGGAGAAGGGAGAACCAGTGGATGTGGTGTATTTGAACTTTCAAAAGGCTTTTGACAAGTTCCCACATAAGAGATTGGTGTGCAAAGTTAAAGCACATGGTATTGGGGGTAATATACTGATGTGGATAGAGAACTGGTTGACAGACAGGAAGCAGAGAGTCGGGTAAACGGGTCCTTTTCAGAATGGCAGGCAGTGACTAGTGGGGTGCCGCAGGGCTCATTGCTGGGACCCCAGCTATTTACAATATACATCAATGATTTAGATGAAGGAATTGAGTGTAAAATCTCCAAATTTGCAGGTGACACGAAGCTGGGTGGCGGTGTGAGCTGTGAGGAGGATGCTAAGAGGCTGCAGGGTGACTTGGACAGGTTAGTTGAGTGGGCAAATGCATGGCAGATGCAGTATAATGTGGATAAATGTGAGGTTATCCACTTTGGGGGCATAGAAACATAGAAACATAGAAAATAGGTGCAGGAGTAGGCCATTCGGCCCTTCTAGCCTGCACCACCATTCAATGGGTTCATGGCTGAACATGCAACTTCAGTACCCCATTCCTGCTTTCTCGCCATACCCCTTGACCCCCCTAGTAGTAAGGACTTCATCTAACTCCTTTTTGAATATATTTAGTGAATTGGCCTCACAACTTTCTGTGATAGAGAATTCCACAGGTTCACCACTCTCTGGGTGAAGAAGTTCCTCCTCATCTCGGTCCTAAATGGCTTACCCCTTATCCTTAGACTGTATCCCCTGGTTCTGGACTTCCCCAACATTGGGAACATTCTTCCTGCATCTAACCTGTCTAACCCCGTCAGAATTTTAAACGTTTCTATGAGGTCCCCTCTCATTCTTCTGAACTCCAGTGAATACAAGCCCAGTTGATCCAGTCTTTCTTGATAGGTCAGTCCCGCCATCCTGGGAATCAGTCTGGTGAACCTTCGCTGCACTCCCTCAATAGCAAGAATGTCCTTCCTCAAGTTAGGAGACCAAAACTGTACACAATACTCCAAGTGTGGCCTCACCAAGGCCCTGTACAACTGTAGAAACACCTCCCTGCCCCTGTACTCAAATCCCCTCGCTATGAAGGCCAACATGCCATTTGCTTTCTTAACCGCCTGCTGTACCTGCATGCCAACCTTCAATGACTGATGTACCATGACACCCAGGTCTCATTGCACCTCCCCTTTTCCTAATCTGTCACCATTCAGATAATAGTCTGTCTCTCTGTTTTTACCACCAAAGTGGAAAACACGAAGGCAGAATATTATCTGAATGGTGGCAGATTAGGAAAAGGGAAGTTGCAACGAGACCTGGGTGTCATGGTACATCAGTCATTGAAAGTTGGCATGCAGGTACAGCAGGTGGTGAAGAAGGCAAATGGCATGTTGGCCTTCATAGCTAGGGGATTTGAGTATAGAAGCAGGGAGGTCTTACTGTAGTTGTACAGGGCCTTAGTGAGGCCTCACCTGGAATATTGTATTCAATTTTGGTCTCCTAATCTGAGGAAGGACGTTCTTGCTATTGAGGGAGTGCAGCGAAGGTTCACCAGACTGATTCCCGGGATGGCAGGACTGACATATGAGGAGAGACTGGATCGACTGGGCCTATATTCACTGCAGTTTGGAAGGATGAGAGGGGATCTCATAGAAACGTATAAAATACTGACGGGACTGGACAGGTTAGATGCAGGAAGAATGTTCCCGATGTTAAGGAAGTCCAGAACCAGGGGACACAGTCTAAGGATAAGGGGTAGGCCATTTAGGACTGAGATGAGGAGAAACTTCTTCACTCAGAGAGTTGTTAACCTGTGGAATTCCCTACCGCAGAGAGTTGTTGATGCCAGTTCATTGGATATATTCAAGAGGGAGTTAGATATGGCCCTTACAGCTAAAGGGATCATGGGGTATGGAGAGAAAGCAGGAAAGGGGTCCTGAGGGAATGATCAGCCATGATCTTATTGAATGGTGGTGCAGGCTCGAAGGGCAGAATGGCCTACTCCTGCATCTATTTTCTATGTTTCTATGTTTCTATGTTTCTATTAAGGTGAGGGAAGCGGTGCAGGAATGGAGCAAGGAAGGCAGACAGTTTCTGGGGCTGGAAAGTGATAAAGACTTCTGGTGTGAGGGGGAAGTGGGATGAGAGAAAAGAAGAAAAGAACGAAAGACTTGCATTTATATCGTGCCTTTCACGGCCACTGGCCGTCTCAAAGCGTAATGTGGGAAACGCTGCAGCCAATTTGCGCACAGCAAGGTCCCACAAACAGTAATATGATATAATGCGTTATTTGTTATGTTAATTGAGGTAGATAGAGGGGAACTATTTCTTCTGGTGGGGGGAGTCCAGAACAAGGGGGAAAACCCTTCAAATTGTGTGTGTGGGAGGCAGGGGGGTGGGAAAGCAAAACTAGGGGCCATAAATATAAGGTAATCATTAATAAATCCAATAGGGGAATTCAAGAGAAACTTCTTTACCCAGAGAGTGGTGAGAATGTGGAACTCACTACAACAGGGAGTGGTTGAGGCGAACAGTATAGATGCAGTTAAAGGGAAGCTGGATGAACACATGAGGGAGAAAGGAATAGAAGGATATGGTCCATAATATATAACTAATCGATAGATTGATTGCTATGATGAGTCAACAACTCCATTATCATTGTATCATGTGGTGACCAGGATGGTAGACGATGAATGAGATGGACCTCGGTCTGTTTGGGTTTTGCCATTCCTGTGTACCTTACCCCGCCCTCTTGAGTTCGGATGGTGAAGTAGGTTTAGAAAAGCTCCCCATTCGAACACAAGAGCGTAAGAGGAGCCTCTCTCTGCTGCACAGCTGACACTTAACAAAAACAACACTGCCCTGGGTTGCAACTTGTGGCCAGCAAAGCAAGGCTCCATTAACCATCGGCAAAAGGTGGCAAGGGTTAACAGCCTTCACTATGCAACAAGCGTTTGCAATTGTGTTGTGTAAAACCATTGCATAGGTGAGTGAGGGTGTGCATAGAACGAGCTCTCATTACTCACAGAATCAAAGTTTGTGAAAAGATGAAATAGAAACAGAAAACGCTGGAAATACTCTGAGAGAAGGAGAGGGGATTGGAAAGTGATAAAGCCTTCAGGTCTGGGGGTGCGGGGAAAGTGGTATGAGAAAAGGAGAGGTGATAAAGATACCGTTGCTGCCCCTACCGGGGTCAACGTCTCCACCTGCCACAGCACCCATCACCTACAGCTCAAAGAGCTGCAGCACTCGCTCCTCAAGGTCACTCAGTGGCCACAGTTCAGGTTCCCCACTTCCAGTCCTCTGCTGCTCTGTTATGTACCATCTTGGCCTGCAAAAGAAAGGAACTGGTGTTATTAAGAGTCCGGCTATGTATGTGAAAGATATGCCTGCCGTGGTTGAATAGCTGTGAATGTAGGCAAGGCGTGAGGTGGGGATGTGAGTGTGGCTGTCTGCAGATGCTTGGTGGTTGAGTGGTGGGGCAGTGGTGGTTTGCACAGTGTGCGCAGACAGAGGTTGAGAGGCTGGTAGGAGGTGTGGAAGGAAGCACGTACCCACCTTCAACACCCAACAGAGGTCATTGAATTTTTTCCTGCACTGTGTGAGGGTTCTCTGCACCACTGTGCTGGCCGACACCTCCCGGGCCACTTCTTGCCACATCGCCCTGACAACCTGCGGTGATGGGCTCCTTCCCAAGGCAGGGAACAGCGACTCCCTCCTTGTCTCTAGTGCCCCCACCACTGTCTCCAGAGCAACAGTTAAAACGGGTGGCCCTCTCCCTCGAAGGGGGATTAGCAGCAGCCATTTTAGAATGTTCCTGAGGTCATCACTGAGTCAAGTGGAGCAGTGCTGAAAATGAGCAGTAGCAGGTTCCCTTTAAGAGTCAGACGGAGCGGGAGTCAAGAATTGAAGGCTGACTGCTGAATGGAACTCAGCTGAAATTGGGTAACTGTCTGTGAATAGCACCCCTGCAGTGCCCAGCTGAAGCCATTAGTGCCCCATTTACCACCCACCTTCACTCCTGAGGCGATCACACAATTTAACATGGCACCTCGCCGGGCACTAAATTTTCTAAAAGTGAAATGTTACCGCCCCAAATAGGGTGCTACTGAATTTTGCGCCCATACAGATTACATACAATGTATCTGTACACATATAGATTACAAACACAGTCATACATATATGAGCACATACAAATATATATATATTTCTATGTACTTATATATTTACATATACATGGACATAGGCAAATACACATAGGGCGAGAATGTTCAGCCATGAACTCATTGAATAGTGGTGCAGGCTCGAAGGGCTGAATGGCCTACTCCTGCACCTATTTTCTATGTTTCTCGGTTTCTATGTTTCTATGTTTCTCCACTTTTTTGGCAAGCTTAACGCCCACTTAATGCCCATTTTACCGCTGAAATGATGTATAACGCCCATATATCGCCAATTTAGCCACAAAATGGAAACTGGCGGGCATTTTTCGGAAACTTATTACTGAGCGTAACTTTCCCCATGTGCTTAACGCTGGGAAAAAATATTACCGACAGTCCACTTTTTTGGGGCGGAATCAGCAGAATGGGCGAATTCAACGCCCATAATATCGCCCAGCGTTACTTTCCACACGGATTTAACGCCAAGATTCAATGCCTGCCCATTAATTTTTGTCTTAAAGAGCATATTTACCGAAACTAGCGACCATGAGATCACCCTGCATCAATTTCACCACCTCGCACACATATCGCCCACAATATCGCTCACCCAAAAAACCACCCAGCAAAATTGGAACTAATCAGAACAAATCACAGCGTTATGGACTCCATGTTCTAGATCACATCTCACGTCCTTTAAAAGTCTGCTGCGCTTCAACCTCGGTGGAGTTCGGATGTACTCTGCAGGTCGTTAGAGTTGATGTAAACATCTGTGAAAATATCTTGACCATACTGTGACCGATTGGAATTGAAGAGGTGTTTTCGTCGGGGCATTCCTTGTTTGTGACAGTCGGTGGAAAACAGAGAGCTACTGGAATGGGGCCTGTCCTTTCTCACCCTCTCTTGGTGACCAAATACATGCAGCAGACTCGAGATGGCCGAAGGAATGCTCCACTGCATTATGTGCCCAATGTAAGATGTGACAGACAGATGAGGAGGACCAGACATTACACCCCCCACAAGTACAGGGACAAGCATTCTTACCTCGACTTGCCCAACACCACCTGCCTTCGGAGACTGCGCTTCCACAAAGAGGTTATCACTGAGGTATGCCAGCTCATAAGGGGAGATCTGCAGCCTGCCAGCACCATCAGTACTGCACTGTCCGTCGAGGTCAAAGTCACTGCGGCACTGTCGTTCTGTGCCTCGGGTTCTTTTCAGGCCACAGCTGGAGACAGTTACAGACTTTCTCAGCATGCCACACATCGCTGCATTAGACAGGTCACTGAAGACCTGTACGCACGCAGGAGGGACTTGATCAGTTTCCCTATGACCAGGGAGGCACAGAGTGAGAGGACTCTAGGATTCTCCAGAATTGCAAACTTCCCCAGGGTGCAAGGAGCAATAGACTGTACACACATCGCGATGCGGGCACCTTTTCAGGATGCTGAGGTTTTCAGGAATTGCAAGGGATTCCACTCCCTGAATGTCCAACTGGTTGTCGACCACCAGCAAATTATACTGGCAGTGAATGCTCAATTTCCGGGCAGCATCCATGATGCTCACATCCTGCATGAGAGTACTGTATCTGACTTGTTTAACAATGAGCCACAAGGTCAAGGCTGGATGCTTGGTGACAAAGGATATGGCCTCGCCACCTGGCTGATGACCCCCCTGGGTGACACCCACACCGAGGCCGAGAGGCGATACAACGAGAGCCACAGAGCAACTCGCAATATCTTGGAGAAAACCATTGGAGTGCTGAAGCAGGGCTTTAGATGCCTGGACCACTCAGGAGGCGAGTTCCAATACCACCCTGAGCAGGTGGCTCAATTTGTGGTGGTGTGCTCCATGCTGCACAACTTGGCTATCAGGAGGGGACAAGGATTGCCTGATGAGTCTGACAGTCCACCTCACCAGAGAGAGGAAGAGGAGGACGAGGAGACGGACGCTGACATCGGCCCAGACAATCAGGCTGACACTGAAGCCCCCCTGTAAACCACATGAAAGGGCCCATGGTGGCATGACAGCTGCAAGAGCCTTATATCAGGAGCTCATCAATGATCACTTTGCCTGAAAGAATGTTGGTGTTATTTACAAGGCTGACACACTGCTGGGTGTGCAGGTCATACATCAATGGTGGGCATCACCTTGGTGATAGTTAAAGTTTAAGTTGATTGAAGTTAAGCGTGATTATACCCTTTGATGTTAAGAAATCACCAGCATGTAATGGTGCAGCTATCTGAGCCAATGTGCTGCAAGGTTTTGTTAAATAAAAAACATTTAAACCAAACCTTAGCCTGAAATCATCAGTATTTCTGTACAAACCAACCCTTCCCTCCACCCTCCCCCCCACTTCTCCTCCCCACCTCTACCCCTTCCCCTTCCCCTCCTGACTCCTAGCCGCCTGCCCGAGGAGGTCATCAGGCGATGCTTCATTGCAGGGGGTGGGGGGTGTGGTGACAGCCAAAGCACTGCTTGGATGGATACGGGAGAGGACGGTCCCGAGGTGGATCCTTGAGACCTGTGATGCCCAGAGCCCCGAGCCTGGAAGAGGAAAGAATGGTGGAGGTGCTTAAGTTGGAAGGGGAGCAACCTTTAGCCAAAGATTCGAGCAATATAAGAAAAACAAAAGTTTGCAACAAGAAATGTTAATGCAAGAAAATCAACAACGTATATCTATGTCCTTAAGACTTCCTGGCCTGTAAAATGAGCCCCACAGGAAATGCCTTGTTCAAGCCACAGGCCAATAAACGGAGCAGTTATGCAGGAAGGAATTTGTCTAATCTCATTTGTCATCTGAATGCAGCACACTTCTGCTCCCAGGCTCTCATTACATGATCTGGGAACACTTCAGAACGAAGAGGAATTTCATTTTTGTTCTCAGAATGTTGGAACCCTGACCAACTATAAATGTTGCTTGTATGAAAGAAATGTTGGATCAGTGAATACAAATAATAGGACACAGTGGCAAGGCGGACCCCTGATCTAAATGATTAAATGTGGGGATTTTAGTCAAACGTCAAAGTCTGTTCGAGACATAGCCCCAAATCCGAATTAGAGGCACAGAGGGACGAGGCAGACCCCAAAATCTTTATTCTAGACCTTGTGGAATAGACAGATCCCAGAATCAGTATTATAGAGCGTAGGGACAAGACAGATCCCATAGTCAATGGTATAGACCGTAGGGACTAGACAGATCCCATAGTCAGTAGTATAGACCTTGTGGAATTGACAGGTCCCAGAATCTGTATTATAGACCTTCAAGACTAAACAGACCCATAGGCCATAATATTATAGTCCAACACCGAGTATAAATTGCGCGACATTTACTGGTTTCTGACATTGTAGAGAAGCTCAGTACACATACAGGGTTGAACTTCGGGACAGGGCTGCTGGACTAATGATCTTTATCCGGTTCAGCTCGTCCCTGTGACACTCGATACAAGTAGAGAGTCAGTGATTACAGAACCCAGCCAACATAAACTGGATGCTTCTTAATGCCAGGATTACTTTGTAAATTAGTTGCTTTACAGATTAGTCACGTTAAACGCTCTCTTTCATATCTGATTAAACTCTTTCCACTTTGAAAATCAAATGAAGCATCAGATTGAGTCAGTAAGTTTTAGTACGTGGCCCTTGTAGGGAGAACTCTGTGTGTGTGTGTGTTCATAATCATGAGCGGACTGGACAGAGTAGAGAGAGAGAAACTGCTCCGATTGGTGGAAGGGCCGAGAACCAGAGGGCACAGATCTAAGGTGATTGGCAAAAGAAGCAAAGGCGACATAAGAAAAACTTTTTTATACAACGAGTGATTTTGATCTGGAATGCACGGCCTGAAAGGGTGGTGGAGGCTTACTCAATCGCGGCTTCCAAAAGGGAGTTGGTAAAGAAAAAAATTTGTGGACTACGGGGGAAGGGCGGGGGAGTGGGACTAGCTGAAGTGCTCTTGCAGAGAGCCGGCACAGGCTCGACGGGCCGAATGGCCTCCTTCCGTGCTGCGACCATTCTAGGATTCTGTGAAGGGAAATGAAGTCCGAACACATTATTTTGCCATGGAGCCTCTGCTAAAAATCCCAGAGTGTTTGCTTCAGATGGTGACCGCTTCTCCCGTTCCGAAGAGGAGGAGCGGGCGAGGGGGCGGGAGGCCACCTTGAGGAGCTCAGTCGGTGGCCCCACTCTTTGGACTTCCTGTTGGAAAGGCAACCATCAGAGCTCGCAGGGTGGAGAACTTCGTAGCGATTCGCAAAGGCGGGGCCAAGCTCGCTCGAACCATGTGGCCGCTCACACATTCAAAGGGACTCTTGCTGAGCTTATTTTATTTCTCGAACGTGAAGCACAGTTGACACAGATGGTAGCAATAAGCAGGCAGACGCCATGACTGCCAGTTGCTCATGTAGGATGTTAGTCTGCCTTTCCCAGCATGCATGGTTGAAGCGTACGCAATTTGATTACCAAAGATAAATCTTTCTGTGTCATTAATCTTTATAAAACGCTAAGTGTTAATGAAACGCGTGCCATAGTTTAGCGATGGAGAGCTCCTGGCATTTGTCTTGCCATCAGAAAAAGACGCCATTTAGTCTTGGCTCCCACTTCAGGATCTAGACATCTGCCTATACTTTAGCTGCTCCTTCTCCCTCTCCCTCTCTCTCTGCCCTGTCTTGTCACAGGCCATACCCCACTAACACAATTAATTAGCATGCTCAGAAAAAAAAAGAACCACGAAAAATGAAATTATCCAGAAAGAATTGACTGTAGGCGAATGCATTAATCTAGCGATGTCCTTTTCACCATATCTGCCAATCACCCTGCGGTCAGCAAACCACGAAAAGCAATTGGAGACATTCACTGAGCACTACCAGCTCCAAAATCCTCTTCCAAAGAAACAATTACTACAAGGCCCAGTAAATCCAAAGGGACAAAACTTCACCTCTCCAAGTATATGAGAGTCAACATGTTGCTGTGTTTAATCATTGATTTGATGAGTTCCAAGTCTATTTAATTCTAGGTTACGTTGGAGGCAGAGGCACTTTAATCATAACATGTGAGGCTCTGGCCTGAAGCAAGAACTGGAGCCTGTAGAAAGCTGTGGGACTCAGTGCCTGATGGCTCAGCTCATGGAAGCAAAGCTTTCTGAAGCCGAACGGGTCAATAGGGCCTGAGTTCAGTTACAGTCTGTGCTGAGTTAGTCAATCACAACTGAGGGCCAATATCTGGTCCAAGGCCCACTGGGATAGGTGGAAAGAGGGATAAATCAGCATTCCTGATCTTAAGAACAGGCTGATCTGCATTTCGACTCCATTTGCCCGACTTTGCTCCTCATGATCCATAAGATCTTGTTCATTGGAAAGTGTGTGTTATCAATTGGAGGGATTCACTGTAGGCCTTTCATAGTTGAATAGCCTGCAGACATTAAGGGGTGATTTTCGACTTCGCTGCCAGGGGAATAACCTGACGGAGCAGGTGATCTGCTCCTTAAAGAATTCACCCAATTTTCATTCCGTTGGATTCAATGGAACGAAAATTAGGTAGGTTCTACATAGAGGGGGAAACATCCAGTACACTCGCCTCTGAGTCAGAAGGTTGTGGGTTCAAGTCCCACTCCACGACGACATGCTCGCCATGATCCTGACCACAGACCCAATCCACGTCTGGGCTGAGGTCAAGCAGGGCTGTGTCATCGCACCTACGCTCTTCTCAATCTTCCTTGCTGCAATGCTTCATCTCACGATCAACAAACTCCCCACTGGAGTGGCACTAAACTGTAGAACCAATGGGAATCTGTTCACCATTCATCGCCTCCAGGCCAGATCCAAGGGTCATCCTATCCTCTGTCATCAAACTACAGTAGCAGGATGATACTTGCGCCTGCACACATTCAGAGGCCGAACTCCAAGCCATCGTCAAAACCTTCACCGAGGTGTATGAAATTTTGGGCCTTACACTAAACATCCGTCAGACAAAGTTCCTCCACCAACCTGATCCCACTCCACAGCACTGCCCCCTGGTCATTAAAATCCACGTCTCGGCCTGGGACAACGAGGACCATTTTCCATACCTCGGGAGCCTACTATCAGCAAGGGCAAACATCGATGATGAGGTCCAACACCGCCTCCAGTGCGCCAGCGCAGCCTTCGGTCGCCTGACGAAGAGAGTGTTTGAAGCGCAGGACCTCAAATCTAGCACCAAGCTTATGGTCTGCAGGGCTATAGTGATACCCGCCCTCCTATATGGCTCAGAGACATGGGCTTTATACAGTAGACACTTCAAAGCGCTGGAGAAGTACCACCAGTGCTGCCTGCGCAAGATCCTACAAATCCACTGGGAGGACAGATGCACCAACATCAGTGTCCTCACTCAGGCCAACATCCCCAGCATCGAAACATTGACCACACTCGATTGGGTCTGCTGTGTGGGCCACATCGTCCGCACGCCCGACACGAGACTCGCAAAGCAAGCGCTCTACTCGGAACTCCTACATGGCAAGCGAGCCCCCAGGTGGGCAAAGGGAAGGTTTCAAGGACACCCTCAAAGCCTCCTTGATAAAGTGTAGCATCCCCACCGACACCTGGGAGTCCCTGGCCAAACACCGCCCTAAGTGGAGGAAGAGCATCTGGAAGGGCACTGAGCACCTCGAGTCTCGTCGCCGAGAGCATGCAGAAACCAAGTGCAGGCAGCGGAAGGAGCGTGCGGCAAACCAGACTCCCCACCCACCCTTTCCTTCAAACACTGTCTGCCCCACCTGTGACAGAGACTGTAATTCCTGTATTGGACTGTACAGCCACCTGAGAACTCACTTATTGGGCCCAAGTTTCCACATGATTTGCGCCTGATTTTTTGGAGCAACTGTTGGAGAACGGACTATCTTAGAAATCGCAATTCTCCACATTTTTTTTTCTGCAGTTCTAGTTAGGTAGAACAGTTCTACTTTGGAACAGAACTTTTCCTTCAAAAGGGGACGTGTCCGGCCACTGACGCCTGATTTCAAAGTTTCCACAGTGAAAACGTACTCCAAACTAAAATAGAATGGAGTCAGTGAAGATTTTTGTAGAATTGAAAAAACCTGTTCTACACATTAAAAAATCAGGCGCAGGTTACAAATTAGGCGTCCAGAACGAGGTGGGGGGGGGGGAGGGGGGGCGGAGGGAAGTCATTAAATTGTACAATAAATCCTTATTTATACTTATACAAATATTATACAAATAAATCCAACCTGAATAAACATTTATAAGCACAGAAAAGATTAAATAAACCATCTTCCTACCTGTGTGAAAGTGCTTCAGGCAGGCCTTTCGGGACCGAAGGCTGAACGGGCCGGCCCGAGACTTCGGGCAGGGCCCGTCCCCAGCACCAGATTTACAGGTAGGTGGCGTTGGGTCGGGTCGGGTCCGGGGAGGGGGTGGGGAGAGAGGGGGGGGAGGGGGGGCGGGAGAGAGGGGGGGAGAGGGGAAGGTCAGGTCGGATCGGGTCGGGTCCAGTGAGGGGGGGGTCGGGTCGGGTCGGGTCGGGTCGGGTCGGGGAGGGGTGGGGAGAGAGGGGGGAGAGGGGGGCCGGGAGAGAGGGGGGGAGAGGGGGAGGTCAGGTCGGGTCGGGTCGGGTCCAGTGAGGGGGGGGTCGGGTCGGGTCGGGTCGGGTCGGGTCGGGGAGGGGTGGGGAGAGAGGGGGGAGAGGGGGGCCGGGAGAGAGGGGGGGAGAGGGGGAGGTCAGGTCGGGTCGGGTCGGGTCCAGTGAGGGGGGGGTCGGGTCGGGTCGGGTCGGGAGGCGGGAGCGCGGGTCGGGTCAGGTCCAGTCGGGGGGGCAGGGAGCGGGAACAGGAGCGCGGGTCGGGTCCAGTCGGGGGGGGGAAGCGGGTGTCGGGTCGGGTCCGGAGGCAGGGGGGCGCGGGGAGCGGGTGTCGGGTCGGGTCTGGTCGGGGGGTGGGGGGGAGCGGGTGTCGGATTTGGTCAGGGGGGGGTGGGGGAGGGAAGCAGGAGCTGGCCGTGGGAGGAGCCTTATTCACGCAGCCCCAGTGAGGCCATTCGGCCAGGGCTAGGGGCTGTGTGCTTCGGGCCCCTCCCACACAGTTCGGCGCCTGGAGCTACTGCACTTGCGTGCCCACTGTAGCGCGCATGTGCAGAGGTCCCGGCACTGTTTTCAGCGCAGGGACCTGGCTCCGCCCCCCCACAGCTCGTGCTGGCTGCGCCGAGGACCAGAAGACCTGCAGGGAGGTGGAGAATACCGAGAATTTTTTAGGCGCACTTTATGGCGCGAAAAACGGGCGTCCAGGTTGGGACTGCGCCGTTCTAGGTGCGTGTGGAAACTTGGGCCCTTAGAGTGGAAGCAAATCTTCCTCAATTTTGAGGGACTGCCTATGATGATGATGTGAGTTCAAGTCCCACTCTAGAGACTTGAGCACGTCAATCTAGTTTGACACTCCCCAGTGCAGTGCTGAGGGAGTGCTGCACCGTCGGAGGTGCTGTGTTTCGAATGAGATATTAAACCAAGGACCTGTCTGCTCTTTCAGGTGGACGTAAAAGATCCCATTGCATTATTTCAAAGAAGAGCACGGTATTTCTCTCCGATATCCTGGCTAATATTTGTCCCTCAATCAACATAACAAAACAGATTATCTGGTCATTATCACATTGCTATTCATGGGAGCTTGCTGTGCTCTAGTTTGGCTACTGCGTTTCCCACATTACAACAGTAACAACACTCCAAATGTACTTTTTGGGCTGTAAAGCACTTTGGGATGTCTGGTGGTCGTGAAAGGCGCTATATGAATGCAAGTCTTTCTTTCTTCTTTTCTTTACTGTCTAGGTACATCCATGAAGAAAGGCGAGTTACAAAAGGTACCAGAGGGCTCTCTTACTCCACAATTGCCAGTGATATCAGGAAAACAGGGAAGTTCATCGGCAAAACTAACCTATGGAACCTTGTCCGCATCTTGTGTTTAGCTCATATTCTACCTTCGACTGCAGTGTCATTGACTAACTCACCAATATCTTGCTTGAGGGCAACTATCCCATCTTGCCGTTTGGATATGCCATGACGCACCATCTTGCCGTCCGGAGGAGACGGAGGTCCCCAATGGAGTGCACTCTACCCGGGAGTCCTCCCTATATTTATTGGGGACTTGGCATGGAGGGTGTCGCACCGAACAGTCCCATGCAATAATTTTTAAGTTGGTTCACGGACTCCCAGGCCGCCTGCAATTTCTGCGGTCTAGAAGAGTCCGTGTTCCTCGTTTTTATCGAATGTGCGAGATTGCAGTTCCTATTCCATTATTTGAAGGGGCTGCTCCTCAATTTCTGGCTGCACTTCAGTCCCACACTCCTGATCCTTGGGCACCCTGTGCGGAGGGGAGCGGGTAGGTTCGAGGGCCTCCTCACAGGACTGCTCCTGGGCATGACCAAGGGTGCCATCAGCCGGTCCAGGCAGCGGGCGGTCGAGGGGGTCGTTCAGCCCGACTGCCTGTCTCTCTTCCACGGTTACATCCGAGCCAGGGTGTCCCTGGAGATGGAGCACGCGGTGTCCACCGGTACGCTCGTGGCCTTCCGCGAGAGGTGGGTGCCGGAGGGACTGGAGTGCATCATCACCCCCGGCAACCAAATTTTAATTTGACCTTTAATGTTTAAAGTTTAATTTGTCTATGTTTGTCAGTTTTAGTGCCCCTCCCTTTTAGCCAGGGGGCATTTGTAGAATTTGTGTTTTTAGTGCCCGCAAAAAAAAACAAGGGGGCATTTGTTTGAAAGTGTTTGGAGTGTGCCCCCTCTTTAACCAAGGGGGCACTTGATTAAAGTGCACAACTAAAATAGTTGTAGAGCTGTTGAGTTGGGAGTGGCTTAGCCAGTCAGGTGATCTTCACAAGACTCAATAAAACCCCAGTCAGTTGTGTTCAGGGATCCACGATGAGGCAGGTGGTTGTGAGCCTGGTGGATGAACTGGTAATGTGTAGTCTGATTGTCAAACCTTTTGCTAATAAACCAACTAGTTCTTAATAGCAATGTGTTGGTATAAATTCTTAAGCAAAGAACCCATGAAGCAAATACATTACAGTACCGTACCCAGAGTAGCTCCCGAATCTTAAAGGCTGGATTTTCAGTTGTTGGCGAAAACGGCAAAATCACCACTTTCACTGCGCTACCATTTTTAGGCCTAACTTTCAGCCTTTACGTCTGTGTCATGGCAGTAAAGTCGGCATTGCACGAGGATTCGCGGCGCAAACCGTGAGGTTGGGTAATTTTAGCCTGGGGCCGGTAGCACTGCGAGAGAGGCCTTGGGAGGGGAAAAAACAAACAAAAAAAAATTGCAAATAACATTCAATAAACATTCACAAAACATTCACAAAACCTTTACCTTCTAAATTGCTGAAAAATAAGGAAAAGATAAAAACTTTAACTTACCTTTTTTGCAGGTCTTCATACTTACCGCTGCTGGCAGGGCTGCACCGATAGGTTTGACCCTGTCCGTATTCTGGGCACGGCAGAGAGTGCTGGAAGTACGACGGTAAAGCAATCTGCAGCATTGCCGCAAAGAGGTCACCGAGGGTACCGCCAATCGGGATTTCGGCGCTGATGTGTATCTGTAAAGCATGCACTCCCATGTTCCGCCACCAGGGAGCGCATCCCCTGAAGTCCCAAGGGATCCCAGCATCCCTTGGGAGCACTGTATATAAGTCGGCCCCTAAGGCCTGTTCCTCACTCTGGAGTGTCTTAATAAAGACTGAGGTCACTGTTACTTTAACCTCCCTGTGTGCAGTCTCATCTGTGTTGGGACCACAATAGCCGCAGAGGGTCAAATCGTGGCGAAAACCTGGTAACAAAGTTGCCGAAAGTCTAGTAAGTGTTTAAGCTGGCCTATGCCTTTAGGTCCAGGAAGTCAAATTGCGGTAAATCTTGTGCTCAATTCGAGATGACTTAATTTTGCCGAGGGAAGTTTGCAGAAAGGGGCGTAATTGTAAATTTTAGGCTGCAGGTCCGATGAATCCAGCAACAAGTGATTGCCTTTTGTTCTCTTTGGTCCTACTTGGTTCAGCACCTGTGTGGTGTCTGAAGTGTGCCTGATGTGTGGTGGACACAAGGAAGAAGATTTTCAGTTCGCACCCAAACCAACTGGAGTGTCGGCTCAAGGCTCGGGCCTTATTTAACTTTTCCCGGCGAGCTGCGGGCGTTTAGCGGACAGTCCACGCCCACGTGCTGGCTCGGTGCCAGCTTCCGTATGGGCGACAGATAGGGCCTGTTGGGATGGGGGGGAGTGCGTAGGAGTGGATCCTAGCGGGGAGGGAGGGGAGAGAACGGGCTGGCAGGAGGTTGAAAGTCTTTTGTGGAGCCACGAATGCTCCTCCTGGCCCTGCAAATAACTTTTCTTTAAAAGAATGCCTTTTTGGTGCGGCCTCTGACAGTCCCTTTAAGGATCGCTGTTTATGAGAAAGTATTTACAGCCCCCAATGGCCCAGGTCGGTGTTTATGTCCCACACCAGCCGCTGTCCACCCTTCTTCATCTCACCTTATTAACATATCCTTCTCCCTCAGATTAAAATTCCTATTTAGCATCAAAATTCCGGCCCCATCTGGTGCTAAATTGCCAATCTCACTCAAAGAGGGGCAGCAATGGAAAATGCTACACTGGTGCAGTAGCGGGGCATACTTTAAGGTTGGGGCAGAGGCACAATGAGGTGGAGGGACCTTTACCCTGCATCTAACCGGCGTTGCACATGGTGTGGGATTGCTTAATACTCCAACCGGACATTGGTATGGACGACCAACAAAAAACGACATCAGTTTTAGACCCTGCTCCATTCCTGGCCCAGGGTTCTTATCTGGGATGTCTGGAAGAGCGGCAGGACTTTCATTCCCATGGATTTCTGCCCAATAAAAGGTGTAGCTGGTTTTTAAGGGTTGGGATCAACAGTATGACAAGGGCCAGCCGTACATAGACAGGTGCTTCATTTTAAACTTCAGTTCGGGCAGCGACACTTTGTATTCCATGTCCCACTGTTTGGGCATGCACATCATCATTTCCAAAACATGACCATTTGCTTCAATGTATTCTTCTTCTGTTAAGGCAGACCTTTATTGCTTTTAGCGCACAAGATCTAATTGGTCTCTTGCATATGCCCGGAGGTCAATTAGAGGGTGACTCATTTTAATTTTAATTCATTCTTGAGACGTCTCTGGCAAGGCTAGTATTTATTGCCCATCCCGAATTGCCCTTGAGAAGGTGATGGTGGGGCACCTTCTTGAAGCGTTGAATTCTGTGTGGCCAAGATGCTTTAAGGCAGGGAATTCCAGGATTTTGACCCAGCGATAATGAAGGAACGGCAATGTATGTCCAAGTCAGGATGGCGTGTGACTTGGATGGAAATTGGAGGTGGTGGTGCTCCCATCTACCTGCTAACCTGGTCTTCTAGGTGATGGAGATCGCAGGTTTGATAGTATACATTGCAGCTACGGTATGAGTATGGCAACTGCATGAAGATCCCTCCCCAGGGTCAGAAGGACCCAACATTTAACAATAGGCGACATTTGGAGTGTGACGGATGCAGAACAATTTTATATATAATCGATAGAAGGTTGGACCAGAGATGTCATCTTTAAATGTTTCTTTAAAAGTCAATGGAAATTTTTACACAGTTACTCTTTAAAGTGACAGTGTTTTGCAGGGATGGCATTTCACATGTGCATCTTTTAACAAAATTTGGAATCTGTACCTGCTAGGAAAATCATGCATAAGCACTCAGAAGAGTAGTTCAGGATATTTTGGATGTACAAAAACAGCTTTTGTCCAAGAATCACTTGCTATCGTTTTTTTTCTCTTTTTTCAATCTTCTCTACTTTTTCCTAGAAGGTGCGGGCTCCTGCCAGGGTACAGTTCCACAAATACCAACAGCCCTGAAGTGCCTTGCCAAATTGGTCATTCCCCTTCGCCCATTGGCTGTGTACAGGTCTAGGCAGCTAATTATATGCAGAATAGTTATTGGTCGTGAGCACACGGAGACAAGAAATGAAGATATTTCTTGGTATCGGGAAAGAGGTTATGAGGAAAGATTAAAGAAGTTGACTTATTTTCTTGGGGAAAGAGAAGACTTTGAGATGACAGATTTGAAGTTTTGAAAATTAAAAAAGGGAATTCATAACATTAATCCAGACAATTGTTCACTGTGGTGAAGGCTTCGAATGTCGGGGGGAGTGGGGAAATCAACATTTAGAAAGTTTGGTGTAAGCAGAGAGACTGCGCAGATCTTTCTCACCCAAAGGGTTAGTCAGCAGGGAAAGTTATTGAACCAGGAAGGAGAAACAACTGGGCGATATGGTGAGACGTCAAGTAAATGGGGTTGGCCTATAAAAAAAGTGGTTAAGTGAGACCTACTTGACCCCGCAGACAAATGAACATGAAGACACTAGGCAGACTTTAGAATTACTTCTTTGCGGCTTCTTGGAAGAAAGTGTATCATCTGACTCAAAGAAGGTATTTGGACATAAAGCACGGCAGTCAGCTGACGCACTCCACTTAATTCGGCCTCACCGATTATTGTTTTATCTCCGATTATGCACCATTAACTTAGAGAATTAACTAGGAGGAACATATGGAAGTGGACATATTAACACCAAGAAGACCTTGAACTGCTAAAAAAAAAACTGACAAATTAACTCATGATGATTTACTTAGATCCCTTAAAGAAGAGTGAGCTTGTTGTAGAAGCCAGCCTGTGAATCTCAGAGCGGCCTTCACAAAAACACATGCAAGACCAAGATTCTGAAAGGGTTTGATAGGGCAGACGTAGAGAAGATGTTTCCACTTATGGGAAGACCAGAACAAGGGGCCATCAATATAAGATAGTCAATAATAAATCCAAGAGGGAATTCAGGAGAAACTGCTTTAGCCAGAGAGTGGTTAGAATGTCATACTCGCTATCACAGGGAGTAGTTGAGGCGAATAGCTTAGATAGATGGATAGATAGATAGACTTGCCTATATAGCGCCTTTCATGACCACCGGACATCTCAAAGCACTTTTATGCCAATTAAGTGCTTTTGAAGAGTAGTCACTGTTGTAATGTGGGAAACACATTTAAGGGGAAGCTAGATAAACCCATGAGGGAGAAAGGAATAGAAGGGTATTCTGATAGAGTTGGATAAAGAGGGGTGGCAGATAAATTCCGACTTGGACCAGTTGGGCCAAATGGCCTATACAGTCTATGTAGCATGTGATCACATATGCCAGCAACATATTGTCATTGGTGGAACAGAATGGGCGAGGCGCTCTTGGCTTGGCTTCGAGATGTCTTCATTTCAATTTGTACCAGTACAATCACAACTTTACTTGGCACCAATCACAAGCCCCTTGAACTATTCTTTCACAGTTCTTCATCAAAACTGCAACCTCACATTGAATAATAATTGCTGCATTGCAAGCTTATGACTACCAAAGGGTCTATCAGTCAATAAATTATAATTACGTAAGCTTTCTCTTGAGGGACCTCACAAAGCTATCAACAGCAGTAAGTTGCTGAAACCTGCATTAATCTCATGTTCTTGAGTCCAATTCCAAAATCGTGAATTTGGATGAAATCCAACAAAAAAACAGCCTGAGCCTTGTCTCCAGCTCATGTTCAAAACAGTCAGAGATAGATGGTGGAAGCAGTTTGTGCAACACACGTAGCAGACGTTTCCAGAATATAACAGTATGGATACATGTATTTTCTCATTCAGGATACAAGCTAACTGTACCTAACAAGAATGGTTTATTTCTGCAAGATGACAGGCTGATAATCCCACAAAAATTGTGGAACTACACTATTGTCGTGGCTGTGAAGGATGCCCAGGTATGGTTAAAACAAAGAACCATCTAAGGAGAAAGGGCCTGGACTGGCTCTTCTCAGGTCAACCGAGATTGGCAGAGGGGTACGACAATACGCCACCTCTACGTTCCCCTCCAACTCAACACCATCCTGACTTGGAAATATATCGGCCGTTCCTTCAGCGTCGCTGGATCAGAATCCTGGAACTCCCTCCCTAACAGCACTGTGGGAGCACCTTCACCACACGGGCTGCAGCGATTCAGGAAGGCGGCTCACCACCACCTTCTCAAGGACTTAGGGATGGACAATAAGTGCTGGCCTTGCCAGCGATGCCCACATCCCATGAATAAATACATAAAAAAATAATAAATTGGATGTTCGGCTGTTTATAAACGTATGCATGGGGCTTAATGCCTGTTTCAGGCAGCCACCAAGGACGCCTGTGAAATTGGCCGACCCAATATGTGGTCAGAGGTACTTCAGGCATCCATGGGGCGTGGGACATAGCCTCATAACTTGGTACTTTTTTCTCCTGCTGCCTTGTACACTGGGTGCTAATTTCTACCCCTTTATTTCTCAAAAAGAACCAAGCACCTTCCACAGTTCAGCTGGTCCTGCAGCATCAATGGCTCTTCAGGATTAATACGAACATCCAAAAATGGCAGGCAGGAGGCCAGCTGGTTCATCAAGCCTGGAGCATCGTGACTAAACACTTCCTTCCTGCCACCTCCCGGGAGAGACAAAAAATCCAGGGAGAAACCCCAGAGCAATACTTTGGAAAATTCCTCTCCGACCCCCTCAGGTGATCGAATCCATTTCCAGGAGATCACCAAACCACTTTGCCCAAGGAAGAGAGAGAGCCTAAGGGCTAGAGGTTCCGGAGCTGTCTGCCTCTGTTTCCGCCCCGGAGACGCGACAATGGCGGCGGTGAGCTCTGCCGGGTGTGCGGTGAGCTTATAGCACCCCGCCGGCGTTTTCAGGGCCGGTGTCGGTGGGGCACGGAGAGTTACCGCTTGGAAGAGATGAGCCGGTGTGCAACGCCCCTGGTTGCGACACCAGCTCGCTTTTTGACTCCCGTTCAACCTGTACGCCCCTCAGCGTGCCTTGGTGGGACCTGTACCGGCCACAGTGGGGTAAGTAATGTCCACCTAAGGTAAATGTGATTGTTTTTTCTTAAATCTTTTTTTTCGACTGATGTTGTGGTGGTGTGGGCTATGTATTGGGAATGTTTTTGGAGTTATTTTTCTCAAGTTTTTTTTCCTCCCCAGCCCTCTGAGGCCGGCTGTTTAGCTCGGGATTTTTGCATGCTCAGCTGGCCTAGCGCCCTAAGAGAGGTGTACAACGCCTCCCTTAGCGTTCTGTCCCACACTCAGGGCCCAGCTGTCCAACTTTGCTGACTGAGGCGCAAACTATTTCCAGGCGTAAACTTTACCGCCCAGCCGCCATTACCACCCGGAAATCAGCAAAGCCGAAAAGCCAGCCCTTGAAGATCTGTTCAACTATCCATGTCCATGGTTTGTTCTCCTAGCTAAGAGAAGATCTTTTCAGAAAGTCGGATACTTGTAAAGCATCTAATAATGCACAGCAAATTGTCACCAACCTATCAGGCCATTGAGAAAAAGTGAACAATGAATATTGCTATAACAGTCCAGTCATCATAAAGACCTAGTTCAACAATGACATTGGTTGGATAACATTTTTAGAGATAGAATTAATAAGTTGGGAGTGTGTGCAATCTTTGTAATGTGAAAGAGAACCTGGCTGTAATGGAGGTGGACCTATTTCATCCAGGTGTAAACAAGGTGGAAACTCGGTGGATAGGGATGAGAGGAGGGATTGGACCAAGAACCTTGTAGGCAAGCAATGAAAACAGGGACACATAGTTGTTATGAGTGCATTCAATTTACTAGGCATAGACTGCGAAGTCTGTTTTCTGAATGAAAACTACATCCTGGATTGAATATTGGATTATTGCATGGAATAAATGTTATCAATGAACCCATGTGAGTGCTATGTTAGTGGGTTCATTGATAACATTTGTTTCAACGTTAAATATTGATCAGGATGGTACAGCAGGCAAGAGTCAGGCAACAGTCACCACAATATGGTGGAATTTAAGATTAGATTAATTGCTATTAAGTTATAATCTAAGTATTTCACTAAGGTTCAGTGTCATTAACGACCCCTGTAAGCTGTGAATTGAAAGGTGACTTTACTTGTCCAATTTTGAGGCAAGGCTATCCACCAGTAGTACAAACTGCAAAAAACGATCCTTTAGTATCCCGAACATGAGGTGATACCAGAGTGCTTTCAGGCTACATGGAACTGCAAAACTCGATACCTCAGCTGCTTGTCCGACATCCAACATTAGATAAACAGAGATTTCTTCGAGTGAAATATTGGGAAGACCGAAGCCATTGTCTTCAGCCCCTACCACAGACTCCGTTCCATAACCAGTGATTCCTCACCCTCCCTGGCCACTGTCTGAGGCTGAACCAGACCGTTCTCAATCTCGGTAGCCTATTTGTCCCGGAGTTGAGCTTCTGACCCCATATCTTCGCCGTCACGAAAAGCGCCTACTTCCACCTTCGTAACATGCCCGTCTCCGCCCTTACCTCAACCCATCTGCTGCTGAAACTCTCATCCATGTCTTTGTTATCTCCAGATTCGACTATTCTGATGCTATCCTTGCCGGATTCCCATCTCCCACCTCCGTAAACATTGAGCTCCTGTGTAGCGCCTTGGTACGTGTCTCTTCTCAAATCTGCCATCATCATCCTTCTCCTCAAAAAAACCTCTAGATCCTTCTGTCCTTGCAAACTACCGTCCTATGTTGAGGGGGATGACTCATCAGGGGAGGGCAGCAGCAGCCAAGTTCATGGCACCGTGGCTGGCTCTGCTGCACAGGAGGGCAGGAAAAAGAGTGGGAGAGCAATAGTGATTGGGGATTCAATGGTGAGGGGAATAGATAGGCGTTTCTGCGGCCGCAACCGAGACTCCAGGATGGTATGTTGCCTCCCTGGTGCAAGGGTCAAGGATGTCTCGGAGCGGGTGCAGGACATTCTAAAAAGGGAGGGAGAACAGCCAGTTGTCGTGGTGCACATTGGTACCAACGACATAGGTAAAAAGAGGGATGAGGTCCTACGAAACGAATTTAAGGAGCTAGGAGCTAAATTAAAAAGTAGGACCTCAAAAGTAGTAATCTCGGGATTGCTACCAGTGCCACGTGATAGTCAGAGTAGGAATCGCAGGATAGCGCAGATGAATACGTGGCTTGAGCAGTGGTGCAACAGGGAGGGATTCAAATTCCTGGGGCATTGGAACCGGTTCTGGGGGAGGTGGGACCAGTACAAACCGGACGGTCTGCACCTGGGCAGGACCGGAACCAATGTCCTAGGGGGCGTGTTTGCTAGTGCTGTTGGGGAGGATTTAAACTGATATGGCAGGGGGATGGGAACCAATGCAGGGAGACAGAGGGAAACAAAAAGGAGGCAAAAGCAAAAGACAGAAAGGAGATGAGGAAAAGTGGAGGGCAGAGAAACCCAAGGCAAAGAACAAAAAGGGCCACTGTACAGCAAAATTATAAAAGGACAAAGGGTGTTAAAAGAACAAGCCTGAAGGCTTTGTGTCTTAATGCAAGGAGTATCCGCAATAAAGTGGATGAATTAACTGTGCAAATAGATGTTAACAAATATGATGTGATTGGGATTACGGAGACGTGGCTCCAGGATGATCAGGGCTGGGAACTCAACATCCAGGGGTATTCAACATTCAGGAAAGATAGAATAAAAGGAAAAGGAGGTGGGGTAGCATTGCTGGTTAAGGAGCAAATTAAGGCAATAGTTAGGAAGGACATTAGCTTGGATGATGTGGAATCTATATGGGTAGAGCTGCAGAATACCAAAGGACAAAAAACGTTAGTGGGAGTTGTGTACAGACCTCCAAACAGTAGTAGTGATGTTGGGGAGGGCATCAAACATGAAATTAGGGGTGCGTGTAATAAAGGTGCAGCAGTTATAATGGGTGACTTTAATATGCACATAGATTGGGTTAACCAAACTGGAAGCAATACGGTAGAGGAGGATTTCCTGGAGTGCATAAGGGATGGTTTTTTAGACCAATATGTCGAGGAACCAACTAGGGGGGAAGCCATCTTAGACTGGGTGTTGTGTAATGAGAGAGGATTAATTAGCAATCTCGTTGTGCGAGGCCCCTTGGGGAAGAGTGACCATAATATGGTGGAATTCTGCATTAGGATGGAGAATGAAACAGTTAATTCAGAGACCATGGTCCAGAACTTAAAGAAGGGTAACTTTGAAGGTATGAGGCGTGAATTGGCTAGGATAGATTGGTGAATGATACTGAAGGGGTTGACTGTGGATGGGCAATGGCAGACATTTAGAGACCGCATGGATGAACTACAACAATTGTACATTCCTGTCTGTCGTAAAAATAAAAAAGGGAAGGTGGCTCAACCGTGGCTATCAAGGGAAATCAGGGATAGCATTAAAGCCAAGGAAGTGGCATACAAATTGGCCAGAAATAGCAGAGAACCAGGGGACTGGGAGAAATTTAGAACTCAGCAGAGGAGGACAAAGGGTTTGATTAGGGCAGGGAAAATGGAGTACGAGAAGAAGCTTGCAGGGAACATTAAGACGGATTGCAAAAGTTTCTATAGATATGTAAAGAGAAAAAGGTTAGTAAAGACAAACGTAGGTCCCCTGCAGTCAGAATCAGGGGAAGTCATAACGGGGAACAAAGAAATGGCGGACCAATTGAACAAGTACTTTGGTTCGGTATTCACTGAGGAGGACACAAACAACCTTCATGATATAAAAGGGGTCGGAGGGTCTAGTAAGGAGGAGGAACTGAGGGAAATCCTTATTAGTCGGGAAATTGTGTTGGGGAAATTGATGGGATTGAAGGCCGATAAATCCCCAGGGCCTGATGGACTGCATCCCAGAGTACTTAAGGAGGTGGCCTTGGAAATAGTGGATGCATTGACAGTCATTTTCCAACATTCCATTGACTCTGGATCAGTTCCTATGGAGTGGAGGGTAGCCAATGTAACCCCACTTTTTAAAAAAGGAGGGAGAGAGAAAACAGGGAATTACAGACCGGTCAGCCTGACATCGGTAGTGGGTAAAATGATGGAATCAATTATTAAGGATGTCATCGCAGTGCATTTGGAAAGAGGTAATATGATAGGTCCAAGTCAGCATGGATTTGTGAAAGGGAAATCATGCTTGACAAATCTTCTGGAATTTTTTGAGGATGTTTCCAGTAGAGTGGACAAGGGAGAACCAGTCGATGTGGTATATTTGGACTTTCAGAAGGCTTTCGACAAGGTCCCACACAAGAGATTAATGTGCAAAGTTAAAGCACATGGGATTGGGGGTAGTGTGCTGACATGGATTGAGAACTGGTTGTCAGACAGGAAGCAAAGAGTAGGAGTAAATGGGTACTTTTCAGAATGGCAGGCAGTGACTAGTGGGGTACCGCAAGGTTCTGTGCTGGGGCCCCAGCTGTTTACACTGTACATTAATGATTTAGACGAGGGGATTAAATGTAGTATCTCCAAATTTGCGGATGACACTAAGTTGGGTGGCAGTGTGAGCTGCAAGGAGGATTCTATGAGGCTGCAGAGCGACTTGGATAGGTTAGGTGAGTGGGCAAATGCATGGCAGATGAAGTATAATGTGGATAAATGTGAGGTTATCCACTTTGGTGGTAAAAACAGAGAGACAGACTATTATCTGAATGGTGACAGATTAGGAAAAGGGGAGGTGCAACGAGACCTGGGTGTCATGGTACATCAGTCATTGAAGGTTGGCATGCAGGTACAGCAGGCGGTTAAGAAAGCAAATGGCATGTTGGCCTTCATGGCGAGGGGATTTGAGTACAAGGGCAAGGAGGTGTTGCTACAATTGTACAGGGCCTTGGTGAGGCCACACCTGGAGTATTGTGTACAGTTTTGGTCTCCTAACCTGAGGAAGGACATTCTTGCTATTGAGGGAGTGCAGCGAAGGTTCACCAGACTGATTCCCGGGATGGCGGGACTGACCTATCAAGAAAGACTGGATCAACTGGGCTTGTATTCACTGGAGTTCAGAAGAATGAGAGGGGACCTCATAGAAACGTTTAAAATTCTGACGGGGTTAGACAGGTTAGATGCAGGAAGAATGTTCCCAATGTTGGGGAAGTCCAGAACCAGGGGACACAGTCTAAGGATAAGGGCGAAGCCATTTACGACTGAGATGAGGAGGAATTTCTTCACCCAGAGAGTGGTGAACCTGTGGAATTCTCTACCACAGAAAGTTGTTGAGGCCAATTCACTAAATATATTCAAAAAGGAGTTAGATGAAGTCCTTATTACTAGGGGAATCAAGGGGTATGGTGAGAAAGCAGGAATGGGGTACTGAAGTTGCATGTTCAGCCATGAACTCATTGAATGGCGGTGCAGGCTAGAAGGGCCGAATGGCCTACTCCTGCACCTATTTTCTATGTTTCTATGTTTCTATCTCCAACCTCCTTTTCCTCTCCTTGCCCTGCTCTCCTTGAACACATTGTTGTCTCTCAAATCTGTGCCCACCTTTCCTGCAATTCTATGTTAGAATCCCTCCAATCTGGTTTCCGTCCCTGCCACAGTACCGAAACGGCTCTCAAAGTCACAAATGACATTTTTTTGTGACTGTGACAAAGGCAAACCAACCCTCCTCGTCCTTCTTGACTTGTCTGCAGCCTGTGACACGTGTTGACCACTCCATCTTTCTCCAACGCCTCTCCACCGTCGTCCAGCTGGATGGGACTGGACTCGACTGGTGCCATTCTTATCTATCTAATAATAGCCAGAGAATCACCCGTGATGGCTTCTCTTCCCACTCCCGTATTGTTACCTCCATCTTTGGACACCTCCTATTTATCATCTACATTCTGCCCCTTGGCGACATCATCCGAAAACAAAGTGTCAATTTCCACATGTACACTGACGACACCCAGCTTTAACTCACCACCACCTCTCTCGACCCCTCCACAGTCTCTAAATTGTCAGGCTGCTTGTCCAACATCCAGTTCTGGATGAGCAGAAATTTTCCTCAATTAAATATTGGGAAGACCGAAGCCATTGTTTTCGGTCCCCACCACAAACTCCGTTCCCTAGCCACTGACTCCATCCCTCTATCTAACATCTCTCTGAGGCTGAACTATTATAAGAATGTAAGAGTTCAGATTTGACCCTGAAATGAGCTTTCGACCACATATCCACAGCATAACTAAGACCGTCTATTTCCATCTCCATAACATCGCCTGTCTCTGCCCCTGCCTCAGCTCATCCACTGCTGAAACCCTCATCCTTTGTTAGCTCTTGACTTGACTATACCAATGCACCCCTAGCTGGCCTAGCTTGCACATTCTACCCTACGTAAACTTAAGGTCGTCCAAAACTCGGCTGCCCGTGTCCTAACTCACACCAAGTCTCGCTCACCCATCACCCCTGTGCTCGCTGACCTACATTGGCTTCCGGTTAAGCTATGTCTCGATTTAAAAATTTTCAACCTTATTTCCAAATCCCTCCCTGCTCTCGCCTCTCCCTATCTCTGTAATCTCCTCCAGCCCCACAACCCCCCGAGATATCTATGCTCCTCTAATTGTGCCCTTTTGAGCAAGCCTGATTATAATCACTCAACCATTGGTGGCCATGCCTTCTGTTGCCTAGGCCCCAAGCTCTGGAGCTCCCTTCCTAAACCTCTCCGCCTCTCTACCTCTCTTTCCTCCTTTAAGATGCTCCTTAAAACCTACCCCTTTGACCAAGCTTTTGGTCACCTGCCCTAATTTCTCCTTATGTGGCTCGGTGTCAAATCTTTTGATTTATAATACTCCTGTGAAGCGCCTTGGGTTATTTTACCACGTTAAAGGTGCTATATAAATACACGTTGTAGTTTAGGTGAAGAGAAGAAAAGAAAGGGGAGCAAATGGGAAAACTGAGCCCATTAAAACCCGCTCCATGTGAAAGCTCAGTGAAGTATCCCATGTGATTGTTGGAGGGGTACCTTTGTAACTAGTTAGTGTGAAAATACATTATTCAGCAGAGTTGCTGTAGCAGCTGCTGTTAGTTTGTTAATATAACGGAGAAGCAGTGCATGGTGATAATGGCCTGAAACTAGTTTCACATACCGCTTAGAGAGTTAGAGGAAGTGGCCAACCCACCACTGTGAGCTGGACTCAAACCCAGGATGCAGAAGTAGAAGGGATCAACAGTGGTCCCTTATCACAGGCACTTTTTGTTAATTTTATGTCAGCTCGTGCTATGTTTCACAGTGGGCCTTGACAGCTCAGCACATGCAGTTGCACATGGAAGGGTTAACAATTGTGCTTCAATTGACCCAATGTTATTTTTTGAAAACGTTTTTATTATTATCTCCTCATTTCTACTTAGGCAGTCCCCTGGAGTCGGGGATAACTTGCTTCTACACTAAGCTGAGTTCTAAGGTGACTGATGAGACCAATGTGGGCTCGGTCCTGAACTTCATTAAAGGGTGGAAGATGCCTGTGCGTGAATTCTTTTAATGTGGGGTGGCCGTTGCACATCAGCCACCACATGGGCTTGACGGAGCTAGGTCAGGGTCCAGTGGCAAGGGATCCAAGACGACTGGAGACTAGGCTCTGCTGCATGGGCCTAACACACATATTCCTACTAACCCCCTCCGTCCCTCCCTCAGGTCCTCGCTCCCTGTTTTTCAGCTTGTGGATTTGTCCACAGAATACTGACAGCATCCCCCGGCCCCCCGGCTCCAGCTCTCCATGCGCAGGTTCTGCTGCACTTTTCCGCACTCTCTCCAGCCGCTCACACTTTGGTGGCTGGTTACCGCAGGTATACTGGCCGCGTGCTGGCCCCTTAGCTCAATTACTGCTATCCTGACTCGCGATCAGCGAACTCAACGTAGACCTCTGACCTCTCTAGTCTGCGTGGTCCAACATCTACCAACTTAGCCGTCAGGGGAAGCTCCTTATTTCTATTTTACACCCATAAAAACATTCTGACCTTCTTTCACTCACAAACATCATTGCAAGTTGGCACCATTTACTGGAGCCCTCCCCTATCCACCTCCACGCACCCCCCCCCTCCTATTTACTGGTGCCCTCCACCCTCCCCCCCATTTACT
Source organism: Pristiophorus japonicus (assembly GCF_044704955.1). Lineage (NCBI taxonomy): Eukaryota > Metazoa > Chordata > Chondrichthyes > Pristiophoridae > Pristiophorus > Pristiophorus japonicus. The sequence continues at coordinate 4,125,811 of NC_091987.1, forward strand.
GGTGCCCTCCCCCCTCCCTCCCATTTACTGGTGCCTCTCCCCAAAATTAAAGCAATGGTCAGTTTTGACAATTACCCTAATTATATCAGTTGATTCACCCTCGGGTACAATGCCGTGGGTAGCAGCAGCTCTGTGGCACTTTGTTTCAGTAACCATTCCACATGTGTGAACCAGGTTACCAGCTGTTGTCAGGCTCTTCTCAATGGAAAGCCTCAGGGCCAAGCCAGATCATGTCTACACCTGCCATCCGCTTACATACTTTTCAACTGACAAGAATCAGAAGCAGGACCCCGGTTTGATTTTCCTCCATCCCTAGCCCAGGGATATTTAATTGCTTCCATATTATTTTTTAAGCATCATTGGCAATCTGATTTGCCTCCAGATAAACACGGAACTGTTTCAAATATAATATGGTCCAGTGGATTAATCGACTTCTTCTTTACTCCCAGTGCTATACAGTTCCTGATCTCGAAACAACACTGACAAATATTAAGTCCTAATCCAAGTGTAAAATGTTCTTACAAATAATCATTATTTAAAGGGGAGGAAATGGGAAAATTGTGCCCTCCAAGTGAAACCTCTGTGGTGTATCCCGTGTGATTGTTGGAGGGGTAGTTTTCTAGCCAGTTAGCGTGCAAATAAATTATTCATCAGAGTTACTGTGGCAGCTGCTACATACTTAGGGCTAGATTTTCGGGTCTTCTCCTCTCCGTTTTTTGCTCTGGAGCGGCGGCAATGGCGGCAGTGAGGTGTTTTGGCCGGGTGGTCAACCTGCAGGGCCCCGCAGCGATCCTCGGGTCCGGTCCGCCCGGAACAGCTACACCCGGTGTGCAACGCCCCTGGTTGCGACACCGGCGAGAGATTTAATTCATATACACCAGAGCGCGCCTCACATTAACCGCTTGTGTGTCGGTGTCAAATCTTTTGTTTTATAATACTCCTGGTAAGCACCTTGAGTCATTGTACACGGCCTTGGTGAGGCCACACCTGGAGTATTGTGTACAGTTTTGCTCTTCTAATCTGAGGAAGAACATTCTTGCTATTGAGGGAGTGCAGCGAAGGTTCACCAGACTGATTCCCGGGATGGCAGGACTGACATATGAAGAAAGACTGGATCAACTAGGCTTATATTCACTGGAGTTTAGAAGAATGAGAGGGGATCTCATAGAAACATGTAAAATTCTGATGGGATTGGACAGGTTAGATGCAGGAAGAATGTTCCCGATGTTGGGGAAGTCCAGACCCAGGGGTCACAGTCTAAGGATAAGGGGTAAGCCGTTTAGGACCGAGATGAGGAGAAACTTCTTCACTCAGAGAATTGTGAACCTGTGGAATTCTCGACCACAGAAAGTTGTTGAGGCCAGTTAGTTAGATATATTCAAAAGCGAGTTAGATGTGGCCCTTATGGCTAAAGGGATCAAGGGGTATGGAGAGAAAGCAGGAATGGGGTACTGAAGTTGCATGATCAGCCATGATCATATTGAATGGCGGTGCAGGCTCGAAGAGCCGAATGGCCTGCTCCTGCACCTATTTTCTATGTTTCTATGTTTCTATGTTTCTACTACGTTAAAGGTGTTATATAAATGCACGTTGTAGTTTAGGGGAAGAGAAGGAAACAAAGGGGAGCCCATTAAAACCCGCTCCATGTGAAAGCTCAGTGAAGTATCCCATGTGATTGTTGGAGGGGTTCATTTGTAACTAGTTAGTGTGAAAATACATTATTCAGCAGAGCTGCTGTTAGTTTGTTAATATAACGGAGAAGCAGTGCATGGTGATAATGGCCTGAAACTAGTTTCACATACCACTTAGAGAGTTAGAGGAAGTGGCCAACCCACCGCTCCGAGCTGGACTCAAACCCAGGATGCAGAAGTAGAAGGGATCAACAGTGGTCCCTTATCACAGACACTTTTTGTTAATTTTATGTCAGCTTGTGCTGTGTTTCACAGTGGGCCTTTACAGCTCAGCACATGCAGTTGCTCATGGAAGGGTTAACAATTGTGCTTCAATTGACCCAATGTTATTTTTTGAAAATGTTTTTATTATTATTTCCTTATTTCTACTTAGACAGTCCCCTGGAGTTGGGATGACTTGTTTCCACACTAAACTGAGTTCTAAGGTGACTGATGAGACCTGAACTTCATTAAAGGGTGGAAGATGCCTGTGCGTGAATTCTTTTAAGTTGGGTGGCCGTTGCACATCAGCCACCACATGGACTTGACGGAGCTAGGTCAGGGTCCAGAGGCAAGGGGATCCAAGACGACTGGAGACTAGGCTCTGCTGCATGGGCCTAACACACATATTCCTACTAACCCCCTCCGTCCCTCCCTCAGGTCCTCGCTCCCTGTTTTTCAGCTTGTGGATTTGTCCACAGAATACTGACAGCATCCCCCGGCCCCCCGGCTCCAGCTCTCCATGCGCAGGTTCTGCTGCAATTTTCCGCACTCTCTCCAGCCGCTCACACTTTGGTGGCTGGTTACCGCAGATATACTGGCCTCGTGCTGGCTCCTTAGCTCAATTACTGCTATCCTGACTCGCGATCAGCGAACTCAACAGAGACCTCTGACCTCTCTAGTCTGTGTGGTCCAACATCTACCAACTTAGCCGTCAGGGGAAGCTCCTTATTTCTATTTTTCACCCATAAAAACATTCTGACCTTCTTTCACTCACAAACATCATTGCAAGTTGGCACCATTTACTGGAGCCCTCCCCTATCCACCTCCACGCCCCTCCCCCTCCTATTTACTGGTGCCCGCCCCAATCCCTTCATTTACTGGTGCCCTCCCCTCTCCCCCCCATTTACTGGTGCCTCTCCCCAAAATTAAAGCAATGGTCAGTTTAGACAATTACCCTAATTATATCAGTTGATTCACCCTCGGGTACAATGCCGTGGGTAGCAGCAGCTCTGTGGCAATTTGTTTCAGTAACCATTCCACATGTGTGAACCAGGTTAGCAGCTGTTGTCAGGCTCTTCTCAATGGAAGGCCTCAGGGCCAAGCCAGATCATGTCTACACCTGCCATCCGCTTACATACATTTCAACTGACAAGAATCAGAAGTAGGACCCCGGTTTGATTTTCCTCCATCCCTAGCCCAGGGATGTTTAATTACTTCCAGATTATTTTTTAAGCATCATTGGCAATCTGCTTTGATGTTGGCTCCAGATAAACATAAGAACATAAGAAATATGAACAGGAGTAGGCCATATGGCCCCTCGAGCCTGCTCTGCCATCCAATAAGATCATGGCTGATCTGATCATGGACTCAGCTCCACTTCCCCGCCCGCTCCCTATAACCCCTTATTCCCTTATTGTTTAAGAAACTGTCTATTTTGTCTTAAATTTATTCAATGTCCCAGCTTCCACAGCTCTCTGAGGCAGCAAATTCCACAGATTTACAACCCTCTGAGAGAAGAAATTGCTCCTCATCTCTGTTTTAAATGGGCGACCCCTTATTCTAAGATCATGCCCTCTAGTTCTAGTCTCCCCCATCAGTGGAAACATCCTCTCTGCATCCACCTTATCAAGGCGTCTCATAATCTTATATGTTTCGATAAGATCGCCTCTCATTCTTCTGAACTCCAATGAGTAGAGGCCCATCCTTCTCAACCTTTCTTCATGTCAACCCCCTCATCCCCTGAATCAACCAAGTGAACCTTCTCTGAACTGCCTCCAAAGCAAGTATATCCTTTTGTAAATATGGAAACCAAAACTGCACGCAGTATTCCAGGTGTGGCCTCACCAATACCCTATATAGCTGTAGCAAGACTTCCCTGCTTTTATACTCCATCCCCTTTGCAATAAAGGCCAAGATACCATTGGCCTTCCTGATCACTTGCTGTACCTGCATACTATCCTTTTGTGTTTCATACACAAGTACCCCCAGGTCCCACTGTACTGCAGCACTTTGCAATCTTTCTCTATTTAAATAATAACTCGCTCTTTGATTTTTTTCAGCCAAATTGCATGACCTCACACTTTCCAACATTATACTCCATCTGCCAAATTTTTGCCCACTCACTTAGCCTGTCTATGTCCTTCTGCAGATTTTTTGTGTCTTCCTCACACTTTGCTTTTTCTCCTATCTTTGTATCATCTGCAAACTTGGCTACGTTACACTCAGTCCCTTCTTCCAAGTCGTTAATATAGATTGTAAATAGTTGGGGTCCCAGCACTGATCCCTGCGGCACCCCACTAGTTACTGGTTGCCAACCAGAGAATGAATGACTCTCTGTTCTCTGTTAGTTAGCCAATCCTCTATCCATGCTAATATATTATCCCCAACCCCGTGAACTTTTATCTTGTGCAGTAACCTTTTATGTGGCACCTTGTCGAATGCCTTCTGGAAATCCAAATACACCACATCCAGTGGTTCCCCTTTATCCACCCGGTTCGTTATATCCTCAAAGAATTCCAGCAAATTTGTCAAACATGACTTCCGTTTCATAAATCCATGCTGACTCTGCCTGACTGAATTTTGCTTTTCCAAATGTTCTGCAACTGCTACTTTAATACCGGACTCCAACATTTTCCGAATCACAGATGTTAGGCTAACTGGTCTATAGTTTCCTGCTTTTTATTTGCCTCGTTTTTTAAATAGGGGCGTTACATTTACAGTTTTCCAACCTGCTGGGACCTCCCCAGAATCCAGAGAATTTTGGTAAATTACAACCAATGCATCCACAATCCCTGCCATTACTTCTCTTAAGACCCTAGGATGCAAGCCATCAGTTCCAGGGGATTTATCTGCCTTTAGTCCCATTATCTTACTGAGTACCACCTCCTTAGTGATTGTGATTGTGTTAAGTTCCTCCCCCCCCCCCGCTCCCCCTGTAGCCCCTTGACTATCCACTGTTGGAATATTGTTAGTGTCCTCTACCGTAAAGACTGATACAAAATATTTGTTCAGAGTTTCTGCCATCTCCATGTTCCCCATTACTAATTCCCCGGTCTCGTCCTCTAAGGGACCAACATTTACTTTAGCCACTCTTTTCCTTTTTATATACCTATAGAAACTCTTGTTATCTGTTTTTATATTTTGTGCTAGTTTACTTTCATAGATAGGCCGAGTAATTACAGGGCTGTCAGCCTAACGCCAGTGGTGGGAAAATTATTGGAAAAGATCCTGAAAGACAGGATAAAGCTACATTTGGAAAGGCAAGGATTAATTAGGGACAGTCAGCACAGATTGTTAAGGGAACATCGTGTTTGACTAAGCTGATAGAATATTTTGAGAAGGTAACCAAGAGGGTCGATGAGGGTAGTCCATACGATATAGTATATATGGACTTTAGCAAGGGTTTTGATAATGTCCCGCATGGTAGACTGGTCATGAAGGTTAAAGCCCATGGGATCCAGGGCATAGTGGCAAGTTGGATCCAAAATTGGCTTGGAGGTAGGAAGCAAAGGGTAATGATTGTTGGATGTTTTTGTGACTGGAAGGATGTTTCCAGTGTGGTTCCGCAGGGCTCAGTGCTGGGTCCCTTGCTTTTTGTGGTATATATCAATGATCTAGATTTGAATATAGGGAGTATGATTAAGAAGTTTGCAGACGACACTAAAATTGGCTGTGTGGTTGATAATGAAGAGGAAAGTCACGGGTTGCAGGAGGATATCAATCTACTGGTCAGGTGGGCAGAGGAGTGGCAAATAGAATTTAATTCAGAGAAGTGTGAGGTGATGCACTTTGGGAAGGCTAAAAAGGAAAGGGTATACACATTAAGCGATAGGCCACTTAATAGTGTAGATGAATAAAGGGACCTTGGAGTGCTTGTCCACAGATTCCTGAAAGTAGCAGGCCAGGTGGATAAGGTGGTTAAGAAGGCATAGGGAATGCTTGCCTTTACTAGCCGAGGCATAGAATATAAGAGCAGGAAGGTTATGCTTAAATTGTATTATACTTTGGTTAGGCCACAGCTGGAGTACTGTGTGCAGTTCTGGTTGCCATATTATAGGAAGGACTTGATTGCACTAGAGAGGATGCAGAGGAGATTTACTAGGATGTTGCCTGGAATGGAGAGTCTTAGTTATGAGGACAGATTGGATAGGTGGAGTTTGTTCTTATTGGAACAGAGGAGGTTGAGAGGAGACCTTATCGAGGTGTACAAAATATTGAGGGGCCTGGACATAGTAGATCGTAAGGGTCATTAGTGGAGGGGGCTATTACGAGGGGGTATAGTTTTAAGGTGGTTGGTGGAAGGTTTAGAGGGGATTTGATGGGGGGGTGCTTCTTTACGCAGAGGGTTGTGGGGATCTGGAACTCACTGCCTGGAAGAGTGGTGGATGCAGAAACCCTCACCACTTTTAAGAGATGGTTGGATGAGCACTTAAAGTGCAGTAACCTGCAGGGTTACGGACCTAGAGCTGCGAATTGGGATTAGACTGGATGACCTTTTGTTGGACGGAGCAGATATAATGGTAAGTACTGCAGGGAATAGAATACGGCCAGGGTGATCTCCTGGACTAGTGTCGATCGCCTGGATGGGTCGGAGAGGAATTGTCCCAGATTTTTTCTCCCTAAATTGGCCTGGGTTTTTATCTGGTTTTTGCTTCTCCCAGGAGATCACATGGCTCCAGTTGGGGTGGAGTGTAGAATGTTTCAGTATAAGGGGTGTCGCAGTGGTGTTGGGCTGGGTGCTCTTTGTCTTTCCATCATTGTTCATAGGTTTATATGTAACCTTTAGGGCTGCTGACTGAGGGCCGTGTGGCTCTTTGTCGGCCGGCGCAGACATGATGGGCCGAAATGGCCTCCTTCTGCGCTGTAAATTTCTATGTTTCTATGTTTCTATCGACTATCTTCCCTTTTTAATCATTTTTTTAGCTATTCTTTGCTGGCTTTTAAAAGCTTCCCAGTCTTCTGTCCTCTCATTAGTTTTGGTCACTTTGTATGCCCTTGGTTTTAATTGGATACCTTCCTTTATTTCTTTAGTTACTATGGATGGCTATCTTTTCTCTTACACCATTTCCTCCTCACTGGAATTTATTTTTCTTCAGAGTTGTGAAGTAGCTCCTTAAATGCATACCACTGTTCATCAATCGTCCTACACTTTAATCTATTTTACCAGTCCACTTTACCCACTCTGCCTTCATACCTTCATAGTTTCCTTTATTTAAGCTTAGAACACTGGTTAGAGATCCAACTTTCTCACCCTCCATTTGAATTTGAAATTCAATCATGCTATGATCACTCATTCCGAGGGGATCCTTTACGAGGAGATTGTTTATTAATCCTGTCTCATTACACAGGACTAGATCTGAGATAGCCTGACCCCTGGTTGGTTCCGTTACACACTGCTCAAGGAACCCGTCCCTTACGCACTCTGTGAACTCCTCCTCAAGGCGACCCTGACCAATTTGATTTGCCCAATCAATATGGAGGTTAAAATCACCCATGATTATTGCTGTTCCCTTTTTACACGCCCCCACTTTTTTCTGGTTTATGCTCCGACCAGCAGAGTTGCTACTGTTAGAGGACCTATAGACTACGCCCACCAGTGACTTTTTCCCCTTATTATTCCTTATCTCCACCCAAACTATTTCAAGACCCTTATCATTTGAGCCAATATTGTTTCTTACTATTGCAGTGATTCCATCCTTTATCAATAGAGCTACACCACCTCCTTTTCCTTTCTGTCTGTCCTTCTGAATTGTCAAGTGCCCCTGAATATTTAATTCCCAGTCCTGGTTACCTTGCAACCACGTCTCTGTAATGGCTATCAGATCACACCCATTTGTCTCAATTTATGCCGTCAACTTTTGTTACAAATGCTACGTGCATTTCGACAAGGGTTTTTTTAACTCTTTTTTTTCCTGCTTGTTTCCTCTCTCCTTCAAACTCACTTTCTTTATTTTTGCCTTCTAATTCCAGCTTTACTTCTCTCCCCACTGAATCTATTTTCAGGTTCACATCCCCCTGCCAAGCTAGTTTAAACCCTCCCCAACAGCACTAGCAAACCCCCTCCCCGAGGATATTGGCCCCTGCTCTGTTGAGGTGCAACCCGTCCGGCTTGTACAGGTCCCACCTCCCCCAGAGCGGTCCCAATGCCTCAGGAAACTAAAGCCCTCCCGCCTGCACCATCTCTCCAGCCACATATTCATCTGCTCTATCCTCCTATTGCTGTACTCACTCGCTCGTGGCACCGGGAGTAATCCGGAGATTACTACCTTTGAGGTCCTGTTTTGTAATCTCTCTCCTAGCTCCCTAAACTCTGCCTGCAGGACCTCTTCCTACCTATGTCATTGGTCCTGGTATGGACCACGACCTTTGGCTGTTCATCCTCTCCCCCCAGAATGCCCTGCAGCCGCTCAGTGACATCCTTGACCCTGGCACCAGGGAGGCAACGTACCATCCTGGAGTCACGTCTGTGGCCACAGAAACAGCTGTCTGCTCCCCTGACTATCGAATCCCCTACCACTAGAGCTCTTCCATTCTTCTTCTTCCCCCCCCACCCCCCGCTCCCCCTCCCCGTGAGCCACATGTGGTGCCATGGATGTGGCTTTGGCTGCACTCCCCAGAGCCACCACATAACTATTCCAAATATAATATGGTCCAGTGGATTAATCGACTTCTGCTCTACTCCCAGTGGTATTGAAATCAAATGGACACACTGCTTCCCGGTCTATACAGTTCCTGATCTCGAGACAACGCTTACAAATACTCAGTCCTAATCCAAGTGCAAAATGTTCTTACAAATACTTGGTATTTAAAGGGGAGCAAATGGGAAATTTGAGCCCTCCCTGTGAAAACTCTGTGGTGTATCCCGTGTGATTGTTGGAGGGGTAGCTTTCTAACCAGTTAGCGTGCAAATAAATTATTCATCAGAGTTACTGTGGCAGCTGCTACATACTTAGGGCTGGATTTTCGGGTCTTCTCCTCTCCGATTATTGCCCTGGAGCGGCGGCAATGGCAGCGGTGAGGTGTTTTGGCCGGGTGGTCAACCTGCAGGGCCCCGCAGCGATCCTCGGGTCCGGTCCGCCCGGAACAGCTACACCCGGTGTGCAACGCCCCTGGTTGCGACACCGGCGAGAGATTTAATTCTTGCCCGACCCGTACACCCCGCGGCACGCCTCGCATTGACCGACTGGGAAATCAGGGCGGTCCAACTATCCCGTTGGCGACGAGGTAAGTGATGGACTCCTAAGGTAAGTGCAATTGTTTTTTTCTTTTATTGTTTTTTGTGATTTGTGTTGTGGTGGCATGGGCAATGTTTTGTGGGTTTTACCTGTCCTCATCCCACCCCCTCCCTTCCACCCCCAGGCGTATCTTGGAGCATTCCCGGCTCGGGAGTTTCCCATGCTAATGCCCAAGAGAGGTGTACAATGCTGCACCCCCTGACTCAGGGCCCAGTTGACCAAACTTACCTACTGAGACACAAACTATTCCCGAGCACTAACTTTCCTGTCTCGCCTCCATTATCGCCCCAAAAACATCAAAGCCGAAAATCCAAACTTGTTCTGAACTCTTACAATAGCTAACACCATGCTGGGCTGTAGTTGTGGAGTAAAATCTACAGAAGCAGGGGTGGGAAGCAGAAACCATAATAGCTTTTAAAAGGAAAGTGGATACATATTTGGAAAAAACAAATTAGCAGAATATGGCAAAAAGGCAAAAGGATAGGTCTAAGTGCGTCACTCTTTCAGCTGTCTATATTATGTGCTCAAATATTAGACTGTGGTTCAAACCCACAAAAAGTTAGTAAGCTTAATTTTGACTGTCTAGTGACGTGGTTAAAGAACTCAATTTTATGACACATTCTTAAGTGGCTTAGGCACGGTAAATCCAGATGTTATTTTAAAATAAGTCAGGCTAGTAAAATGTGAGCTCCAAAATATAAACAAAGTCAATTAAAAGCAGTTGTGAGAAATAACGTCTTCATGGACGGGATGATAAATGTCTGAAATAATCTCCTAGTCTGGGTGGCAGTGGCACAACTTTAGGGAGCTGGAGATCCAGTTGGATGGTCGGCTGGGAAGGTAGGGTGCTTGAGGGGTGAGCTTCAGTGGACTGAAGGGCTTCTCTCATTCTTCACTTTGTTTGTTTTGTGAAGACCCCTCCTTGCGCCCCATAATTGGTGGCCGTGGTGTCAGCCTCCTGGGCCCTGGAATTCATGCTCTGGAATCCCCCGCCTCTCCACCTCCTTTTTCTTTTTTGAAGACCCTCCTTAAAACCTGCCTCTTTGACCAAACTTTTGGATTCCACCACTCCCACCCCCTCTAATATTTCCTTCTGTGGCCCGGTGACTATTTTGGTCTGATTCGGCATCTGTACAGCAGCTTGGGACATAGTGCTACATTAAAGGCTCTATATAAATGCAAGTGGTTGTTGTAGTTATGTTCTATGTTCAATCTGCAGCCTTTCCAAAGCCAGGCTCGATGTCACCTGACCACTGCTTCTTGTCGTTTTTCTCCCCTACTCCTTTCAGCCTTGGTACTGCCTTGCACTATGGGTCTAGACATTTCGTGTATGCTGTCTCACCAAAACACTCTGAAGATTGTGCTTATTCAGCAGGGTAAGGGTTAAAGTCTAAATAAAAAGCAGAATTTAGCACTTGAGGTATGTGTAGAACCTTTGGATTAAAATTGAGAATGCAAGATTCTGGTGTGAAATACATAGCAGAATAGGGACATGGAAACAGGAATCATTCAACCCTTCGAGCTTGTTCCGCCATTCACTGAGATCTATCTGATCTGTGACTTAATATTGGCCCATATCTCTTAATGTCTTTGGTTGACAAAAAGCTATCTATCTCAGCTTTAACATTAACAATGGAACTAGCATCAGTTGCCATTTGCGGAAGAGAGTTCCAAAATCCAACACACTTTGTGTGTTTCCTAATTTCACCCGAGAAAGGTCTGGCTATAATGTTTAGACTATGCCCCCTAGTCCTAGAATATCAAACCAGCAGAAATAATTTCTCTCAATCTGCCTCTTTGTTCCCCTTAATATCCTGAAAACTTCACCACTTAACCATCTAAATTCTAGGGAATACAACCCTAGTTTGTGTAATGATTTAAAATACCAGCAATCTGATTACCTGAAGTAGACACTTCCACCCAAACACACCATTCAACATGCCCCTGTGTTGAGGTTTGCTGAACATCTGCTCTGCTTTAAAATATTCCAGTGGATTTTAATGTCTAGGCCAAAAGGCCCTGTGCCTTTCACTTTAAAGAGAGCAAAAATGTTTCAATAGTCAGCACTTATCATAATAAATACTCATTTAGTTAACAAAATATTTACTTCATTAATTGCAAGTTCAAAGCAGGGCAGTAAAATAATTTGAAAGACCAAAAATCTGATTTTACAATTAAAATTTACAAGAACCTTTATATAAAGAAAGAATTAGTAAAACAGGGGAATTAATAATGGAGAACAGGGAAATGGCAGAGACGTTGAACAAATATTTTATATCGGTCTTCATGGTAGAAGACACAAAAAAAATCCCAATGTGGATAATCAAGGGGCTATGGGGAGGGAGGAACTTAATATAATCACTATCATAAAGATCACTAACCAAGTGATCATCACCATTACTCGTAAAATAATGGGACTAAAGGCAGACAAGTCCCTTGGACCTGATGGCTTACATCATAGTGTCTTAAAATAAGTGGCTGCAGGGATAGTGGATGCATTGGTTGTGGTCTGCCAAAATTCCCTAGATTCTGGGGCGGTCCCAGCAGATTGGAAAACCGCAAATGTAATGCCCCTATTTAAAAAAGGAGGCAGACAAAAGACAGGAACCTATAGACCAGTCATCCTAACATCTGTTGTTAGGAAAATGCTGGAGTCCATTATTAAGGAAACTGTAGCAGGTCATTTGGAAAAGCATAATTCAATCAAACAGAGTCAGCATGGTTTTATGAAAGGAAAATCATGTCTGACAAATTTGCTGGGTCATTTTCCGGTTAGCAATCAGTAACTAGTGGGGTGCTGCAGGAATTGGTACTGGGGCCTCAACTATTTACAATCTATATTAATGACTTGGATGAAAGGACCGAGTGTAATGTAGCCAAGTTTGCTGATGATACAAAGATGGGTGGGAAAGCAAGTTGTGAGGAGGACACAAAAAATCTGCAAAAGGATATAGACAGGCTAAGTGAGTTGGAAAATACTTGGCAGATGGAGTATAATGTGGGAAAATGTGAGGTTATCCATTTTGGCAGAAAAAATAGAAAAGCAAATTATAATTTAAATTTAGAAAAATTGCAAAGTGCTGCAGTACAGAGGGACCTGGGGGTCCTTTGTATCAAACACAAAAAGTGAGTATGCATGTAAAGCAATATTCAGGAAAGCAAATGGAAAGTTGGCCTTTATTGCAAAAGGGATAGAGTATAAAAGCAGAGAAGTCTTGCTACAACTGTACAGGGTATTGGTGAGACCACACCTGGAAACTGCGTACAGTTTTGGTCTCCGTATTTAAGGAAGGATATACTTGCATTGGAGGCAGTTCAGAGAAGGTTCACTAGGTTGATTCTGGAGATGAGGGGGTTGACTTATGAAGATAGGTTGAGTAAGTTGGGCCTCTACTCATTGGAATTCAGAAGAATGAGAGGTGATCTTATCAAAACGTATAAGATTATGAGGGGGCTCGACAAGTTGGATGCGGAGAGGATATTTCCACTGATAGGGGAAACTAAAACTAAGGGATAGTCTCAGAATAAGGGGCCGCTCATTTAAAATTGGGATGAGGAGGAATTTCTTCTCTCAGAGTGTTGCAAATCTGTGGAATTCTCTGCCTCAGAGAGCTGTGAAGGCTGGGTCATTGAATATATTTAAGGCAGAGATAGACAGATTTTTGAGCGATAAGGGAATAAAGGGATAAGGGGAGCGGGCAGGGAAGTGGAGATGAGTGGATCAGATCAGCCATGATCTTATTGAATGGTGGAGCAGGCTCGAGGGGCCAGGTGGCCTACTCCTGCTCCTATTTCTTATGTTATTTGAAGGACTTGCATTTATATAGCATCTTTCGCGACCACCGGACATCTCAAAGCGCTTTACAGCCAATGAAGCACTTTTGAAGTGTAGTCGCTGTTGTAATCTTCTTTTTAGGCAGTCGAGGATGACTTGCTTCCACACTAAAATGAGTTCTAAGTTGACTGATGAGACCAACGCGGGATCTACAGTGTCTGTGACAGTTGGGGTCGACGGTGGCTGGAGGGACGGGTGGGTGGGGCGCTTGGGTTGTCGTGCGCTCCTTCCGCTGTTTGCGCTTGGCTTCCACATGTTCCCGCCGAAGAGACTCGAGGTGTTCGACGCCTTCCCGGATGCTTCTCCTCCACTTTGAGCGGTCTTGGGCCAGGGATTCCCAAAAGTGATGTTACATTATTTCAGGGAAGTTTGAGGCAGTCCTTGTATAGTTTCTCTGCCCTCTTGGGGCTCACTTGCCGTGTCGGAGCTCCGAGTAGAGTTCTTGTTTTGGGAGTCTCGTATCAGGCATGCAGACAATGTGGCCCGTCCAGCAGAGCTGGTCGCGTATGGTCAATGCCTCAACGTTGGGAATGTTGGCCTGAGAGAGAACACTGACGTTGGTGCACCTAACCTGCCAATGAATTTTCAGGATTTTGCGGAGGCAGCATTGGTGGTACTTCTTCAGTGCTTTGAGGTGCCTGCTGTACATAGTCCATGTCTCTGAAACATATAGGAGGGCGGGTATCACTATTGCTCTGTAGACCATGAGCTTGGTGCCGGGTTTGAGATCTTGGTCTTTGAACACTCATTTGCTCAGGCAACCGAAAGCTGCACTGGCACACTGGAGGCCGTGTTGGACTTCATATTCGACGTCTGTCCTTGCTGACAGTAGGCTCCCAAGGTATGGAAAGTGGTCCAAATTGTCCAAGTTCTCATCATGGATCTTGATAGGGGTAGGTTGGTAGAGAACCTTGTCTTATGGATGTTTAATGTAAGGTCCAGACTCTCGTACTCTTCAGTGAAGATGTCAACGATGGTTTGGAATTCAGCCTCCGAGTGTGCACAAACGCATGCGTCACCTGCATATTGTAATTCAATGACAGAGGTTGGATCAACCTTGGATCTGGACTGGAGGTGACGGAGGTGGAATCATTTCCCGTTTGTTCTGTAGATTAACTCCACACCAGCGGGGAGCTTGTTAAAGGTGAAATGAAGCATTGCAGCGAGGAAGATTGAGAAGTGCATTGGTGTGATGACACAGCCTTGCTTGACCCCGGTCTGCACTTGTACTGGGTCTGTGGTGGATACATTGGTAAGGATCACGGCTTGTATGTCATCGTGAAGCAGGCGGAAGGTAGTGAAAATTTTTTGAGGACAGCGAATTTGAGAAGGGCACTCCATAATCCCTCACGGTTGACAGAGTCGAAGGCCTTTCTGAGGTCAAAGAAGACCATATACAGAGGTTTATGCTGCTCCCTACATTTTTCTTGGATTTGTCGCGCGGTGAAAATCATATCAGTTGTGCCCCTTAGTGGGCGGAATCCACATTACGACTCAGGGAGGAGATCTTCAGCCACTGGGAGGAGATGATTGAGGAGGATTTTCCCTGTGGCAGACAGCGGGGAAACTTCTCTGTAATTACCACAATCAGAGTTGTCCCCTTTCTTGAGGATAGTCACGATTACACACTGTTTAAATGTAGGAAACTCAGCAGCCAATTTTTGAGCAAACAAGCTCCTACAAACAGCAACGTGATAATGACCAGATAATCTGTCTTTGTTATGTGGATTGAGGGATAAGTATTGGCCAGGACACTGGGGAGAAATACCCTGCTTGTCTTTGAAAGTAAAAATAAAACGGGGAAGGTCTGGAGTAAAAATAAAATGGGGAAGGTGGCTCAACCGTGGCTAACAAGGGAAATTAAGGATAGTGTTAAAGCCAAGGAAGAGGCATATAATTTGGCTCGAAAAAGCAACAAACCTGAGGACTGGGAGAAATTTAGAATTCAACAGAGGAAGACTAAGGGTTTAATTAAGAGGGTGAAAATAGAGTACGAGAGGAAGCTTGCAGGGAACATAAAAACTGACTGCAAAAGCTTCTATAAATATGTGAAGAGAAAAAGATTAGTGAAAACAAACATAGATCCCTTGCAGTCGGATTCAGGTGAATTCATAATGGGGAATAAAGAAATGGCAGACCAATTGAACAAATACTTTGGTTCTGTCTTCACAAAGGAAGACACAAATAATTTCCGATTGTACTAGGGGACAGTAGGTCTAGTGAGAAGGAGATACTGAAGGATATCCTTATTAGGTGGGAAATTGTGTTAGGGAAATTGATGGGATTGAAGGCCGATAAATCCCCGGGGCCTGATCGTCTGCATCCCAGAGTACTTAAGGAAGTGGCCCTAGATAGTGGATGCATTGGTGATCATTTTCCAAAAGTCTATTGACTCCGGATCAGTTCTATGGACTGGAGGGTAGATAATGTAACACCACTTTTTAAAAAAGGAGGGAGAGAGAAAACGGGTAATTATAGACCGGTTAGCCTGACATCAGTAGTGGGGAAAATGTTGGAATCAATCATTAAGGATGAAATAGCAACGCATTTGGAAAGCAGTGACAGGATCGGACCAAGTCAGCATGGATTTATGAAAGGAAAATCATGCTTGACGAATCTTCTGGAATTTTTTGAGGATGTAACTAGCAGAGGGAGAACCAGTGGATGTGGTGTATTTGGACTTTCAAAAGTCTTTTGACAAGTTCCCACACAAGAGATTGGTGTGCAAAATCAAAGCACATGGTATTGGGGTTAATGTACTGAAGTGGATAGAGAACTGGTCGGCAGACAGGAAGCAGAGAGTCGAGGTAAACGGATCCTTTTCAGAATGGCAGGCAGTGACTAGTGGAGTGCCGCAGGGTTCAGTGCTGGGACCCCAGCTCTTTACAATATACATCAATGATTTAGATGAAGGAATTGAGTGTAATATCTCCAAGTTTGCGGATGTCACTAAACTGGGTGGCGGTGTGAGCTGTGAGGAGGACGCTAAGAGGCTGCAGGGTGAATTGGACAGGTTAGGTGAGTAGGCAACTGCATGGCAGATGCAGTATAATGTGGATAAATGTGAGGTTGTCCATTTTGGGGGCAAAAACGAAGGCAGAATATTATCTGGATGGCGGCAGATTAGGAAAAGGGGAGGTGCAACGAGACCTGGGTGTCATGGTACATCAGTCATTGAAAGTTGACATGCAGGTACAGCAGGCGGTGAAGAAGGCAAATGGTATGTTGGCCTTCATAGCTCGGGGATTTGCGTATAGGAGCAGGGAGGTCTTACTGCAATTGTACAGGGCCTTAGTGAGGCCTCCCCTGGAATATTGTGTTCAGTTTTGGTCTCCTAATCTGAGGAAGGACGTTCTTGCTATTGAGGGAGTGCAGCGAAGGTTCACCAAACTGATTCCAGGGATGGCTGGACTGTCATATGAGGAGATACTGGATCAACTGGGCCTTTATTCACTGGAGTTTAGAAGGATGAGAGGGGATCTCATAGAAACGTATAAGATTCTGATGGGACTGGACAGGTTAGATGCGGGAAGAATGTTCCCGATGTTGGGGAAGTCCAGAACCAGGGGACATAGTCTTAGGATAAGAGGTAGGCCATTTAGGACTGAGATGAGGAGAAACTTCTTCACTCAGTGAGTTGTTAACCTGTGGAATTCCCTGCCGCAGAGAGTTGTTGATGCCAGTTCATTGGATATATTCAAGAGGGAGTTAGACATGGCCCTTACGGCGAAGGGAATCAAGGGGTATGGAGAGAAAGCAGGAAAGGGTACTGAGGGAATGATCAGCCATGATCTTATTGAATGGTGGTGCAGGTTCGAAGGGCTGAATGGCCTACTCCTGCACCTATTTTCTATGTTTCTATGTTTCTATGAAATAGTGCCATGGGATCTTTTATATCCACCTGAGAGGGCAGACAGGGCCTCGGTTTAACATCTCAACCGAAAGACGGCACCTCCGACAGTGCAGCACTCCCTCAGCACTGCACTGGAGTGTCAGCCTAGATTTATGAGCTCAAGTCCTTGGAGTGGGACTTGAACCCATAACCTTCTGATACAGAGGTGAGGGTGCTGCCCACTGAACCACAGCAATATGTATTCATGTTGGGGCGGGTTTAGCTGGAGTGGGGCTTCTCATGGCATGTCTCGTTATTAAGACTAATTCATGCGGTACCTCCTTAACCAATGAGATTAAAGAATTGAGAAATAAACAGAGGAAGGACTGAGAAGGAAGGTGAATTACAGTGGGTGAATTCAACATCAAATCAGGTGCAGAAAGAGAAATAAGGAGAGGGAAAAAAAAAGATGGATTAAGAGAGAGAGAGTGGAAAATTAGACAGAAAGGAAAAGTGAAAAAAAAATTTAAAATGAGACAATTTTAAAATCTACTATAACAATTCACAACCTGATGGAATGAAACGCCACACTTGCAATTGTTCACTTTATGGCTGAGAGAAGTTGTTTGGCAGTCATTCACAACTATCGAGTTGTTAAAAGGTTACTAACGCTGATAATTATTAGAGTTTGCTCTCTGCGGCGATTTAGTTAATGTGCAAGTGCAGCAACTTCATGAAACTCGCGGGGAAGTTCAGGGCGAGGTGCTGTTTTTGTGAAGCTATCGGCGGAGTGACGGGACAAGTCAGCCAGCAACTTGTGGTGGTTCACAATTCTCAGGGTATCGCTTCCTCGCCACATGTTGCTGGCTGATTTGCTGGCCAGTTAACAAAGGCGTGTGTCTGTCACAAATCATTATTTTTTCAGCAAAATCCGGCCCACAGATTCGGTGAAGCTCGTTATAAGAGTCTTGAATGCAATTGTTGATGACTCGCTGTTGTAAAAGTAAATGTCGAAAGGTTTTTGGAAAGCCTCACTATTCTGAACTTGGGCCTTTTACATGTTTCTTGAGCTGTTATTTCCCAGTTTTCTCAGCATTCCTCCCCTCCTCTCCTGAAGGTGCTGACTTCGGCTGGGATGCAGCCCCTCAGGTACCGTGGCTGCCAGCCAGTATCTCGCCTCAAGCGGCCATTCTTCATGTAAGAGGCAAGACTTTTCAGTAAGCTGTTCAGACTTGAGGGGCAACACAGTCAAGCCTGATCGTGGCCTCAACTATTGGTCATGATGCACATTGCAACAGGCACAGTCAGTAGGAATCTGGAGCACAGGCTGAGGTTGATTTTGAATGGCGGTAACGGCCTCAAAATGGGGTCGGCCGCCTCGTTGCCCGTTTAACACCAGCGATGCAGCGGGCTCCATTTTGAAAGGGGGCCTATTACCAGGTGGCCAAAGCACCCGCCTGTTTTAGGTGATGGCTTTAATATGGAAATTGGGGCCCTATGACATAAATAGGAGCCTGATTGCCAATTTAGGTAGGAACTGGTCCGAACCAGTGCAGTGTAGTCTCCGGCCAGTTTCACAGACGATGGAAGAGAGGAGGCCCTCCAAATATAAGTCTTGAATTATTTAGTGGACCCCAGAAGAGTTGAAGGGTGCCCTGTCTTTAGGAGTGCAGAATATACGACATTCGTGCCGGGTAAAAGAAAGACTTGTATTTATATAGCGCCTTTTATGACCTCAGGATGTCCCATAGTGCTTTACAGAGAATGAGGTACTTTCTTTCCCAAGTGTAGTCACTTGTAATATAAAAACACACAGCAGCCAATTTACATGCATCTGGTCCCACAAACAACAATGATATAATGACCAGATAACCTGTTTTAATGATGTTGGTTGAAGGATAAATGTTGGCCAGGACAATGGGGATGACCCGAAAGCAAAATACTGCGGATACTGGAATCTAAAATAAAAACAGAAAATGCTGGAAATCTCAGCAGGTCAGGCAGCATTTGGGAAGAGAAACATAGTTGACATTTTGGGTCTGTGACCCTTCGGTCTGACGAAAAGTCACAGACCCGAAACGTTAACGCCGTAAACCAAGGTTAACTCCGCTGTTCTTCGAATGGTGCCACAGATCTTTTACATCCATCTGAGAGAGCAGACGGGGCCTCGGTTTAACGTCTCATCCTAAAGACGACACCTCCGACAGTGCAGCACTCCCTCAGCACTGCACTGGAGTGTGTCAGCATCCATTATGTTCTCAAATCTCTAGAGTGGGACTTGAACTCACGGCCTTCTGAGTGAGAGGCAAGAGTGCTGCCCACTGAGCCACGGATTTGTGCAGGTATTGCCTTCACTATTTTCTGGCCCAGATTCACCCCGGTGGGCTCACTTCTGTCCAATAGGCCTCTCTTTCCACTTGGCAAATTGAGCTCCAGACATTCGTTGAGCCCCTTGGAGGCTGAGGAAGTGGAAACGCCCAGTGTATGGGAGTCCAAGACACCCCCACACCCCTCTGCACCAGTGGCCTTGTTTCAGGCAGGCGGAGGACCTGTCACCAAACAAAGCCATCGCAAACCCCATCGGCAATTCGGGACCCCGTGGATCTGAGGCCCGATGGAGTTTTGCAGCTGGAGTTGCGGCAGAAGTCTGCTGTAAAAGTTTGTGCAGCTGTTGGACCTGTGTCTCCATCATGTGTACCAAGGATTGGATGGACAACTTCGGGCGTTGACATTGGACAACAGCAAGATGTTCTCACCTGGGTTGGAAGTGTAACAGAGCTGACACAGATGATACCAAATCCTTCACACAAAAAGAAAGAAAGAAAGACTTGTATTTATATAGCGCCGTTCACGACCACCGGACATCCCAAAGCGCTTTACAGCTAATGAGCTACTTTTAAAATGAAGTCACTGTTGTAATGTGGCAGCCAATTTGAGCACAGCAAACTCTCACAAACAGCAATGTGATAATGACCAGATAATCTGTTTTCGTGATTTTGATTGAGGGATAAATATTGGCCAGGACACCGGGGATAACTCCCCTGCTCTTCTTTAAAATAGTGCCCTGGGATCTTTGACATCCCCCTGAGAGTTCAGCACTGCACAGGAGTGTCAGTCAAGATTTATGTGCTCAGGTCACTGGAAGTGGGACTCAAATCCCACAACCTTGTTATTCACAGGCAAGTGTGCTACCCACTGAGCCACAGCTGACAAGACACTATTTAACATTCAGACCCTTAGGAGGACTGCAATGGAAAGGGATTATTGAGACAATAGGCTGTCAATAGGCCTCCCTTTCTGTTTCAAGAGCAAAGCACTTACTTTAATTCCCAAGAGATCCCCTGCTCAGTGCCCACTAGATATTCCCCTACCTTGTAAAGTGTCCTGTGATGCCTCTTAATGTAATGAATGCTATAGTTGTTGGACTATTGGCATCTGAACAAGATGTCGTGACTCTGAAAAGCTCCCTGGCCAATGCATGTTTCATTAGCACCCTTGGTGCAAGCGCTGAACATATCTGGTCTCTATCCTTGATCTAAAAAATGTAGGTGCTGACAATTGGAACTGATGCCATTTGACGGGAGGTTGCTATATTCACAGCTGCACAGAGAAAGGGCCGACGTCATGTTGAAGAGAGCAATTTGTTCTTCTATGAAGTCGCCCTGATTTATTTAATCTCCTTAGGGAGCTGACTAAGCATGGACAACACTTGCAAGTACAGACTGTGCTGTGAAATCTCTTCCTGATCCCCAAAGGCAATCAAGCAGAAAAGCCCGAGCATATTGACCGAGCATTATTCAGCCCTGACCTTTCAACCTTCCTGTGGAGTCATAAAGGATTCAATTATCTAGGCCTTTGCTTATCCCTCTGACTATCAATTCTTTTCAGAACAGAGAAGGTTTAATCTTCAGACCACGTAGCTTCATTGCAAACGCAGATCTCGTGTGTTTATCCCCACATGCTCTACAACAGATTCTCTTCTCTGCTTAGAGACTTGTGATTGCTTGGTGAATTATAATTTTAACTTTACTCAACTCTTTCTGCAAGAGGTTTTATTTTTATCTGTTCGGCTCTTTTTCTGAAGCTGCTGGGTTGAGCTAGGGTGTATGGCCCACATGGGGTTACCAACTCCTAGTAGACATATTCCTGGAGATTTCATCACATGACCTCCTGCCTCCAACTGCCCCACCCCCGCACTCCCGCCATTGGTCGCCTGACATTTCCGTCCTCCTGGTGCCCCATCTTCTCGTGCCAATCGCAAAGTGAACAGACTCTTCATTATCCGATTGGATGATTCTTCACCATCAATCAACAGTCCTTTATCCCACATCCAACATTTTTATAACGAATAAACAAAATTGTTCAAAGACATTTTTTAAAAAAATTTTCCCTTAAGATTTTTCTCCTGGAGTGTTCCTAGCAGTGTCCTGAGAGTAGGTGTTAATTCCTAGTGAATCCAGGCCAATCCTGGAGGGTTGGAAACCCTTGGTCCACAAAAGCAAAAAGTCCACCAGCATCTTTTGAGGGTATATTACAGATATGGATATGGTCTTGGTGACAGATGAGATATTGGGCTTGAAGCTCATCTCATGTTCGAGCAGGACACCAAGTCTGTGCCCCACCTAGCCAACCCTGAGTCAGAAGCCAAGGAGCAGGTACAGAGCTCGATTCAAGGGATTCAGACCTACTGACGGAGTGTCTATCGATGTCTTGGATCAGACAACAAGAGCAGACATTGACGATGAGATTCAACACCGCCTCCAGTGCGCCAGTGCAGCCTTCGGCCGCCTGAGGAAAAGAGTGTTCGAAGGCCAGGCCCTCAAAACTGCCACCAAGCTCATGGTCTACAGGGCGGGAGTAATACCCGCCCTCCTGTATGGCTCAGAGACATGAACCATTTACAGTAGACACCTCAAGTCACTGGAGAAATACCACCAACGATGTCTCCGCAAGATCTTACAAATCCCCTGGGAGGACAGACGCACCAACATTAGTGCCCTCGACCAGGCCAACATCCCCAGCATTGAAGCACTGACCACACTTGATCAGCTCCGCTGGGCAGGCCACATTGTCCACATGACAGACACGAGACTCCCAAAGCAAGTGCTGTACTTGGAACTCCTTCACGGCAAATGAACCAAAGGTGGGCAGAGGAAACGTTACAAGGGCACCCTCAAAGCCTCCCTGATAAGGTGCAACATCCCCACCAACACCTGGGAGTCCCTGGCCAAAGACTGCCCTAAGTGGGAGAAGTGCATCCGGGAGGGCGCTGAGCACCTCGAGACTCAACACCGAGTGCATGCAGAAAACAAGCGCAGGCAGCGGAAAGAGTGTGCGGCAAATCTGTCCCACCCTCCCTTACCCTCAATGACTATAAGTCCTACCTGTGACAGGAACTGTAATTCCCGTATTGGACTGTTCAGCCACCTAAGGACTCAGTTTAAGAGTGGAAGCAAGTCTTCCTCGATTCCGAGGGACTGCCTGTGATGATGATGAATCGGAACAATGTTGTTCACTGGGATATTTCAATTTCTCCATGTGAACCAGTCCCAAGAGTAATTACCGTGACGCTAAACAATGTATTTTTTGGAGCGGCCTCCTTGGCTCAACGACTGCTCTAGCGTGATGCTACCTGACACCAACGTCGATTTCGTGGGCTCCTAGGGGTTCGTGGTGCGCCTTGAACGCTCCTGCAAATAGGGTGACATCCTCCTGACTGCGCTTACTCTGGCAGGGTCAGTGGCAAAGTAAGCCAGCAGGCATGATCCCAGTCGAACTGCTGTGTTCGAGTCCATTCCCAATGTTTGAGCTAAGACCTTCCGGGTCAGCAGGGGCATCACAATTGAAGCTGATCCAGTCCTCACTTGATGCCCCCCCCCCACCCCCACACACACACACACACACACTCACTCACACACTTACTCACTCACACACACACTCACTCACACATTCACTCACTCACTCACTCACTCACACTCACTCTCACTCACACGCACTCACTCACACACACACTCACTCACACATTCACTCACACACTCACTCACACACTTACTCACTCACACACACACACTCACTCACACACTTACTCACTCACACACTTACTCACTCACACACACACTCACTCACACATTCACTCACACACTCACTCACACACTTACTCACTCACACACACACACACACACACACACTCACTCACACACTTACTCACTCACACACACACTTACACACTCACTCACACACTTACTCACTCACACACTCACTCACACATTCACTCACTCACTCACTCACACTCACACACTTACTCACTCACACACACACTCACTCACACATTCACTCACACACTCACTCACACACTTACTCACTCACACACACACACACACACACTCACTCACACACTTACTCACTCACACACACACTTACACACTCACTCACACACTTACTCACTCACACACTCACTCACTCACACACACACACACTCACACTCACTCACACGCACTCACTCACACACTCACTCACTCACATGCACTCACTCTCACACGCACACTCACTCACGCATTCACTCACACACGCACACACTCACTCACACACTCACTCACTCACACACACACACTCACACACACGCATACACACACACTCACTCTCATACACACTCACTCACTCACTCACACACACAAACACTCACTCACTCACACATACTCACTCACTCACTCACACACACACACGAGTTTTGGAACGTGGGCCACTGGATGGATCAGGGTCAGGACAGGAGCCCCGACTGATCTTTCCCTTCCCTAGCTTAAGATGCTGCAGCCCATTGTAACATTCATTCATTCATACATAGGCAGTCCCTCGAAATCGAGGAAGACTTGCTTCCACTCCAAAAGTGAGTTCTCAGATGACTGTACAGTCCAAATCGGGAATGACAGTCTCTGTCACAGGTGGGACAGATAGTCGTTTGAGGAAAGGGTGGGTGGGGAGTCTGGTTTGCCGCACACTCCTTCCGCTGCCTGCTTTCTGCATGCTCTCGGCGATGAGCCTCAAGGTGCTCAGCACCCTCCCGGATGCTCTTCCTCCACTTAGGGTGGTCTTTGGCCAGGGACTCCCAGGTGTTGGTGGGGCACTTTATTAAGGAGGCTTTGAGGGTGTCCTTGAAATGTTTCCTCTGCCCACCTGGGGCTCGCTTGCCGTGTAGGAGTTCCGAGTAGAGCGCTTGGTTTGGGAGTCTCGTGTCTGGCATGCGAACAATGTGCCCCACCCAACAGAGCTGGTCGAGTGTGGTCAGTGCTTCGATGTTGGGGATGTTGGCCTGATCGAGAAACCTAACGTTGGCACGTCTATACTCCCAGGGGATTTGCAGGATCTTGCGGAGACATCGTTGTAACATGCACCAGATGTCTCCAGCTGAGACCTGGTCATAGATCAGTGACCGATCCTGGACCTTCTGGTCCATACAGCTCAGTCTCGTTGCATTTGCCCAATGACATATGGCGGTATGGCCACTAAAGGAGCTGTGAATGTCTGTTTCCTACTCGTTGGAATGATGTTATTATCTCCTGGGCAGATAACATTAGTTCATTCATTCTGTGATGGAGAGGAGTGACCCATTAAACAATGAAAGATAAAACATTGTAGCTCGTTGCTTGACAATTTACAAAATATTCTACAGGTACAACGTCTCAAATCCGGCTATCCCAAAATCGGAATGTTCCAAAAACGCACATTTTTGAGAAAATCCCATTTGATATTAAATAAAATTAAATCCAGAATTATTGTCTAAAGACTGGCGGGCCGGACTAGTTATCGGCTTGGTCGCTATGTTTTAAATGGCCTGCGATCGGTCCGAGCCTTGCTGAGCCATGCCGAATGACCCTCGACCCAGCCTGACCCGACCTGACCCATGCCACCATTAGTACTTTGTCTGTCTCGGTAGCATACCCGAAAATCTGGAAAACTCCTCAAACCGGCACAGTCTCGGTCTCGAGGTCGCCAGATTTGAGACGTTGTACCTGTAGAAATAATCTAACAATGATGCCAAATTCCAAGTCCTCTTTAGCTATCGATTTTACGCCTTTTTTTAAAAGATTAGCAGTAGCTCAGTGTCTCTTGATGAAATATATTTGACGGGGATGGTTCCACGATCCTCTGATTGCATGAGGGAGATTTGGGAGCATGGACTGGAAATAGTGCCGACTTCAGTGTATTCCTGAACCTCTGATTGTCGAGCATGGCTCAACATTAGCAGTGTAGCAACTATCAACTTTCAACGTTGGAAAGGCAGTCTGCCATTCAGCCCCTCGCTCAAGGTCCACCATTCAATTGCATCATGGCTGGTCTGTATCTTGACACCATCTACCTGCCTTGGTTCTGTAACCTTTAGTATCCTTGCCGAACAACAATCTATCGATCTCATGTGTGAAATTTTTAATGGACCCCCAGCCTCACCTGTTTTTTGGGGAGAGTGTTCCAGATTTGCACGACCCTTTGTGTGAAGAAGTGCTTCCTGACTCAACAATAAGTCAATTCTTTTACATTTGTGATGAAAAGAAATGCCTGAAATGAAAGCAGGATTGTTGAAAGTACATGGCAGGATGGTCAGCGTCTGAAAGATAATGACGGACGAACATTTCAGGTGAGACTCTGCGTCAGAACTGAATTTGATTTCTACTTGACATGTTCTCCCAACCGGGAGCTAAGCCTCACTGCAATGTGCAACATTTTGGTCGCTTTTCAGAGCGCCCTGGGATAGTTGCGTCACATCTGTCTTACACATCAGCCATGAACAGGCTTTGCCTCAATACATCATCGTCATGTATGCATCTGTGAGTATGCAGATAGGTTTGTAGAGCTGTTGCTCATTAACCGGTCCAAGCAGCGGGCGGTCGAGGGGGTCGTTCAGCCCAACTGCCTGCCTTTCTTCCGTGCGTACATCCGAGCCAGGGTGTCCCTGGAGATGGAGCACGCGGTGTCCACCGGTACGCTCGCGGCCTTCCGCGAGAGGTAGGCGCCAGAGGGACTGGAGTGCATCATCACCCTCCCGGGAACATGATTTTGATTTAATTTGATAAAGTTCCCAAGTTAATTTGGATTTATGGATTCTAGTGTCCTTTAAAAAAGGGGGTACTTGATTTAAACATTCAACTCAAAATAGCTGTAGAGCTGTTGTCCATTAACCGGTCCAGGCAGCGGGCGGTCGAGGGGGTCGCTCAGCCCAACTGCCTGCCTCTCTTCCGCAGTTACGTTCAAGCCAGGGTGTCCCTGGAGATGGAGCACGCGGTGTCCACCGGTACGCTCGCGGCCTTCCGCGAGAGGTGGGCGCCGGAGGGACTGGAGTGCATCATCACCCCCGGCAACCAAATTTTAATTTGAACCATTTTCATCAAAAGTTTAATTTGTTTAATGTGTCGGTTTTAGTGCCCCTTTGGTGAGGGGCCACTTGATTTATAGCTCCACCTAAAATAGTGTGGGGCTGTTGCGGGTGCCCTTTTAATAAAGGGGCATTTGATTCAAAGTTCTACATAAAATAGTTTTAGAGTTGTTGCTCATTAACCGGTCCAGGCAGCGGGCGGTCGAGGGGGTCGTTCAGCCCAACTGCCTGCCTCTCTTCTGCAGTTATGTTCGTGCCAGCATGTCCCTGGATATGGAGCATGCGGTGCCCACTGGTACGCTCGCGGACTTCCGCGAGAGGTGGGCACCAGAGGGACTGGAGTGCATTATTTCAACAGGGAACAACATTTTAATTTAATTTGTCAAGGTTCCCTTTAATGTTTGAAAGTTAATTTAGTTAATTTGTGATTTTTGTGCCCTTGTAAAAGGGGGCACTTAAATTAAGGTTCTACCAAAATAGTTGTAGAGCTGTTGCATTGTGAGTGCCTTAGCCAATCACATGATGTTCACAAGATTCAATAAAACAGTTGGGTCTCGGTCATCCACGATGAGGTATGTAGTTGTGAGCCCAGTGGATGAACTGGTAATGTGTGGTGTGATTGTTAAACCTTTGTTAATAAACCAACTAGTTCTTAATAGCAATGTGTTGCTATGAATTCTTAAGCAAAGATCCTATGAAGCAAATACATTTCAATAATCAGAGAAAACAGGAAAGCAATTGTAAAATGAGCAAAGTGACCAGAAAATAAAAGGTGCTCTCCACTCTCCCGTCCTGCGACAGTTGGACCTGGTGCTCTCCACTCTCTGTCCTGTGACAGTTTGAACTGGTGCTCTCCACTCTCTGTCCTGTGACAGTGGGAACTGGTGCTCTCCACTCTCTCTCCTGTGACAGTGGGAACTGGTGCTCTCCACTCTCTGTCCTGTGACAGTGGGAACTGGTGCTCTCCACTCTCTCTCCTGTGACAGTGGGAACTGGTGCTCCCCACTCTCCCGTCCTGTGACAGTGGGAACTGGTGCTCTCCACTCTCCCATCCTGTGACAGTGGGAACTGGTGCTCTCCACTCTCTGTCCTGCGACAGTTGGAACTGGTGCTCTCCACTCTCTGTCCTGTGACAGTGGGAACTGGTGCTCTCCACTCTCTGTCCTGCGACAGTTGGAACTGGTGCTCTCCACTCTCTCTCCTGTGACAGTGGGAACTGGTGCTCTCCACTCTCTGTCCTGTGACAGATGGAACTGGTGCTCTCCACTCTCTGTCCTGTGACAGTTGGAGCTGGTGCTCTCCACTCTCTGTCCTGTGACAGTGGGAACTGGTGCTCTCCACTTTCTGTCCTGTGACAGTGGGAACTGGTGCTCTCCACACTCTCTCCTGTGACAGTGGGAACTGGTGCTCTGCACTCTCTGTCCTGTGACAGTGGGAACTGGTGCTCTCCACTCTCCCGTCCTGCGACAGTTGGATCTGGTGCTCTCCACTCTCTGTCCTGTGACAATGGGAACTGGTGCTCTCCACTCTCTATCCTGTGACAGTGGGAACTGGTGCTCTCCACTCTCCCGTCCTGAGACAGTTGGAACTGGTGCTCTCCACTCTCCCGTCCTGTGACAGTTTGAACTAGTGCTCTCCACTCTGTCCTGTGACAGTTTGAACTGGTGCTCTCCACTCTCCCGTCCTGTGACAGTGGGAACTGGTGCTCTCCACTCTCTGTCTGTGACAGTGGGAACTGGTGCTCTCCACTCTCTGTCCTGTGACAGTGGGAACTGGTGCTCCCCACTCTCCCGTCCTGAGAAAGTTGGAACTGGTGCTCTCCACTCTCTCTCCTGCGACAGTTGGAACTGGTGCTCTCCACTCTCTGTCCTGTGACAGTGGGAACTGGTGCTCTCCACTCTCTGTCCTGTGACACTGGGAACTGGTGCTCTCCACTCTCTGTCCTGTGACAGTTTGAACTAGTGCTCTACACTCTCTGTCCTGTGACAGTGGGAACTGGTGCTCTCCACTCTCCCGTCCTGAGAAAGTTGGAACTGGTGCTCTCCACTCTCTCTCCTGCAACAGTTGGAACTGGTATTCTCCACTCTCCCGTCCTGTGACAGTTTGAACTAGTGCTTTCCACTCTCTGTCCTGTGACAGTGGGAACTGATGCTCTCCACTCTCTGTCCTGTGACAGTGGGAACTGGTGCTCTCCACTCTCCCGTCCTGAGAAAGTTGGAACTGGTGCTCTCCACTCTCTCTCCTGCAACAGTTGGAACTGGTATTCTCCACTCTCCCGTCCTGTGACAGTTTGAACTAGTGCTCTCCACTCTCTGTCCTGTGACAGTGGGAACTGGTGCTCTCCATTCTCTGTCCTGTGACAGTGGGAACTGGTGCTCTCCACTCTCCCGTCCTGTGACAGTTTGAACTAGTGCTCTCCACTCTCTGTCCTGTGACAGTTTGAACTAGTGCTCTCCACTCTCTGTCCTGTGACAGTGGGAACTGGTGCTCTCCATTCTCTGTCCTGTGACAGTGGGAACTGGTGCTCTCCACTCTCCCATCCTGTGACAGTGGGAACTGGTGCTCTCCACTCTCTGTCCTGCGACAGTTGGAACTGGTGCTCTCCACTCTCTCTCCTGTGACAGTGGGAACTGGTGCTCTCCACTCTCTGTCCTGCGACAGTGGGAACTGGTGCTCTCCACTCTCTGTCCTGCGACAGTTGGAACTGGTGCTCTCCACTCTCTCTCCTGTGACAGTGGGAACTGGTGCTCTCCACTCTCTGTCCTGTGACAGATGGAACTGGTGCTCTCCACTCTCTGTCCTGTGACAGTTGGAGCTGGTGCTCTCCACTCTCTGTCCTGTGACAGTGGGAACTGGTGCTCTCCACTCTCCCGTCCTGAGAAAGTTGGAACTGGTGCTCTCCACTCTCTCTCCTGCAACAGTTGGAACTGGTATTCTCCACTCTCCCGTCCTGTGACAGTTTGAACTAGTGCTCTCCACTCTCTGTCCTGTGACAGTGGGAACTGGTGCTCTCCATTCTCTGTCCTGTGACAGTGGGAACTGGTGCTCTCCACTCTCCCGTCCTGTGACAGTTTGAACTAGTGCTCTCCACTCTCTGTCCTGTGACAGTTTGAACTAGTGCTCTCCACTCTCTGTCCTGTGACAGTTGGAACTGGTGCTCTCCACTCTCCCGTCCTGTGACAGTTGGAATTGGTGCTCTCCACTCTCCCGTCCTGTGACAGTGGGAACTGGTGCTCTCCACTCTCCTGTCCTGTGACAGTGGGAACTGGTGTTCTCCACTCTCTGTCCTGTGACAGTGGGAACTGGTGCTCTCCACTCTCTGTCCTGCGACAGTTGGAACTGGTGCTCTCCACTCTCTGTCCTGTGACAGTTTGAACTGGTGCTCTCCACTCTCTGTCCTGTGACAGTGGGAACTGGTGCTCTCCACTCTCTGTCCTGTGACAGTGGGAACTGGTGCTCTCCACTCTCTGTCTTGTGACAGTGGGAACTGGTGCTCTCCACTCTCTGTCCTGTGACAGTGGGAACTGGTGCTCTCCATTCTCCCGTCCTGTGATCGTGGGAACTGGTGCTCTCCACTCTCCCGTCCTGTGACAGAGGGAACTGGTGCTCTCCACTCTCCCGTCCTGTGACAGTGGGAACTGGTGCTCTCCACTCTCTGTCCTGCGACAGTTGGAACTGGTGCTCTCCACTCTCTCTCCTGTGACAGTGGGAACTGGTGCTCTCCACTCTCTGTCCTGTGACAGTTGGAACTGGTGCTCTCCACTCTCTGTCCTGTGAAAGTTGGAACTGGTGCTCTCCACTCTCTGTCCTGTGACAGTTGGAACTGGTGCTCTCCACTCTCTGTCCTGTGAAAGTTGGAACTGGTGCTCTCCACTCTCTGTCCTGTGACAGTTGGAACTGGTGCTCTCCACTCTCTGTCCTGTGACAGTGGGAACTGGTGCTCTCCACTCTCTGTCCTGTGACAGTGGGAACTGGTGCTCTCCACTCTCTGTCTTGTGACAGTGGGAACTGGTGCTCTCCACTCTCTGTCCTGCGACAGTTGGAACTGGTGCTCTCCACTCTCTCTCCTGTGACAGTGGGAACTGGTGCTCTCCACTCTCTGTCCTGTGACAGTTGGAACTGGTGCTCTCCACTCTCTGTCCTGTGAAAGTTGGAACTGGTGCTCTCCACTCTCTGTCCTGTGACAGTTGGAACTGGTGCTCTCCACTCTCTGTCCTGTGAAAGTTGGAACTGGTGCTCTCCACTCTCTGTCCTGTGACAGTTGGAACTGGTGCTCTCCACTCTCTGTCCTGTGACAGTTGGAACTGGTGCTCTCCACTCTCTGTCCTGTGACAGTGGGAACTGGTGCTCTCCACTCTCTGTCTTGTGACAGTGGGAACTGGTGCTCTCCACTCTCTGTCCTGTGACAGTGGGAACTGGTGCTCTCCACTCTCCCGTCCTGTGACAGTGGGAACTGGTGCTCTCCACTCTCTGTCCTGTGACAGTTGGAACTGGTGCTCTCCACTCTCCCGTCCTGTGACAGTGGGAACTGATGCTCTCCACTCTCTGTCCTGTGACAGTTGGAACTGGTGCTCTCCACTCTCTGTCCTGTGACAGTGGGAACTGGTGCTCTCCACACTCTCTCCTGTGACAGTTTGAACTAGTGCTCTACACTCTCTGTCCTGTGACAGTGGAAACTGGTGCTCTCCACTCTCCCGTCCTGAGAAAGTTGGAACTGGTGCTCTCCACTCTCTCTCCTGCAACAGTTGGAACTGGTATTCTCCACTCTCCCGTCCTGTGACAGTTTGAACTAGTGCTTTCCACTCTCTGTCCTGTGACAGTGGGAACTGATGCTCTCCACTCTCTGTCCTGTGACAGTGGGAACTGGTGTTCTCCACTCTCCCGTCCTGAGAAAGTTGGAACTGGTGCTCTCCACTCTCTCTCCTGCAACAGTTGGAACTGGTATTCTCCACTCTCCCGTCCTGTGACAGTTTGAACTAGTGCTCTCCACTCTCTGTCCTGTGACAGTGGGAACTGGTGCTCTCCATTCTCTGTCCTGTGACAGTGGGAACTGGTGCTCTCCACTCTCCCGTCCTGTGACAGTTTGAACTAGTGCTC
The DNA here is from genome assembly GCF_044704955.1 of Pristiophorus japonicus. NCBI lineage: Eukaryota > Metazoa > Chordata > Chondrichthyes > Pristiophoridae > Pristiophorus > Pristiophorus japonicus. The sequence continues at coordinate 4,157,066 of NC_091987.1, forward strand.
TCCACTCTCTGTCCTGTGACAGTTTGAACTAGTGCTCTCCACTCTCTGTCCTGTGACAGTTGGAACTGGTGCTCTCCACTCTCCTGTCCTGTGACAGTTGGAACTGGTGCTCTCCACTCTCTGTCCTGTGACAGTGGGAACTGGTGCTCTCCACTCTCTGTCCTGTGACAGTGGGAACTGGTGCTCTCCACTCTCTGTCCTGTGACAATGGGAACTGGTGCTCTCCACTCTCTGTCCTGTGACAGTTGGAACTGGTGCTCTCCACTCTCCCGTCCTGTGACAGTTGGAATTGGTGCTCTCCACTCTCCCGTCCTGTGACAGTGGGAACTGGTGCTCTCCACTCTCCTGTCCTGTGACAGTGGGAACTGGTGCTCTCCACTCTCTGTCCTGCGACAGTTGGAACTGGTGCTCTCCACTCTCTGTCCTGTGACAGTTTGAACTGGTGCTCTCCACTCTCTGTCCTGTGACAGTGGGAACTGGTGCTCTCCACTCTCTGTCCTGTGACAGTGGGAACTGGTGCTCTCCACTCTCTGTCTTGTGACAGTGGGAACTGGTGCTCTCCACTCTCTGTCCTGTGACAGTGGGAACTGGTGCTCTCCATTCTCCCGTCCTGTGATCGTGGGAACTGGTGCTCTCCACTCTCCCGTCCTGTGACAGAGGGAACTGGTGCTCTCCACTCTCCCGTCCTGTGACAGTGGGAACTGGTGCTCTCCACTCTCTGTCCTGCGACAGTTGGAACTGGTGCTCTCCACTCTCTCTCCTGTGACAGTGGGAACTGATGCTCTCCACTCTCTGTCCTGTGACAGTTGGAACTGGTGCTCTCCACTCTCTCTCCTGTGACAGTGGGAACTGGTGCTCTCCACTCTCTGTCCTGTGAAAGTTGGAACTGGTGCTCTCCACTCTCTGTCCTGTGAAAGTTGGAACTGGTGCTCTCCACTCTCTGTCCTGTGACAGTTGGAACTGGTGCTCTCCACTCTCTGTCCTGTGAAAGTTGGAACTGGTGCTCTCCACTCTCTGTCCTGTGACAGTTGGAACTGGTGCTCTCCACTCTCTGTCCTGTGACAGTTGGAACTGGTGCTCTCCACTCTCTGTCCTGTGACAGTGGGAACTGGTGCTCTCCACTCTCTGTCTTGTGACAGTGGGAACTGGTGCTCTCCACTCTCTGTCCTGTGACAGTGGGAACTGGTGCTCTCCACTCTCCCGTCCTGTGACAGTGGGAACTGGTGCTCTCCACTCTCTGTCCTGTGACAGTTGGAACTGGTGCTCTCCACTCTCCCGTCCTGTGACAGTGGGAACTGGTGTTCTCCACTCTCCCGTCCTGTGACAGTGGGAACTGGTGCTCTCCACTCTCCCGTCCTGTGACAGTGGGAACTGGTGTTCTCCACTCTCTGTCCTGTGACAGTTGGAACTGGTGCTCTCCACTCTCTGTCCTGCGACAGTGGGAACTGGTGCTCTCCACTCTCTGTCCTGTGACAGTTGGAACTGGTGCTCTCCACTCTCTGTCCTGTGACAGTGGGAACTGGTGCTCTCCACTCTCTGTCCTGTGACAGTGGGAACTGGTGCTCTCCACTCTCTGTCCTGTGACAGTTGGAACTGGTGCTCTCCACTCTCCCGTCCTGTGACAGTGGGAACTGGTGCTCTCCACTCTCCCGTCCTGTGACAGTGGGCACTGGTGCTCTCCACTCTCCCGTCCTGTGACAGTGGGAACTGGTGCTCTCCACTCTCCCGTCCTGTGACAGTGGGAACTGGTGCTCTCCACTCTCCCGTCCTGTGACAGTGGGAACTGGTGCTCTCCACTCTCTGTCCTGTGACAGTTGGAACTGGTGCTCTCCACTCTCTGTCCTGTGACAGTGGGAACTGGTGCTCTCCACTCTCTGTCCTGTGACAGTGGGAACTGGTGCTCTCCACTCTCTGTCCTGTGACAGTGGGAACTGGTGCTCTCCACTCCCCCGTTGGTGTAGGAGGGAGGGCTTTAGTTTCCTGAACAATTGGGACCGCTTCTGGGGAAGGTGGGACTTGTACAAGTCAGACAGGTTACACATCAACAGAGACGGGACCGATGTTCTCGTGGGTGTTTTTGATAGTACGGTTGGGAGGGCTTTAAACTAGCTTGGCAGGGGAATGGGAACCCAGCAGAGGGCTCTGAGCTAGTTAGAGTGGTTGAGAGCTCAGATGAACATAACCACAAGAAAGAATGCAAAAGGCAGGAGGCAACAGAGCAGAGTAGCACTGGGGTAAGTGTAAACCACAAGATGATAGGAAGGGACAATATGTATAATATAAAGGGGCTGCAGGAGGGGTCAGAACTAAAAATCATGGTTTAAAAACGAATATTAAAACACTACCTAAATGCACGCAGCATTCGAAATAAAGTAAACGAGGTGACGGCACAAATCATTACAAATGAATATGATTTGGTAGCCATTACAGAAACGTGGTTGCAGGGTGGCCAAGACTGGGAATTAAACATACAGGGATATCTGACAATTCGGAAAGATAGACAAGAAGGGAAAGGAGGTGGGGTAGCTCTGTTAATAAAGGATGATATCAGGGCAGTTGTGAGAGACGATATTGGCTCGAATGAACAAAATGTTGAATCATTGTGGGTGGAGATTAGAGATAGTAAGGGGAAAAAGTCACTGGTGGGAGTAGTTTATAGGCCCTCAAGTAATAATTTCACGGTGGGGTGGACAATAATCAAGGGAATAATGGAGGCATGTGAAAAAGGAACGGAAGTAATCATGTGGGATTTTAACCTACATATCGATTGGTCAAATCAAATCAAACGGGGTAGCCTTGAGGAGGAATTAATAGAATGCATACGGGATTGTTTCTTAGATCAGTATGTTACAGAACCTACAAGGGAGCAAGCTATCTTAGATCTGGTCCTGTGTAATGAGACAGGAATAATAAACGATCTCCTAGTAAAAGATCCTCTCGGAATGAGTGATCACAGTATGGTTCAGTTTGTAATACAGATTGAGGGTGAGGAAGTAGTGTCTCAAACGAGCGTACTATGCTTAAACAAAGGAGACTACATGGGCAGAGTTGGCTAAAATAGACTGGGAACACAGACTAAACGGTGGCACAATTGAGGAACAGTGGAGGACTTTTAAGGAGCTCTTTCATTGTGCTCAACAAAAATATTTTCCAGTGAAAAAGAAGGGCGGTAAGAGAAGGGATAACCAGCCGTGGATAACCAAGGTAATAAAGGAGAGTATCAAATTAAAAACCAATGCGTATAAGGTGGCCAATGTTAGTGGGAAAATAGAAGATTGGGAAAATTTTAAACGACAGCAAAGAATGACTAAGAAAGCAATAAAGAAGGGGAAGATAGATTACGAATGTAAACTTGCGCAAAACATAAAAACAGATAGTAAAAGCTTTTACAGATATATAAAACGAAAAAGAGTGACTAAAGTAAATGTTGGTCCCTTAGAAGATGAGAAGGGGGATTTAATAATGGGAAATGTGGAAATGGTTGAGAGCTTAAAGAATTATTTTGCTTCGGTCTTCACAGTGGAAGACACAAAAACCATGCCAAAAATTGCTGGTCACAGGAATGTGGGAAGGGAGGACCATGAGACAATCACTATCACTAGGGGGGGTAGTGCTGGACAGGCTAATGGGACTCAAGGTAGACAAGTCCCCTGGTCCTGATGAAATGCATCCCAGGGTATTAAAAGAGATGGCGGAAGTTATAGCAGGTGCATTCGTTATAATCTACCAAAATTCTCTGGACTCTGGGGAGGTACCAGCGGATTGGAAAGCAGCTAATGTAATGCCTCTGTTTATAAAAGGGGGCAGACAAAAGGCAGGTAACTATAGGCCGGTTAGTTTAACATCAGTAGTGGGGAAAATGCTTGAAGCTATCATTAAGGAAGAAATAGCGGGACATCTCGATAGGAATAGTGCAATCAAGCAGACGCAACATGGATTCATGAAGGGGAAATCATGTGTAACTAATTTACTGGAATTCTTTGAGGATATAATGAGCATGGTGGATAGAGGTTTACCGATGGATGTGGTGTATTTAGATTTCCAAAGGGCATTCGATAAGGTGCCACACAAAAGATTACTGCAGAAGATAAAGTTACGCGGAGTCAGAGGAAATGTATTAGCATGGATAGAAAATTGGCTGGGTAACAGAAAGCAGAGAGTCGGGATAAATGGGCCCTTTTCGGGTTGGAAATCGGTGGTTAGTGGTGTGCCACAGGAATCAGTGCTGGGACCACAACTGTTTACAATATACATAGATGACCTGGAAGAGGGGACAGAGTGTAGTGTAACAAAATTTGCAGATGACACAAAGTTTAATAGGAAAGCGGGTTGTGTAGAGAACACAGGGAGGCTGCAAAGAGATTTAGATAGGTTAAGCGAATGGGCTAAGGTTTGGCAGATGGAATACAATGTCAGAAAGTGTGAGGTCATCCACCTTGGAAAAAAAAACAGTAAAAGGGAATATTATTTGAATGGGGAGAAATTACAACATGCTGCGGTGCAGAGGGACCTGGGGGTCCTTGTGCATGAATCCCAAAAAGTTAGTTTACAGGTGCAGCAGGTAATCAGGAAGGCGAATGGAATGTTGGCCTTCATTGCGAGAGGGATGGAGTACAAAAGCAGGGAGGTCCTGCTGCAACTCTACAGGGTATTGGTGAGGCCGCACCTGGAGTACTGCGTGCAGTTTTGGTCACCTTACTTAAGGAAGGATATACTAGCTTTGGAGGGGGTACAGAGACGATTCACTAGGCTGATTCCGGAGATGAGGGGGTTACCTTATGATGATAGATTGAGTAGACTGGGTCTTTACTCGTTGGAGTTCAGAAGGATGAGGGGTGATCTTATAGAAACATTTAAAATCATGAAAGGGATAGACAAGATAGAGGCAGAGAGGTTGTTTCCACTGGTCGGGGAGACTAGAACTAGGGGGCACAGCCTCAAAATATGGGGGAGCCAACTTAAAACCGAGTTGAGAAGGAATTTCTTCTCCCAGAGGATTGTGAATCTGTGGAATTCTCTGCCCAAGGAAGCAGTTGAGGCTAGCTCATTGAATGTATTCAAATCTCAGATAGATAGATTTTTAACCAATAAGGGAATTAAGGGTTATGGGGAGCAGGCGGGTAAGTGGAGCTGAGTCCACGGCCAGATCAGCCATGATCTTGTTGAATGGCGGAGCAGGCTCGAGGGGCTAGATGGCCTACTGCTATTCCTAATTCTTATGTTCTTATGTTCTTATTAATGTTGGGGAAGTCCAGAACCAGGAGTCACAGTCTAAGGTAAGGGGTAAGCCATTTAGGACTGAGATGAGGAGAAACGTCTTCACCCAGAGAGTGGTGAACCTGTGAAATTCTCTACCACAGAAAGTTGTTGAGGCCAATTCACTAAATATATTGAAAAAGGAGTTAGATGAAGTCCTTACTACTAGGGGGATCAAGGGGTATGGCGAGAAAGCAGGAATGGGATACTGAAGTTGCATGTTCAGCAATGAACTCATTGAATGGCGGTGCAGGCTCGAAGGGTCGAATGGCCTACTCCTGCACCTATTTTCTATGTTTCTATGTTTCTATCACAAGTTACTGGATGTATTTTGGATAGAATTTGCTCCATGCCATTTCTTTATTCACACATAATTTTCTAAACTAACCAAACACCACAGTGTGTATTTTCACTACTTATTTGTTCCATTGCCATTTTAAAGGAGACATATATATTGCAGAATTGGGGAGAGAGAGTAGGAGAATGAGATTTGACAATAGACCCAATGTGGAGTGGCACAAGGGGCTTATTCTTTCTAAGGTTTGGATGATGCTCTAACCCGAGCAGCAGAGTTACAGTTTATTCTGCCTTACATACTCCAGCGAACGTGAATGTTTCTCAGCTCCTACAATCCTGCTCATGGTGCTGCAAGGCCTCTTCTTCAGCCCAATTACAGTGCCACAGTCTGCCTGAGTGAATTACCTGGGAAGTCGGAGCTTGAGGAATTACACGCTTCCGGTGTGCAGCCCGCTCCATGACATCATTCTCATTTCGGCAGTGTGAGTTAGTCAGCCTACCTTGGCGGGGGGCGGGAGAGTGGGGGAGGGGTAGCTTCTACTCGAGCTTTTACAAGATTATGTTCGAGCTGGAGAGAGGGAGAAAACCACCTAGTGAAATGAGATATTTGAACCAGCAGCTGTGAACAGCCCTTCCCCCTGCCCTCAGTGAATAGATACTTTGCTGTATTAGACCAGAGACAATCGTGCTCTCTGTGGTTTCATGTGACCTCACACTGACGCAAAAGGCTGAAAGAGATTGGCCCGTGATGATGTTATCATGTGTAAAATATTTTATTAAGGCCTAATTAACCTTCAGCACATTTCTTTATTTTTACTAATAACAAACATTACTTTCGAGCGAGCAGTTAGCGTTATTATTTTTCTTTTAAAAAATACAAAAAGCTTTTTTTTTCCGCAGCGTATTAACTTGCCTCCAGAGTCTGTTCTGGGTCTGGCTGCAGCATGAATCACCAGTCGGGAGTGATTAATACTGCAGCTGAGTAAATTCTGCCCAAATACCCCAGGAGGTGCATGAAAACCGGCACAGCAAACAGGATTGTATAGCCCCTCACCAGAAGGAATTGAGGAGATAGAGGCTGACCTGCTCAGTGCCTGGTGCAAACTGGATTTCAACAGTTTGACGAAGTATCAACCACTGCACAATTGGGGAGATGTCAGTACACTCGGTGCTTGTTCATTTTGTCATCTCCTTGTGTTCGAATCCCTCCATAGTCTCGCTCCTCCCTATCTCTGCAATCTCCTCCAACACTCTGCACTCCTCCAATTCAGACTTCTTTGTTCATCCCTGCTTACCTTCGCCCAGCCTTCAGCTGCCTTGGGACCTAAGCTCCGGAATTCCCTCCCTATGCCTCGCTGTCTCTCTACCTCTCTCTCCTCCTTTAAGACGCTCCTTAACTATGTAAACATAAGGGCATCCAAAACTCGGCTGCCCGTGTCCTATCTCACACCTACTCCCGTTCACGCATCACCCCTGTGCTCGCTGACCTACATTGGCTCCGGGTTAAGCAATGCCTCGATTTTAAAATTCTGACCCTTGTTTTGAAATACTTCCCCAGCCTCGCCCCTCCCTATCTCTGTAATCTCCGCCAGCCCCACAACCTCCGGAGATATCTGCTCTCCTCTCCATGGTCTCCTGAACTCCAGAATATAGTCAATGTATTCACGGAGGCATATGAAACCATGGGCCTTACGCTCAACATCCGTAAGACAAAGGTCCTTCACCAGCCTGTCATCGCCGGACAGCACTGCCCCTTAATCATCAAGATCCACGGCGCGGCCCTGGACAACGTGGACCATTTCCCATATCTCGGGAGCCTCTTATCAACAAAGGCAGACATTGATGCGGAGATTCTGCATCGCCTCCAGGGCACCAGCGCAGCCTTTGGCCGTCTGAGGAAAAGAGTGTTTGAAGATCGGACCCTCAAATCTACCTCCAAACTCATGGTCTACAGGGCTGTAGTAATACCCGCCCTCCTGTATGGATCTGAGGCATGGACGATGTACAGAAGGCACCTCAAGTCGCTGGAGATATATTTCCAACGATGTCTCTGCAAGGTCCTGCAAATCTCCTGGGAGGACAGGTGCACCAACATCAGTGTCCTCGACCAGGCTAACATCCCCAGTATTGAAGCACTGACCACAGTTTCACTGGGCAGGCCACATAGTCCGCATGCCAGATACAAGACTCCCGAAGCAAATGCTTTATGCGGAGCTCCTTCATGGTAAACGAGCCAAAGGAGGACAGTGGAAACGTTATAAGGACACCCTCAAAGCCCCCCTGGTAAAGTGCGACATCACCACTGACACCTGAGAGACTCTGGCCGCAGACCACCCGAGGTGGAGAAAGTCCATCCGGGAGGGCGTTGACCTCTTTGAGCCTTGATGCAAAGAGCATGAAGAGGCCAAGCACAGGCAGCGGATGGAGCGCGCGGCAAACCAGCCCCACCGACCCCTTCCCCCGACGAATATCTGTCCCACCTGTAACAGGGTCTGTGGCTCTCGTGTTGAACTGTTCAGCCATCAAAGAACTCACTTTGGGAGTGGAAGCAAGTCCTCCTCGATTCCGAGGGACTGCCTATGATGATGTTGATTTTAAAATTCTGACCCTTGTTTTGAAATACTTCCCCGGCCTCGCCCCACCCCCCCTCCCTTCTCTGTAATCTCCGCCAGCCCCACAACCTCCCGAGATACCTGCTCTCCTCCAATTCTGCCCTCTTGAGCATCCTTCAATATAATTGCTCAATCATTGCTGGCCGTTCCTTCTGTTGCCTTGGCCCCAAGCTCTGCAATTCCCTGCTTAACCCTCTCTGCCTCTCTACCTCTCTTTACTCCTTTAAGATTGGAAGAGAACTGCCAGGATAGGGGGTATTGACGATGAGGATTCGGCGAGTGTGATCGCACACCAGCTGCACATTCAGTGAGTGGTAGCCTTTGCTGTTACCGAAGACCTCAGGATTGTGATGTGGTGCCCGCAAAGCAATGTGGGTGCAGTCAATGGCGCCCTGCACAGTGGGGAAGCCCACTATCCTGACGAAGCCATGTGCACGCTCCAGCTGCTTCTCTCTGGTCACGGGGAAGGAGAGGTAGTCCCTCCTCCTTCTGTACAGGGCATCTGTGACCTCGCGGGTGGAGCGATGGACAACAAACTGGGAGATGTTGGAGATGTCCCCAGTCTCACCCTTGAAGGATCCATTGGTGTAGAAATTGAGCATGATGGTGACCTTGACTGCCACCGAGAGAGTCGTCCTCACCCTGGTCTGAGGCTTGAGGTCTGGTTGCAGGAAGTGGCAGAGTTCTGTGACCACGGCCTTGCCGAAGTGCTGCCTTCGAACACACTGTTCATCAGTGAAGTTGGTGTCGGAGAACTGCTGACAGAATACACTGGGAGGGTACATATTTCTGTTGCGAGCCCTGTTGGGCCTTCTCCCTCTGGCCACATTTTGCTGTCTTTCCCCCTGTCTTTCCCCCTGTATTTCTCTTTGCCTTTCTCTCTGCATTTGTCTCCGCCTATCGATCCTCTGACGGTGATGTTGGAACAGGAGGTCGAGTGCCAACACAGCCCCCATGAAACGATATGAATGTTGTGATTTCAAATCTGCCCTAAATAAAAGAAAGGAATAAAAGCAGGCAGAAAAGTCCTTGAATTGAAAATTGCTGCATTCTGTCCACCAGCCACTCTGCCGAAGTGCTTGCAAGCTGCACAGAGTAATGGCCGACAAGAATTGTTCGTAACAATGGCGCCTTTTAATAACGCACCTCCAGCTGACTCCTGACTGGAACCCAGCGCCAGGCGGTAAGTTAGGGGGTGCAGTCGAATTTCTCTTCCGGTGCGGTGACGGATGCTGTGCACGCCGATGGTGTCATCAATGGCGGGCGCAGCCAAGCGGACTGCTACCTCTTAGCGCCTCCACAAAATCCCTGCCCAATTTCACGGGGGGGGGCACTGTTTACACCGCGTCTGGGTGAAAAACTATTTGTGTCCCGTTAGCACCTAAGGCAGGCGCACAGGAGCCCAATTTTGGTCCCAAGAACTCTGAAATTTAAAATATTAATTATCCCAAGTTCTTAGAAATATTTTTCTGGTTGCACATACATTTAGAAAAGTCTGGCGTGAAGACTATGCTGCTGTAAATATAAAATATATTTTCTGTTCTAGTATAACTCATTCAGTTCTATTTATAGGTGTTTCTCAAAAGTACTTCAATCAAAGTGAGGAAGGTCAGAGTTCAGGATGTGGCTGACGTCAATGCCAGTCCTGCTCATTCTATAGTCCTCTTGGCAAATGCTTAACCTTCACCTGATGACCTGTAAACCCTGGTGATTTTAGCGAGATCCACACTTCTGTCTGATGTCCCTGAAATACACATTGAGCTCCAGATTTATAATTACTTTCGAGATGATCTGATGAAAGGACAGAATGAAGAACAAGATTGTGTTATAGCCAACATTAACTGACCATTAACTGAACTCCACTTCATCTCAGTTCTCACAGTTGATGTACGGAATTGACTTGTTTAGATTAGTGTTGATTTCAGACACTACACCCTGCCCAGCCCAGGTACGCCCTGTACACCTTGCCCAGCCAAGGTATAATAAGAACATAAGAACATAAGAATTAGGAACAGGAGTAGGCCATCTAGCCCCTCGAGCCTGCTCCGCCATTCAACAAGATCATGGCTGATCTGGCCGTGGACTCAGCTCCACTTGCCCGCCCGCTCCCCATAACCCTTAATTCCCTTATTGGTTAAAAATCTATCTATCTGTGATTTGAATACATTCAATGAGCTAGCCTCAACTGCTTCCTTGGGCAGAGAATTCCACAGATTCACAACCCTCTGGGAGAAGAAATTCCTTCTCAACTCGGTTTTAAATTGGCTCCCCCGTATTTTAAGGCTGTGCCCCCTAGTTCTAGTCTCCCTGACCAGTGGAAACAACCTCTCCGCCTCTATCTTGTCTATCCCCTTCATTATTTTAAATGTTTCTATAAGATCACCCCTCATCCTTCTGAACTCCAACGAGTAAAGACCCAGTCTACTCAATCTATCATCATAAGGTAACCCCCTCATCTCTGGAATCTGCTGAGTGAATCGTCTCTGTACCCCCTCCAAAGCTAGTATATCCTTTCTTAAGTAAGATGACCAAAACTGCACGCAGTACTCCAGGTGCAGCCTCACCAATACCCTATACAGTTGCAGCAGGACCTCCCTGCTTTTGTACTCCATCCCTCTCGCAATGAAGGCCAACATTCCATTCGCCTTCCTGATTACCTGCTGCACCTGCAAACTAACTTTTTGGGATTCATGCACAAGGACCCCCAGGTCCCTCTGCACCGCAGCATGTTGTAATTTCTCCCCATTCAAATAATATTCCCTTTTACTGTTTTTTTTTCCAAGGTGGATGACCTCAGACTTTCCGACATTGTATTCCATCTGCCAAACCTTAGCCCATTCGCTTAACCTATCTAAATCTCTTTGCAGGTATGCCCTGTACACCCTGCCCAGCTAGGTACACCCTGTACACCCTGCCCAGCCCAGGTAAGACCTGTATACCTGCCCAGCTAGGTACACCATGTACACCCTGCCCAGCCCAGGTAAGACCTGTACACCTGCCCAGCCCAGGTACACCATGTACACCCTGCCCAGCCCAGGTAAGACCTGTACACCTGCCCAGCCCAGGTAAGACCTGTACACCTGCCCAGCCCAGGTAAGACCTGTACACCTGCCCAGCCCAGGTACACCATGTACACCCTGCCCAGCCCACGTAAGACCTGTACACCTGCCCAGCCCAGGTAAGACCTGTACACCTGCCCAGCCCAGGTAAGACCTGTATACCCTGCCCAGCCCAGGTAAGACCTGTACACCTGCCCAGCCCAGGTAAGACCTGTATACCCTGCCCAGCCCAGGTAAGACCTGTACACCTGCCCAGCCCAGGTAAGACCTGTACACCTGCCCAGCCCAGGTAAAAACTGCACAATCCGACTGTACATCTTGACTAGTTCAGCTCGATACCATACACTCTGACCAATTTGAGGTCGTCACTGCCAACCCCAACAAGTTCAGATAAGGCCAGTAAACCTACCTGATTTAAATAAAGGCGTTACACAAGATGAGCCTTCTCTTTGAAGCACTGCAATCCTTGTGATGTTGGTGCTCCCAGAATGATGTTCAGTCGGGAAGTCAATAAATGGTTTAGGATCTCAATTTGAGATTTAGAAAACAGGACGTCAATTCTGGATCCGAATCAAAATCTGGATCAGGTTTTAACCAGCAGAGGTGCTCACCTCTGACTAGTTTGTAATGTACAAGGCTACGGACCAAGAGCTGGAAAGTGAGATTAGGCTGAAGCTCCTTTTTTGGCCGGCATGGGCACGATGGGCTGAATGGCCTCCTTCTGTGCTGTAAATACCTATGATTTCAGTCACAAAAGAGATCAGTTCCTTCTAGCCAGCAGTAATTTGCTGCGTCTATCTCCCTCAGTCATGCCTGGGCTGAGGGGCTGTGGGGATTGAGCATGAAGTGTGTGTCAGGTAAACAAACTGATGCCATTCACGTGGGAGGACACTGTAACATTGACACTCACCAACTGAGCAAACTCGACTTTGCATAATTTATGCAAATGATTTCGACTGGGACTACATTTCTATCCGACCCTCGCGGCCCCTGGAGCTGCCTCAATTAAATACTCTCAATTAAATCAATTTTAACAAAATGCCTTCAGTTCTCGTCCAAAGTTTTTGCACCATGATTCATTGGCAAAGCAAATACCAGCATATTACAAAAACTAACAGTGCAGTAAGAACTGAACGAGGGAGTGTGTTTCTTTGACAGGCAATTGGTGGCGAGGCCACATCTTGGCACTGGAGACTTTTATTTAAATGAGTGCTAATGAAATGGGCCAAAACTTGAGGGAGCTGGAAGTTTGCACTGACATCATGACAAGTTATTAAATATTTATTATTGAGGGGGCTAGGTGCGGTGCAGCGAGTGAGACAGAATCCTTTCACCTCCAGGACCTAGTATCACGTCCGGCTCATCATCGATGGGATGGAGGTTCCTCTCCCTTGTGAAACGACCTTTGGCATCTCCAATCTGGCTCCGAATGGCTGCACGCTCCTAATTATGAAGAAAGGTTGAGTGGGTTGGGCCTATACTGATTGGAGTTCAGAAGAATGAGAGGTGATCTTATTGAAACATGTAAGATACTGAGGGGGCTCGACAAGGCGGATACAGAGACGATGCTTCCCCTCATGGGGGAATCTAGAACTAGGGGGCACAGTTTCAGAATAAGGGGCCGCCCATTTAAAACTAAGATGAGGAGGAATTTCTTCTCTCAGAGTTTTGTAAATCTGTGGAATTTTCTGCTCCAGAGAGCGATGGGTCATTGAATATATTTAAGGTGGAGATAGACAGATTTTTAAGCGATAAGGGAGTGAAGGGTTATGGGGAGTGGGCAGGGAAGTGGAGCTGAGCCCATGACCAGATCAGTCATGATCTTATTGAATGTTGGAGCAGGCTCAAGGAGTCAAATGGCCTACTCCTGCTCCTATTTCTTATGTTCTTATATAATTATTACTATTATTGGTAATCTCAGTCAAAGAGGATGGCTGGAATAGGATATCATAGAAGGAGACGGTAGTCTTCTGAGGTAGGGACTGAGGTCATGTTAGACATGCTGGGTCTGCCTTAGATATCCTCTGGAGCTTACCTGAACTGATCATTTCCATTAGTGAATGAACAGAGTAACAGTTATAACTCGGTCTCACTTACACCAGCTAACTTACTTCCCTCCTTATAAACACGAAAAATAATGAACTATGCCACCTTATTCCAGGTTAAATATACTTGCTTTTCATCACTGAATCACATCAAGGCTTACACTGGGCCTGCTTGTCTCTCTCTCTCTCTCCCTCTAGCTAATGTAACCTGCCTTGGCCTTATTTGATTTTCTCTGTATGGACTCCACCATCACTTGGGACTATTCTCTCCTGTTCCCTGTCCCACTGGAAATAATCCTTGATCACCCCACCTATCCAGGGATTGGCTAGAACACTCAAGCGACCAGCACCAGCTTCAGTGAAATTAACTTCACGCAGAGTTCAACAGAAAGGAATTGTACACTCGTTAGCATCTGCTGTTTGAGAACCGTACCCCAGTGAAAGTCTGCTGTTCGAGAACCGTACCCCAGTGAAAGTCCGCTGTTCGAGAACCGTACCCCAGTGAAAGTCTGCTGTTCGAGAACCGTACCCCAGTGAAAGTCCGCTGCTCGAGAACTGTACCCCAGTGAAAGTCCACTGCTCGAGAACTGTACCCCAGTGAAAGTCCGCTGTTCGAGAACCGTACCCCAGTGAAAGTCCGCTGCTCGAGAACTGTGCCCCAGTGAAAGTCCGCTGTTTGAGAACCGTACCCCAGTGAAAGTCCGCTGCTCGAGAACTGTACCCCAGTGAAAGTCTGCTGTTCGAGAACCTTACCCCAGTGAAAGTCCACTGTTCGAGAACTGTACCCCAGTGAAAGTCCGCTGTTCGAGAACCGTACCCCAGTGAAAGTCCGCTGCTCGAGAACTGTACCCCAGTGAAAGTCCGCTGTTCGAGAACCGTACCCCAGTGAAAGTCCGCTGCTCGAGAACTGTACCCCAGTGAAAGTCCGCTGTTCGAGAACCGTACCCCAGTGAAAGTCCGCTGCTCGAGAACTGTACCCCAGTGAAAGTACGCTGTTCGAGAACCTTACCCCAGTTAGAGTTCAGTGCGACTGTATGCTGGGAGCTTCTGATACAAGGTAATGACTCCCCACTGCCCCCGATCTTTGAAAGTAATAGTTTCTATGGCTGCACATTTATATACCAGTACCTTCTTGAACTCAGCATGCGGCTATAAGGTAGGTTTTCAATTTCTGCAAACTCATTTTAATTTAAAAGCAATGATTGAACATATCTTATCTAAATCTATTCCATGGAGAAATGGTTGAAGATCTCAAAAGATCAAGGATGAGGTGCATTGTTGGGGAAGAGTAGCAAGATCTTCAGTGTTAGGCCTCAAGTGCAGGATTGTCACCTCGGAGTCAGAAAGTTGTGGGCTCAACTCCCATTTCAGTACAAAATCTGGTCTAATGCTCTAATGTTGTACTGCTGGAGTCTTCCACTTTCTGAGTTGCCAGACCTTGGGTGAGACCCTACATTGAGTCCTGTTCTACTGGCTCAGGTGAATATTCAAGATCCCGTGGTGCTATTTCGGGAAGAGTGTGAGTTCTCCCAGAGTCCTGACCAACATTTCTTCCTCAACCTACACCAGTTCTGACGAAAGGTCATCGACCCGAAACGTTAACTCCGTTTCTCTCTCCACAGATCCTGCCTGACCTGAGTATTTCCAGCATTTTCCTGTTTTTATACCAGAACTAAATTTGTTTGATGTGTGAAAAATGATTGCCATGTCTGCTGAACAATAGTCACTTTATTTTAAAGTAATTAATTGTAATAGAAACATAGAAACATAGAAAATAGGTGCAGAAGCAGGCCATTCAGCCCTTCTAGCCTGCACCGCCATTCAATGAGTTCATGGCTGAACATGAAACTTCAGTACCCACTTCCTGCTTTCACGCCATACCCCTTGATCCCCCGAGTAGTAAGGACTTCATCTAACTCCCTTTTGAATATATTTAGTGAATTGGCCTCAACTACTTCCTGTGGTAGAGAATTCCACAGGTTCACCACTCTCTGGGTGAAGAAGTTTCTCCTTATCTCGGTCCTAAATGGCTTACCCCTTATCCTTAGACTGTGACCCCTGGTTCTGGACTTCCCCAACATTGGGAACATTCTTCCTGCATCCAACCTGTCCAAACCCGTCAGAATTTTAAAGTTTCTATGAGGTCCCCTCTCACTCTTCTGAACTCCAGTGAATACAAGCCCAGTTGATCCAGTCTTTCTTGATAGGTCAGTCCTACCATCCCGGGAATCAGTCTGGTGAATCTTCGCTGCACTCCCTCAATAGCAAGTATGTCCTTCCTCAAGTTAGGAGACCAAAACTGTACACAATACTCCAGGTGTGGCCTCACCAAGGCCCTGTACAACTGTAGCAACACCTCCCTGCCCCTGTACTCAAATCCCCTCGCTATGAAGGCCAACATGCCATTTGCTTTCTTAACCGCCTGCTGTACCTGCATGCCAACCTTCAATGACTGATGTACCATGACACCCAGGTCTCGTTGCACCTTCCCTTTTCCTAATCTGTCACCATTCAGATAATAGTCTGTCTCTCTGTTTTGACCACCAAAGTGGATAACCTCACATTTATCCACATTATACTTCATCTGCCACGCATTTTCCCACTCACCTAACCTATCCAAGTCACTCTGTAGCCTCATAACATCCTCCTCGCAGCTCACACTGCCACCCAACTTAGTGTCATCCGCAAATTTGGAGATACTACATTTAATCCCCTCGTCTAAATCATTAATGTACAATGTAAACAGCTGGGGCCCCAGCACAGAACCCTGCGGTACCCCACTAGTCACTGCCTGCCATTCCGAAAAGTACCCATTTACTCCTACTCTTTGCTTCCTGTCTGACAACCAGTTCTCAATCCACGTCAGCACACTACCCCCAATCCCATGTGCTTTAACTTTGCACATTAATCTCCTGTGTGGGACCTTGTCGAAAGCCTTCTGAAAGTCCAAATATACCACATCAACTGGTACTCCTTTGTCCACTTTATTGGAAACATCCTCAAAAAATTCCAGAAGATTTGTCAAGCATGATCTCCCTTTCACAAATCCATGCTGACTTGGACCTATCATGTCACCATTTTCCAAATGCGCTGCTATGACATCCTTAATAATTGATTCCATCATTTTACCCACTACTGAGGTCAGGCTGACCGGTCTATAATTCCCTGCTTTCTCTCTCCCTCCTTTTTTAAAAAGTGGGGTTACATTGGCTACCCTCCACTCGATAGGAACTGATCCAGAGTCAATGGAATGTTGGAAAATGACTGTCAATGCATCCGCTATTTCCAAGGCCACCTCCTTAAGTACTCTGGGATGCAGTCCATCAGGCCCTGGGGATTTATCGGCCTTCAATCCCATCAATTTCCCCAACACAATTTCCCGACGAATAAAGATTTCCCTCAGTTCCTCCTCCTTAATAGACCCTCTGACCCCTTTTATATCCGGAAGGTTGTTTGTGTCCTCCTTAGTGAATACTGAACCAAAGTACTTGTTCAATTGGTCTGCCATTTCTTTGTTCCCCGTTATGACTTCCCCTGATTCTGACTGCAGGGGACCTACGTTTGTCTTTACTAACCTTTTTCTCTTTACATACCTATAGAAACTTTTGCAATCCGTCTTAATGTTCCCTGCAAGCTTCTTCTCGTACTCCATTTTCCCTGCCCTAATCAAATCCTTTGTCCTCCTCTGCTGAGTTCTAAATTTCTCCCAGTCCCCAGGTTCGCTGCTATTTCTGGCCAATTTGTATGCCATTTCCTTGGCTTTAATACTATCCCTGATTTCCCTAGATAGCCACGGTTGAGCCACCTTCCCTTTTTTATTTTTACGCCAGACAGGAATGTACAATTGTTGTAATTCATCCATGCGGTCTCTAAATGTCTGCCATTGCCCATCCACAGTCAACCCCTTAAGTATCATTAGCCAATCTATCTTAGCCAATTCATGCCTCATACCTTCAAAGTTACCCTTCTTTAAGTTCTGGACCATGGTCTCTGAATTAACTGTTTCATTCTCCATCCTAATGCAGAATTCCACCATATTATGGTCACTCTTCCCCAAGGGGCCTCGCACAATGAGATTGCTAATTAATCCTCTCTCATTACACAACACCCAGTCTAAGATGGCCTCCCCCCTAGTTGGTTCCTCGACATATTGGTCAAGAAAACCATCCCTTATGCATTCCAGGAAATCCTCCTCCACCGTATTGCTTCCAGTTTGGCTAGCCCAATCTATGTGCATATTAAAGTCACCCATTATAACTGCTGCACCTTTATTGCATGCACTCCTAATTTCCTGTTTGATGCCCTCCCCAACATCACTACTACTGTTTGGAGGTCTGTACACAACTCCCACTAACGATTTTTGCCCTTTAGTGTTCTGCAGCTCTACCCATATAGATTCCACATCATCCAAGCTAATGTCTTTCCTAACTATTGCATTAATCTCCTCTTTATGTAATGTGGAGAGCTTTGAGATATTTGCCTGATACGCACATATTTCTTTAATCTTACAGTGACAGTTTTTTACATAGAAACATAGAAACATAGAAAATAGGTGCAGGAGTAGGCCATTCGGCCCTTTGAGCCTGCACTGCCATTTAATGAGTTCATGGCTGAACATGCAACTTCAGTACCCCATTCCTGCTTTCTCGCCATACCCCTTGATCCCCCTAGTAGTAAGGACTTCATCTAACTCCTTTTTGAATATATTTAGTGAATTGGCCTCAACAACTTTCTGTAGTAGAGAATTCCACAGGTTCACCACTCTCTGGGTGAAGAAGTTTCTCCTCATCTCGGTCCTAAATGGCTTACCCCTTATCCTTAGACTGTGTCTCCTGGTTCTGGACTTCCCCAACATTGGGAACTTTCTTCCTGCATCTAACCTGTATAACCCCGTCATAATTTTAAACATTTCTATGAGGTCCCCTCTCATTCTTCTGAACTCCAGTGAATACAAGCCCAGTCGATCCAGTCTTTCTTGATATGTCAGTCCCGCCATCCCGGGAATCAGTCTGGTGAACCTTCGCTGCACTCCCTCAATAGCAAGAATGTCCTTCCTCAGGTTAGGAGACCAAAATTGTACACAATACTCCAGGTGTGGCCTCACCAAGGCCCTGTGCAACTGTAGTAACACCCCCCTGCACCTGTGCTCAAATCCCCTCACTAGAATGTTACAGAAACAGGCTATTCAGTCCAACAGGTCCATGCTGGTGTTTACGCTCCACACATATCTCCTCCCACCCCACTCCATCTATCAGAATAACCCTCGATTCCTTTCTCCCTCATGTGTTTATCGAGTTTCCCCTTAAATGCATCTGTGCTATTCACCTCAACTGCTCCCTGTAGTATTGAGCAGAGGTTACCCTAGGATGTCAAGCTGTCTTTAACTGAGCTTTACTTGATGTTGAGAAGTGAAGGATGGCGGCAGATGGCCAGGGGGAAGTTTGTTCGGGGAGAGCTCCCTAGGGAGCTGCCATCCCATCCGCCATCTTGGAATTGATCCATCTTAGATTATTATAAACTCCAGGCTGGAGCAGAATTCCTCTTCGGCCTCATCTGTTGCGTTGAGTGTTGGGGCGTGCGCACTGATGACTGTGGTGCACTGGTTCCGGGATAGGCTAAGCCGGAGAGTCATCAGGCGTTCGCTAACCCAGCAGGGGGAGTCTCTGAGGCGGCCGACCAGCTCGTTGTTGATGGCGAAGCCAACTGCATGGAGACGGAGTTCTTCCTCTGGTTTGCCTTTCCAGAAGAAGGAGTAACCTCCACCTTGTTCCTTGAGCTGACTTTCCCCTGCCCGCCAGGTCTCGCTTAGGGCGACGATGTCGACGTCAAAGCGTCTAAGTTCCCGGGTAATGATGGCGGAGCGGCGTTCCGGTCTGTCGCTGTTGGAATTGTCCATGAGGGTCCTGACGTTCCGGGTCCCGAACTTCATTTTTTGAAGGTTGGAAGATGCCTGTGCGTGAGTTCTTTTAACGAGGGGTTGCCATTGCACGCCGGCTACCACACGGGCTTAGCAGAGCAAGGTCTTGGTCCAGCGGCAAGGGGGTCCAAGACAACTGCTGTATGGGCCTAGTTGTCTATGGCAGGACACGAACCGTAAGCTCGGTGCCGAGCAGCGCCCTTCGGTGAGATGGTGAGAAACCCGAGACGTGGGGTGGGGGTGAGAGATTTGAGGTAATGCTTCCCTCTCACAGTTATCAGCTCCTGACTGATATAGCCCCAAAGCGGCGACGGCAACGGAAGCAATGTCGCAGTAAAATCAACGCCGGGGCACTCAAAGACCAAGTTAAGAGAGCCCTATGCAGCCAGCGCCTCACTGCTAAACTGGCGACCCTCGATGACCCCGAGACGCAGTGTGCCCACAGCGCTTGGTCTGCCCTCCAGACCACGATAACCAGTGTCTGTGAAGAGATGCTCGGTCACTCAACCAGGAAACATCAGGACTGGTTTGACGAGAATGACCAGGGGAGCCAGGGGCTAATAAGCCGCAAACGCAGGGCATTTCTGAACCTAAAGCAGCAACCCAACTCGGGAGCAACAAAGCAGCTCTACATGCGGCTGAAGCGAGGTCCAACAAAAAACCTGCAACCTAAAGAATAAATGGTTGATGGAGAAAGCACAGGAGATTCAGCAGCTGGCCGCCAGCCATGATGTGCGTGCATTCTTCACCACAGTTAAGTACACCTACGGCCCAAGCACCCAAGGTCCCACCCCATTTGCTGGCCAAGAACGGGGTGACACTCATCAAGGACACCGAGGCAGTTAGGACCCCCTGGAAGGAGCACTTCGAAGATCTCCTTAATTGAGACTCTGCCTTTGACACGAGTGTCTTTGACTCGATTCCACAGCATGCGACCCGCCACCATCTCTGCAAAACCCCAGCTCTGCATGACATTGAAAAGGCCATCAGTCAGCTCAAGAGCAACAAGGTATCACGAGCAGATGGAATCTTCGCTGAGGCACTAAAGTATGGCAGAGAAGCACTATTGGCACGAATGCATGACCTCATCCCTCTTATCAGGAAGGAGGAGTGAATGCCAGGAGATCTCAGAGATGCAGTGATCGTGACCATCTTTAAAAAAGGGAACAAGTCCGACTGCGGCAACTACAGAGGAATCTCCTGCTGTTGGCCACTGGGAAAGTCATCGCTAGAATCCTCCTCAACCATCTTCTCCCTGTGGCTGAAGAGTCCTCCCAGAGTCACAATGCGGATTCCATCCACTACAGGGTACAACGTACATGATCTTCACCGTGGAACAACTGCAAGAGAAATGCAGGAACAGCACCAACCCTTGTACATGGCCTTCTTTGACCTCACAATGGCTCTTGACACTGTCAACTGTGAGGGACTATGGAGCATTCTCCTCTGTTTCGGCCTAAAAGTTTGTCACCATCCTCCGCCTGCTCCATGACGACATGCAGGCCGTGATCCTGATCAACGGATCCATCACAGACCCAATCCACGTCCGGACTGGGGTCAAGCAGGGCTGCATCATCGTCCCAATCCTCTTCTCAATCTTCCTCACTGCCATGCTCCACCTCACACTCAACAAGCTCCCCGCTGGAGTGGAACTAAACTACAGAACCAGTGAGAACCTGTTCAACCTCCGTCGCCTCCAGGCCAGATCCAAGGTCGTCCCATCCTCTGCCGTTGAACTACAGTACGTGGATGACGCTTGTGTCTGCGCACATTCAGAGGCCAAACTCCAAGCCATCGTCAACACCTTCACTGAAGCATATGAAATCATAGGCCTTACACTAATCAGCTGTAAGACAAAGTTCCTCCACCAACCTGACCCTGCCACACAGCACTGCCCCCCAGGTCATCAAAATCAATGGTACAGCCTTGGACAACGTGGACCATTTTCTATACCTCGGGAGCCTACTATCAGCAAGGGCAAACATCGATGACGAGGTTCAACACTGCCTCCAGTGTGCCAGCGCAGCCTTCGGTCGCCTGAGGAAGAGAGTATTCCAAGACCAGGACCTCAAATCTGGCACCAAGCTTATGGTCTACAGGGCTGTAGTGATACCCGCCTTCCTATATGGCTCAGGGACGTGGACCATATAGTAGACACCTCAAAGCACTGGAGAAGTACCACCAGCGCAGCTTCCACAAGATCCTGCAAATCCCCTGTCTGTGTTCTCGACCAGGCCGACATCCCCAGCATCGAAGCACTGACCACACTGGATCAGCTCCGTTGGGCGGGCCACATTGTTCGCATGGCCGACACAAGACTCCCAAAGCAAGCGCTCTACTCGGAACTCCTACACGGCAAGCGAGCCCCAGGTGGGCAGAGGAAACATTTCAAAGACACCCTCAAAGCCTCAAAACCTCCTTGATAAAGTGCAACATCCCCACCAGCACCTGGGAGTCCCTGGCCCAAGACTGCCCTAAGTGGAGGAAGAGCATCCGGGAGGGCGCTGAGCACCTTGAGTCTCGTCGCCGAGAGCACGCAGAAAACAAACGCAGGCAGCGGAAGGAGCGTGCAGCAAACCAGACTCCCCACCCACCCTTTCCTTCAACCACTGTCTGTCCCACTTGTGACAGAGACTGTAATTCCCGCATTGGACTGTTCAGCCACCTGAGAACTCACTTTTAGAGTGGAAGGAAGGGACTGCCTATGATGATGACTTGATGTTGTGAAAATGGGTGATCAAAATTGGGTGTGTACCATTCTGCACCACTAATATATCTCATAATTACAATTTAAATGATTAAGCAAAACATTTAAGTGATAAACAAAAGAGTTCAAAGCTATGCCATATGGAACGATTCGACTAAAATAACACTGAGAAAGTACTCTCATGACATACAACTTTATCCTGCTACAATCACCACTACATTGAAGAAAGAGACAAATGAATTGCTTCCGGTACAGAGCTGTCATCAGGATAGAAACATCTGAAGGGTCCACTTCCTGAAACATTAACCTGCCTTTTCTCTTTTCAAATATAGACAGAGCTGCAGAGGATTGCAGGCATGCTGTGCTCAGTGTCTGCTTGGGTTATTTGATGGCACTGAGTCAAAAGGTTATGGATTTAAGCCACACTTGAGGGCATGGCACATAATCTAGTACTGAGCAGCAGAGCCATCTTTCAGGAGAGATGTTAAACTGAAGAAGAGCAGAAGCATTCTCCCAGTGTCCTGGTCGACATCAACTCCCTCAACCAACAACACCAAGGTACAGATACCACTTGCTGTTTATGGGACCAAAGATGGCTGCCACGTTTGCCTGTACACTTCAAGACTACTTTGTTGCTTGTGAAGCGCTTTGGAACACGTGATGAGGTGTTATAGATGTTGTGATCCTAACACAGATGAGGCTGCACACAGGGAGGTTAAAGTAACAGTGACTTCAGTCTTTATTAAGACACTCCAGAGTGAGGAACAGGCCTTAGGGGCCGGCTTATATACAGTGCTCCCAAGGGATGCTGGGATCCCTTGGGACTTCAGGGGATGCGCTCCCTGGTGGCGGAACATGGGAGTGCATGCTTTACAGATACACAACATCAATCCCCCCAAAGTCAAAGTGAAAACTATTTACAAGGTGAGGCGGTCGGGAGCCTTTCTTTCCCTGGTGGACCGCCTCGATACAAATGTCTGTTCTGGTGTGTTGGCTGTGCCCTCGCTGGGCTGTTGGCCCTGCAGGGCTGCTGGGTGAGCCTGGCCTTGCTGGGCTGTTGGGCGTGATGGGTTCGATTTCCTGGTCCGGCGTGGTGTCGTTGATCCTTTGGGTGTGTGTTGTGGGCTCGAAAAAGGTGGTGTCTGCTGTGGGTTGTTCAGGGCAGTCTGTGAACCGCAGCCTCGTTTGCTCCAGGTGCTTTCTGCAAATTTGTCCATTGTCTAGTTTGACTACAAACACCCTATTCCCTTCTTTAGCTATCACCGTGCCCGCAATCCACTTGGGACCATGTCCATAGTTTAGCACATATACAGGGTAATTCAGATCAATTTCCCGTGACACAGTGGTGTGACCATCGTTTACATTTTGTTGCTGCTGCCTGCTCTCTACCTGATCATGCAGGTTGGGGTGAACCAGCGAGAGCCTGGTTTTAAGTGTCCTTTTCATGAGTAGCTCAGCCGGGGGCATCCCTGTGAGCGAGTGGGGTCTCGTGCGGTAGTTGTGCAGTACTCGGGACAGGCGGGTTTGGAGTGAGCCTTCTGTGACTCGTTTGAGGCTCTGTTTGATTGTTTGTACTGCCCGCTCTGCCTGCCCATTGGAGGCTGGTTTAAACGGGGCCAAGGTGACATGTTTGATCCCATTGTGGGTCATGAATTCTTTAAATTCGGCACTGGTGAAACATGGCCCGTTGTCACTGACCAGTATGTCAGGCAGGCCGTGGGCGGCAAACATGGCCCTCAGGCTTTCAATGGTGGTGGTGGCGGTGCTTCCCGACATTATTTCACATTCAATCCATTTTGAAAAAGCATCCACCACCACCAGGAACATTTTACCGAGAAACGGGCCCGCATAGTCGACATGGATCCTCGACCATGATCTGGAGGGCCAGGACCACAAACTTAGTGGTGCCTCTCTGGGCGCGTTGCTCAACTAAGCACACATGCTGCATTGCCGTACACAGAACTCTAAGTCAGAGTCGATACCGGGCCACCACACGTGGGATCTGGCTATCGCTTTCATCATTACTATACCCGGGTGTATGATGTGGAGATCCGAGATGAACGTCTCGTTGCCCTTTTTTGGTCGCACTACGCGGTTACCCCACAACAGGCAGTCTGCCTGAATGGAAAGCTCGTCCTTTCGCCGCTGGAATGGCTTGATTTGCTCTTGCATTTTAACAGGAATGCTGGCCAGCTCCCATGCAGTGCACAGTTTTTTACTCGGGACAGCAGAGGATCTTGGCTGGTCCAAGTCCTAATCTGGCAGGCCGTGTCAGGTGATTTATCATTTTCAAACGCTTCCATGACCATCAACAAGTTTGCAGGCTGCGCCATTCCCACTCCCATGGTGGGCAATAGTAGCCGACTGAGAACATCCTCACAGTTCTCGGTGCCTGGCCTGTGGCGGATGGTATAGTTATACACTGATAGCGCGAGTGCCCACCTTTGTATGCGGGCTGAGGCATTAGTATTTATCCCCTTGTTTTCAGAGGGGCTTGTGATTGGTTTCCAGCTCAAATTTGAGGCCAAACAGGTACTGATACATTTTCTTTACCCCGAACACACACGCTAATGCCTCTTTCTCAATCATGCTGTAGGCCCTCTCAGCCTTAGACAAGCTCCTAGAAGCATAGGCAACAGGTTGCAACTTCCCCGCAACGTTAGCTTGTTGTGATACACACCCAACTCCGTATGACGACGCATCACATGCTAGCACGAGTCTTTTACACGGGTTATACAATATAAGTAGCTTGTTGGAGCATAAAATGTTTCTGGCTTTCTCAAAAGCAATTGGTTTTTTTCCCATACCCAGTTCTCACCTTTTCGCAATAATACATGTAGGGGCTCTAAGAGGGTGCTTAACCCCGGTAGGAAGTTACCAAAAGAGTTGAGGAGTCCCAGGAACGACAGCAGCTCCGTGACGTTCTGTGGCCTGGGCGCGTTCCTGATAGCCTCTGTCTTGGCGTCTGTGGGC
Organism: Pristiophorus japonicus; assembly: GCF_044704955.1. NCBI lineage: Eukaryota > Metazoa > Chordata > Chondrichthyes > Pristiophoridae > Pristiophorus > Pristiophorus japonicus. The sequence continues at coordinate 4,181,932 of NC_091987.1, forward strand.
CGAATGCCGTCCGCCGTGATCTTTCTCCCCAAAAACTCCACTTCTGTTGCCATGAAGTTGCATTTCAACCTCTTCAGTCGCAGCCCTACGCGATCCAGTCGCTGGAGGATGTCCTCCAGGTTTTGTAGGTGCTCGACAGTGTCCTGACTCGTGACCAATATGTCATCCTGAAAAACCACCGTGCATGGCACCGACTTGAGTAGGCTCTCCACGTTTCTCTGGAAGATCGCTGCAGCCGACCGAATTACAAACGGGCATCTGTTGTAGATGAACAATCCCTTGTGCGTGTTGATGCAGGTGAGGCCCTTCGAAGACTCCTCCAGCTCCTGCACCATGTAGGCCGAAGTCAGGTCGAGCTTGGTGAATGTCTTGCCTCCTGCCAGTGTCACAAATAGGTCGTCTGCCTTAGGTAGCGGGTATTGGTCCTGTAGCGAGAAACGATTAATAGTTACTTTATAATCGCCACAAATCCTGACCGTGCCATCACTTTTGAGTACTGGAACAATCGGGCTGGCCCACTTGCTGAATTCCACTGGGGAGATGATGCCCTCGCATTGCAGCCTGTCCAGCTCGATTTCCACTCACTCCCTCATCATGTGAGGTACCGCTCATGCCTTGTGGTGAATGGGACGTGCCTCTGGGACCAAGTGGATCCGGACCTTCGCCCCAGAAAAGTTTTGAATTCCTGGTTCAAAAAGGGAAGGAAATTTGTTCAGAACCTGAATACATGAGGCCTCATCGACATGTGATAGTGCTCGGATGTGAACCCAGTTCCAGCGGATTTTGCCCAGCCAGCTCCTTCCAAGCAGTGTGGGGCCATTGCCCAGGTGTGCCACAGGGATCGGTGCTGGGACCACAACTGTTTACAATATACATAGATGACCTGGAAGAGGGGACAGAGTGTAGTGTAACAAAATTTGCAGATGACACTAAGATTAGTGCGAAAGCGGGTTATGTAGAGGACACAGAGAGGCTGCAAAGAGATTTAGATATGTTAAGCGAATGGGCTAAGATTTGTCAGATGGAATACAATGTAGGAAAGTGTGAGGTCATCCACCTTGGAAAAAAAACAGTAAAAGGGAATATTATTTGAATGGGGAGAAATTACAACATGCTGCGGTGCAGAGGGACCTGGGGGTCCTTGTGCAAGAATCCCAAAAAGTTAGTTTGCAGGTGCAGCAGCTAATCAGGAAGGCAAATGGAATGTTGGCCTTCATTGCGAGAGGGATGGAGTACAAAAGCAGGGAGGTCCTGCTGCAACTGTTTAGGGTATTGGTGAGGCCGCACCTGGAGTACTGCGTGCAGTTTTGGTCACCTTTCTTAAGGAAGGATATACTAGCTTTGGAGGGGGTACAGAAACGATTCACTGGGCTGATTCCGGAGATGAGGGGGTTACCTTATGATGATAGATTGAGTAGACTGGGTCTTTACTCGTTGGAGTTCAGAAGGATGAGGGGTGATCTTATGGAAACATTTAAAATAATGAAAGGGATAGACAAGATCGAGGCAGAGAGGTTGTTTCCACTGGTCGAGGAGACTAGAACTAGGGGGCACATCCTCAAAATACGGGGGAGCCAATTTTAAACCGAGTTGAGAAGGAATTTCTTCTCCCAGAGGGTTGTGAATCTGTGGAATTCTCTGCCCAAGGAAGCAGTTGAGGCTAGCTCATTGAATGTATTCAAGTCACAGATAGATAGATTTTTAGCCAATAAGGGAATTAAGGGTTACAGGGAGCGGGCGGGTAAGTGGAGCTGAGTACAAGGCAAGATCAGCCATGATCTTGCTGAATGGCGGAGCAGGCTCGAGGGGCTAGATGGCCTACTCCTGTTCCTAATGCTTATGTCCTTATGTCCTAATCCAGAGTGGCAGTTCATGCACCCTGCCCTCGTAGGTGACCTTGACCATAGCGCTGCCCAGGAGAATGATAAGCTCTCAGTTTCATTCTCAGTTTCGTGTGGATGGGGCTCAGGGCTGGTCTGAATGCCTTGTTGCACCACAGTCTCTCAAACATCTTTTTACTCATGATGGATTGGCTAGCGCCAGTGTCCAGTAACATGGCTACGGGTAAGCCATTCAATTTTACATTTAACATTATAGGTGGATATTTCATTGAAAATGTGTGCATCCATGTATTCTGCCTCCTCTCTCTGAGGCTCGAAATTGCTTTGATCCACCATGGACCGATCTCCATCTACCACATGGTGGTTAGCAGGTTTTGCAGAGCTTGCAGCTCGTCTGCAAGCTCGTTGGAGGTGCCCCATTGTTCCACAGCTCTTGTAAACATAACCTTTGAAGCGGCATGAATAGGCTGAATGGAAACCTCCACAACACCAACAAGGCGAGAATTGCCTTGCATTCATCCTTTGTTGCGGGTCACCTGAGGCCTGCTGGCAGTTGCAGACTCGTGGTTTCTGCCCTGTAATTTCTGCTCGCAAACACAGTTCCAGTTAATTTATGAACATTGCTAGCACTTGTGTGCTGAGAGATTTGTTTGGTGTGATCACTGGTGGACATAAATGCCTGTGCTATCACAATGGCCTTGCTGAGGGTCGGTGCCTCTACAGTTAAAAGTTTTCGTATACAGTTGAAAGTTTTCGTAGGGTGGTCTCGTGGCCAATGCCCAGTACAAAAAAGTCTCGAAGCATTTTCTCCAAGTAGCCATCAAACTCACATTGTCCTGCAAGTCGCCTTAGCTCGGCGACGTAGCTCGCCACTTCCTGACCTTCAGATCGCTGGCACGTGTAGAACCGATACCTCGCCATCAGCACGCTCTCCCTCGGGTTAAGATGCTCCTGAACCAATGTACACAGCTCCTCATACGACTTATCTGTGGGTTTCACCGGAGCCAGAAGATTCTTCATGAGGCTGTAGGTCGGTGCCCCGCAGACTGTGAGGAGGACCGCTCTCCTTTTTGCAGCACTTCCTTCTCCGTCCAGCTCATTAGCTACAAAGTACTGGTCTAACCGTTCGACATAGGCTTCCCAGTCCTCTGCCTCTGAGAATTTCTCCAGGATGCCCACAGTTTGCTGCATCTTTGCGTTGGATTCGTATACTCGTCGCCAGTTAGTGTGTTCCTAACACAGATGAGGCTGCACACAGGGAAGTTAAAGTAACAGTGACCCCAGTTTTTATTAAGACACTCCAGAGTGAGTAACAGGCCTTAGGGGCCGGTTTATAAACAGTGCTCCCAAGTGATGCTGGGATCCCTTGGGACTTCAGGGGATGCGCTCCCTGGTGGCGGAACATGGGAGTGCATGCTTTACACATACACAACAATAGAAATGTGAGTTCTTTCTTTTCTGTTTTTGCTCTATGTTTTCAATAGATATTCTTTTCTGATTTATCTCAAGCCATCAAAGGATCCCTGACAGATTCTAACATCGTGTCAGGAATCACATTTTGCAGTCACCAGGGGAAGATCGCACAGAAGGTAGTGGGAATCTGGAACTCTCTCCCTCAAAAAGCTGTTGAGGTTGGACCAATTGATTATTTCAAAACTGAGACTGATTGACTTTTATGAGGCAAGGATTTAAGGGATATGGAACCAAGGCGGGTAAATGGCAATATGATACAGGTCAGCCATGATCTATTTGAGTGGCAGAAGAGGCTTGAGTGGCTGAATGGACTACTGCTGTTCCGATGTTCCTATGTCTGTTGTAGGGTGGGGGGTGGAGGGGTTTGTTTTACACTCTACCCTGATTCTTAGACCTCGAGACTTATCGGGAAAGGACAACATGTTGCACAAAATTTAGGCTTAACCCGGTGTCAATTTTATTGCGCAAAAACTAACTACAACTACAGAACTAGACTGCTGAGAGAAATCAACTGAAGACATAGCCATTGCCAGGTTACAGCTATTGCAGGTTTGTGGCTGTTGATTCCATGACCGGTTGGTTCTTCTTCTGGCCGTTCTCTGCAGTGCTGTTCCTTCCGTGGACGTTCCGTACCTCGCTTCGGTACCACACTTCCATTTCCCCGCCGATCGATGATGGAGGACTGGTCATGTTCTGAGCTGCTTCTAGCTCGCATATTTATATTCACATTATGACTGATCTCCCGCCACTACGGTTTCTGCTAATATGTTTGCATCGATACGTTGTTTTGTGGTGATCTTGGTTGATTGACTGCAATAATGGACCCCACTGTTCCCGGTTTGCGCACAGAGTCTACAAGGTACAAGATGACTCCTCATCTTAACACCTCATTCCCCCAAAATGTGCACCTGATGTGATCCCTTTGTTGTCCAGTCATCGTGCAGACTTGGGGTCTTCAGTGAGCTTTGTTATTCCCCCCCGCCCCCCTCTCTCCCTCTTCTGGCCAATCAGTTTAGGGCCTCATCAGTTAACTTATGAAAATGTAACAACTCCATTGTTATAATGTATAAAGTCAGTCTGGTTCCTGACCACAGAGTGTCCTTAATTGGTATGAGTCAGCACCTGCTCCCAGGCTGGCGCCCTTTTTGCTCACATTGTTCAGTTTATTCCAAAACTTGTATTAAATCAATCAACTTTTAGTTCATGGTCTCGTTCTGTGCTTCTCTGAAGATTTGTATCTTACACTGTGATGCCCTCCAAGCCTTCAATGCTGAAGGACTCCCAGTTCTTTCTTGACGTGGTAGCTTAAGGGGATCCTTCCTTTGGTTGACTTCCTGACATTAGTAAAGTGTCTCCATACTTTACACGATTTCTTTCTTATGATTGTTGTGAACTATAGTGCAGCCTTTCTGGTATGTGGACTTCGAAAGGTCACATCTGCATTAAAATCTTTGACAAAGTCTGGCACTCTATACTTTGAAATAACTTAACATCATATGGTCTTTCACCAAAGCTATCTCCATGGCTATCTCATTTCCTCCCAACTCAGTCGAATTCTAGAGGAATAGAATTGAAAAGCAGGGAAGTTATGTCAAACTCGTGTAGAACCTTGGTTAGACCACACTGAGAGTACTGTGCACCGTTCTGGTCTCCATATTACAGAAAGTATATTGAGATATTGGAGAAGGTAAAAAAAAATTATGTATTGTAAGGGGGTGGTCTCTATGAGGGGGTCAGGTTCCCTTCTGACCAACTTGAGCGGTTTCGAATCGCTCCCCCCTCCCTTGGGTTCTGTACTCTGGATTTATTTGGGGGGTGTGACGAAAGTGCAGAGGACACTGGTTTGATGCAAAAAACTTTGGTTTTATTACAGTCAAAGTAATACAGGCTTACTACTCTAATAAGAAAATACACGGCCAAACTTACAATCACTCTAATAAAGAACAATACAAGGAAAGGTACAAGGTCAAACTTATAATCACTCCAATAAAGGGGGTGGCAGTAAATTTATACCTCCCACCTCCCAATACCTAATTCTAGCTAGGGCAGGCAGGGACTTATGCTTGCCAATCCTTTTGATAGTTAATGGTAGATGGTGATGTAATTCCTTCCTTCAGGACTTCAAGACTTCGAGGTTGGAGAAGTTAGTTTATAACTATCACGTTGGTTTCTCTCCTTGTCTTGATGAGGTAGTAGCAACCACCTTTCTCCCTTCTCTCTCTTATCTCTCTCTCTCTCTCTCTCTTTCTCTCTCTCTCTCTCTCTCTCTCTCTCTCTTTCTCTCTCCTCTCTCTCTCATCTCTCTCCTCTCTCCTCCTCTCTCTCTTCTCTCCTCCTCTCTCTCTCCTCTCTCCTCCTCTCTCTATCCTCTGTTGAAAACAGGGGCAGTTATATGATTTCAGTGTTTCTAATCTTGCCGCCCAATCTGTTCACAATCAGTTGTATAATTTTGGGGGCTTGGTTCTTCTTTATAATATTTTGTTGTGCTCGTTAAAGTTGATATGTCTTGGGTGGGTTGGTGTTCGAAAACTGTTTCCTGATGGAAATATTAGTTTGGTAATTGCAATGTCCCTTTGTGCTTAGTCTTTCACGTACAGGCTGGATTGGGCCTCTTTGTGATGTATATGCTGAAATGGTTTATCCAGACCCATGTTGATGGGGAGCTATCTCTGGGTGATACTCTGATGGTAATGTCTCTTGTGGAGGAAGATTTTCAAATGCTCATTCTTCCAGACAGGTTAACTCAGTCCTCACACCCAGACAGTTCCAATAATCAAGTGGGCTTCTTTTGTTCCTTAGTTCCGCTCACAGGCTTGAATTTGTCTTGTAAAAGTTCATAATTCTATTAAAGTTCGTAGTTTCTTCCATAAGCACTTTAGAGTTCCAAACTTTTTGGTCGATAGTCCCAAATTAAATTTCCTTTTGAATGAGCCCAAACACGGGGGATTCTGGTGAATTTTGTTCTCTGCAGTCCCTCCTGTTGACACCCTACACTCCTTGAGTGTCAAACAAGGTAAGCAAAATTCCTGCTCCCGAGAGTCAACCTTCCCTGCATTTATACTAGCTAAACATTACCCTGCATCCCCCGTTGAATTGCAATGCAATACACAGGCGAATACAGTCGTTACAATTCGGTTATAGCATAGAGGGGGTATGATGTCCCTCTTTTACTCAGTTTTCACAGTAAAATGATGATATACAGTCATACACAACTTTAAGTAAAGTAAAATAAAAACACATAGTAACACATTCTCAAATAGCATAGAGGTCCATAGTCAAACACGTTTTAAGTTCAGTAAAATAAAGGTACATAGTCAAAACATTTAAGTAACACTCTTACAACACTTGCGATTTACAGCAGGTAAAATCAAACACAAATTAAACATGGTAGTATGGTGTCACCCCACCCTGCACGATTCCCAAGTTCGGCCAAGTAGTGTATAGCACCCTTTGGTGCCTGACCTGGCGGCCTCTGCATTTCACTCGGCAAGTGAGACACCATAAGTAAAGTATAATCACGAGTTGACAAATAATTAAGGTGTGGGAAGCGATTCAGATCCAGACTGGGACCTCTATATTTCTGAAAAGGTCTCACCAAGGCGGAATGGTGATCTCCAGAATCTTTTTCCCTATCGCAATGGTTTTCTATTCTAGAGTATAGAAGTGTTTTTGTGAGATAATTACGGCTTTTAGCAGAGCGGTAAGATGTTCGGGTAGAGGGGGAATTGCATAGCCAAAATGTACAACATAACCCTGCAGGTTTGTAATGTTTTCCTTCACAGTGAGGTGGACAGTGGAGGGTTTAGGAATGGGGACAATCTGTTCCTGGGCCACTTGAACTGATGACTCAGGTATGAAGCAAAAACTGCTGTCACTAACCGGACACCAGAAGTGTCCATGTTGATAGTGAGGCGCACTGGTGGTGACACAATATGTCCCACCCGCTATGTATGCTACCTGTGGAGGGACATGATCTTGTGCCATTACCTCCACGGTGCAGTTAATAGGCTGTGCGCCAGCAGCTTTAAACCCACACTGTGACTTTGAATGGACACTCAAGTACTGGGGACACAATATTACGTGTGCACCCAGGCTCCGGCACCCGGAGAGGTCAGTACCCGTTACAGTGTGCTCTGACTTTATGACATAGGGTGGGACCACTGCGAAACGAATGTGTGCACCTCCCTGAATAACTCCAATGTTCTGCACCCGATATACCGGTGCGGGTCGGGCTGTTCCACCCATGGCCGGCATCCTTAATACTATTCCCATAATAGCGTGGTTAGATTTCACACAGTCTACTGGGACAGGGTCGGCTTCAGAGGCTAGGTGGAGATGGCACGGGCTTAGTGAATTGCTGTACGGGTGGAGGGCTGCGAGGTGCTTGTTCCTGATCCAAGAGGGTATACACCCTGTCTTAAATCCTCCAGGTTGTTGCGGCCCTCGCCCAACAACCATGCTCCATACAATATGCACACCTCGTTCTGTGCAGCCTGTTCAGAAGCATTTCTATCCTCCCATATAAGTGCATTCACTGTCTGTGCATGTTTTCCCAGCTCAGCCACTATTTCTTTTCAATGGACAGTCATAGCCTGGTCCTCGTGTAGTACTGATCCTACTACGGTATTCTCCTGTTTCAGGATTTTCCTCAATTGGGTCCTTCAACTGTTTATCTGTGTTTGCAGCTCTATGTCATCTGGGCTATTTATTACCGAGGATGCTGTATTGTAGGTAGTGAAAACGTCGTTTATGATTCCTCTCCTAGGTCTCCCTGAGCCCATGGTGTCCCCAGCGTTTAGGGTGTATAGGTCTGCTTTGTCTACATTTCCAAAATCTAACTCATTACATTTCTTGAACATGTCTCGAAGTAGGGCCTGGTATAGCAGCTGTTTCCTTCGGGCACCATGCAGGTAGGTGTACCTCGGTAAGGTTTAAAATTACTGAAGCTACCGCATAATGTATCCCCTGATATAATACCTTTTCGGTCGGTACCAATACTAATCCGTTCCCAGGTCCCTTGGAGATGGTAGGACAGCTTTCTATTACTGTGCGTATTGGCGGGGTTGCGGGCAGGGTTTTTTTATTGTGTGCTCTTAGTTCGGTGGCGTTAATTGGGAGTGGTGAGTGTGGGATCGCGCACCGTGTAGGCTAGAATCCAACCCCAGCCCTTCCCCTTCATCTTGCCATTGCCTGGCGAAGGCGATCGATATGCCTGCGGGTCAAATACTCTCTGATCCCCACATGCAAACATAAATTCCTTGTTCGGATTCCCACCATTTGTCCCAACACACTTTTACTCCTCCCTATGTCCCCGTGATGATACGGTGCGTATCATTACCCAGTCTTTCCCAGTCTGATTCCTGGTCCCATGCATCCTTGCTGAGTTTTCTGAGCCACCACCATCTTCCCAGGGGAATGTTCCCTTTGCAAGTCAAACACACACGTTTTCCCTCTGTAACACTGACTCGGGCAGCGATGATCCGTATCCGGGGGCATGGAACTGAGGCCTCCCCGTGGGTAAAACCTTCCTGGCTGGAATAGCGGGTAGAATTAGATCCCAGCCACCCTGGCCATCTTCCCTCGTGGGCGTAAACAGCGAGTTCTTCCACGTCTGGGGGGCCACCCTCGACGGTTACGATCGGTGCTCTCCCTCCTGAACACCCGTAAATGAAGGATTCTTCCACGTCTCCTCGGTCGCTGCTGATCATCCTGATCAGGGTGAGCAGGAACAGGATCCTTCTCATGTTGCTCTCTCTCCTGTAGGGGCACATAAAACAGATTGTCTAACCCTGAGAAAGTTCTCTGGCTGGACAAAGGTGACTGAGTTCCAAGTTGGGCTCATAGTCTTTCATTGACTGGCTGTCTTATTCAGTTCCTTGTGGACTGATGTCTGCTTTTAACTTCATCTCACAGTCTTTTTGCTTGTTATCTTGCCGGTGCTTCCTTAATAGCTATACCAGTAGATTCTTCTGACTCCCGGGTATTACCCGGCCTGTGCCTCTTTTAACAGCTGCACAGGTAGATTCTTTTCCTTACCCCAGTAACTAATACATATATTCTTATCATTACACAGATAAATCTTGCACTATTTTAAACTTATTCACTAAACATACTTAAATTCATATTGCTATAGATGTACATCTGCCAGCCGTCTCCGGGTGACCTGGTTAATTCCTGCCTTCTCGCTGTCTTCTTCTCCCGCTGGGTGTCCAGTGAGGTAGGTGATGGATCGGTCTGCACTGTCTAACCCTAAGTACCCTGACCGGAGATGGGTCTGAGTCCCACACTATCGGGGGAACGTCTCCTCCGGTGCTGCAGCATACCGCTCCTTTGGGGATGGCTGCCTGGTTCCTTTCTTCCCCTGGGGGTTCTGCCTGGTCGAGGGCTACGGGCTGGGGTCTCCCACTTGGTGGCTGGTCCACCACTATCTCCTCTGGGGGTCCCTTGTCGCCCGAGGCTGCCGGCTGGGTGCCCCTGCTCGCGGGCTGGTCTCTGACCTTAGGTGCCCTTTTGCGGCTGGTCCCTCTCCCGGGGCTGAACCATTCAAATTGGAGCGCTGGTGACCACGGTGTCTTTGGCCGTGGTGTGCGGGAAGTCCTTCTTAAGGCTCTGGCTGCTGGAGGTGCGTCCGAGTCCCAAATGATTGCAGGGGACAGCTCCTCCGGTAACACAGGACACCGCTCCTCTATCTGTGGGTCTGCCACGTCCCCTGTGGGATTTCCACAGTCGGGGGCTGCTGGCTGGGGGTCCCTGTCTTTAGCACAGTTTACAGTTTTTGGCTGTCCCTTACGTTTAGCTGCAGCCTCTGGGTTGAAAAGTTTGCACTGGTTTATGTGGAACCACATTGTTCGGCGGGGCAGTTTTATGGCATCGACCATGGGGCTTGCCTTGTCGACAATGTGGTACGGTCCCATGTACAGTGCCTCAAAGACCCCTACTCTAGCGTAGTTCCTCACCATAACCTGGTCCCCTATCTCCCACTCGTGGTGTTTTCGGGGTTCTAGCAGCAGTCGGTTGCTTCGATGCTGTTTTCCCATGTTGTTAGCAGCCTGCCAGTGAATCTATTTAAGGTGTTCAAACAGATTCCTGACAAAGCTGTCCTGGATCGCTTCCCTAATCTGACCTTCCGTGAGTACCGGGGATAACACATGGGTGGGGGTTCGCATGGCTCTGCCGGTCATAAGCTCGTAGAGGGAGTACCCCGTGCTCTTTGACTGGCTGGCCCAGACCCCATAAGGACAAGTGGTAGAACCTCTACCCACCCTTTGGCTGAGTCCCCTGTCTATTTGCGCAGACTTTCTTTGATAGAAACATAGAAACATAGAAAATAGGTGCAGGAGTAGGCCATTCGGCCCTTCTAGCCTGCACCGCCATTCAATGAGTTCATGGCTGAACATGCAACTTCAGTACCCCATTCCTGCTTTCTCACCATACCCCTTGATTCCCCTAGTAGTAAGGACTTCATCTAACTCCTTTTTGAATATATTTAGTGAATTGGCCTCAACAACTTTCTGTGGTAGAGAATTCCACAGGTTCACCACTCTCTGGGTGATGGTGCAGTTTAAACGCTCCACAGGCCCGGATGACTGTGGGTTTTGGGTGACATGCCATTTTCCTTTTAAGCCGAGTACCTTAAGGGTCTCCTGCATCACCTGCCTGGTGAAGTGACTGCCCTGGTCAGACTCCGCGTATTGTGGTAATCCCCACCGAGAGAACACTTCTCTGACCAGAATCCGAGATGTTCCCAGGGCAGTGGCTGTTCGGCATGGGAAGGCTTCCACCCATTTGGTGAATACACCCACCAATACTAGGCAGTACTTATAACCTCCCTGGGCAGTGGGTAGGGGCCCGATGTAATCGATTTGGATCGACTGCCAGGGTCCCTCTACCCTCCTGATATGTCCCATAGACACCTTTCTTTTCTGGGGGTCAGGGCTGTTGGCCGCGCACACCAGACAGCTAGCACAGAACACGCGGACGTCTTCCCTGAGTCCCGGCCACCACCCTGCCTGTTCCACTCGTTACCAAGTGGTCTCAGGTCCGGGGTGTCCTGCTCCTGGACCCTCGTGGGCCAGCTGGAGGAATTCTCTCCGGTGTTGTTGTGGAACCACCCATTGCTTCCCCCTGAACAGCATGCCTTCTTTAATGGCAATCGCTGCAGTGCCGTACGGGCCTTCTATCCTTCTCCCTTTTGCTAGCGTGTTCAGGACAGTTTTGAGGATGGGGTCTTGGGTCTGAACCGTTTTTAGGTCTGGGGGCAAGCTATCCCTGCCTTCCCTGCCGTCCCTATCCTGCCCCTGACTGCTGCGATGGGGCCTGGGTTGTACGGATCACAGAGCTTGCCCGTGTGGGCACCCTGCTTGACCAACATGTCAGCCTGCTGGTTTCCCTCGCTACGGGGTTCTGTGGTGGAATGTGCTTTCACCTTATGTATGTAGATATTTCCTTCCTCCCCTTCGGCTTTCATGATCTTTTCCAGTAGGGGTTAAATTGCCAGGGGTCTCCTGTCTGCGAATGTGTATCCGCGACGGGACCAGATAGCCAGGTACTCCATACACGAATTGCATGTGAACATACTGTCCGAGCAAATCGTGTATGGGGTAGGGAATTCTTCGGAGTGTGTGACTACGTACACCACCGCAGACAGTTCAGCTTGCTGGGCACTCATTGTGCTGGGGAGTTTAATCGTCAGGGCAATGCCTGCCTCGGGGTCATACAGTCCACAGCCTGTGAGTCGTTCACCCGCAGATACCGTGCTTGAACCGTCCACATAGATCTCTCGGCCTGTGGGGTGTTACCCAGCCCGAAAGCCGATGTCACTTTCCCATACTCCTTCTACGGAACACCAGTGGGCTGTCCCTGGATAAAACATGTTGGCTGCGAGTCTTGGCTTCCAGAGACCCTTTAGCCTTAGGGTAAAAATTACCCTTACCCTAAAAATCATGGTTTAAAAATTAGTATTAAAACACTCTACCTAAACGCACGCAGCATTCGAAATAAAGTAAATGAGTTGACGGCACAAATCATTACAAATGGGTATGATTTGGTGGCCATTACAGAAACGTGGTTGCAGGGTGGCCAAGACTGGGAATTAAACATACAGGGGTATCTGACAATTCGGAAAGATAGACAAGAAGGGAAAGGAGGTGGTGTAGCTCTGTTAATAAAGGATGATATCAGGGCAGTTGTGAGAAACGATATTGGCTCTAATGAACAAAATGTTGAATCATTGTGGGTGGAGATTAGAGATAGTAAGGGGAAAAAGTCACTGGTGGGCGTAGTTTATAGGCCTCCAAATAATAACTTCATGGTGGGGCGGGCAATAATCAAGGGAATAATGGAGGCATGTGAAAAAGGAACGGCAGTAGTCATGCGGGATTTTAACCTACATATCGATTGGTCAAATCAAATCGCATGGGGTAGCCTTGAAGAGGAATTCATAGAATGCATACAGGATTGTTTCTTAGAACAGTATGTTACAGAACCTACAAGGGAGCAAGCTATCTTAGATCTAGTTCTGAGTAATGAGACAGGAATAATAAACGATCTCCAAGTAAAAGATCCTCTCGGAATGAGTGATCACAGTATAGTAGAATTTGTAATACAGATTGAGGGTGAGGAAGTAGTGTCTCAAAGGAGCGTACTATGCTTAAACAAAGGGGACTAGAGTAGGGTGAGGGCAGAGTTGGCTAAAGTAGACTGGAAACACAGACTAAACGGTGGCACAATTGAGGAACAGTGGAGGACTTTTAAGGAGCTCTTTCATAGTGCTCAACAAAAATATATTCCAGTGAAAAAGAAGGGCGGTAAGAGAAGGGATAATCAGCCATGGATAACCAAGGAAATAAGGGAGAGTTTCAAATTAAAAACAAATGCATATAAGGTGGCCAAGGTTCATGGGAAACTAGAAGATTGGGAAAATTTTAAACGATAGCAAAGAATGACTAAGAAAGCAATAAAGAAAGGAAAGATAGATTACGAAAGTAAATTTGCGCAAAACTTAAAAACAGATAGCAAAAGCTTTTACAGATATATAAAACGGAAAAGAGTGACTAAAGTAAATGTTGGTCCCTTAGAAGATGAGAAGGGGGATTTAATAATGGGAAATGTGGAAATGGCTGAGATTTTAAACAATTATTTTGCTTCGGTCTTCACAGTGGAAGACACAAAAACCATGCCAAAAATTGTTGGTCACGGGAATGTGGGAAGGGAGGACCTTGAGATAATCACTATCACTAGGGGGGTAGTGCTGGATAGGCTAATGGGACTCAAAGTAGACAAGTCCCCTGGTCCGGATGAAATGCATCCCAGGGTATTAAAAGAGATGGCGGAAGTTATAGCAGATGCATTCGTTATAATCTACCAAAATTCTCTGGACTCTGGGGAGGTACCAGCGGATTGGAAAGCAGCTAATGTAATGCCTCTGTTTAGAAAAGGGGGCAGACAAAAGGCAGGTAACTATAGGCTGATTAGTTTAACATCTGTAGTGGGGAAAATGCTTGAAGCTATCATTAAGGAAGAAATAGCGGGACATCTAGATAGGAATAGTGCAATCAAGCAGATGCAACATGGATTCATGAAGGGGAAATCATGTTTAACTAATTTACTGGAATTCTTTGAGGATATAACGAGCATTGTGGATAGAGGTGTACCGATGGATGTGGTGTATTTAGAGTTCCAAAAGGCATTCGATAAGGTGCCACACAAAAGGTTACTGCAGAAGATAAAGGTACGCGGAGTCAGAGGAAATTTATTAGCATGGATCGAGAATTGGCTGGCGAACAGAAAGCAGAGAGTCGGGATAAATGGGTCCTTTTCGGGTTGGAAATCGGGGGTTAGTGGTATGCCACAGGGATCAGTGCTGGGACCACAACTGTTTACAATATACATAGATGACCTGGAAGAGGGGTCAGAGTGTAGTGCAACAAAATTTGCAGATGACACATAGGTTAGTGGGAAAGCGGGTTGTGTTGAGGACACAGAGAGGCTGCAAAGAGATTTAGATAGGTTAAGCGAATGGGCTAAGGTTTGGCAGATGGAATACAATGTTGGAAAAGGTGATGTCATCCACCTTGGGAAAAAAAACAGTAAAAGGGAATATTATTTGAATGGGGAGAAATTACAACATGCTGCGGTGCAGAGGGACCTGGGGGTCCTTGTGCATGAATCCCAAAAAGTTAGTTTGCAGGTGCAGCAGGTAATCAGGAAGGCGAATGGAATGTTGGCCTTCATTGCGAGAGGGATGGAGTACAAAAGCAGGGAGGTCCTGCTGCAACTGTATAGGGTATTGGTGAGGCCGCACCTGGAGTACTGCATGCAGTTTTGGTCACCTTACTTAAGGAAGGATATACTGGCTTTGGAGGGGGTACAGAGATGATTCACTCGGCTGTTTCCGGAGATGAGGGGGTTACCTTATGATGATAGATTAAGTAGACTGGGTCTTTACTCGTTGGAGTTCAGAAGGATGAGGGGTGATCTTCTAGAAACATTTAAAATAATGAAGCGGATCGACAAGATCGAGGCAGAGAGGTTGTTTCCACTGGTCGAGGAGACTAGAACTAGGGGGCACAGCCTCAAAATACGGGGGAGCCAATTTAAAACCGAGTTGAGAAGGAATTTCTTTTCCCAGAGGGTTGTGAATCTGTGGAATTCTCTGCCCAAGGAAGCAGTTGAGGCTAGTTCATTGAATGTATTCAAGTCACAGATAGATAGATTTTTAACCAATAAGGGAATTAAGGGTTACGGGGAGCGGGCGGGTAAGTGGAGCTGAGTCCACGGCCAGATCAGCCATGATCTTGTTGAATGGCGGAGCAGGCTCGAGGGGCTAGATGGCCTACTCCTGTTCCTAATTCTTATGTTCTTATGTTCTTAGGTCCATTTGGGAGAGTAGCAGGCTCCAGCGAGCAATGCGGGCACTGCTCACTGTCCCGTCCTTAATTCTCCCGTCCAGGACCATTTGGGTGGGCGTATGGTGGGTAAGGAGTGTGACAGGGGACCCCCATGTGAAGATCAGTGATCTTTTCACAGCCCAGTGAGTAGCTAGGAGGTGCTGCTCACAGTTGGAGTATCCCTTCTCCATGTCCGTGAGTTATCCTGGAGGAGTAGACCACTGGTCTGAGCCGGCCATGCCGCTCCTGGAGCAGTACTGCGCTCAGACTGTCCCCACTGGCTGCTATCCCCAGGAAGAACTCTTTACCCCCATCAATAGCCCCTAGAGCTGACGCAGTTTGCAGGTCTTTCTTGAGCTGGATAAATGCTGCCTCGCAACCTTTGTCCCATTCCCACTCCACTCCCTTGTGTCGGAGTCGGAGCAGAGGGGCTGCGGTGGCTGCATAATCCTCAATGAAATCTCTGCAGTACCCGGTTAGCCCGAGAAAAGATCTTACTCCTGTTATTGTGTTGGGGGCGGGTAACTCCTGCACTGCTTCCCTTCTGGCTTTGTCAATGGCCCTTTCCCCAGCGCGCACAGCCAGTCCCAGGAATTTTACTTCCTTCAGGCCGATCTGTGCCTTCTTGGGGTTTACTTTAAATCCTTCTTCTTTCAGCAGCTCCAGCAGGTCACCAGCAGTGGGCCATGCTCCTCCCCCTGAACGGTGAACAGGAACAGGTCATCCACATACTGTACCAGCTGCTGGGGTCTGCTGAAACTCTTTAAACAGTTGGCCATACACTGATGGAAAATACTGGAGCTGTTGTGGAAGCCCTGAGGGAGACAGTTCCAAGTGTATTGCTGTCCTTTAAAGGTAAAAGCAAACTTGTTCTGATCTTCCCTTCTTAAAGGTATGGACCAGAACTCGTTGGAAATATCCAGCACCGTGAAGGTGGTCACGGAGGCTGGGATACTTCCAATGAGGTCGGCGACAGCAGCAACGGTGGGTGCACAGGCGGGGATGTTACGGTTGAGTACTCGATAGTCCACCGTGGCTCTCCAGGAGTTGTCCGGTTTCTTAACCGGCCACAATGGAGATTTCACATGGGTAGCTATTGGTCTCAATACCCCCTGTTTAAACAGCAAACCCAAGGCTGTTTCCATGTCTGCCTCCACCTCCCTGGGGAAGTTATATTGTTTCTGTGGTCAGGTCATGGGGTCCCCATCTATGCTAACCTCGACCCCGCTTATCCTCCCATAGTCGTGTTTGTGAGTAGCAAAAGCTGCAAGGTTTGCCCTCACATACTCTTGGTACTCCATCAAAGTGTTACTGACCAGTGATTCAAGGTCGTAACCCTCCTTTGGTTTCATGGTGCATACCATCGCTTTTCCCTGTTTTCCCGGGATAACCATCACCTCACTCTCCTGTCCCGTACATACTGATCCCCAAAGACAGTGGTTTCTTAAATCCATTAGGATCCCGTGGCCTAGGATAAAGTCAGCCCCCAGGATCCCTCTCCCTTCCTGCTCCCACTTCATCAGGACACAAGTCCACTTAGTGTGGAGTGTACCTAAATGAATGGAGAGCGGAACAGAGAATGAGCCAGCCTGCTCAGTGCCTGTGAAACCCACCAAGCTCTAGGGGACCCCTGCTAGACAGAGGTGAGGTGGCGGGGTTAGCTGCATAGACGAGGGTGCTTGATGCACCGGTGTCCAGCAGGTAAGTCCCTTTCACCTTTTCCACTTCCATCTGAACGGTCGGTCTCCCCCACGCACCGTACTCGAGGGAACACAGGTGAACAGGCTGTGCCTGTCCTAGTCACGGTTTTGGTTGGGAGGGGGTAGATGGGATCTCAGTACCAGTGGCGGTGGCTACCTTCCCAGGGCCATCTAACATGGCTCGGAGCGCAGTTAAACAGGTATCAAATGAGTGGGGAGGGACTGGCTTATCTGTCTCGGTCTTTTGGGCAGGGGCTGGAGAATTCTTTCCTGCGCTATTCTTCCAAGGATTTCTACAATCCCTTCTCCAGTGCCCACTCTTTCCGCACCCAAAGCAGTTATGCTTTGTATCGGAGGGGTTATCCCTCGTGGTGCCATTCCCTCTTGTCTTGGTTAGGTCGGATTTCGTGAACCCTTCCCTTTTGTGGGTGCTCTTCTGTCTTTCTGCCGTTTCTGTAAGCTAGGGTCAGTTGCCTAAGGCACTCCCTGTTCTGTGGCTTGGGGATATCTGGGGTTGAACCAGGCCTCAGCCTTGGTTCTTATTCTGGGTAAACTGTTATCTACGAGGCTTCTGAGCCAGTGTGCTAATTCGTCCGGGTTTAAATGATCTCTATCTATGTCCCCACTACAGGCGCTTTTGTACACTGGCCACAGTCGGTCTACGAAAGCCTGTGGGGTTTTTCCTGTGAGCTGCACCGTTTTCTCTACTCTCGAGAATGGACTCCCGTCATTGCAGCCCATAGCTTCTAAAATGTCCTTTTTTGATGGCAGCAAGTGTTTTCTGTCCTCAGTAGAGAGGGACTGGTACAGTTTGCTATCTAGAGATAGGAGAAGCATCTTTGCCATTTCTGCATCATCACACCCATTAACATCCCCGGCCTGTTCCACCTCCACAAAGTGAACCGAGGGGTCTCCCTTTGGAGTTAGCTTTCCCAGGTGGCTTATCATAGCCCTAAGCTGGTGGTGAGTGTGGGGGACCACAGACTGACTTTCCAGGGGCCCTGGACCCCCTGTTGCCGGACCAGGTACATTGGCCCTGGTTCTGGCTCTCCCTGTTCTGGCTCGCCTCCCTCGCCTCCCTGCGGCCAAGCCGAGCCGAAACTCGGTGCTACAGCTGGTGGTGGTTCACTATCCCTGTCCGCCCCGCATCCGATTTGCCCGTCCTGCTGCTGCACCGGTGTAGTCACCGGTACCACAGGTCGTGGCCAAGTAGTTTCTTCCTTCTCTTCCAGGTTTACCTGGGGCGTACCCGGCTTATTAAACACACCATGCCTTTTGCCTTGGACAGAGCAAGGTTTAAACTTTTAATTTGTTGCTGGCAGGGACCGTGGTCTCCCGATTCAAACCCATCAGTGCTAGCTACTTTATACACTGCCTGCACATCTTTTAATCTTTCCTGGAGCTCTTTTACTTGTAGGGTGAGGCGAGTGCTTTCCTCCCTCAGTGACTTTTCATTACTTTTGGCCTCGGTAACCTGACAGTGAAAATATTCCTGACTGTTTTTAAACCTTTCCGTTATTTGGGTCTTTTCCTGTTTTAGCTTATGGAGTTCTCCTGATAATCTTTCGTCTGACATAACCCTTTCCTGATAGTTCTCTGCGCTTTCCCATAACTCTGCCTGTAATGTTTCATTCATTCTGTCTGGGAGTTGCACCTGTCGCTGTCGACAGACCAACCAAATTGCTTTCTCCACTGCCTCTTTGTGATCTTTACTTGCTGTCCACTGGGCTGCAGCGTGAGCCGGACACTCAGCGCACAATAGACTAAGCACCCATTCCTTAGTTACATTCACTTTCTTATGCACATAGGAGGAAATCCTCTCTTCCATTTTGGTTCTTTGCCCCAAACCAGCACTCTCTACATCACACCCCGTGTACCTGCCATGGCCATTTTGTAAGGTGGTGTGGTCTCTCTGAGGGGGTCAGGTTCCCATCTGACCAACTTGAGCGGTTTCAATCGCTCCCCTTCCCTTGGTTTCTCTACTCTGGATTTATTTGTGGGGGGGGGTGACTAAAGTGCAGAGGACACTGGTTTGATGCAAAGAACTTTGGTTTTATTACAGTCAAAGTAATACATGCTTATTACTCTAGTAAGAAAATATACGGCCAAACTTACAATGACTCTAATAAAGAACAAGACAAGGAAAGGTACAAGGTCAAACTTATAATCACTCTAATAAAGTACCATACACTACACCATCAAAGGGGGTTGCAGTAAAATTATACCTTCCACTTCCCAATACCTAATTCTAGCTAGGTTAGACTCCAGGGCAGGTAGGAACTTATGCTTACCAATCCTTTTGATAGTTAATGGTAGATGGTGATGTTCTTCCTTCCTTCAGGACTTCAAGACTTCGAGACTGGAGAAGTTAGTTTACAACTGTCACATTGGTTTCTCTCCTTGTCTTGATGAGGTAGTAGCAACCACCTCTCTCCCCTCTCTCTCTTCTCTCTCTCTCTCTCTCTCTCTTCTCTCTCTCTCTCCTCTTCTCTCTCCGCTCTCCTCCTCTCTCTCCTCTCTCCTCCTCTCTCTCCTCTCTTCTCCTCTCTCTCCTCTCTCCTCCTCTCTCTACCCTCTGTTGAAAACAGGGGCAGTTATACGATTTCACTGTTCTAATCTTGCCGCCCAATCTGTTCATAATCCTTTGTATAATTTTGGCGGGCTTGGTTCTTCTTTATAATATTTTGTTGGGCTCGTTAAAGTTGATATGTCTTGGGTGGGTTGATGTTCGAAAACTGTTTCCTGATGGAAATATTAGTTTGGTAATTGCAATGTCCTTTTGTGCTTAGTCTTTCACGTACAGGCTGGATTGGGCCTCTTTGTGATGTATATGCTCAAATGATTGTCCAGACCCATGTTGATGGGGAGCTATCTCTGGGTGATACTGTGATGCGAATGTCTCTTGTGGAGGAAGATTTTCAAATACTCATTCTTCCAGAGAGATTAACTCAGTCCTCACACCCAGCCAGTTCCAATAATCAAGTGGGCTTCTTTTGTCCCCCACAGGCTTGAATTTGTCTTGTAAAAGTTCATAATTCTATTAAAGTTCGTAGTTATTTCCATAAGCACTTTAGAGTTCCAAACTTTTTGGTAGATAGTCCCAAATTAAATTTCCTTTTGAATGAGCCCAAACACGGGGGCGGGGGGCGGGGGGAGTGAGTGGGGGGGGGGGGGTGGGTGGGGGCAGTTCTGGTGAATTTTGCTCTCTGCAAATCACTCCCACTCCCTTGGGTTCTAGACTCTGAATTTATTTGGGGGATGTGACAAAGCGCAAAGGATACTGGTTTGATGCAAAAGAACTTTGATTTTATTACAGTCAAGGAAATACAAACTTATAATTACTCGAGTAAGAAAATACAATGTCAAACTTACAATCGCTCTAATAAGAAACAATACAAGGAAAGGTACAAGGTCAAACTTATAATCACTCTAATAAAAAACCATACACTACACATCCAAAGGGGGTTACAGTAAAATTACACCACCCACCTCCCAATACCCACTCCTAGCTAGGTTAGAATCCAGGGCAGGCAGGGACTATGTTTACATTTTGACAGTTAACGGTAGATCGCAGTTTCAGGGTCCACTGGGTGTGGTAGGGTTTGATTGCCATACCCCGAACATTGGAGAAGACTTCTAGCTGCGCAATCTTCAGTTGGGTTGAGTCCGCTGATGCGGTAAGGTGCGTTTTGGATCTATGAGGTAAGTACCCGATTATCTTCATTAGAAATAGGTTTCTACAGCATTTTAGGTAATGTTTTACCCATCGGTAGGTCAGGATTAGATTGTAGAGTGGAAACTTTTCGATTCTTCGGTTTTTCCCTGTTGGAGTTTTGTTTCGAGTTTGGTCGATCGCGGTGGTTTTCCGTTGATATCACGTTGGTTGTGGTCGGTTGCTGCCGTGATGGTGATTTTCATTCTTCCTTCAGGACTTCAGGACTTCGAGGCTGGAGAAGTTAGGTTACAACTGTCACGTTGGTTTCTCTCCTTGTCTTGATGAGGTAGTAGCAACCTTGTAGCTACTTAGCAACCCGACCTCTGTTGAAAACCGGGGCCAGTTATACGAGTTCAGTGGTTCTAATCTTGGTGCCAAATCAGTTCAAAATCCTTTGTTTAAATTTGGCGGGCTTGGCTCTTCTTTGTAATATTTTGATAGGCTCGTTAAAAGTTAAAATGTCTTAGGTGAGTTGATGTTCGAAAACTCTTTCCTGATGGAAATATTTGTTTGGTTATTGCAATGTCCTTTTGTGCTTAGTTTTTCGCATACAGGCTGGATTGGGCCTCTTTGTGATGTATATGCTGAAATGGTTTTCCAGACTCCTGTTGATGGGTAACTATCTCTGGGTGATTTTGTAATGTTAATGTCTCTTGTGGAGAAGGATTCTTGAATTCCCCTTTCTCCAGACAGGTTACTTTAGTCCTCACACCCAGCCAATTCCAATAATCAAGTTGTCTCCTGTTAGTTCTTTTAGGGCCACCCACAGCCTTGAATTTGTCTTTTAAAATCCAAAATTTGATTAAAGTTTGTAGTTTTTTCCATAAGCACTTTAGGGTTCCAAACTTTTTGGTAGATAGTCTCAAATTAAATTTCCTTTCGAATGAGCCCAAACATAAGGGGGTGGGGGGGGGGGGGGGTTCTTGTGAATTTTGCAATCCCCTTCAGTTTGATACCACACTGAGAGGGTATAATTATCACGAAAGACTGAACAGGCTGGAATAATTTTCTCTAGAAAAGAGAAGGCCTAGGGGTGACCTGATAGAGGTCTTTGAAATTCTGATAGACGTAGAGAAGATGTTTCCACTTTTGGGGGTTCAAAACTCGGGTCCAAAATTGGTGAAGGCCCCAGCCTGCCCAAGTGCTGCCCAAAGGACCGCTGATGGCCGGCGAGGTATCTGACAGTATTTTGGGCGGGGTTTTCATCAAAAAGTCCTTGAAAGAGCGGTGGATGGCAAAAGAGGGACTTATGCCGCCAATCTGGGCGGCAGCCGACGGGAGGTCCCAATGTCGGTGGCAAAGGCGCTTGTCGCCAAAGTGCCGCCGAGGATGGAGTCAGACCCACATCAGGTCGAAGACCTGGAAAGTTAAATCAGCAACACAAAAAAACCATCGCAACACCATCCAGGTAAGTCGCTGTAAAGAAAAAATTGAAAAAATGTTTACTAACCTTTTTTTCAGCTCTTCATGCTCACCGTTGGGGACAGACCAGCCTCCTCACAGCACTCCTTCCCCGTTCTGACACCGACCCCCCCCCCCCCCCGCCGCCCACAGGAATCTGGCATCTCGACGGGCGGGAGGTCAGTTGCGCCACTCGGCTGTCCGCTGACGTCAGCGTGCAGTTCCCGGCAGCTCTCCCCTCCCGCCCGCTCCACACCAAATGGAAAGTGGCACTGGGCACAACTTCAAGAGGAATGTGGGCGGCAGTGAGTGGCAGTGGGCAGCAGTGGGCAGCAGTGAGCGGTAAGGCCATCAATTTTGGGCCACAGGCATCTTAAATATAAGATCGTCACTTAAAAAACCAATAGGTAATTCAGGAGGAACCTCTTTACCCAGAGAGTGGTTAGAATGTGGAACTTGCTACCACAGGGAGTGGTGGTGCATTTAAAGGATGCTGATGGGGTGAGATGAAGAGGGGTGGGAGGAGGCTCGTATGGAGCATAAACACATAATCTGTTGATCCGAATAGCCTGTTCCTGTGCTGCAACTTCTGTGTTATTCTATGAATTGATTTTTTTTCTCTCACAAACGTAGGGGTTCTCCAGGGCTCTGTTCTCTCTCCATCCGCGACCTCCTCTACTCATCAAAACCCCTCCTTCATTGACTTTCTTCTGGAGCCTACAAGGATGTCTTTTTCCAATCAGCAGTGCCGCTGTTTACAGGAGTCAAGGGCCTCCCACCCAGCTCAGAAAAAGAAAATTGCTGCAAATGCTGAAAATGTGAAAGTAGAAAACCCAGCGGAATGTGCTGGACACACCCAGCAAAGCAGGCAGAGTAACCGTGGAGAGAAGTGATAAGTTAGCGTGGCCAGGTGTAACCCAGCCTCAGAACCGTTCTGACAAAGAGAAATGCCTCAAGGTTAACTTGTCACTTCTCGTCTTCGATGCTGTGCCTGGCTTGCTGAGTGTTCCCAGCATTTTCCATTTCCTGGTCCCATCCAGCTGCTCTATAACAGAGAAAGAATGACATTGCACTTACATAATGCCTTACCACGCTTCTTCAGATGCTCCAAAAGGTGTTTTTACGTCCAATGTATTAGCTTGAAGTGCAGTTGTTGTTGCTACGAGGGTGAACGCGGCAACTATTTTGTGCATACAAACCGGAATGAGATAAATGGCCAATCAATCTGCTTTTAGTACATAAGAACATAAGAATTAGGAGCAGGAGTAGGCCATTCGACCTCTGAGACTGCTCTGTTATTCAATAAGATCATGGCTGATCTTCTACCTCAACTCCACTTTCCTGCACTATCCCCATAATTCCTTGATTTCTTTAATATTCAAAAATCCAGCGATCTCTGTCTTGAACATACTCAAAGACTGAGCCTCCACAGCCCTCTGGGGTAGAGAATTCCAGAGTTTCACCACCCTCTGAGTGAAGAAATGTCTCCATCTCAGTCCTAAATGGCTGACCCCTTATTCTGAGACTGTGATTCCTGCTTCTAGATTCCCCAACCAGGGGAAACATCCTCCCTGCATCTAATCTTTCAAGCTCTGTAAGAATGTTGTACGTTTCAATGAGATCACCTCTCATTCTTCTAAACTCTAGAGAATATAAGCCTAGTTTACTCAATCTCTCCTCATAGGATATTCCCCCCATCCCAGGAATCAGTCTGGTGACCCTTCGCTGCACTCCCTCAATGGCAAGTATATCCTTCTTTAGGTGAGGAGACCCAAACTGTACACAATACTCCAGGTGTGGTCTCAGTGTGTTGGGTTGATTGAGGGAGGAATATTGGCCAGGACACCAGGAGAGTTCCCTGAGTCTATTCAACTAGTGCTATGGAAACCTTTAACAGTCTCCTGAACAGGCAAACTCCGTTTAAGCAGTCATCCAAAGAATGGCACCTCTGACAGAGCAGGGCTCCCTCAGTACTGCATTAAAATGTCAACCTCAAGGAGCTGAAAGTGGGGGATTTTTGGTTCAACGATAACTGCACAAAGTGAGCACTGTATACCTGTGTAAAGTAACTTTTTTTTAACCTGGGCTGTTAGTATTTTAATAGAAGATACAGACTGATCAGAGGGTAATTCACAAAATTCTGCCAGTGATTAATAAGACTAAATAAGACCGGCACTGTAAGTGTGTTTATGTTTTGTGGTATTCTACAGCTTGTGGACATGGGTTATATAGAACTGAACATATTTCTAGTTAAAATAATACTCTTAATATTTCTGGCTAGGTAGTTCTGTCTGCAGGAAGTTTGCGACCTAATCACAGCTCATAGTTATTCACTCAATAGTCCTGTTTTTCTTTTTCCAAATTGTCTCCCCTCTGTATTTGAAAGCTCTCAAGTGTCACACTAGATTGTGGGCCCACGAGCTTTAGCAGCTCTATGATAACATCCGCCCCAACCCCCCCAACACCCCTCCCCCCCGTTTTCCCTCATAAAGTACAACTCCAGAGACTTGGGCACATAACAACATAAGAACATAAGAAATAAGAGCAGGAATAGGACATTTGGCCCCTCGAGCCTACTCCACCATTCAATAAGAGCATGGCTGATCTGACCATGGACTCAGCTCCACTTCCCTGCCTGCTGCCCATAACCTTTTACTCCCTTATCGCTCAAAAATCTGTCTATCTCCGCCTTAAATATATTCAACAACCCAGCGTCCACAGCTCTCTGGGGCAGAGAATTCCATAGATTTACAACCCTCTGAGAGAAGAAATTTCTCCTCATATCAGTTTTAAATAGGCGGCCCCTTATTCTAGGACTATGTCCCATAGTTTTAGTTTCCCCAATGAGTGGACATGATCTACACTGGCATTTGAATGCAGTACTGAGGGAGATGTTGTCTTTTGGATGAGGTGTTAACTCGAGGCTCCCTCATCTGCCCTCTCAGGAGGACATAGAAACATAGAAAATAGGTGCAGGAGTAGGCCATTTGGCCCTCCGAGCCTGAATGACCATTCAATAAAATCATGGCTGATCATTCATCTCAGTACCACTTTCCTGCTTTCTCTCCATACCCCTTGATCCCCTTAGCGGTAAGGGCCATATGTAACTCCCTCTTGAATATATCCAGTGAACTGGCATCAACAACGCTCTGCGGTTTAGCAACTCTCTGAGTGAAGAAGTTTCTCTTCATCTCAGTCCTAAATGGCTTACCCCTTATCCTTAAAGTATGACTCCTGGTTCTGGACTTCCCCAACATCGGTAACATTCTTCCTGTCTATAACCTGTCCAGTCCCATCAGAATTTTATATGTTTCTATGAGATCCCCTCTCATTCTTCTAAACTCCAGTGAATACAGGCCCAGTCGATCCAGTCTCTCCTCATATGTCAGTCCTGCCATCCCGGGAATCAGTCTGGTGACCCTTTGCTGCACATAAAAAATCCCCATGGCACTACTCAAAGAAGAGCAGTGGAGGGGGTTCTCCACGGTGTCCTGGCCCATATCGATCCCTCAACCGACATCGCTAAAAAAACAAATTTTCTGCACGTTGCTGTTTGTGGGATGTTGCTGTGCACTAATTTCCCACCTTACAGCAGTGACTACACTTGAATTGTACATCATCGGATGTGAAGCCCTTTGGGATCTGCTGAGGTCATCAAAGACCCAATAGAAATGCAAGTTCATTTTTTGTTTCTTCTACTCTGCCAAGATAATGTGCGATGGCAGGCTATTCAACCATGAGCTCGAGTCTCTCCTTATCCGACCTCTGCGCAGTGTATATTCCAGCAAGTGGGACGTCCCCCATCGTCAAGTCCCAAGACTGAGGCCAGTTGTTGTTAGCTGAGGTCGTGTAATTCAACACAGACTGAAATGAAAAGAAAAGAAAGCCTTGCATTAATATATCACCTTTTACGACCTCAGGATATCTCAAAGCGCTTTACAGCCAATTAGGTACTTTTCGAGAATGGTCACTGGCGTAATGTAGGAAACGCGGCAGTTGATTTGCGCACAGCAAGCTCCCACAAACAGCAAGAAATAGGAACATAGAAACATAGGGGTCAAGTTTCGGGCTGAGCCTAGAACGGTGCAGCCCCATGAGCCACGCCTGATCTCCCCCCCCCCCCGTCTCTCGCTCTGCTGCCCGCTCCCACTGCCCCCCCCCAGCTCCCGCTCCGCTGCCCAGCTCCTGCTCCGCTGCCCGATCCGCTGCCCAGCTCCCGCACCGCTGCCTGCTCCCACTCCCCCCCACACAGATCCCGCTCCGCTACCCGCTCCGCTCTGCTCCGGCTGCCCCCCCCCGCTTCAACTCCGGTCCACTCCTTCTTCCTTTTGCGGGGCCCGCCCACTCAGCCTCCTCCCTCTCCTCTCCCCCTCCCTCCCTCTCCCTTCCCTCCCTCCCTTCCTCTCCCTTCCCTCCCTCCCTCCCTCTCCCTACCCTCCCTCCCCTTCCCTCTCCCTTCCCTCCCTCCCTCCCTCTCCCTACCCTCCCTCCCCTTCCCTCTCCCTTCCCTCCCTCTCCTCTCTCCCCCCACCCCTCCCCTCGCTGTCAGAAACATATAGACACTGACAGACAGAGAGAGAGAGAGAGACACAGACAGAGACAGAGAAAGACACACTGGGGGATCGGGGGAGGGCCCCATCCCAGCATGCTGTTGGAGGGCTTTCGGTTCTGCAGTCGGTGAGTCAAAACTTAATTTTTTATTTATTGATTTTTTAATTTTTTAAATTTTTTATTAATTTTTTTTGATTCATTTATTGGTTGATTTATTGATCTATTTATCATTTATTTTTGATGATGGCTCTTTATTTGTAAAACTGAAGTGTTTAATGTTTGTAAACTTCCCTTTAAACCCCCACCCCATTCCCTACTCCTGATTGGTAACCTACACCTGGTTTTCGAAGTGAAGGCAAGGATTTTCTGAGCGTACAAAGATCTACACTTACTCCATTCTAAATTAGTTTGGAGTAAGTTTTCACTGCCTAAACTTTCAAAATGGGCGTAAGTGGCCGGACACACCCCCTTTTGAAAAAAAAAATCTGTTCCAAACTGAAACTGTTCTAACTGACTAGAACTGGAGCAAACTAAATGCCGAGAATTGCAATTTCTAAGATACTCCGTTCTAAACCAGTTGCTCCAAAAAAATAGGAGCAACTCAGGCCGAAACTTGACCCCATGGAAAATTGGTGCAGGAGTAGGCCATTCGGCCCTTCGAGCCTGCACCACCATTCAATATGATTATGGCTGATTATTTTTGCAACTTTAGTACCCCATTCCTGCTTTCTCTCCATACCCTTGATCCCTTTAGCCGTGAGGGCCACATCTAGCTCCCTCTTGAATATATCCAATGAACAGGCATCAACAACTCTCTGCGGTAGAGAATTCCACAGGTTAACAACTCTCTGAGTGAAGAAGTTTCTCCTCATCTCAGTCCTAAATGGCCTACCCCTTATCCTTAGACTGTGACCCATGGTTCTAGACTTCACCAACATTGGGAACATTCTTCCTGCATCTAACCTGTCCAATCCTATCAGAATTTTATATGTTTCTATGAGATCCCCTCTCACTCTTCTAAATTCAAGTGATTATAAGCCTAGTTGATCCAATCTTTCTTCATATGTCACTCCTGCCATCCTGAGAATCAGTCTGGTGAACCTTCGCTGCACTCCCTCAATAGCAAGAATGTCCTTCCTCAGATTAGGAGACCAAAACTGAACACAATATTCAAGGTGTGGCCTCACCAAGGCCCTGTACAATTGCAGTAACACCTCCCTGCTCCTATACTCAAATCTTCTCGCTATGAAGGCCAACATGCCATTTGCCTTCTTCACCGCCTGCTGTACCTGCATGCCAACTTTCAATGACTGATGTACCATGACACCCAGGTCTCATTGCACCTCCCCTTTTCCTAATCTGTCACCATTCAGATAATATTCTGCCTTCCTGTTTTTGCCACCAAAGTGGATAACCTCACATTTATCTACATTATACTGCATCTGCCATGCATTTGCCCACTCACCTAACCTGTCCAAGTCACTCTGCAGCCTCTGAGCATCCTCCTCACAACTCACACCACCTCCCAGCTCAGTGTCATCTGCAAACTTGGAGATATTACATTCAATTCCTTTGTCTAAATCATTCATGTATATTGTAAATAGCTGGGGTCCCAACACTAAACCTTGCGGTACCCCACTAGTCACTGCCTGCCATTCTAAAAAAAAATGTTTATTCCTGCTCTTTGCTTCCTGTCTGCCAACGAGTTCTCTCTCCACATCAATATATATCCCCAATACCATGTACTTTAATTTTGCACACTAATCTCTTGTGTGGGATCTTGTCAAAAGCCTTTTGGAAGTCCAAATACACCACATCCACTGGTTCTCCCGTGTCCACTCTACTCGTTACATCCTCAAAAAATTCTAGAAGATTTGTCAAGCATGAGTCCCTTTCATAAATCCATGCTGACTTGGACCAATCCTGTCACTACTTTCCAAATGCGCTGCTATTACATTTTTAATAATTGATTCCAACATTTTCCCCACTACTAATGTCATACTAACCGTTCTATAATTCCCTGTTTTCTCTCTCCCTCCTTTTTTAAAAAGTGGGGTTACATTAGCTACCCTCCAATCCACAGGAACTGATCCAGAGTCTATAGAATGTTGAAAATGACCACCAAATAATCTTTTTTTAGTGAGGTTAGTTGAGGGATAAATATTGACCCAGACACCAGGGAGAATTCCGCTGCATTCATCTGAACGGGCAGTGTTATGTTTTCGGTACAACCTCACAAACACAAACAGGCTCCACGATGGCTGATAACTTCAGGAAGCCAGTCATGTGACTTATTCTCACTTTATTGTTGCAATGCCATAGTAGTCCACTGAGTGGAGCTATTACAGGCAGACAAGACCTCAGTTTAATACCTCATCTGAAAGACAGCAGCTCCAGCAGCACTCCTTGAGCACTATGCTGAAGTTTTGGCCTGGTGTTATGTGCTTTTCTGCCTAACGTGGGATTTGAACCTATAACTTTCATGACTCAGAAGCAAGAGTGCTACCCACTGAGCCACAGCAGAGATAAATGCAAAGGATCAAAACGGTGACCTACTGGGCCACAGGCAGTAGTATCACACTGGCACGGTGCGTTTCGCCACAAAAGTTGCTGGAAGGAGTGGGGTGTGGGCAGGGCCAGATTAAGGGCCCGATGGGCTTGGGGCAAACTGATCCAAATGGGCCGATAGTTAAGTTTGTTCATGTTAATTACATTACGTATATGATTCTGATTCTGAGTCTGAAAATATAGGCCAGTATATTCAACAATGAAAGCTTAAATTCTCTATCAATTAGGTCTATATTCTGATTCTGGTAACATTGCCATACTAGATTCCTATACGTACATGCAAATTTATCTCAATAATATATTTGGTGGGCCTATGTTCTTTGGTGGACCTGGGACTGCTGCCCCATCTGCCCCATGATTAATCCGCCCCCAGGTGCGGGGTTACATTTTGTTATCCACTATTAGCAACAATGGGTGTGATTCCACAATCCAGGTACACATAGTGTGCGTAGCCCATGATTGGAAAACCACAGGCTTGGCACTGGTTTTTAATGTGCTTTCTGCCGGGCCAAGGGGAAAGGGCGGGGGATTGGCACTAGCTGAAGTCCACTCGCAGAGAGCAGTCACGGGCTCGATGGGCTGAATGGCCTCTTCTGTGCTGTATCTATTCTATGACTCTATTCTATGATTCTGTTGGGCCGTAGTGGTCTCCTGGACCAGTGTCCATCGGCCATTTCTCTCTTGCCCCCTACCTTCTGCAATCGGCCTGCGTATTTCATCCCAGGAGATTATATTGGTGGGGGAATGTATGTATTGCGATGCACAAGATCTCACAATTGTGTGGGACCGGCTGGCAATCGTTGGATGATGGAATCACCCATAACGACCAACAAAACTGTCAGTTAAGGAGCAGACCTGACCAAAGCATGCCAAGCCACTTAATTCTGCATTGCTGGGGAGTGCGAAACATGTGTCAGATCTGAGGTCAGCACTAATACCTCCCATACCGTTAGCTCATATCCAGTTCTAAAGTCTCAGGTGCATAGCCGTCTAAATGTGGAATTGCTGTGAATGGCAGCATCCATTAACATCGACTGTGATGGAATCACAGAGGAATGTTTGGACTTGAGAGCAGAACTTGATATTTAAAACTATTCAAGGAAGACATAACCTGCATGTTTATAACCCCTTTTACGACCCCAGGTCGTCCCAAAGCGCTTTGCAGCCAATGAATTCTTCTGAAGCCTGGTCACTGTTTTAATGTAGGAAACGCGGTAATTAATCTTTTACATTTCTCACCTAATCCGAAAGACAGCACCTCCCACAACGCAGCGCTCCCTTTCACTGAAACGCCAGCGCAGTGAGGGAGTGCTGCACTGTCAGCCATCCGCCAGCTGAAGAACAACATGGCAATGGGAGCGGATGGAACCCCCGCTGAGGCACTAAAGTATGGCGGAGAGGCACTATTGGCACGAATGCATGACCTCATCTCTCTCATCTGGAAGGAGGAAAGCATGCCGGGAGATCTCAGCGATGCAGTAATCGTGACCGTATTTTAAAAAGTGGACAAGTCCGACAGCGGCAACTACAGAGGAATCTCCCTTTTATCAGCCCCGGGGAAAGTCGGCGCTAGAATCCTCCTCAACCGTCTTCTCCCCGTGGCTGAGGAGCTGCTCCCGGAGTCACAGTGCGGATTTCATCCACTACGGGGCACAATGGACATGATTTTTGCAGCGCGACAGCTGCAAGAGAAATGCAGGGAACAGCACCAGCCCTTGTACATGGCCTTCTTAGACCTTACAAAGGCCTTTGACACAGTCAACCGTGAGGGACTATGGAGCATCCTCCTCCGTTTCAGCTGCCCCCAAAAGTTTGTCACCATCCTCCGCCTGCTCCACGACGACATGCAAGCCGTGATCCTGATCAACGGATCCATCACAGACCCAATCCACGTCCGGACTGGGGTCAAACAGGGCTGCGTCATCGTGCCAACCCTCTTCTCAATCTTCCTCACTGCAATGCTCCACCTCACACTCAACAAGCTCCCCGCTGGAGTGGAACTAAACTACAGAACCAGGGGGAACATGTTCAACCTTCGTCGTCTCCTGGCCAGATCCAAGACAGTCCCATCCTCTGTCGTCGAACTACAGTACGCGGACGACACTTGTGTCTGCGCACATTCAGAGACTGAACTCCAAGTTATAGTCCACATCTTCACTGAGGCATACGAAAGCATGGGCCTTACACTAAACATCCGTAAGACAAAGGTCCTCCACCAACCTGACCCCGCAGCACAGCACTGTCCCTCGGTCATCAAGATCCTTGGCGCGGCCCTGGACAACGTG
Source organism: Pristiophorus japonicus (assembly GCF_044704955.1). Classification (NCBI taxonomy): domain Eukaryota; kingdom Metazoa; phylum Chordata; class Chondrichthyes; family Pristiophoridae; genus Pristiophorus; species Pristiophorus japonicus. Next base: position 4,213,354 of record NC_091987.1, read on the forward strand.
GACCACTTTCCATACCTCGGGAGCCTATTATCAGCAAGGGCCGACATTGACGACGAGATTCAACACTGCCTCCAGTGCACAGTGCAGCCTTCGGCCGCCTGAGGAAGAGAGTCTTCGAAGATCAGGTCCTCAAATCTGCCACCAAGCTCATGGTCTACAGGACTGTAGTGATACCCGCCCTCCTGTATGGCTCAGAGACGTGCACCATATATAGTAGACACCTCAAATCACTGGAGAAATACCACCAACAATGTCTCCACAAGATCCTGCAAATCCACTGGGAGGACAGACGCACCAACGTTAGCGTCCTCGATCAGGCCAACATCCCCAGCATTGAAGCACTTACCACACTCGACCATTGTTCACTTGCCCGACACAAGACTCTCAAAGCAAGCGCTCTACTCGGAACTCCTACATGGCAAGCGAGCCCCAGGTGGGCAGAAGAAACGTTTAAAGGACACTCTCAAAGCCTCCTTGATAAAGTGTAACATCCCCACTGACACCTGGGAGTCCCTGGCCAAAGACCGCCCTAAGTGGAGGAAGTGCATCCGGGAGGACGCTGAGCACCTCGAGTCTCATCGGCGAGAGCATGCAGAAAACAAGCGCAGGCAGCGGAAGGAGCGTGCGGAAAACCAGACTCCCCCACCCTTTGCTTCAACCACTGTCTGTCCCACCTGTGACAGAGACTGTAATTCCTGTATTGGACTGTTCAGTCACCTGAGAACTCACTTTTAGAGTGGAAGCAAGTCTTCCTCGATTTCGAGGGACTGTCTATAATGATGATGCACTGTCAGAGGTGCCATCTTTCACATAAGATATCAAACCAAGGCCCTGTCTGTTCTCTCAGGTGGATGCAAAAGATCCCGCGGCACAATTTGAAGAATAAACGGAGTGCTCGCTCCGATGTCCTGATCATTATTTATCCCTCAACCAACACTTAAAAAACAGATTATCTAGTCATTATAATTCATTGCTATTTGTGGAAGTTTGCTGTGTGCAAATTGGGCATCTTGTTTCCAACATTACAACAGCGATTATGCTTCAAAAGTAATTCATTGGCTGTGAAACACTTTGGGACATCTTGAAGTTGTGAAAAGGCGCTCTATAAATGCAAATCTTATTTCATTTCTTTTTCTCATTTTTCTCTTTTACTCCCTGGTCTCCATAAAGTGGAGAAACAACTCCGGTATGTTAACCGTTCTTGCTGTGTTACTGTAGGAGTCAGCAAGCCATTCAGCTGTGTCATCATCGGTGGTCCCTTGAAACAAGGATGACTTGCTTCCACGCCCAAAAAACGACGGGTTCACAGGTGTTTCGAAAGATGAACCCGAACTACATGTTGAAGGGTGGAAGATGCCTGTGCGTGGATCTTTTTAACGTGGGGTGACCGTTGCACACCAGCCACCACACGGGCTTGACAGAGCGAGGTCTTGGTCCAGTGGCAAGGATTATCCAAGACAACTGGAGACCTGCCTCTGCTGCACGGACCCAGTGCGCACACTTATCGCAGTGTGGGCTGGCCCGTGCTGCCCCTGGACCCCTGGCCCCGAACTCACATGTCTCCTGGGCCCCGGTCACATCCCTCCACAAGTAGGGGCACCGCAGCTAAGTTCTGACATCCACACTCACGTACTTTCCATTCCATCAGGATTGAGAACCCTGACTGATTTAATTTCCCTCACACTGGTTCGGCCTCAGCTGGAGCATTGTGTCCTATTCTGGGCACCACACTCTAGGAAGGATGTGAAGGCCTTCGAGCGGGTGCAGAAAAGATTTACAAGAATGGTGCCAGGGATGAGGGACTTCAGTGACGTGGATAGACTGGAGAAGCTGGGGATGTTCCGCTTACAGCAGAGAAGGTTGAGAGGAGATTTGATCGAGGTGTTCAAAATCATGAGGGGTCTGGACAGAGTAGAGAGAGAGAAACTGTTCCCATTGGCAGAAGAGTGGAGAACCAGAGGACACAGATTTAAGGTGATTGGCAGAAGAACCAAAGGCGACATGCGGGAAAACTTTATTACGCAGCGATTGGTTAGGATCTGGAATGCACTACCTGAGAGGGTGGTGGAGGCAGACTCAATCGAGGCTTTCAAAAGGGAATTGGATAAGTACCTGAAGGAAAAACATTTCAGGGCTACAGCGAAAGGCCGGGGGAGTGGGACTAGCTGAAGCGCTCTTGCAGAGAGCCGGCACGGGATCGACGGGCTGAGTGACCTCCTTTGGTGCTATCACCATGCTATGAGGGACACTGTAGCAAACTGTAGCACACTTACTGCCCTCCACCAGTCCTATTCACCTCAATATTACCTTATGATAAGATTCACATTCAGCAGCAGTGTGACTGAGATAAAGGACCAGTTCTGTTCAGGATGGTCTGGCATGGCTCATTTGCATACGCACCCATACAGCCATCAAGACAAGACCTGACTGCTTCACATCGAATTACATAGAATCTACAGCACAGAAACAGGCCTTTCGGCCCAACTGGTCTATGCCGATGTTTATGCTCCACACGAGCCTCCTCCCACCCTACTTTATCTAACCCTATCAGCATAATCTTCTATTCCTTTCTCCCTGCTGTGTTTATCTAGCTTCCCCTTTAAATACATCAATGATATTCGCCTCAACTAGTCCATGTGTTAAAATTGACATTCCAACATCAGTGTGACTGACAGATAAAGGACCAGTTATGTTCAGGATGCTGTATTTACGACTCATGCGACACATTATTAAACAGTCACATGGTTCATCAGGATGGGAGCAATTAACGAGTGAGTTCTTCTCGATAGAGATCGCAACTAATTCCCAGTCCTGATCCGAGTGTGACTCGCTTGGTTTACATCTGAATCTGATATCGATTCTTAATTTGAATCTGACTCCAATTGATCTTTGAATTGATGTCCAAATGTGACTCCAGATTTGTGATGTATACCCGAATCCAACTCTGAATTTCAATCCTACTCTAAATCTAATACCACATTTGAATCTGAATATTACATTGGAGAGATTTCTGGATCATAACACACGACTTCCATTTATATAGCGCCTTTCACAACCTCAGGACGTCCCAAAGTGTTTTACAGCCAATGAAGTACCTTTGGAGTGTCGTCACTGTTGCAATATAGAAAACACGACAGCCAGTTTGCGCTCAGCAAGCTCTCACAAATAGCAATGAGATAATGACCAGACTTATAGGAAAGATGGCACAACTGACAGAGCAGCACTCCCTTAGTATGGCACTGAGAGCGCCAGCCTGGATTATGTGCTCTGGTCATAAGAACATAAGAACTTAAGAATTAGGAACAGGAGTAGGCCATCTAGCCCCTCGAGCCTGCTCCGCCATTCAACAAGATCATGGCTGATCTGGCCGTGGACTCAGCTCCACTTACCCGCCCACTCCCCGTAACCCTTAATTCCCTTATTGGTTAAAAATCTATCTATCTGTGACTTGAATACATTCAATGAGCTAGCTTCAACTGCTTCCTTGGGCAGAGAATTCCACAGATTCACAACCCTCTGGGAGAAGAAATTCCTTCTCAACTCGGTTTTAAATTGGCCCCCCAGTATTTTGAGGCTGTGCCCCCTAGTTCTAGTCTCCCCGATCAGTGGAAACAACCTCTCTGCCTCTATCTTGTCTATCCCTTTCATTATTTTAAATGTTTCTATAAGATCACCCCTCATCCTTCTGAACTCCAATGAGTAAACACCCAGTCTACTCAATCTATCATCATAAGGTAACCCCCTCATCTCCGGAATCAGCCCAGTGAATCGTCTCTGTACCCCCTCCAAAGCTAGTATATCCTTCCTTAAGTAAGGTGACCAAAACTGCACGCAGTACTCCAGGTACAGCCTCACCAATACCCTGTATAGTTGCAGCAGGACCTCCCTGCTTTTGTACTCCATCCCTCTCGCAATGAAGGCCAACATTCCATTCGCCTTCCTGATTACCTGCTGCACCTGCAAACTAACTTTTTGGGATTCATGCACAAGGACGAGAGGTGGGCACCGGAGGGACTGGAGTGCATCATCACGCCCGGCAACCAAATTTTAATTTGATTTTACATTTTAAAGTTTAATTTGTTTTAATTGCCGGTGCTTTTAGTGTCCCCTTCCCTTTTATAGGGGGCACCGGAAAAAATTTGATTTTAGCGCCCCAAAAAAAACCCAAAAAAAATGAAAAAAAAGGGGCCTTGTAAATGTCTGCTGTGTCATCCAGGGCGGGTGGCACGGTTTAATGTTTTATGTTTTACAGATAAACTCTAAAAGAGTTTCATGCACAAGGACCCCCAGGTCCCTCTGCACCGCAGCATGTTGTAATTTCTCCCCATTCAAATAATATTCCCTTTTACTGTTTTTTTTTCCCAAGGTGGATGACCTCACACTTTCCGACATTGTATTCCATCTGCCAAACCTTAGCCCATTCGCTTAACCTATCCAAATCTCTTTGCAGCCTCTCTGTGTCCTCTACACAACCCGCTTTCCCACTAATCTTTGTGTCATCTGCAAATTTTGTTACAGTACACTCTGTCCCCTCTTCCAGGTCATCTATGTAGTGTGGTACTTGAACCCACGGCCTATGGACTCAGGTGCCAGAGTGCTACTCACTGAGCCACACCTCACACTGATGTAAGCAACAACAACAACAACTTGCATTTATATAGTGCCTTTAATGTAGCTAATACCTCGCAAGGTGCTTGACAACAGGCAGGAAGTGTGTTAGTCATTGTGGAGTGGAGGATGTTTGCGGCCTTGTCATCAGTGTGCACATGGGAGCTGAATCCATGATCATAGCTATGTCACTGACATATCGTAGCTGAGGAGCCTTGGGTTATTTAGGCGTGGCAGGGTGGGCAGAGGGGGGAGGGGTGCGGAGCCTTTGCTGGTTACACTGGGGCAGGGTAGGTGTGGAACTGTGATGAGAATGGCATGGCGATGGATCACGGAGGAGAGGCAATGGTGGGGAGATGGCATGGCCAACTGAGAAACAGAGGAGGATTATTCCCTTTCGGATATCGGCGATGACCTTGACCAGGCTCCCATTCTCTGGCAAGCGGGTGAAATATAAGTCTCACACGTGGGCTGGGGATATTACTGAATACGTTCGGTGCCGTGAGCAGGACCGAACTCAAAGTGAAGGGATTCAATTGGCTGGCGGGGGAGGGGGAGTGTTGATCTTCACTATCCTCGCCTGGTGTTATCAGGGTGGTAACGGCCTCAACATGAGCTCGGTAGCCTCACCACCCCCTTAACACCGGCCGTGCGGCCGGCAACCATTTTGAAAGGGGCCTACCGCCAGGTGCCCAAAGCACCTGCCTGATTCAGGTGACAGGCCCCTTTTAATATCGACACCGGGGCCCTGTAACAGAAACAGGAGACCAATGGGCATTTTAGGGAGGAACTGGTCGGAGCCTACGCGGCCCAATCCATTCCACGGGCAGAGGTCCTGCCAAAGGTAAGTCTGGAATTAATTCCGTCGGCCCCAGAGGAGCAGGAGTGTCTGCCAAAATAATCTGGGCCGCTGCCCTCCCCCCACATCAACCTCTGGACACCCAGGACCCCCACTGATGTTCCCTTTAATTTTCTTTTGGTGCGTGGTCCCTTTAAGTTTACTGCGTGGAGTCTTTTCCACCTTAGTGAGTGGCTTGTGCTGGACCTCCCGATTGATGCATGGCCTTCTTCTCTTCTTCCCTGCATAATCGGGACTGTGCACCCACCCCCTTCCCTCCCCCCCACCAAAAGTTAAAATATACCCCAGTGAGTGACACTGATTCATTTTAAATTAACATTACTGTTCCTTTGCACATTTTTCGAATCATTGCTACTTCAAAGTCAGGGCCATTGCATTTTGGAGACCTTCTCAAGTGTTAACCCTCTGGCGAACATTTCACAGTTAACTTAAATCGTGTCATTCCTCAAACACCACTCCTTTATCGACACCTTGCATAGGTGACTGTCCTTCATGTGTCAGCACAGGCGGCCGAGTGTGGGCTGACTATTCAACTGTGCGAGCATCACGGCCAGGTTTGACCCCATCCTCACCCAGTACCCACACACATGTGCTTTGTGGAGAGGTCATTGAATGGTCAACTGGCACAGGCTCGGCTCTGGACTTCCCCTTCTCCGCTCGAGGCCATTGAAGTCAGCTAAGTCAACATGTGGCAGGAAATAGAGCTGGGACTTTCCTGACTGAAGGCCCCACTGTTTGCTCAGGGACCAGGGCTGCTGGACTTAGCCTCCCAGACAACCGTTGGCTGAAAGGGGGGAGGTTAACCTCAGAGTTAGAAGCTGAAGCACAGATTGCACTTTTAACCTGATATTTTTCCAACAATTAATAGCAATTTAATTTAGACATTCAAGCGGCAGATGACCATAAATAGTAAAATAAAATCCTGCATCTGCCAAGAATGTGCAGGAACAAAGACATTAAAGATAATCTCCACCGGTTTCATGTCGGATGGAATAAGATTCTCCGATTGAGTTACAGATGATCAATCGGCAACATTTGGCAATTGGGCAGATTTTTAAAAAATTCATTCTTGGGGATGTGGCAGGGCCGGCATTTATTACCCATCCCTAATTGCCCCTGAGGAGGTGGTGTTGGGCCTTATTCCTGAACCGCTGCAGTCCGTGTGGTGAAGGTACTCCCACAGTGCTGTCAGGGAGGGAGTTACAGGATTTTGTCCCAGCGACGATGAAGGAACGGCCGATATATTTCCAAATCGGGGTGGTGTTTTGTGACTTGGAAGGCAACTTGATGGTGTTCCTTTGCATCTGCTGCTCTTGTCCTTCGAGGGGGTAAAGGTTTGCGGGGTTTGGGAGGCGCTGCCGAAGAAGCCTTGGCAAGTTGCTGCCGTGCATCTAGTCGATGGTACACACTGCCGCCACGGTGCGCCGGTGGTGGAGGGAAGCATGGACAGTGGGTTAAATGATGGGCAAACACGGGCTGCTCGATTGTCCGCGGAGGCTGACTCCACCCCGGCAGGTTGGGGCAACACTACGGCTGAGCCCGAGCGGGAAGAGGGAGAATAAAAAATCCGCGCAAATCTCACTTTCTTCGCAAGCCCCACCGTCAATAGTCGCGGTGTTGCGAAATGCGGCAACAACTCTCTGTGTACACCCGCCCGTTTGCCAAAGTGCGTGGCTCCGTGAGAAAGCCCAGGAAAGCAGGTGCCCTGGTCATCTGTACCACCAGAGCCATTCCCCTCAGCCCGAGACTTCATTGGCCTGAAAGAGGAAGGGTTTCCGTCGGTGAACAAAACGTTTTATATTTTTATCTCTCTCTCTCTCTCTCTCTCAAGAAAAAAAAAGTATCCCGATCGCACTTGAAACGCATTCTCCGCAGCCCTTCCCAGACAAGGCCTTGCACCTAACTGCGAAAATAAATAAAAGGCCTCTCTGGGCCCGGGGCTCGTGTGGCCCGTGCTTTGCAGCTGTATGGGACCTTTCATCGCACCAACACAACCCGGTAACTTCATTGAAGGAGACCCCGCTTTGACGGGCCCGGGCTTTCAAAGCGCCCTGTGTCGCAACAGCGTCTGCCTGAGGAATCTGCGCTGGGCAGCCAGCCGGCTTTGAAGCCATCCCTCATAGGCACTTCACAGTTTCGGCACAAGGAGCTGACTGGAGTCAGCAGGTTTCAGGCAGGCAGGGGCCAGCTGTGCCAGTACAAACACTGGCACACCTCTGTGGAATAGTGAGGAGGCCCATAGGACCGTGGGCTGAATAGAAGCTATTATTAGAGGGGAGGTGCCGTGCTCAGTTCGAGCGGAGAAGGCTGAGGAGCCCAGCAAAACAAGGGGAAAACCATTCAGCACTGTAAGCTACTGAGATCGTACTCAGAGTCCCTCTGTGCGAGCAGCTGAAGGATAAATAGCCACAATCTGTGAGAGAAAACCACTTGTACCACGCCCCACTTCGCACCACCCTTGGGAAAACAGCAGCGATATGTTCGGGTCAATATTGGGATGACCGAAGCCATTGTCTTCAGGTCCCCCCTCCACAAACCCCGTTCCCCAGCCACTGACTCCATCCCCTTGCCTGGCCACAGTCTGAGGCTGAACCAGACCATTCACAACCTCGTCACCCACTCGTCTGACAAATTTGCTGGAGTTCTTTGAGGATGTAATAAGCAGGGTGGATAAGGGGGAACCAGTGGATGTGGTGTATTTGGATTTCCAGAAGGCATTCGATAAAGTGCCACATAAAGGGTTACTGCACAAGATAAAAGTTCACGGGGTTAGGGGGAAATATATTAGCATGGATAGAGGATTGGCTAACTGACAGAAAATAGAGAGTCGGGATCAATGGGTCATTTTCCAGTTGGCAAACAGTAACTACTGGGGTGCCGCAGGGATCGATTCTGGGTCCTCAACTATTTACAATCTACATTAATGACATGCATGAAAGGACCGAGTGTAATGTAGCCAAGCTTGGTGATGATACAAAGATGGGTGTGAAAGAAAATTGTGAGGAGGACACAAAAAATCTGCAAAGGGATATAGACAGGCTAAGTGAGTGGGCAAAAGTTTGGCAGATGGAGTATAATGTGGGAAAATGTGAGGTTATCCACTTTGGCAGAAAAAATGGAATAGCAAATTATAATTTAAATGGAGAAAAACTTCAAAGTGCTGCAATACAGAGGGACCTGGGGTCCTTATGCATGAAACACAATATGTTAGTATGCAGGTACAGCAAGTAATAGGAAGGAAAATGGAATGCTGGCCTTTATTGCAAAGGGGTGGTATATAAAAACAGAGAAGTCCTGCTACAACTGTACAGGGTATTGGTGAGGCCACACCTAGTGTACTGCGCACAGTTTTGGTCTCTGTATGTAAGGAAGGTATACTTGCATTGGAGGCTATTCAGAGGAGGTTGGTTCGGAGAGGAGGGGGTTGATTTATGAAGATAGGTTGAGTAGGTTGGGCCGATACACATTGGCGTTCAGAAGAATGAATGATGATCATATCGAAACATAAGATAATGAGGTGGCTTGACAAGGTGGATGCAGAGAGGATATTTTCATTCATCGGGGAAATTAAAACTACGGGACTATGGGCGAGAGCCTCCACTTTTGAGCTTATTGCCCAAAAATGGGCGTTATTTCCGGCGTGGGCGGCAAAAAAGGGTTTTCAGATTGCCGGCTTCTCGCTCATTCTCAAAATACCTAGTTTACATTTCTGAAAATGGGCGTTACCGTGAGCGATATCAAATGGACGGTAACGTTAAATGTTTTTGACCATCTGCCGTAAAGTGCGGCTGTCCTTAGCAACGGCATGGCAACGCTCAATTCCCGCGATTCAGGAGGTCAAAGGTCACCATGACATGCACAGAAGAGGAGACAGAGAGAGAGGGAGCTCAGAGGAACTGAAGGCGTGTGTGGGTGTGGTGTGGCTGCTTTGGGAGGAAGGAAGGAGACTTTAGAGCTTCACAGCAAGTAGGCAAACAAGAAGTAGCTGTTACCAGCCACATATTTGACCGAATTTGCCTTATAATGGAGGGAGAGGAGGAGGCATCACAGCACGCTGTGGGGACTGACACTGGAGAGATCAGTGAGGTGGGAGAGGAGCACATCGGAGGCCGCAAAAGAGCCAGGAGCTTCTCGGATGAGGCAAATGTCTCCCTCCTGCAGGAGGTCGAGTTACGCTGGGGTGATTTGACACAGGGAGGGCGTGGGAAGCCCACCCCAAAGGCCTACCAGAGGATATGGACCGAGATAGCAGAGGTGGTCTCGTCGGCGACCAACGAGGTTCGTGAGGGCAATCAATGCCGCAAAAGATGGAACGACCTTGTGGGATCCGCAAGAGTAAGTATTACATTGATTTACATGTACTTATGCATTTATGTAATTTGATTTGTAACAGTCATGAGTGACTATCAGCAGATGTGAGGTCTTCCACTTTTACCGGGAATGTTTTACTCAAAGTCTGCAGTCACGGTGAATGTCTTGAAGTAAAGAATGATAATAATCATAATAATCATGATTACATCTGTCGGTTATGTGTTGTATCAGTCTCTGTGACAGTACCTAGCAATGATATCACGCAATGACCTCATGCCATGTCGTCCTGTCACCTTTTACAGAAGGAGCTATCGACGATGAGATCGATGCAGAGGCGAACGGGTGGGGGGCCACCAGTCCCCAGCGACATCACTGACATGGAGGAGTGAGTGCTCGCACTCGTGGGGAAGCACCCCCGGACTGCCACGGACACATATGCAGACCCTGAAGTGACGCCACATGAGTAAAGCTTACACCATTGCTATTGTGTTCCTGACACAGATGAGACTGCACACAGGGAGGTTAAAGTAACAGTGACCTCAGTCTTTAATAAGACACTCCAGAGTGAGGAACAGGTCTTAGGGGCCGGCTTATATACAGTGCTCCCAAGGGATGCTGGGATCCCTTGGGACTTCAGGGGATGCGCTCCCTGGTGGTGGAACATGGGAGTGCATGCTTTACAGATACACAACATCACTCCCCCACCAAAGTCAAAGTGAAAACTGTTTACAAGGTGAGGTGGTCGGGAGCCTTTCTTTCCCTGGTGGACCGCCTCGGTACAAATGTCTGTTCTGGTGTGTTGGCTGTGCCCTCGCTGGGCTGGCGTGTTGTTGGCCCTGCAGGGCTGCTGGGTGAGCCTGGCCTTGCTGGGCTGTTGGGCGTGATGGGTTCGATTTCCTGGTCCGGCGTGGTGTTGTTGATCCTTTGGGTGTGTGTTGTGGGCTCGAAAAAGGTGGTGTCTGTTGTGGGTTGTTCAGGGCAGTCTGTGAACCGCAGCCTTGTTTGGGCCAGGTGCTTTCTGCAAGTTTGTCCATTGTCGAGTTTGACTACAAACACCCTACTCCCTTCTTTAGCTATCACCGTGCCCGCGATCCACTTGGGACCATGTCCATAGTTTAGCACATACACAGGGTCATTCAGATCAATTTCCCGTGACACAGTGGCGTGACCATCGTTTACATTTTGTTGCTGCCGCCTGCTCTCTACCTGATCATGCAGGTTGGGGTGAACCAGCGAGAGTCTGGTTTTAAGTGTCCTTTTCATGAGCAGCTCAGCCGGGGGCACCCCTGTGAGCGAGTGGGGTCTCGTGCGGTAGCTGAGCAGTACTCGGGACAAGCGGGTTTGGAGTGAGCTTTCTGTGACTTGTTTGATAGTTTGTACTGCCCGTTCTGCCTGCCCATTGGAGGCTGGTTTAAACGGGGCCGAGGTGACATGTTTGATCCCATTGCGGGTCATGAATTCTTTAAATTCGGCACTGGTGAAACATGGCCCGTTGTCACTGACCAGTATGTTAGGCAGGCCGTCGGTGGCAAACATGGCCCTCAGGCTTTCAATGGTGGCGGTGGCGGTGCTTCCCGACATTATTTCACATTCAATCCATTTTGAAAAAGCATTCACCACCACCAGGAACATTTTACCGAGAAACAGGTCCGCATAGTCGACATGGATCCTCGACCATGGACTGGAGGGCCAGGACCACAAACTTAGTGGTGCCTCTCTAGGCGCGTTGTTCAATTGAGCACATACGCTGCATTGCCGTACACAGGACTCTAAGTCAGAGTTGATATCGGACCACCACACGTGGGATCTGGCTATCGCTTTCATCATTACTATACCCTGGTGTGTGCTGTGGAGATCCGAGATGAACGTCTCCCTGCCCTTTTTTGGTAGCACTACGTGGTTACCCCACAACAGGCAGTCTGCCTGAATGGACAGCTCGTCCTTTCGCCGCTGGAACAGCATGATTGGCTCTTGCATTTCAACGGGGATGCTATAACAGCTCCCATGCAGTACACAGTTTTTTACTAGGGACAGCAGAGGATCTTGGCTGGTCCAAGTCCAAATCTGGCGGGCCGTGACAGGTGATTTATCATTTTCAAACGCTTCCATGACCATCAACAAGTCTGCGGGCTGCGCCACCATCAACAAGTTTGCAGGCTGCGCCATTTCCAACCCGTGGTGGGCAATGGTAGCCGACTGAGAGCATCCGCACAGTTCTCGGTGCCTGGCCTGTGGCGGATGGTATAGTTATACGCTGATAACGCGAGTGCCCACCTTTGTATGTGGGCTGAGGCATTAGTATTTATCCCCTTGTTTCCAGCCAACAGGGATGTGAGGGGCTTGTGATCGGTTTCCAGCTCAAATTTGTGGCCAAACAGCTCCTGATGCATTTTCTTTACACTGAACACACACGCTAATGCCTCTTTCTCAATCATGCTGTCGGCCCTCTCGGCCTTAGACAAGCTCCTAGAGGCATAGGCGACAGGTTGCAACTTCCCCGCAACGTTAGCTTGTTGTAATACACACCCGACTCCGTACGACGACGCATCACATGCTAGCACGAGTCTTTTACACGGGTTATACAATACAAGCAGCTTGTTGGAGCATAAAATGTTTCTGGCTTTCTCAAAAGCAATGACTTGTTTTTTTTCTCCATACCCAGTTCTCACCTTTGCGCAATAACACATGTAGGGGTTCTGAAAGGGTGCTTATCCCCGGTAGGAAGTTACCAAAATAGTTGAGGAGTCCCAGGAACGACCGCAGCTCCATGCCGTTCTGTGGCCTGGGCCTCTGTCTTGGCGTCTGTGGGCCGAATGCCATCCGCCGCGATCTTTCTACCCAAAAACTCCACTTCTGTTGCCATTTCGACCTCTTCAGACGCAGCCCTACGCGATCCAGTCATTGGAGGACCTCCTCCAGGTTTTGTAGGTGCTCGGCGTTGTCCCAAGCCGTGACCAATATGTCGTCCTGAAAGACCACCGACTTGAGTAGGCTCTCCATGTTTCTCTGGAAGATCGCTGTAGCCGACCGAATTCCAAATGGGCATCTGTTGTCGATGAACAGTCCCTTTTGCATGTTGATGCAGGTGAGGCCATTCGAAGACTCCTCCAGCTCCTGCGTCATGTAGGCCGAAGTCAGGTCGAGCTTGGTGAATGTCATGCCTCCTGCCAGCGTCGCAAATAGGTCGTCTGGCTTAGGTAGCGGGTATTGGTCCTGTAGCGAGAAACGATTAATAGTTAGTTTATAATCGCCACAAATCCTGACCGTGCCATCACTTTTGAGTACTTGAACAAAAGGGCATGATGGTCACCACGCTCGACCTGACTTCGGCCTACATGACGCAGGAACTGGAGGAGTCTTCGAAGGGCCTCACCTGCATCAACACGCAAAAGGGACTGTTCATCTACAACAGATGCAAATTTAGAATTCCACTGGGTTTGATGATGCCCTCGCATTGCAGCCTGTCCAGCTCGATTTCCACTCTCTCCCTCATCATGTGAGGTACTGCTCGCACCTTGTGGTGAATGGGTCATGCCTCTGGGACCAAGTGGATCCGCACCTTCACCGCGGAAAAGTTTCCAATGCCTGTCTCAAAAAGGGAAGGAAATTTGTTAAGAACCTAGGTACATGAGGCCTCATCGACATGTGATAGCGCTCGGATGTCATCCCAGTTCCAGCGGATTTTGCACAGCCAGCTCCTTCCAAGCAGTGTGGGGCCATCGCCCAGGCAATCCAGAGTGGCAGTTCGTGCACCGTGCCCTCGTAGGTGACCTTGACCATGGCGCTGCCCAAGACAGTGATAAGCTCTTTGGTGTACGTTCTCAGTTTCGTGTGGATGGATCTCAGGGTTAGTCTGAATGCCTTGTTGCACCACAGTCTCTCAAACATCCTTTTACTTATGATGGATTGGCTTGCGCCAGTGTCCAGTTCCATGGCTATGGGTAAGCCATACAATTTTACGTTTAGCATTATAGGTGGACATTTCATCAAAAATGTGTGCACCCCATGTACTGCAGCATCTGCCTCCTCTCTCTGAGGCTCGAAATTGCTTTGATCCACCATGGAGCGATCTTCCTCTGCCACGTGGTGGTTAGCAGGTTTTGCAGAGCTTGCAGCTCGTCTCGTTGGAGGTGCCCCATTGTTCCACAGCTCTTGCAAACATACCCTTTGAAGCGGCATGAATAGGCTGAATGGAAGCCTCCACAACACCAACAAGGTGTGAATTGCCTTGCATTCATCCTTTGTTGCGGACTCTGAGTCATCTGGGTCACCTGACGCCTGCTGGCAGTTGCAGACTCGTGGGTTCTGCCTTGTACATTTCTGCTCGCAAACACAGTTCCAGTTAATTTATGAACATTGCTAGCATTTGTGAGCTGAGAGATTTGTTTGGTGTTAACACTGGTGGACATAAATGCCTGTGCTATCGCAATGGCCTTACTGAGGTTCGGTGTCTCTGCAGTCAAAAGTTTTCGTAGGATGGTCCCGTGGTCAATGCCCAGTACAAAAAAGTCTCTGAGCATCTGCTCCAGGTAGCCATCAAACTCACATTGACCTGCAAGTCGCCTTAGCTCGGCGGCGTAGCTCGCCACTTCCTGACCTTCAGATCGCTGGCACGTGTAGAACCAATACCTCACCATCAGCATGCTCTCCCTCGGGTTAAGATGTTCCTGAACCAGTGTACACAGCTCCTCATACGACTTATCTGTGGGTTTCACCGGAGCCAGAAGATTCTTCATGAGGCTGCAGGTCGGTGCCCCGCAGACTGTGAGGAGGACCGCTCTCCTTTTTGCAGCGCTTCCTTCTCCGTCCAGCTCGTTGACTACAAAGTACTGGTCTAACCGTTCGACATAGGCTTCCCAGTCCTCACCCTCCGAGAACTTCTCCAGGATGCCCACAGTTTGCTGCATCTTTGCATTGGATTCGTATTCTCGTCGCCAGTTATTGTGTTCCTAACACAGATGAGGCTGCACACAGGGAGGTTAAAGTAACAGTGACCTCAGTCTTTATTAAGATACTCCAGAGTGAGGAACAGGCCTTAGGGGCCGGCTTATATACAGTGATCCCAAGGGATGCTGGGAGTGCATGCTTTACAGAAACACAACAATTGAGTGATGTAAATTCAATAGATGCCACACCAACTTATATCCGACCAATCAAATATGATAGATGATTTCTAAAAGTGTCATAGAAATAATGCTGGCCTCATGAAAATCATTGCAATCCACAATGTCTTGATGATCATGAAATGTGATGTCTGTGATGATTTTGAGAGCAGTGGTGCTTTTGTCGTGCATATGCTGTGTGTAACGCTGGACTCACCTTGTGACCTGAGCACCCCCTTCTCCTCTAATAACCTCATTTGTGTCTTGCAGCTCAGCCAGCAGCGCAGCCCCAAGCAAGGCCACAGAGGCCAGAAGGCGGGGTTGCAGGGCAGGAGTCGGCGGACGATCCTACATCTGGTGCTGAGGAGCTCCGATTGTCGCCCATCAATCCGCTGGGCCTGTTCTCGATGGATGAGAGCGCGGACTTCGAAGAACCTGCATCGCCACGCTCCAGAATCCATTCCACCCCAAGGCCATCTATTGGCTCTCTGGTCATTCCCGTCTCCACTCTGGAGTTACCGGCCCCAAGCGCCTCTCCACAGGGCACCCCATTTGTCCCCAGGACGGCGCCGATTCCGCGGAGGCCTCATGGACATGGCAGGTCTGTTCCACGAGTGCGACATGACAGCGGAGAGATGGTACAGTGCTCCAGGAGGACTGTAGATATTGGTGACCAGCACATCGAAGCATTGGGGGGCATATCCCGACAGCTGGCCATCATGACCGAGTACATTCCACACATGGCAGAGTCCCTAGATGCGATAGCCAGGAACACTGCTGCCACAGGCCTCCCAGTTGTCCCAGAGCGTGGCACTCCACCCCTAGGTTCCACATCACCACTGCGAACGACAGATGAGACCAAGGACCAAGATCCTGCTTCTGCATCAGAGAATGTTGCCCCATCGGCACCCCCCACTCCTGTACCCGTCCAACCAACGCATCTGTCTTCATCCCCCCCAATGAGGCACCGCTTGAGGAGCACCTCGGCCAGGCACCATGGAGCGAGGAGGGGAAGGGGTAGAGGTGGGGAGAAGAAGGAGAGGGAGGAAGGAAAGTGAGGTGCATGTGGGCAAGGTGATGGCTGTGTTATATCTCCATCTGGGTGTATGCAATTTGCTGCAATGTATGGGGGCTGGGGACCACACTCCTGCTTTGCCTTTGTATTCTGTGTTGCTGGACATGTTGAACATGTGATTGATGTCAATGTTGGAAAAAGTGGGGTGTGGGCGGGGGTTGTGATAATTATGATTTCAGACCAATGTTGGTATTAAATTTTTGTTATTGAACATAACCTTGTTTCGCATTGTTTCAGATAGCTGGACCATTACACACTGGTGATTCCTTATACAACTTTACATCAATCAATTTAAGCTTTAACTGGCACCAAGTTGATGGGCACCATTGACGTCTGAACTGTACACACACAGCAGTGTGGCAGCGTTGTCACTTACATCAACGCTCTTTCAGCCAAATCTTTCCGATATCAGCTCCTCATGTAAGAGTGAGATTTAACAATTGCCAGCCACAGCGCCGGCATCTGTCCCGGTTAGTTCCACTTTTTGTGGGCGGGCGATATTCTGGGCGATATGTGTGGGAGGTGGTGAAATTGACGATGGTTGATCTCCATGGCCGCTGGTTTGGGTAAATATTTCAGCGGTTAAATAGGAGTTAAGTGGGCGTTAAGCAGGCAGAAAAAGTGGAGTTTCTAGCCCATAGACTCAGAATGAGGGGCTGCCCATTTAAAACTGAGATGAGGAGGAATTTCTTCTCTCAGAGGGTTGTAAATCTATGTAATTCTCTACCCCAGAGAGCTGTAGAGGCTGGGGCATTGAATATATTTAAGGCGGAGATAGATTTTTGAGCAATAAAGGAATAAAGGGTTATGGGGAGCGGGCAGGGAAGTGGAGCTGAGTCCAGGATCAGGTCAGCCATGATCTTATTAAATGGCGGAGCAGGCTCAAGGGGCCAGGTGGCCTACGCCTGCTCCTATTTCTTATGACCCTGAGCTGTGCTTCTGACCCCGTGTCCTCTCCATCACTTATACCGCCTATTTCCACCTCCATAATATCACCCATCTCCACCCCTGCCTCAGCTCATCAGCTGCTGAAACCCTCATCCATGCCTTTGTTATCTCTAGACTTGACTATTCCAATGCGCTCCTGGCTGTCCTCCCACATTCTACCCTACATAAACTTGAGGTCATCCTAAACCCATGTCCTAAATCGCACCAAAGTCCCGTTCACCCATCACCCCTGTGCTCGCTGACCTACATTGGCTCCCAGTCCATCAAAGCCCCAATTTTTAATTTCTCATCCGTGTTTACAAATCCTTCCGTGGCCTCGCCCCTCCCTATCTCTGTAATCTCCTCCAGCCCCAGCAGCCCCCCGAAATATCTGCACTCCTCCATTTCTGGTCCTCTTGCGCAATCCCTATTTTCATCAATGCACCATTGGTGGCTGTGCCTTCAGCTGCCTGGGCCCCAAGCTTTGGAACTCCCTCCCTAAACCTCTCCACCTCTCTACCTCTCTCTTCTCCTTGAGATGTTCTTTAAAATCTACCTCTTTGACCAAGCTTTAGGTCATCTGCCCTAATGTCCCTGTATGTGGCTCGGTGTTAAATTTTATTTGATAGCGCTCCTGTGAAGCACCTCGGACGGTTTTCTCCAGGAAAAGCACTATGTAAATCTAAGCTGTTGTTGTTGTCAGTAATGGTTGCCAGCCATTTGAATTCAATCATTGCGACTGTGTGCCCTGGCTCCCCCAGTGGAATGGGTTAAATCACGGCGCTGAGTGAGGAGAGCTCAGTCAGGGCGATTGTTGCGACATTGCAAAGGCCTCAGCACTCCATGGCTAGGCTGCTTGCTATCCAGTGATTGCTGCTGGCAAAGTGACTGCTTCTGTGGTCGCTGGATGAGATGCCAGGTGAGCATGTGATGCCTCACATGGTTGAATGGCACGCTGGCACTCACCATCCAGTGTCTGTATGATCACTTGGTCTGTCATCGCTAGGCACAGCTACCAGCAGGTGGCAATGATTCCCTTACTGCTGTCGGTTATTGGTCCCCTTAAAGGGGGACTGCTATCAAGATCTGGCTTTTTAGTTTAGCTTGGGGAAGAGAGAGGGCCAGAAACACCTTGGTGGGAATTTTAATTCTCCCCCCACCCTGCCAGCCTGGTGGAAATGAAGGGACAATGAAAATTCCCCCTGCTCCATCCTCTCGGTCCACTCCTTGTCTCCCTGTTCCCTCCCCTGTCACTCCCTCGGCCCCTCCATTCCACCCTGCACACATCATTTCTACCCCCCTTGTCTCCCCGTCTCTTCCCCGTCACCTTCTCGGCCCTCCCATCCCACCCTGCACACATAATTTCTACCCCCACCCCCCCCCTTGTCTCCCTGTTCCCTCCCCTGTCACTCCCTCGGCCCCCCCATCCCACCCTGCACACATCATTCCTCCCCCTATGTCAGCCCCGCCCTCCTTGTCTCATGTTCTCTCCCAAACCCGCCGTTCTTCCCAGTGCCCCCCCCCTCACCCCTCAACAGGGGGAAACAAGAAGCTGGCACTTGGTTCTTGGTCTGAGGCAATATAACGGGAGTTTGCCCACGTTGACATTCCCAGTGACACTGGAACACATGTGGGGATATTGCACACCTGCCATAATTCTCCATCCATTAATATCTCCCTTCTAAATTCTATTTCCACATTACAGGAAGAAGGAAATGTTTGTATTTAGTGGATGAATCTCAAAGCACTTCAGAAAGTAGTTTACCATGGGAGTGAAGTGACTCCTGTTATATAACAACAATTTGCATTGATACAGTGCCTGTCACGCGGAACAAATGGTGCCAAGCCATAATGGGAGCTCAGCTGATCGAAAGCTTGGCCTGAAATATAGGTTCTGAAGAGACCGACCCTTAAAACCCGGGAGAGAAGCAGCAAGCTACGGGTTTAGGGAGGCAATTCCAAAATTGACCTGAGGCTCTTCTACTAACAGTGGAGAGGAGGGGATGCACAAGAGGACTGCGAAGCCCAGGCTAACTGTGGCTGAGGGGATAAGGTAGGCCGAGATCATGCAGTGATTTGTCAGTGAGGATTTTGAATCCAATGTGTTGCGGGGGTGGGGAGGACTGGAAACTAATGGTGGTTGTTGGCAGGAGAGATGGGTGACTAGAACATTTGGACAAGTTTGTCTGTGGTGGAGCTCAGGAGATTGATGAGGAAGTTTAGTCTGGATATGGGCGATGGTGAACAATATTGCGGAAGGAAGCGGTGTTGGAGATAGATAACAAAGGGCATTTAAATAACAGCCTCGTTTTAGTTGGTAGAGCTTGAGGAATAAACGGTTGGCTCTTTCACAACAATAACTCTATAAGGACATCCAAAACGTTTATTTTTCAGTAAAAGAACACTGAGGGCAGGGGGACAGGAAGTGAAGTTGTTAACTTCCTGTGTCATGCTGCAAAAGACAATGAACTCAATTGAAAGATGCAAAGTAGGGCAAGGTGGCAAGATGTGCGGGCTCAACCAATCCTAAATTATCTTTCTGTGCAGTTTGGCTGTAGAGTACAATTCAGAACTGTTATATGTTCTGTGCAGTTTTGATAGTCTAAATACAGACACATCGTGGTTGAAATAAAGATCATGCCACACAAACTGGCACCTGATACCCCTCTGGTTGTACTTCAATATTGACACGGCTGAAATATTTATGTAAAGGGCTGATGACAGTTTCCAATTCTCATAAATGCTGACAGAACTTTCACCATGGAAAACTGCTCTTAACTGATACTTCACAAACTATTGTAAGAAGCACTAGATCATTGAATCATGATTCCTGATTAAACAACACGGCTTCAGGGGTTCGGACAATTTAAATTAAGAAAAAGAAATACCAGATGTCTGAAAAGTGTTTGCCAGAATGAAATCTGAGTATCTGTGGGACATATAAATTGTACAAACTGCTAACTATTTCAATCAAATGGAGGACATGCAGTACTGAGGACATATATATTTCTGATGCAACTGCTTACTACTATAAAGCTGATGGGTACTTTAACAAAACCGATAAAATAAATCAACTTGCTGTGAGCCTCTATAGCAACAGAAATGGAATATTGCTTAAAACTTGACTTGGCAAAACTGATAACAACATAAGAAAGCTTATAAGTTTGGCCCATGAAGTCTACTCTTTTCAAGCTACATGACTACAGTGCAACCTTTCTTACATTTTAACAGTGACTACACTTCAAAAGTACTTCATTGGCTGTAAAGTACTTTGGGGCATCCTGAGGTCGGGAACGGCGCTATATAAATGCAACTCCTTTTTTTTCTTTTTCAAACATGACTAAACCAACTGGGGTCTTCGCCCACAACCTATCCAAGGTCATTATAGTTTCTCTCTATGTGAATCAAACGGATCTATTAATATCCCTTTTTTCAACAGGTATTCAAGCAGCTAAATTCACTAAATACTTTTTCTGGTCGTCGGCTTCACAAGTTCATTATCAATTGGGCAAAAATACTCCTTCTTATCAGATCTTGCTGAAGACTTATTGTTGCCATTATAGTTGACCAAGGCCACAGCAACAATCTTAAACAATACGATATTTTTGAGTCGCGATAATATCTAATGTCTCCATAGGATCATAAGATCAATTGGGTTGATCTTATTTAGACTATATGAAAAATTTTGCCTATAGTATACACTTGCTGAAAGTGCCATCTTATTGCCTGTAACACTTCTGGCTGTCACAATTTTCCAGTCACACTTTGTTGTTCAAACACCTCTGGTGCCACCACCACAACGTCCCGTATTAAGATGATCTGCAGCTCTTTAAAAGCTGTTACCTCGCTGGATTTTGCGCTCCCCAGCCAAGTGTATTATAGGGAAAGCTCTATGGCCCAGCTTCCCATTTTCCTGTAGCCTATTACATCAACCTGAGAGGGCAGACGGGACCTCAGTTCAACATCTCATCCAGAAGACGGCACCTCCGACAGTGCAGCTCTCCCTCAGTGCTGCAATGGAGTGTCAGCCTAGGATTTTGTGCTTGAGTTGGGAGTGGGACCTGAACCCACAGCCTTCTGACTCCAGGGGCGAGGGAGTGCTGCCCACTGAGCCACGGCTGACACTAATTGAGGAGAGTGAAAACCAATTCTAACCAGCCCCAGACTTTGACATCAGGATAAATTCTAAAAAAGACTTCCACTGAAAAGCCTCCTTAATATAAAAAAAAAGTTCCAGGCAGCTTTATCAGTAAAGGTTAGAGATGCTGCATCAGGAAAAGGGAGATTGGGAATGATGAGCGAAAGCTGAGTCAAAAAGATGAGTTTTGAGGAGATCTTTAAAAGTAGAGCGAGGTGGTGAAGAGGCCAAGGATTTTAGGGACAAAATACCAGAAAGAGGGCTGAGATGGCTGAAGGTTCTGCCACCAATGGTGGGACCAAGGGATGGATACAAGGCCAGGTTCGGAGGAGTGCAGACAGAGGAACAATCTATCAAGCTCAGTCCCAGACGCAATCCCAGTGCATCAGAATCCATCAGATTGGGTGGCATTGACCGTGGAACCAGGCTGAGACCAACTGCAATCTACTAACTTCAGAACACGGGCGTAACTACAAGTTTGAAGTTTGTCCATATACCAATTGTTGCCCCCTCCCCCAAGCTAACAAAATGCTGTCCCCAGCACGAGAGAGATACCCTTACTCCATCCACTTGATCTCTCAGCTCTTGCCGAGGAGATGGTGAAATGGATCTTCTGATTGGATGAGTCTCTTGGGCGCATTAGAAAACTTGGCTGTTCCTTTGTAGAGGGGTTTGATCTCCAAGTCTGGCTTCTTACGCATTTCCGATTTTAATCGTTTCACCATTGGTGGCCGTGCCTTCAGCTGTCTGGCACCTAAGCTCTCGAATTCCCACCCAAAACCTCTCCACCCTTCTTCCTCTCTTTCCTTTAAGATGTTCCGTAAAACCTATCTCTTCTGACCTAATATCTCCTTATGTGGCTCGATGTCAAATTCTATTTGATAACGCTCCTGTGAAGCGCCTTAGGATGGTTTAAGGTGCAAATGAAAATTGTTGTTATTGGGTTGATTTGTGGACCACTAGCAGCTGTGTTGGCTCTGCAAAATAAAGTTATAGACAATTCGGTCAATAATGACTGACCATGGAGTGGGTTTAGGTCTGACCTCAGTTCAAAGACCTCCGAGCCAAATTCACATTGGCGCAACTCCATTAACCTCACAGAGGGATCAGGACTGACCGCAAACCATCGCGACGACAGCCAGATTCAGACTGGCCGAAATCCATTAGCCTCTGAGACAGATTCAGCACAACTGACCTCAGACTGTGGACCTCGGGCCAAACACAAACTGGCCTTGATCCAGCAGCTTCAGAGACTGACTGGGAATCACCCGACTCCAAAGGCCTTTGAGCAACATTCAAACTAGCCTGGACCATCGAACGCATTGACGCATCTAAATAAAACTAGAATTGTTATGAAAGAAAGGAGAAAGGAACTTGCAATTATTTCGCATCTTCGGATGTCAGAAAGCATGTTACAGCCAAAAAAGTCCTTTTGAAGTGTAGTCACTGTTGTAATGTAGGAAACACCACAGCCAATTTGCACACAGCAAGCTTCCACAAACAGCAATATAATGACCAGATAATGTTTTTTAGTGATTTTGGTTGAGGAATAAATATTGGCCACGATAGCAGGGAGAGCTCCCCTGCTCTTCTTCGAAGTAGTGTCATGGGATCTTTCACACCCACCTGAGAGGACAAATGGGGACTTGGTTTAACATCTCATCCAAAAGACAGCACTGGAGAATAAGCTTAGATTTTGTGGTTAAGTCTGTGGAATGGGTTTTAATGACCCACACTCTTACCGGCTCAGAGTCAAGAGTGCCACCCACTAAGCTATGGCTGACACCTAGAATGAGCGTCAATAGATGACACAAAAGCCTTTGCTTATCTCTGAGTGTGTGTCCTTGTAAAATGGAGAATCCCACCGTTTTGAAAGGAATCCTAAACAAATAGATGCAGACTAGTGAAGGATTATGGATTAACTCTGCCCCATCGCTTGTTACCTTTTATATTTTTATAGCTGTCGGCCTACTTGCAAAATAAGACCACATTAAAGCGGGGACCACTTTCCTTAAATACCAAGCGACTGCAGTCAAATTAGGTCAGCTCCCTCAGTTTGTTCAAACTAGGTCAGTTTAGCTGGTCACATGCCAGCCAAAACCCGTCAAGTGAGGTTTGAGGAGGTAATCTATCATGGCACTGGCGAAAGAGGCCAGCCTTTGCCCTCTTTTCATGAAGTGTATGCTGGCTAGTCAAAAAAGCTTGTGAAAAAGATAGTGATTGTGCCAAAAATGTAATACGTGCACTAAGGAACAGCATGAGTCTCTAACGTCATTGTGAAACAGAACAGAATGGTTACCGCACAGAAGGAGGCCATTCGGCCTGTCGAGCCTGTGCCGGCTCTCTGCAAAAGCACTTCAGCTAGTCCCACTCCCCCACGCCCTTTCCCCACAGCGCTGCAATAATTTTTTTCTTTCAGGTACTTATCCAATTCCCTTTTGAAAGCCACGATTGAGTCTGCCTCCACCACCCTCTCAGGTAATGCATTCTAGATCCTAACCACTCGCTGAGTAAAAAGGTTTATCCTCATGTCCCCTTTGGTCCAATCACCTTAAACCTGAATCCTCTGGTTCTCGAGCCTTCTGCCCATGGCAACAGTTCCTCTCTATCTACTCTGTCCAGACCCCTCAGAATGTTGTGGGTTCAAGTCCCACTCCAGAGACTTGAGCACATAAATCTAGGCTGACTCTCCAGTGCAATGCTAAGGGAGTGCTACATTGTCAGAGATGCTGTCTTTCGGATGAGACATTAAACCGAGACCCCTTCTGCTCTCTCAAAAGATGTAAAAGGTTCCTGGGCACTAATGGTTGAGCGATTATAATCAGGGATACTCAAGAGGGCAGAATTAGAAGAGTGCAGACATCTCGGGGGTTGTGGAGCTGAGGGAGATTACAGAGATAGGGAAGGCAGAGGCCATGGAGGGATTTGAAAATAAGGATGAGAATGTTGAATTGGAGGCGTTGCTTAACCGGAAACCAATGTAGGTCAGCGAGTACAGGGGTGATGGGTGAGCGAGACTTGGTGCGAGTTAGGACACGGGCTGCCGAGTTTTGGATCACCTCTAGTAGAATGTGGGACGGGAAAAAGTTAGAGATATAACAGCTTTTAAGCAAGTACAGAGGCTGAGAAAGGGAGGAGGGGATGACAAAACAATATTGAAGGTCTGTGATAAGGTTGAAGGCAGGAGAGATAAAATGACAATTTACAATTACCTGTTTGCAATAGCCACCGCACCAACATTAGTGCCCTCGACCAGGCCAACATCCCCAGCATTGAAGCACTAATCACACTTGATCAGCTCCGCTGGGCAGGCCACATTGTCCGCATGCCAGACGAGAGACTCCAAAAGGAAGCGCTCTATTCGGAACTCCTTCACGGAAAACGAGCCAAAGGTAGGCAGAGGAAACATTGCAGGGCATCCTCAAAGCCTCCCTGATAAAGTGCAGCATCCCCACCGATACCTGGGAGACCCTGGTCAAAGACCGCCCTAAGTGGAGGAAGTGCATCCGGGAGGGCGCTGAGCACCTCGAGTCTCATCGCCGAGAGCATGCAGAAACCAAGCACAGGCAGCAGAAAGAACGTGCGGCAAACCTGTCCCACCCTCCCCTTCCTTCAACGACTGTCTGTCCCACCTGTGGCAGAGACTGTGGCTCTCGTATTAGACTGTTCAGCCATCTAAGGACTCATTCTAAGAGTGGAAGCAAGTCTTCCTTGATTCCGAGGGACTGCCTATGATGATGATGATGACTATAACTAGTTTTGTGAAGTTTCCCTCCAGCTCAAATCATCTACCTTGTCCATTCAGGCTAAATCCTTGGTGCTGACAATCAGTACAGTCAGTTTTTAGAGGACTAATTTAAGTGCCAATTTTCCAAAGGCTTCACTTCCAAGCCAGCGTTCAGAAATTCAGCCCTTAATCTAGTGTATATTTGACACCATTGCCCAAATATAATTACAGTTAGAATGCAGACCAGGGTTAAAAGTTACACAGTTGGACAAAGAAAAACATTTTTTTTAATTATTTTTGATTTATGACCATATTTTTCATTAGAAATAATTATAGTGTTGAACTTTCTTAAATTGCTGGATACTAAAGGTTTCATGAGTTTAATCTTCTCAATTGTTATTTGAACATACAGTGTATTGAAAATCCATTCCAAATTATCAGTACAAAGCATACATCCCTCAACCTCTTTGGAGTTCAGAAGGATGAGAGGTGATCTTATCGAAACATTTAAAATAATGAAAGGGATAGTCAAGATAGAGGCAGAGAGGTTGTTTCCACTGGTCGGGGAGACTAGAGCTAGGGGGCACAGCCTCAAAATACGGGGGAGCCAATTTAAAACCGAGTTGAGAAGGAATTTCTTCTCCCAGAGGGTTGTGAATCTGTGGAATTCTCTGCCCAAGGAAGCAGTTGAGGCTAGCTCATTGAATGTATTCAAGTCACAGATAGATAGATTTTTAACCAATAAGGGAATTAAGGGTTACGGGGAGCGGGCGGGTAAGTGGAGCTGAGTCCACGGCCAGATCAGCCATGATCTTATTGAATGGCGGAGCAGGCTCGAGGGACTAGATGGCCTACTCCTGTTCCTAATTCTTATGTTCTTATGTTCTAACCTCCTCTTTCCATAGCTACCATCACAAATAGACAGTGTAGCCAGATAATAATAAACCAATCCCAAGTATCTTTTTAAATTATTTTACTGGAGTGGCTTGTGGCATTTGATGGAGTTTGGGATGAAAGATGAGCAGTGTGGTTGACTAAATGTGAAACAGAAGTTCTATATACAACCAAGGCTGTCACAACAGTGTCAGCTGTGGCTCAGTGGGTAGCACTCTCATTTCTAGGTTTGTGGGTTCAAGTCCCACTCCAGCAACACCCGAGCACAGAATCCAGGTTGACACTCCAGTGCAGTACCGGGTGGTGTTGTCTTTCGGACGAGTCATTAAATCAAAGTCCTGTCACGTAGACGAAAAAGATCTTTTGATGAAGATTAGGGGAGTTCTCCCCAGTCTTTTGGCCAATATTTATCCCTCAACCAACACCTACATCCAAAATAAAATAAAATAAGAAGGGTGTTCGGGGACTGAATTGTGGAGCTGGGGAGGTGTTGGGTTAGAGAATGGGAAGATTGCACTGCTAGTCTGATAAAATAGTTCTATTCACATCTAGCATCTTGAAGTGAGCTATGAATCATGAGAAGCAAGCTTAAAGCGACAATGTCTCTGGTGAGATGTTTCCTGGGGAAGATGAATATGTTCTTCTGTAATGGAGATTCAGCAGTTTCTCTGTGTGCGATTCCAATAGAACCTCTTGTGGTTTGTTATAGAGACGGACTCCACGATGAATCATCACCATTAGTTGCATGATAATAGAGCACTTTATCTGTGATGAGAAAATCCACACTCTGTGTGCAAGATGCCTTCATGGGTATTAGGAGACCATCAGCCATGGAAGCTGTCTCCTTGGAGACAATTAGCTCCTGTGTGTTTCGGGCCCCGAGAAAAGGCAATGCCGTCTCAGATACTTGCGTCATTGAAACCAGCTTTAGGTGATGTCGGCGAATGTCTTTCAGCATGTTTCTGTTACCATGGAAATTAGTATCTTTGTACGGCAGGAAAGAGCAAAACTGAGAAGTACTATTTGCGTCAACCTGCACAATACCATTCACATACACTAACGACCATTAATGTTGGGTTACAAATTGGACAACATAACTGAATGACATAATGATGTTTCCAGTTCAAACTAATTACACACATTTACGCAAAGAGAATGCTAATGCAGACCTGTGAATGCATGGTCCCTTCTCTACATGCAGTAGCGAATGTGACCTTTGACTTCAAGTGACCATTATTGTATTGCCATTGACCGAATGGGGCTCAGCTTCCGAAATTACACAACAATAGCACAGTATGGCGTCTTCCAGTCCTTTCTTCGTAACTTTGTGAAGGGTTCTGCTGCACACAATGAGGATATAGAAACTATCCAATACATTCATAAGAAAGGGCCCAGCACAAATACGTGGGCTTTAATCTAGTTTTCTCGCGTCACCTGAGACCTATCTGTGCTGCTGAACTCAGACACTCTTTCGTTGACTGAAGTGAGCGATGTCACTACTAAGGATTAGCAGACTTTCTATTTATAAGTGCGATCAAACACTCCCACGTCAAGCGCAGCACATTTTAGATTAAAAAACTTACCTCAACCCAACCTTGGAAGACAATCCCTCATGTTTATTTTGTAACGTTTATTTTCCGTTTCTCATACCAGCCACCCTGTACCATCCCTGAAAGAGACTGATCATTTATTTTAGATTGGTGCCGAATGTATGCTGTGGTCCTCTTGCCCACGAGGAACTGGACTTGTCTGCCAAACATATTTCATGTAGCACATTACAGCCAGCAGATAGAGGAGTCTTCCCTCCCATCAGTCAGAGGTTTATTTGAACCTAGATCCCAGAGGTGAAAGGTCAGTGTTTAATTCACTGAACGATTCAGTCCCACCATCCCCCCCACCCCCCCCACCGCCCCCCCCCTCACCGCCCCATCTATTTCATTTAAATCGTTGCTAATTTGCAAAAATGTTCCTCAAGCAGTAAGGGAGATTTTCCTGGGTCCGCGCAAGGGATCAGTGGATCCACCTAGATACGTGAATGCTATGTCCTAGCAATCCCAAATTGTACGGAAAATGAAGAAAGACAATTTCTCATTTTAGTGATGAGATTTGGTGCACACGGGTTATGTTTGCAGTCAGTACCACACTGGGGAGGTGGAACTGATGGCTGAAGCCAGGAGGCAGCTGGGGATTTGCGTGAAAGATAAGTGGCCAGAGCGCTGGCAGATGAAATGGAATATGGATATAAATCTTTGCAATAACTAAGGGGGAAGGGTTTTTATTTTATTTATGATGTAGACGGCACACCATTTATTTCCCCTCCTTAGGGCATTAAGAGTCAACCATTGGATTGAAGTCACATGTCGGTCAGACCAGGGAGGGTATCATGTTCCTTTCCCTGAAGGATTTTAGTGGACCAGTTTGATTTTTATACTAATTTCTGTTATTTTTTTTTTCTCTAGTGAAAAAAATGACGAGATTCACTGAATCCAACTTCACAGTTTGCAACGGTGAGATTTGGCCCGTTGCCCTCCAGGTTAGTAGCCCAATACCATAACTGCTCTCCTCCGCAGGCCTAGTATGAAAGGTAACTAGTGGTACCAGGAGTCTCCGGGCTCAACCTGTCCATTGTCAGCAGAGGCTATCAGCAATGCTGTAGAACACTGAACTACATAGCCAAAAACAGCAGAGTAAGAATTCACGGGTAGTCGTGATACAACTGTGCCGTGCTCTAGTCAGACAATACAGGTTGCAAGGTTCCGAATCCGGCAACCCCGGGACCGAGGCAGTGCCGGTTTTCTGGTTTTTCTGGATTGCAGAGAAGAAAATCCGACCTCCCGAATCCGGTAACCATGCTGGTTTTTGTATTTTTCCAGAATTCGGGTCAGACATTAAAACAGCAGGTGAGTCAGGCCGGGTTGGGTCAGGTCGGGTCGGGGGGAGCAGGTGAGTCAGGTCGGGTCGGGTCGGGTCGGGTTGGGTTGGGGGAGCAGGTGAGTCAGGTCGGGTCGGGTCAGGTCGGAGGGAGCAGGTGAGTCAGGTTGGGTCAGGTCGGGGGGAGCAGGTGAGTCAGGTTGGGTCGGGTCGGGTCGGGTCGGGTTGGGGGAGCAGGTGAGTCAGGTCGGGTCGGGTCGGGTCGGGTCGGGTTGGGGGAGCAGGTGAGTCAGGTTGGGTCGGGTTGGGTCAGGTTGGGTCGGGGGGAGCACGTGAGTCAGTTCGGGTCGGGTCGGAGGGAGCAGGTGAGTCAGGTCGGGTCGGGTCAGGTCGGAGGGAGCAGGTGAGTCAGGTTGGGTCAGGTCGGGGGGAGCAGTTGAGTCAGGTCGGGTCGGGTTGGGTCAGGTCGGGTCGGGTCACACGTGGGTCGGGGTCGAGGTTCATTCCGCAAGGCTCAGACCGATCGCATGTCGGACGGCTCCATCTACAATGCGCTAAAAAATGTCATGTTTTTGGACAATTCCGTATTTCGGAATTCCAGATTCGGGACATTGTACCTTGTATGCCGTTTCTAGTCACTGAGGTACATGAGCGATATTCAGGACATGGAGGCAGTGCAGAGAGGAAGTACAAAGTTCATCGTTTGCATCTCTGAACTTTACAGATTTGAAAAGAGGGGACTGAGAGGGGATCTGAGAAATTAAACAGTAAAAATAATTAAACCCCGAATACAGCTTCAAATTGAACTGCGGCAGCACAAGGGAGCTACAGGTTCAAACCAACAGTCTGTCGAGAGACGTTTCACAACTGTGTCTAAACTATGTCTGCAGTGACAGAGGATCATGGGTTTAAGTCCCACTCCAGAGATTTGACCACAAAATCAAGGCTGACACTCCTGCACAGTGCTGAGGGAGTGCTGCAGTGTCGGAGGTGCCGTCTTTCAGATAAAGCATTAAACCGAAGACCAGTCTGCCCTCTCAGGTAGACATAAAAGATCCCATAACACTATTTCTAAAAAGAGCGGGGGAGTTATCTCTGGTATCCTGATCCCTGGTATTCCTCAACCAGCATCACTAAAACAGATTAGCTGCTCATTATCATTTTGCCATTTGTGCGAGCTTACTGTGCACAAACTGGCTACAGTGTTTCTCTACATCACAACTGTGACTACACTTCAAAAGTACTTCATTGGCTGTAAAACACCTTGCGACATCCGCCACCTTCAAGTCGCACACCATCCTTGGAAATATAATCGCCATTCCTTCATCGTCGCTGGGTCAAAATGCTGGAACTCCCTCCTTAAGGCACTGTGGGAGTACCTTCACCACACGGATTGCAGTGGTTCAAGAAGGCATCTCACCACCACCTTCTCAAGGGGCAATTAGGGATGGGCAGTAAATGCCGGCCTTGCCAGTCACGCCCACATCCCGTGAATGATTTTTTTTTTAAAGATTGCTGAGATGGTGAAAGGCGCTATCAAAATGCAAGTCTTCCTTTTCTACACTGGTGTTATGGAACTTGAAGAATATTTCTTTCACCAGCGGAGAGAGGGGTGGTGGGGGAGGAGAACCTATTTCATCAACTTTTCGTCAAAGCTTTCTGAGGAGGATTGCATCAGTGCAGCCGACCCGAGCTCTGGAGCAGAGCGATAAAACTTTCCATAGACTCTTGGCTCGTGCAAACATAAATAATCACCTGACCTGTAAAGCAGCCAAGGCTGTGCTGGAAAGTTTTATAGCGCAGCTCTGAAGCACAGAGTGATTTACATTATGATGTAATCCTGATGAGGGTGTGTTACATGAAATATAAGCAAAGGTAAACCCACCCCTGCGCCCCCCCCATACACATACCTACAGTGTGGAAGGAATGAAACATGTGTTTGATGGTTCTATCACATTTTAGCAGGAGCGTAGGTTTGGGAGTTGTGGGGTTGCGTGGGTGGGTGGGGGGGGGAGCGATGAAAATAACGAGGGGTTCAGACTACCGCAGTGGCTCAGCTGGTAACTGCCCTGCATCGATGCGGATACCGAGCCACGCAGAACACAATGGTCTCACGTTCGATCCGTGGGTCAGCTCAGCTCAGCCAGGGCTATTGGTTGGTCTGCCACAATTGGCCTCAGAAATCCTGGACAACGTTTTGAATGTGCCGCGCAGCCCGTTAAAGGGACCGCCTCCCCACCCCTTCCACCCCCCCAAACAAAAATTAGCGGTGGGGGGGGGATTGATTCTGGACTGCAGTAATGGTGGAGGGGAGGGAAGGTGAGATGAGCCAGATTTTTCTGGTCATTATCACATTGCTGTTTGTGGGAGCTTGCTGTGCGCAAGTCGGCTGATGCGTTACCCCCACCGCAACAGTGACCGCACTTCACAAATGCTGCGAAGTTGGCTGTGAAGCATTTCGGGACGTACTGAGGGCGTGGTAGGCACTCGATAAATACGAGCCTTTCTTCTTCCTTCGCGTCAAAATGATGTTACAAAGAATTGAGAAATTCTTTCTTCCCGTCTTTTTTCTGACCTAAATAAAACTGTATTTTTCTTCGAATGGCAGCACGGTGTGAACTGGCTGGGGGTGGCAGCTCATCCCGGCAGCAGGAGGGAGCTGAATTTAACACACAGTGTCCAAACACTAAGATCTTTGAAGCACGTCACTGCTAACGGCTGCAGTGTGGCAGGTGTTAAAGCAGCATCTCTATGTTGTCGGGCTGTTCGAGACCAGCTCCAGAAATAGATAGGAGAAATAAATAAACAACGAAATAAATAGAAGCACGTGGTAATTAATCACCCATTCGTTGGCGTGTTTGATTTTTAAAGGGTCGATGCTGTCAGATATAATGGTCAGTACTGCAGGGAATAGAATGTGGCCAGGGTGATCTCCTGGACTAGTGTCAATCGCCTGGATGGGTTGGAGAGGAATTTTCCCAGATTATTTCTCCCTAAATTGGCCTGGGTTTTTATCTGGTTTTTGCCTCTCTCAGGAGATCACATGGGTCCGGTTGGGGTGGAGTGTAGATGCTTTTAGTAAAAGGGGTGATGGGGTGGTGCGGAGCGGACTGGTTGGGCTGGGTGCTCTTTGCCTTTCCGTCATTGTTCGTGGGTTTGTGTGTAACATTTAGGGCTGGTGACCAAGGGCCATGTGGCTTTTATCGGCCGGTGTGGACACGATGGGCTGAAATGGCCTCCTCCTGCGCTGTAAATTTCTATGTTTCTATAATTAAGTGTGCGGCCAATATAAATATATGCTGACATAACACCAGGAGAAAAATAGCACATTATTGCTTGCCTTATAGAAAAATATGAACGGTGGCTCTGATTTGAGAGGGTGCAGAGGAGGTTTACTAGAATGGTATCAGGGATGAGGGACTTCAGTTACATGGAGAGACTGGAGAAGCTGGGATTGTTCTCCTTATAAACAGGGAAAGTAAAGGACAAATGTAATAGAGGCGTTTAAACTTATATGGGGTGTTGATAGAGTAGATAAGGGGAAATTGTCAGTAACCAGAGGACACAGATTTAAGATCATTGTCTAAAGAACCAGAAGGGGAGATGAGGAGAAATTGGTTTACACAGCATGTTGTTATGATCTGGAATGCGCTGCTTGAAAGGGCCGTGGAACAAATTCAATTGTAACTTTTAAAAGGGAATTAGATTATATACTTGAAGGAAAAAAATTGCAGGGCTATGGGGAAAGAGGAGAGTGATACTTGCATTTATATAGCGCCTTCCAAGACCATTCTCAAAGCTCTTTACAGCCAATGAAGTACTTTTTGAAGTATAGTCACTGTTGTAATGTAGGAAATGTGGCAAGCCAATTTGCGCACAGCAAGCTCCCACAAACAGCAATGTAATCATGACCAGATAATCTGTTTTTTTGTTATGTTGATTGAGGGATTAATATTGGTCAGGACACCGGGGATAACTCCCCTGCACTTCTTTGAAATAGCGCCATGGGATCTTTGACATCAACCTGAGAGGGCAGACAGAGCCTCGGTTTATCGTCTCGTCCGAAAGACAGCACCTCCGACGGTGCAGCACTCGCTCAGTACTGCACTGGAGTGTTAGCCTGGATTTTGTGCTCAAGTCCCTGGAGTGGGACTTAAACCCACGACCTTCTGACTCAGAGGCGAGAGAGAGCGCTGCCCACTGAGCCACAGCTGACAGTAATTGGATAGTTATTTCAAAGACGGGCAATGGACCGACAGACTCCCTTCTGTGCTGTATCATTCTGTGATTTTTACTGAACCTCTTGCCGGATCGAGCAAAAAAATAGATTTGCTGACAATAATCCTGTCAAAACTGTGTCCACGAGGCACTGAGGTGCTGCTGTCTTCCCACTGAGAGCAGTTAACCTGGTGCTGGCCTGGAGATTGAGCCTGGCTACATAGCTCAGTATCACACTGGGCATTACATTCACCCACACACACCCACTGGAAGAAACTAGCATATGACCTTTGAACAGGAAAGTGTAAAAGAAAATTAAAAGACTTATTTAACAGAACTGAAATGATATAATCCTAATGACAGAAAAGACTCAGTCAGATTCTTCAAGAGCCTGTTGACCAAAGCAGTGCTAGAAAAGTCTGCATCCCCAAATAAATCAGTCCTCTCCTCCTTTCAGTGTTCAGAGTGTGGGGAATGGACATTCCCGCTTTAAGGAATCTGGAGTGAAGTGGCTTCCCAGAACTGAAGCGATGATGTGACCGAAATAGATGGCTTTGTAGCTTATCACGGTCATGTGATATTTCGAGCTGGTTCCCACACTTGCAGCTCACTGGAGGAAAAAAAAATGACAGGATGGAGGATTTAAAAAATCTTTGGGAAATGTGCAGCTTGGCGTACTCTTGTGTAGTTTTTCCCGACTAAAGTTAGCAATCAGGCTTTTCACGAGACATGTTGTCATAAAAACTGGTCAGCAATGTGTCATGGGAAAGTCGTCATTCAGTGCAGCAGAATAATATCGCCCTGACCCTGAAGGACTGGTGTGACGTCAGGTCTGTACAAACCGTGAGCCAAAAGAGAGAGTGGTGGGTGGGCTGTTTGTCAGTCACGTCAGGACTGTGCTACCCCTGAGCCTGGGAGATGAATAAAGTCTACTGCTGCTACCCCCGGGGGCTGAGTGGCAACAGGACTGTTCCCGAGGGGGATACATGACATCAGGACTGTGCCACTTCCGTTCCCGAGGGGGATACATGACATCAGGACTGTGCCACTTCCGTTCCCAAGGGGGATACATGACATCAGGACTGTGCCACTTCCGTTCCCGAGGGGGATACATGACATCAGGACTGTGCCACTTCCGTTCCCGAGGGGGATGCATGACACCAGGACTGTGCCACTTCCGATCCTGAGCGGATAAATTACATCAGGGTTAGATGGAAAGGGTTTGATCAGGAGAATCTCCTCTCAGTAATCCGATACTTTACAGCTCCGGCAGCCCTCTGTACTGCAGGACTCTGCTCCTTATCCGCTTCAGCTTCCTGCTCCACTTCCTCCTCGGGAATCTCCAAGGCAACTCCCCTTTGAACGACGGGATTGTGGAGCCTGCAGCGGATGACGATGAACTTTGAGACTCACTCTGGGCTGTACTGAACGGCCCTGTCACGACCTGTGCGGTCAGCGGAACTGTTGCTTCAGACGGCAATGGTTTGCTCAACACGAAGCCTTGTTGAGGCACTGCTCTCATTATATCGGAGCTCAGCATTGGTTCCCGGGTTCCTGACAGGAGCCACGAGCCAGTGGGTGAGAGGATGGTCTGGGTGGAAAGGAGTGGGATATTCAGGACTGGCGCAGTGATCATCAACATCGGCGGTCCCTCGTATCGAGGATGACTTGCTTCCACGCCAAAAAAACGATGTTTCAGTGAAGGACCTAACATTCCAGGTCCTGAACTACATGTTGAAGGGTGAAAGATGCCTGTGCATGGATTTTCTTAATGTATGGTGGCCGTTGCACACCAGCCACCACACGGGCTTAACAGAGCGAGGTCTTGGTCCAGTGGCAAGGTTTAGCCAAGACGACTGGAGACCAGCTCTGCTGCACGGACCTAGTGTGCACACATATCGCAGTGTGGGCTGGGCCCGTGCTGACCCTGGCCCCTCGCCTCTTCTGGGCCCCTGAACTCACGCCCTCTCCTGTGCCCCGGTCACGTCGCTCCGCGATCATTCGCCGCTCCTTCGCCCCGGCCTCGCCGCTCCTGCTGTACCTGCCCACGCTCCAATCCAGTCACCCTCTTTACTGCCATCGCCCTCTTTGCACCAGCTCGCGCTGTTCCCTGAAGTGGTATGCCACCACGCTGCTCCAGGGGCTGCTCGTCTTTCATGGCCCCGACCTGCCGCTGGTGTTTCCTCGCAGTGAGAAAGCCTCATGCCATCTGCTGACAGATTGGGCACAGACATGCGTGACTCAGTGACTGCGGTCACAAACCAGTTGAACATTGAGCGAATGAAAGCCTTCCCTGGAAGGCTAAAAAATAGAGCTGCTTCCTGATGGGGGGGGGGGCACGCAGGCCCACATGTGTGCAGCCTATGATGTGGGCCAATCCCAGTGCTCTTTCTTGCCGCTTGCCAGCTTCCATGGTGATGAACTGTTGCTGCCTCAGTGCCTCAGCGAGATGTGGGATGAACGTGTGTACAGCCAACTGACTGATGCTGCTGATGTCCCCAGAGGAATGGAAGAACATAAGGATTAGGAGCAGGAGTGGACCATTCGGCCCCTCGAGCCTGCTCCACCATTCAATCAGATCATGGCTGATCTTCTAACTCTACTCCACTTTCCTGCACTATCCCCATATCTCTTGATTCGCTTAATATCCAAAAATCTATCGATCTCCGTCTTGAATATACTTAAAGACTAGCCTGCACAGCCCTCTGGGGTAGAGAATTCCAAAGATTCACCACACTCTGAGTGAAGAAGTTTCTCCTCATCTCAGTCTTAAATGGCCGACCCCTTAGTCTAAGACTGCGACCCCTGGTTCTAGACTCCCCAGCCAGAGGTAACATCCTTCCTGCATCTACCCTGTCAAGCCCTGTAATAATGTTGTAAGTTTCAATGAGATCATCTCTCATTATTCTAAACTTAAGAGAATATAGGCCTAGTCTACTCAATCTCTCCTCATAGGACAATCCCCCCATCCCAGGAATCAGTCTGGTGAACCTTCATTGCACTCCCTCTATGGCAAGTATATCCTTCCTTAGGTAAGGAGACCAAAACTGTACACAATACTCCAGGTGTGGTCTCACCAGGGGCTTATATAATTGCAGTTAGACATCTTTACTCTCATACACAAATCCTCTTGTAATAAAGGCCAACATACCATTTGCTTTCTTAATTGCTTGCTGTATCTGCAGGTTAACTTTCAGTGATTCATGTACAAGGACACCCAGGTCCCTCTGAACACCAACATTTCCCAATCTCTCACTATTTCAAAAATATTCTGCTTTTCTATTTTTCCAACCAAAGTGGATAACTTCACATTTCTCCACATTATATTCCAGTCGCCTGTTCTTGCCCACTCACTTAGCCTGTCTATATCCCCTTGAAGTCTCTTTGTTTCGAGTGATCCAGAGGCATAAATATTTAGAGTCACAATTATCATGTATTCAACTATCAGTGTAACCCATGTATAATCTGACCTAAGTTGTACACCTTGAGAACATTGACCACAAGGGATGAACTTGTGGGAGACACTCCGAACCTGGACTTTCAGGTATAAAAGGGGAAGCTCCACCCACCTTCATCACTTGTGGTCTTGGTAATAAAGGTAACTGGTCACAGAGTCACAGAGAATAAACGATCTCCTAGTAAAAGATCCTCTCGGAATGAGTGATCACAGTAGGGTTGAATTTGTAATCCAGATTGAGGGTGAGGAAGTAGTGTCTCAAACGAGCGTACTATGCTTAAACAAAGGAGACTACAGTGGGATGAGGGCAGAGTTGGCTGAAGTAGGCTGGAAATACAGACTAAATGGTGGCACAATTGAGGAACAGTGGAGGACTTTTAAGGAGCTCTTTCATAGTGCTCAACAAAAATATATTCCAGTGAAAAAGAAAGGGCGGTAAGAGAAGGAATAATCAGCCGTGGATAACCAAGGAAATAAAGGAGCGTATCAAATTAAAAACCAATGCGTATAAGGTGGTCAAGGTTGTGGGAAAATAGAAGATTGGGAAAATTTTAAACGACAGCAAAGAATGACTAAGAAAGCAATAAATAAGAACATAAGAACATAAGAATTAGGAACAGGAGTAGGCCATCTAGCCCCTCGAGCCTGCTCCGACATTCAACAAGATCATGGCTGATCTGGCCGTGGACTCAGCTCCACTTATCCGCCCGCTCCCCATAACCCTTAATTCCCTTATTGGTTAAAAATCTATCTATCTGTGACTTGAATACATTCAATGAGCTAGCCTCAACTGTTTCCTTGGGCAGAGAATTCCACAGATTCACAACCCTCTGGGAGAAGAAATTCCTTCTCAACTCGGTTTTAAATTTGCTCCCCCGTATTTTGAGGCTGTGCCCACTAGTTTTAGTCTCCCCGACTATGTTTACAATATACATAGATGACCTGGAAGAGGGGACAGAGTGTAGTGTAACAAAATTTGCAGATGACACAAAGATTAGTGGGAAAACGGGTTGTGTAAAGGACACAGAGAGGCTGCAAAGAGATTTAGATAGGTTAAGCGAATGGGCTCAGGTTTGGCAGATGGAAGACAATGTCGGGAAGTGTGAGGTCATCCACGTTGGGAAAAAAAACAGTAAAAGGGAATATTATTTGAATGGGGAAAAATTACAACATGCTGCGGTGCAGAGGGACCTGGGGGTCCTTGTGCATGAATCCCAAAAAGTTAGTTTGCAGGTGCAGCAGGTAATCAGGAAAGCGAATGGAATGTTGGCCTTCATTGCGAGAGAGATGGAGTACAAAAGCAGGGAGGTCCTGCTGCAACTGTATAGGGTATTGGTGAGGCCGCACCTGGAGTACTGCATGCAGTTTTGGTCACCTTACTTAAGGAAGGATGTACTAGCTTTGGAGGGGGTACAGAGACGATTCACTAGGCTGATTCCGGAGATGAGGGGTTACCTTATGATGATAGATTGAGTAGACTGGGTCTTTACTCGTTGGAGTTCAGAAGGATGAGGGGTGATCTTATAGAAACATTGAAAATAGAGGCAGAGAAGTTGTTTCCACTGGTCGGGGAGACGAGAACTAGGGGGCAAAGCCTCAAAATACGGGGGAGCCAATTTAAAACCAAGTTGAGAAGGAATTTCTTCTCCCAGAGGGTTGTGAATCTGTGGAATTCTCTGCCCAAGGAAGCAGTTGAGGCGAGCTCATTGAATGTATTCAAATCACAGATAGATAGATTTTTAACCAATAAGGGAATTAAGGGTTACGGGGAGCGGGCGGGTAAGTGGAGCTGAGTCCACGGCCAGATCAGCAATGATCTTATTGAATGGCGGAGCAGGCTCGAGGGGCTAGATGGCCTACTCCTGTTCTTAATTCTTATGTTCTTATGTTCTCTCAAGTATGGGCGTCGTGTGCATTTATACTGTACAGTAAGGACATATCATTGGCGACGAGAAACTGGGATTTAAACCACGCAAGCATGGCCACTAGCAGCACAGAAGAGAGGTACTGTGTTGGTGATGATTGGGACGACTTCATTGAGAGACTACAGCAAAGTTTTGTCACTAAGGAATGGCTGGGACAGGATTTGGCCGACAAACGCAGGGCTCATCTCCTGATGGTTTGTGGATCCAGAACATACTACCTGATGAAGGACCTTCGAGCGCCAGAGAAGTCAGCGGACAAGACGTCCGAAGAGCTCAGTAAGTTGATCGGGGAACACTTTAAACCGGCGAGCAGCATGCACATGGCGAGACACCGGTTTTACATGCACCGGCGGCGAGAAGGGCAAAGCGTTCCAGACTTTGTGGCAGATCTCCGGCGACTGGCGAGCCTATGTAAGTTCCCAGATGCATGCAGAGCGGAGATGCTGCGAGACTTTTTTATTGAGGGCATCGCTGGGGTTTTCAGGAAACTGATTGAGACCAAAGACTTGACCTTGGAAGCGGCGGCTCTGATAGCCCAGACAATTATCTCAGGGGAGGAAGAGACCAGAATGATTTATGACAAAAATCTTGGTTCAAATGCGGCAAACGACCAGGGAGTCAACATTGTTAACGCGGTACACAGTTCTCTAGGCAGACAAGGACAATCGGACATGCCCCAGCATGTAGTCGAACCCAAAGGGGGAAGTCAGCAGAGACAATGGCTAGCTGAAAGGCGATTCATGCCATCGCAATGGATAATGCGGCCAGTAATGGGGCCTTCAACACCTGTTAATGGTGCGCTTAAGGACAGTTACAGAGACAGTCAGAGACGATCAACTGGTAATGGATCTTTTGTTTCCAACAATGGGGCCTCCAACTCATGCTGGAGGTACGGAGGCAAATACCCAGCCAGAGCTTGCAGGTATCAGCAATATACCTGCAGAAACTGCAACGTCAGCGGTCACTTGGCGCGTATGTGCAGGAAGCCTGCAGCCAGGTTGATGTACGAGGAGGACGGGCCCGATGTAAGCCCTATGAAGCCAAATGGACTCTGGGGGAAATTGCTGGAAGCTGAAGTTCAGCGAGTTCATGTGGAGCATATATACAGTTCATATACCAGGACGCCACCGATAATGATGAAAGTGCTCCTCAATGGCATCCCAGTATTAATGGAGCTGGACACAGGGGCCAGCCAGTCCCTGATGAGTATCAAACAGTTCGAAATGTTGTGGGTGTCCAAGGCCAGGAGGCCAAAATTATTGCCGATTGACGCACAGCTACGGACATATACAAAGGAGATCATTCCGGTGCTAGGCAGCGCCACGGTAGTCGTGACCCACAAAGATTTGGAGAACAGGTTGCCCCTCTGGATTGTCCCAGGGGATGGTCCCGCACTACTGGGGAGGAGTTGGCTTGTTGTCATGAACTGGAAATGGGGCGATGTCAATGCAATTTCCTCTGTGGAGCGAGTATCATGCCCACAGGCCCTGGGTAAATTTGACTTATCATTTCAACCCGGCATCGGCACTTTCATGGGGACCAAGGTAGTGATTCACATAAACCCGGATGCCTGGCCAGTACACCACAAAGCCAGAGCAGTGTCGTACATGATGCGGGAAAAGATAGAATGCGAATTGGACCGCCTGCTGAGGGAAGGCATCATCTCACCAGTCGAATTCAGTGACTGGGCGAGCCCGATTGTGCCGGTGCTCAAGGCGGATGGGTCGGTCAGGATATGTGGTGATTACAAGGCCACCATCAATCGGGTGTCACTCCAAGACCAGTACCCGCTACCGAGAGCGGAGGACCTCTTTGCGACGCTATCCGGTGGCAAACTTTTTTCAAAATTGGACCTGACCTCAGCTTACATGACCCAGGAGCTGGCGAGTGAGTCGAAGAAGCTGACCACCATCACGACACACAAGGGGTTGCTTGAGTACAACAGATATCCGGTCGGGATTCGTTCGGCTGTTGCGATCTTTCAGCGAAATATGGAAAGCCTCCTCAAGTCGATTTCAAGGACGGTGGTTTTTCAAGACGACATCCTCGTCACGGGTTGCGATACTGAAGAACACCTCCACAACCTGGAAGAGGTGTTACGCAGACTGGACCGCATAGGGCTGCGACTGAAAAAGGCGAAGTGCATCTTCTTAGCTCCAGAGGTAGAATTCCTGAGGAGGAGGGTAGCAGCAGACTGGATCAGACCTACTGCGTCCAAAACGGAAGCGATCCAGAGAGCACCCAGACCCCGTAACACGATGGAGCTGCGTTCGATCCTGGGGCTCCGGAACTATTTTGGTAACTTTCTTCGCAAATTGAGCACGCTGCTAGAGCCGCTACACGTGCTCCTACGCAAAGGTCGTGATTGGGTCTGCGGGGACAGCCAGGAAAGTGCTTTTGATAGAGCACTCAACTTGTTATGCTCCAACAAACTGTTACCGTTATATGACCCGTGTAAGAAACTTGTTTTAACGTGTGCGTCATAGAAACATAGAAACATAGAAAATAGGTGCAGAAGTAGGCCATTCGGCCCTTCTAGCCTGCACCACCATTGAATGAATTCATGGATGAACATGCAACTTCAGTACCCCATTCCTGCTTTCTCACCATACCCCTTGATTCCCCTAGTAGTAAGGACTTCATCTAACTCCTTTTTGAATATATTTCGTGAATTGGCCTCAACAACTTCTGTGGTAGAGAATTCCACAGGTTCACCACTCTCTGGGTGAAGAAGTTTCTCCTCATCTCAGTCCTAAATGGCTTACCCCTTATCCTTAGACTGTGTCCACTGGTTCTGGACTTCCCCAACATTGGGAACATTCTTCCTGCATCTAACCTGTCGAAACCCGTCAGAATTTTAAACGTTTCTATGAGGTCCCCTCTCATTCTTCTGAACTCCAGTGAATACAAGCCCAGTTGATCCAGTCTTTCTTG
Organism: Pristiophorus japonicus; assembly: GCF_044704955.1. NCBI lineage: Eukaryota > Metazoa > Chordata > Chondrichthyes > Pristiophoridae > Pristiophorus > Pristiophorus japonicus. The sequence continues at coordinate 4,254,400 of NC_091987.1, forward strand.
ATAGGTCAGTCCCGCCATCCCGGGAATCAGTCTGGTGAACCTTCGCTGCACTCCCTCAATAGCAAGAATGTCCTTCCTCAGGTTGGTGTGGCCTCACAAAGGCCCTGTACAACTGTAGCAACACCTCCCTGCCCCTGTACTCAAATCCCCTCGCTATGAAGGCCAACATGCCTGCTGTACCTGCATGCCAACCTTCAATGACTGATGTACCATGACACCTAGGTCTCGTTGCACCTCCCCTTTTCCTAATCTGTCACCATTCAGATAATAGTCTGTCTCTCTGTTTTTACCACCAAAGTGGATAACCTCACATTTATCCACATTATACTTCATCTGCCATGCATTTGCCCACTCACCTAACCTATCCAAGTCGCTCTGCAGCCTTATAGCATCCTCCTCGCAGCTCACACTGCCACCCAACTTAGTGTCATCCGCAAATTTGGAGATACTACATTTAATCCCCTCGTCTAAATCATTAATGTACAGTGTAAACAGCTGGGGCCCCAGCACAGAACCTTGCGGTACCCCACTAGTCACTGCCTGCCATTCTGAAAAGTCCCCATTAACTCCTATTCTTTGCTTCCTGTCTGACAACCAGTTCTCAATCCACGTCAGCACATTACCCCCAATCCCATGTGCTTTAACTTTGCACATTAATCTCTTGTGTGGGACCGTGTCGAAAGCCTTCTGAAAGTCCAAATATACCACATCAACTGGTTCTCGCTTGTCCACTCTACTGGAAACATCCTCAAAAAATTCCAGAAGATTTGTCAAGCATGATTTCCCTTTCACAAATCCATGCTGACTTGGACCTATCATGTCACCTCTTTCCAAATGTCGTCCTATGGGGTCGGGTGTGTGTTGTAGCATGTGAATGCCAATGATGAGTTATAGCCGGTAGCTTATGCCTCCAGAAGTATGTCCCAGGCAGAAAGGGACTACAGGATGGTAGAAAAGGAAGCGCTCGCATGTGTATATGCAGTAAAAAAAATGCACCAGTATTTGTTTGGCAGAAAATTTGAGCTGAAGACAGATCACAAACCCCTCACGTCCCTTTTGGCCGACAGCAAGGCCACAAATGCGAATGCATCGGCCCGCAGACAGAGGTGGACACTTACATAATCCGCCTATGACTACACAATTCGGCACAGACCAGGCACTGAAAACTGCGCCGATGCACTCAGCAGGCTCCCACCAGCCACCACTGAGGGGGCTACCGAGCATGCTGCTGAGAGGGTCATGGCTGTTGAAGCTTTCAAAAGCGAAGGCTCACCTGTGACAGCCTGTCAGATTAAAGTCTGGCCAAATAAAGACCCGCTACTGTCTTTAGTTCAGAAATGTGTCCTGAATGGGGACTGGACAGCCAGGTAAGGGGCATGCCCTGAGGAATTTAAACCATTTCATAGGCGCAGTGATGAACTCTCAATTCAGGTCGAATGCCTACCGTGGGGAAACCGAGTAGTCATGCCCCAGAGGGGCAGAGAGGTGTTTATCAGAGAACTTCACAATGATTACCCGGGCATTGTCATGATGAAGGCAATTGCCAGGTCACACGTTTGGTGGTCAGGGATAGATGCAGACCTGTAACTTTGTGTTCGCAGGTGCAACATGTGTGCCCAGCTGGGCAACGCACCCAGGGAAACCCCCCTTAGCCCCTGGTCCTGGCCCGCCAAGCCATGGTCATATATCCATGCAGGACTATGCAGGTCCTTTCATGGGAAAAATGTTTTTGGTTGTAGTATATGCCTACTCCAAATGGTTTGAGTATGCCATTTTAAATTCAAGCACATCCTCTGCCACGATAGAAAGTCTACGGGCAAAGTTCGCCGCCCATGGCCTACCGGATATCTTGGTCAGCGACAATGGCCCGTGCTTCACAAGCATGGAATTCCAGGACTTCATGGCAGGCAATGGAATCAACCATGTCAGAATGGCACCGTTCAAGCCGGCCTCAAACGGCAGGCTGAACGAGCAGATAATCAAACAGGGGATGCTCAGAATCCAAGGGGGTTCCCTACAAAGCCGCTTATCACGCCTCCTGTGGCCAATAGATTCCGACCACACTCTCTCACAGGGGTTCCACCCGCAGAGCTGCTAATGAAAAGGATGCTCAAAACCAGGTTATCCTTTATACACCCCACTATGAAAGAAATTGTCGAGAGCAGGCGCCAGTCACAATATGGGAATGCGAGGGCGCGATGTATTGATGTCAATGACCCTGTTTTTGTCCTTAATTATGCTGCAGGGCCCAAATGGCTTGCAGGCACTGTGATTGCCAAAGAGGGGAATAGGGTTTTGGTAGTTAAACTTACTAATGGACAAATCTGCCGCAAACACGTGGATCAAACTAAAAGGCGGTTCAGCAACCCCATAGAAGAAGCAGAGGAAGAACACGATATAGAGTTTACTCCACCACAGGTGACCGAACACCGGAACCAAAGGGAGGAGAGCCCAGTCACTGTGGGCAGTCCGGACAGGCCTGAGGCACCGCAAACAGCAGACACTCAGGCCAGCGCCCAACAACCGGAGCCCCAACTCAGGCGCTCTACAAGGGAGCGTAATCCACCAGAGAGACTTAACCTGTCGGGCTCCAATTCTCACTGCGACAGCGGGCACAGGTACAGCACTGTCTCCCTGTTGAAACGCAGCCACCTCACCCACTGCTCCTCTGTGAGGTCCAGTTATGGTGATCATTTCCTGCAGACCCACATACTGTAATGCCTCCTGAACTTTCCTCGTACAACCTGGGCAGGTCTTTGCTGCCTTCCCTGTCACTGCTGCTGCTCATTTAAGAGAATCCAGGGTACAGCCCTGTAACATTCCACGTTCAGCAACTGTGGACAGGAATGTTCAGGGAAATAGTTGTAGCCCTCCGCAAATGGGCTCTGCAAAACTATTTAGCACTAGCCAAAGCACAAGCTTGACCTAAAAGCACCCCAGCAGCCTAAAACCTATTGAAACATATAAGATAATGAGGGGACTCGACAAGGTGGATGCAGAGAGGATATTCCTATTCACAGGGGAAACTAAAACTAGGGGATATAGTCTCAGAATAAGGGGCCGCCCATTTAAAACTGAGATAAGGAGAAATTTCTTCTCTCAGAGAGTTGTAAATCTATGGAATTCTCTGCCCCAGAGAGCTGTTGAGGGCTGGGTCATTGAATATATTTAAGGTGGAAATAGACAGATTTTTGAGTGATAACGGAGCAAAGGGCTATGGGGAGCGGGCAGGGAAATGGAACTGAGTCCATGATCAGATCAGCCATGATCTTATTGAATGGCAGAGCAGGCTCGAGGGGCCGTATGGCCTCCTCCTGCTCCTATTTCTTATGTTCTTATGTTCTTACAAAATGACCAACTCATTATATCGGACTTCAGCATCTGTGCTTGAACCACTCTTGACGATCGGTCCGGGCAAGGGAACTGTTGCTTCAGGACGCCAATGGTTTGCTCAATGCAAAGCGTTTGTGATGCATGGCTCTCATTATATCGGAGCTCAGCGAGTCATGAGCCAGTTAGTGAGAGGACAGCCCCTCTCATTGCCCCTTGCATTACAGGCAGTTCAGAGAAGGTTCACTCGGTTGAATCCTGAGATGAAGGGGTTGTCACATGAAGAAAGTTTGAGCAGGTTGGGCCTATACTCATTGGAATTTAGAAGAATCAGAGGGGTTCTTATTGAAACGTATAAGATTCTGAGGGGGCTCAACAAGGTGGATGCAGAGAGGATGTTTCCCTTCATGGGGGAATCTAGAACGAGAGGGCCTAGTCTCAGACTAAGGGGTCGCCCATTTAAAACGGAAATGAGGAGGAATTTCTTCTCTCAGAGAGTTGTAAATCTTTGGAATTCTGTGCTCCAGAGAGATGTGGATCATTGAATATATTTAAGGTGGAGATAGACAGATTTTTGAGTGATAAGGGAATAAAGGGTTATGGGGAGTGGGCAGGGAAGTGGAGTTGAGGCCAAGATCAGATCAGCCATGATCTTATTGAATGGCGGAGCAGGCTCGAGGGGCCATATAGCCTACTCCTGCTCCTATTTCTTATGTTCCTACGTTGCCTGGAAGCCAGCCTGCCACCCGATGGTCTAGGTGGCACAGAGCGGGTAACAGAGGACTGTCGCAGTATGAAAGCGTCATGGTTACTGCCAGGAAACTGGGCATAGGACCGCTTGTGTCACTGGCTGTGGGTCACAAACAGGTTCCACAGATGCCGAGCTCCGGTTTAATAACTGAGCGCTGCTCACTGACTGTTCCCGCCAGGATGCGCTGTCTGGGTTATGGAGATGACGTTTCAGGCGCGCACAGACCCTGATAATTATTGGCTTTGATTGAGGATTGGTTAATGGACAGAAAACAGAGAGTAGGAATAAAACGGGACATTTTCGGGTTGGCAGCCTGTAACTAGCGGGGGTTCTGCAAGGATCAGTGCTTGGTCTCCAGCTATTTACAATCTATATCAAAGACATAGATGAAGGGACTGAGTGTAACGTATCCAAGTTTGCTGACGATACAAAGAAAGTAAGGTGTGAGGAGGACACAAAGAGGCTGCAGAGAGATATGGACAGGTTAAGTGAGTGGACAAGAGTGGAGTATAAGGGTGAAGATGTCTATTATATAGGGGTCTGGTGAGACCACACTTGGAGTTTTGGTCTCCTTACCTAAGGAAGGATCTACTTGCCTTAGCGGGAAGGTTTACTAGACTGATGTCCTCTAATTAGACTAAACCTCTATTCCCAAGAGTTTTGAAGAATGATAGATGATCTCATTGTTTTCCCTGGCTGGGGAGTCTATAACCAGGAGTCACAGACTTAGAATAAGGGCTCGGGCATTTAGGACTGAGATGAGGAGAATTTTCTTCACTCAAAGGGCTAGAATTTTGGTTGTTGGGGAAAACGATATTTTTACTCCAAAATTACCATTTTTGCTTCACTACCATTTTTAGGCACGCTTTTTAGCCTTTAATTCTATCGGTAAAAATCAGCATTGCATGAGGATACGCGGCACAAACCACAAATTTCGTCAACTTTAGTCTGAGGCCGATAGCGCTGCGAGAGAGGCCTTGGGAGGGGGGAGAAACAACAAAAAAATTCCAATCAACAAAAAAAAAACATTTATAAAACTCTAACCTTCTAAATCGCTGAAAAAGAATTAAAAAAATAAAAGCCTTCACTGACTTTTTTGCAGGTCTTCATACTTACCGCTGCTGTTGGAGCTGCACCCCGAAATAGCGTACGGGTCCCGAGAGAGCCAAAAGACCATCACGGACGCTATTTCGGGTGTTGCGTGTGGGCGCTCCTCTCCCCGGCGGTACGTGGAAGCACCGTCGCAATAAGGTCACTGAAGGTCCCGCCGAACGGGATTTCGCCGCGGAGGGTGAAATTGCGGAAAAATCCCAGTTGCAAAGTCGCCGAATTTTTAGCCTAAAGGCTTATGACTCTTTGGAATTCTCCACCCCAGAGGACTGTGGATGCTGAGTCGTTGAGTATATTCAAGACAGAGATCGATAGGTTTTTAGATACTAAGGGAATCAAGGGATATGGAGATTGGGCGGGAAGTGGAGTTGAGGTCGAAGACCAGCCATGATTTTATTGAATGTCGGAACAGACTCGAAGGGCCGAATGGCCTATTCCTGCTCCTAATTCTTACGTACTTATAATAATCTTTAATCGGCAGCATCACTGGCTGCAAACAGCCATTGGGGGATGCCTAGTGTCCGCCCGCACCAAAATGGCGTTGCACGCACTTGCCGGGACACAGTGTCTCCTTCCTGAATCCCACCTCCTGGTGCTCGGATTTGGACCCGGGAAATGGACGAGGCACATCTCAATTTCTCTCTGGGCTTGAAAGTGGAATTGAAAAATAAAAGAGTGGTATTGTTTCAGGACTGAGTGTACCCTCCCCCAACCTAATACGAGTGAAGAGAACATTTAGTTCCCTGAGCTGATCCAGCTCCAGGTAACGTCCTGTTATGATATCACTGAAAAGATGGCAATTCCTGCTGTTCGCTGAAGTGCCGTCTATTCTAACAAATTTCTTTTTGAAATGTCTTTAACTGTCCATGTTCTACCATGCAGTGTGCTGTGCATTATAGACTTGTAACAACAACAACAACTAGTATTTAGATAGCGCCTTTAAATGTAGTGAAACGTCCCGAGTTGCTTCACAGGAGTATTGTGAGATAAGAAATTTGACACCGAGCTGCATAAGGAGAAATTAGCGCAAGTGACCAAAAGCTTGGTCAAAGAGATAGGTTTCAAGGAGCGGCTTGAAGGAGGAAAGAGAGGTAGAGGGACGGAGAGGTTTACGGAGGGAGTTCCAGGCAACAGAAGGCACAGCCACCAATGTTTGAGTGATTATAATCAGGGATGCTGAAGAGGGCAAAATTAGAGGAGCGCAGACATCTTGGGGGGGGGGGGGGGGTTGTGGGGCTGGAGGAGATTACAGAGATAGGGAGGGGCGAGGCCATGGAGGGATTTGAAAACAAGGATGCAAATTTAATTCATGAATAAAGCAGCAAAGGAAATAGATTGAGGGAAAGGAGGGAAGATGTAGTGAACATTTGGGGGAAATGATACTCATCACAATTCAGTGTTAAATTTTATCTTCTAAAACCCCAAGCTGCCTGACACTAATTACATTAAAAAAATCAGTGTGCTCACAGACATAAGCAGCAATGATAATAGAGATTCTAAGAAATGTGGGGGTGGAGCTGGCACGCAGACTGGATTGGCAAAGCACTGCCGCCAGAGGCCTTGGAAGGGTGGAGGCCTACGAAATAAATCTAAGCCTCACGGGGATGTGGCAGGCCCGATCCTCTGCTGATAATCTCCAAGTGACACAGCCTCAAAGTTCTAGTGCCGGGGTACAGACACCAAAGGCTTGATAAGTCACATTAGATATTGTCCCGTTTTTTTTTACACAGTCTCCTCAGTAGCAAAAACATCCTTTGAACTCTAAGCTTCCTTTGGCTTGAATGCCCGCCCCTCTTCCCCCCTAAGGTCGCCTCCGCCCATACTTTGAAATGAGTTGCGAAGAAAATCTTTGGGAGGTTACTCTCATTCTGTCACGTAATCTTGATGGGATATCGCTGCTGTCCTAATGCACTTCCCCCCCCAGGCCACAGCAGTCCTCGGGGACTGAATTACTGACATCAGTCGCAACGCCTGAATCCTGTGATCATTGTACCACCGCGGAACTACTAGCCAGACACAGGAAGAGAGGTGAAAGAAAGCTATTCAAATTTCTGTGCACAAAATACTTTTTGGCCAAGTGAAATATGAACCAAATCTTCCTAATAATAGAGAATGTGCACAGAATTTAATTGATATCGATACATATATATATATAGATATTTCTTCTTTTTTTTAAATTAGGTGGTATCTTTTACAAAGGCTTCTCAACATGAACAGGGTGGGCCAATTAATATTAACATAAACAGGCTGAGCTCTGCTCAGATACGGTAATGTGATGCAACTGACCAAGAGGCACAGAAAGTGCACAATACAACCTGGGGGGCGGAATACAATGACAGCAAGTGCGCGTGAAGCAATGCTGCTCACAGCCCAGTCACCAGAGGCAATTTTAACCCCACTCACTCAGACGAAACCTGCCGGGTGAGCAGTTAAAATCAGCCTGGTTCTTACTTGTCCGAAAACCGCCATGATCGCAACATCTGCAATTGTAACCTGCTCTCCTGAGCAGGCAGCAAAGACACTACCCGGGGCCAGCAGGGTCCTTCACGGCAAATGAGTCAAAGATGGTTACAAGAAATGTTTCAGGGACACCCTCAAAGCCTCCCTGATAAAGTGCAACATCCCCACTGACACCTGGGAATCCCTGGCCAAAGACCGCCCTAAGTGGAGGAAGAGCATCCGGGAGGGCGCTGAGCACCTCGAGTCTCGTCGCCGAGAGCGTGCAGAAACCAAGCGCAGGCAGTGGAAGGAGCGTGCGGCAAACCAGACTCCCCACCCACCCTTTCCCTCAACCAGTGTCTGTCCCACCTGTGACAGGGATTGTGGTTCCCATATTGGACTGTTCAGCCACCTAAGAACTCATTTTTGGAGTGGAAGCAAGTCTTCCTCGATCCCGAGGGACTGCCTATGATGATGATGATCTTTACATTTGCATGTTGCGGCCCAATGACATCATTGAGACCCGACTGTAATTTTAACTCAGGCCCGAGCAGGGAATCCAGCCGGAGCTAAAATCGAGATCGGTGCTGGGAAGGACGAGGGTTGTTCGGTAACAATAGGTAATGAGTTCACAAGTCTGTTCATTCAGACATGGAGTCACTTCAGAGTACACCTTTTCAAATATACAGCCATTCACAAGGACCCCCATTCAAACATATAGACCTGGATCAGGTTGTGTGCGCCTCCTGTGAACCGGGACGCAAGCGGCTTTTAACCTGCTGCAGCGCTGCTGAAGACTCCCGTAGTACCCCACACCGCTGTGTGCCTTGCTGTTGGCACGGCACTCTGGCTCCCCAGTGGTCCATGGAGGCTTGTTTCTCACCTGCAGAGTTTGCAGCTTGGGCTCTCTTTCATGAAGGGGAGAGCCACTCCTACGCGGCAGTGCTATGCGCCCTGCTCCCGACCCGTCCACCGCACAACGGCCCAGGAAGGAAGTGGAGCACGTTATTTTGCATTCCACCTCCTTTCAGGGGCAGCAATCTGAATCTTTCGAGTGGGACGGGACTTCCGCACCTGGTGCAGAAGGTCCTCCTCCCAGATATTACCGCCCCCAAATGGAGCACAACGCAATTTCACCCCCATAGTCATTCACCAGTACACCCATTCAAACAATACAGCCATTCACCAGTATACCCAAATATACAGCCATTCACCACTACACCCATTCAAACAATACAGCCATTCACCAGTATACCCAAACATACAGTCATTCACCAGTACACCCATTCATACAATACAGCCATTCACTAGTACACCCCAACATACAGTCATTCACCAGTATACCCAAACATACAGCCATTCACCAGTATACCATTCAAACATACAGCCATTCACCAGTATATCCAAACATACAGCTATTCACCAGTATACCCATGCAAACAATACAGCCATTCACCAGTATACCCAAACATACAGCCATTCACCAGTACACCCATTCAAACAATACAGCCATTCACCAGTATACCCAAACATACAGTCATTCACCAGTATACCCATTCATACAATACAGCCATTCACTAGTACACCCCAACATACAGCCATTCACCAGTATACCCAAACATACAGCCATTTACCAGTACACCCATTCAAACAATACAGCCATTCATTAGTACACCCAAACATACAGCCATTCACCAGTATACCATTCAAACATACAGCCATTCACAATTACACCCATTCAAACATACAGCCATTCACAAGTACACTCTTTGATATATAATACCATTCACATGTACACCATTTGATATACAATACCATTCACAAGTACAGCCTTTGATATATAAACCATTCACCAGAACACCCTTTGATAAATAAACTGTTTAGCATTCACAGCCATACCCTGTCATGAAGCCAGTAGATTGGTGCATTGCAGCCTGCTGTATACACCGTAACTTCACATAATCAATCACCGAGGCAGTGAAACAGGCTGGCTACACACACAACTATATGTTAGGTACCCTGTTCAGAATGATGACGTGTCAGACAGATATCCAATCACGGGTATACCTGCAGGTACTCATATAGTCATGCAATCATAGGACCATGTACAGCCAAATGTACGCATTGGGGTAATTTTCTGATTTTGCACTGGACTGAACTGCGAAAGCATGTTAGAAAATCAGAAATTGAAATTAATGGCTGGAAAATTGTGCTCAGCATGCATCTAAATAATGGAGATACATTTCCAGTATGCGAGATGCACTGCCAGGAATAAAGAGCTGGAAAATTGCCCATCTTACGTAAAGGATACTTCTCACAGCCAAATATATATATCTCTGTAGTAATATATAAATACCAGAGCCTAGAAATTCAGGCTTCATATCCAGTTCCTACTTTAATATATTAAAAGACTTCTATCTGCACAAACCTGTCAAAATTTTCCCATTATAAAATTCCTATGTAAACTTGTCACACTGCAATTGCACTCTCCTGCCAGTGGAAGCGCTGTGGTGTCCTCACTGGCAGGAAGCTTTAATTATATCATAACAGCTTCACACAGGGATTTCCCATTGTCAATGTGGCCACAGGCATTTATAGTAGAACTATAAAATTAAATATAGGATGTACGGCTCTGAAATTTCATTGGGGTTCTCCTAGTCTACTGCCGTAACGCTAACAGGCTCCCATCGACGTCCCACTGGAGAACCTCCTCAGGGCTTACGACCGCAAAATGAGGACTAACTTACTTACGCAGGCCACAGTTCAGTTATCTCCCATCCTCAAATCCTGCTTCAGCTGGAGACTGCATTTGGTCTTCTCATGACATGTCACGGGAACTCGACTAATTTTGTATATTTGATCTTAAACGGCTAATGCTGTTTTAAAAATAGAGTGGAGAGGAATTTGATACGAATGCATATCAAATGTCCCCTGATAGTAATTCAGAAAGTTCTGCTTTATTCTAGGGCATTTAATAGAGGTGTTCAAAATGATGAACATAAGAACATAAGAAATATGAGCAGGAGTAGGCCATACGGACCCTCGAACCTGCTCCACCATTCAATAAGATTATGGCTGATCCGATCATAGACTCAGCTCCACTTCCCTGCCTGCTCCCCATAACCCCTTATCCCCTTATCAGTTAAGAAACTGTCTATTTCTGTCTAAAATTTATTCAAAGTCCCAGCCTCCACAGCTCTCTTAGACAGTGAATTCCACAGATCCACAACCCTCTGAGAGAAGAAATGTCTCCACATCTCAGTTTTAAATGGGAGGCCCCTTATTCTAAGATCATGCCCTCTAGTTCTAGTCTCCCCCATCAGTGGAATCTTCCTTTTTGCATCCACCTTGTCAAGCCCCCTCATAATCTTATAAGGAGAAACTGTTTCCACTGGAAGGATATAGATTTAATATAATTGGCAAAAGAACCAGAGAGGGAGATGAGGAGTATTTTTTTTACGCTGCGAGTTGTTGTGATCTGGAAGGCTGCCTGAAAGGGCGGTGGGAGCAGATTCAATCATAACTTTCAAAAGGGAATTGGATAAATACTTGAAAGAGGAACATTTTCAGAGCTATGGGGACCGAGCAGGGGAGTGGGACTAATTGCTCGGCACAGGCATGATGGGCTGTATGGCCTCCTCCTGTGATGTACAATTCAATGATTATTTTCTTGCAGGACAGCCTATTCCATTTAATGGTGCAATGTTACTCCAGGCCACTGTGAGGTGCTGCAGTGGGGCTACTGTTGGATGACTAATGCTCAGAGACATCGGACAGGGGACAACACAGGTGCGATCTTCAGTCTGTTCAGTTCCCATCCAATCTAAGCCGCAAGGGTATTACACCAAGTGGCTACACTGAGGAAGGAAAACTGATGGCAAGTGAGAACTAGCTCCAAGGGGACATCGGAGTCCGACTCGGATCAAGCCTTGCTCCCCTCCTCTCGGCAACAGAGCCATGAAGACCAGGAGCACCAGAGGCTTAGGGAGAGGTTGGAAAAGTTAGGACTGTTCTCCTTGGAACAGAGATGGCGACCTCACAGGATGTTTGCAAGATGATGAGAGGTTTTGATGGAGTAGACAGAGAAAAACTATTCCCTCTGGTGAGTGGGCCAATAACCAGGGGTCATCGAGTGAAAATTATCAGCAAAAGTTGTGGAGAGGAGATGTGGATAAATATTTTCACTCAGAAAGTTGTCAGGATCTGAAACATTCCACCTGAATAGGTGGTGGGAGCTGGGTCTATCAATAATTTCAAAAGGGAGTTGGACGGGTGCTTGGGGATGAAAAACTTCCAGGGTTACGGACAAAAAGATCGGGGATGTGGGACTGAGCATGACTGCTCTCTCAAAGAGCCAACACAGGCACGAGGGGCCGAATGGACTCTTTCTGTGCAGTATGTTTCTATGATTCTATGATCTAATTTGCAGAAAGAAAAACTACTTAAAAATAATTTGCAGTATATAAAATAGCATGTTTTGAGGTTGGATATTTGGCAGGAGAGACCCAGCACTATATATAAAATCCTGGGCATTTATCCAGAGAGGTGCATTTTTATTACTTTGTGCTCTGCCTCATAATAAAAATAACAGTCACAGCACAATATAACAGCTGTCACCATGGGCTAAGTATTTTCAACTGACTTCTTAAAAGGGAAACTGAAATGGGCTCATTTTAAATAAATAACGTTCTCTTTAAAGTTGGGGACTGAGGAATTTCATATCAACTGTTAACCCACTGATATTGTACAGTGCGATTTCACAAGAAACCTAATACACCCACTGACATTTCGGCTCAGTTGCGTGATACTTGCATTTGTGATGTCACTTCACCCCTGCTCAGCCTCCTTTTTGTTACGGGTATTGAATCATTCCTGTGGCGAGGAGGATTAGGGGATCATGTCGAGGGTTCAGCCTATGTGGGTCATCAGGAACAAGACCCATGCTGCTTGGCATTTATCCAGTTGTAGGTGGACATCAGACGTTCTGCCCGGCATGCATTCGCTTGGTTCAGTTGGTGGCGTTCGAACGTTGTAGGCCAAAGCTCCACTCCAGGACTTCAGCACCTAACCTCGGCTGATCCATAGCGTACGACTGACTCCAATGTTTTTGCCTCCATTCCAAGTGTCGATCGCTCCTTGTGCGAAGAAGTGTTTCCTGACCATAACTGAACCAACCACATAAACACCATGGCTACTGGAGCAGATCAGAGGCTGGCCAGAGGCACACCACTCCACTTCCCAAAGCTCCTCCATCGCCGACAAGAAGCAAGTCAGGAGTGTGATGGAATACTCTCCACTGGCATGGGTGGCTGCAGCTGCAACAACACTCAAGGATCTCGATGCCATCCAGGACCAAAGCAGGCTGCTTTATCGGCATCTCATCCACCAGCGTTACCAATCACCTCCTCCACCACTGGCACACCGTGGCTGCAGTGTGTACCGTCTACAAGATGCACTGCTGCAACTCGCCAAGGCTTCTTCGACAGCACCTCCCAAACCCCCGACCACGAGCTCAACCGCAACCTTGGCACAACCAACAGAGCTAAAGCCAGCCTCCGTGGACAGTCAAGTAGCCCATGTTTGCCCATTATTTAACCCACTGTCCCCCCACCCACCTCCACCGACGCACCGCAGCTGCAGTTTGTACCATGCCCCACTGCAGAAACTCACCAAGGCTTCTTCGACAGCACCTCCCAAACCCGCAACCTCCAATAGGTACATGGGAACACCTCCACCTCCATCACATGCAGCGCTGCCATTCCTTCAAGCGTTGCTGCAACAAAATCTGGGACTCCCTCCCCAACAGCACTGTGGGAGCACCTTCACCACACGGACTGCAGTGCCACATGAAGAAGACCCATCACTTCTCAAGAGCAACTAAGGAGGGACATTAAACGTCGGCCTTGCTAGTGACGCCCATATCCCAAGAATGAATGAAAAAACAAGCCCTAGTAACTTGAAGGGGTCTTTAAGTGATCCTGGCACTAAACTTTGCACATTGGCAACACTTTCCAGGAATTCAGGCGGGCACTCGATTCACAGGGTCAACGGTTTCTGGTTTTTAAAAGTCTCTGGAATTTTAAAAGTGTTCAAAGATTTGCATCATACAACAATAAGCGATTGGAACCAATGTGCAAAGGATTATGCGACTGACCTAACGTGATAACACAAACCAGATTCTTTACATAATTATTGTCCCTGTGTAATACAAAACACACCATGAAGAACTGTAGAGTAAGATTTTACATAGAATTACAGAATATTTACAGCACAGAAACAGGCTATTCAGCCTAACAGGCCATGCCGGTGTTTATGCCCACCCCTCTACATTTCACTGTATCAGCATAACCCTCTATTCCTTTCTCCCTCATGTGTTTATCTAGCTTCCCCTTAAATGCATCCTAACTGTTCACCTTACTACTCACTGTGCTGGCGAGATCCACATTCTAACCACTTTCTGGATAAAGACGTTTCTCCTGAATTCCCTCTTGGATTTATTCAAAACGATCTTATATTTATCGCTTCTACAAGTGGAAACATTTTCTCCACATCTTCCTTAGCAAAGCATTTTGATAATGTAAAAGACCTCTATCGGGTCACCCCTCTAGCCCCAGTCTGTTCAATCTTTCCTGATAGTTATAACAACTCAGTTCTGGTATCAACCTTGTAAGTCTTTTTGCAGCTATTCCAGTGCCTCCAGAACTGTGCACAGTACTCCCAAGTGTGGTCTAACCAAGGTGCGATACAAATGTAACATAACTTCTCTGCTTTTCATAAGAAAATAAGATGATAAGAAATAGGAGCAGGAGTAGGCCATTTAACCCTTCGAGCCTGCTCCGCCATTTAACAAGATCATGGCTGATCTTCGAGCTCAACTCCCCCTTCCCACATATCCCCACATCCCTTAATTCCCTCAGTTCAAGAAAATTTATCGACCTCTGGTTGATCCTGCAAATCGAGTGCCCGTCTGAATTCCTGGGAAGTGTTGCCAATGTGCAAAGTCGCTGCGTCTTGGATACACTCAACAACTGAGCATCCACTGCTCTCTGGATAGAGAATTCCAAAGATTCCCAACCCTCTGAGTGAAGACATTTCTCCTCAATTCCATCCCACCAGAAATGACCCCAGTGCTATTTCTATCCATAGTTTACAAGTTCTCTCTTGACGTCTCCTGAAGGTGCGGACTCCTTACAGGGTCACAGGCTGGGTCACAGGCTGGGTCATGGGTCACAGGCTGGGTCACAGGCTGGGTCATGGGTCACAGATTGGGTCACAGGCCGGGTCACAGGCTGGGTCACAGGCTGGGTCATGGGTCACAGGCTGGGTCACAGGCTGGGTCATGGGTCACAGGCTGGGTCACAGGCTGGGTCATGGGTCACAGGCTGGGTCACAGGTGGGGTCACAGGCGGGGTCACAGCTGGGTCATGGGTCACAGGCCCATCCAGCATTTCCCCTCAGTTGGACACTCTTCACATGAGTGGCACCTAGACAGGGAGTGTCAGCAGGGTATTCCACAGCCTGGATGAAGCTGAGATTATTCCATCCCAATGGGTTGGAAGAAGGGGATGATTTTCCCAGCATGCCGTTGCAGCATGGAGCCTCACCCACTGGTGGAAAATGACGGGTGAACCGACCATGAGATACATGCCCAGTGGCCAAAGCACCTAGACTGCTGGTGCACACAGGGAAACTGAGCCTCGATGTCCACACACATGTGCATCCCACGGCAGGAGTGACTGGCTTGCAATCAGAAGCAGCATTTCTTGTTTAATTCTGCCTTCACCGGCCTTGGCTCAGTGGGTAGCACTTTCACCCTCGAGTCAGAAGGTCGTGGCTTCAAAGTCCCACTCCAGGGACTTGAGCACAAAGTCCAGGATGACGCTCCAGTGCAGTATTTGAGGGAGCGCTGCACTGTCTGAGATGCCATCTTACGGATAGCATTAAAACTGAGGCCCCATCTGCCATCTCCGGTGGAGATAAAACGATCCCATAGCACTATTTTGCAGAAGAGCAGGGGATTCATAGAATCGTAGAAATCATAGAATTTACAGCCCATTTTGGCCCATCGTGTCTGCGCTGGCCAAGCGAGAGCTCTCCAGCCCAATCCCACTTTCCAGCTCTTGATCCGTAGCCCTGTAGGTTACGGCACTTTAAGTGCACATCCAAGTATTTTTTAAATGTGGTGAGGGATTCTCCACTGGGATTCTCCCAGTGCCCTGGCCAATATTTATCCCCCAATCATCACTTAAAAACAGATAATCTGGTCATTCTCACATTGCTATTTGTGGGAGCTTGCTGTGCGCAAATTGGCTGCAGCGTTTCCCCACATGACAACAGTGACTACACTTCCAGACTACTTCATTGACTGTAAATCACTTTGGGGCATTCTCAGGTCGTGAAAGGCGCTATGTAAATGCAAGACTTTCTGCTCTTTGCTCTTTCCCTAAACCAGGAATGTTGAAGCCAATTGTCGCCCTACTGCTACAGACCGGAGTGGAGATTTGCGGGTGAAAGTGGGTTTTGCATTTGCTCCAGTGGATCATCAGGGAATTTCTACCCATAGTTAGAAAATACCGTTTATGTAACCATGGCCGGTAACGCTTGGGGCCCCACTTGAAATCCCATTGCCTGCCTGTGACATTGTGCAATACAGCCCCTGATAGAATCAGAGAATTGTGCAGCACTGAAAGTGACCATTCGGCCCATCCTTTCTGCACTGGCTCTCCAATTAGTCCACTCCCCTACAAATTTCTCTGCTTCTGGTATTCATCCAATGCCCTTCTGAAAGTTACTATTGAATCTGCTTCCACTACCCTTTCGTGCAGTGCGTTCCAGGTCACAACTTACTGCATTAAAAAATTCTCATCTCTTGCACCCTTCACCCCCAATGCCTTTTGTGCCAAACCTGCATTCCCTGGTTACCAGTCAATGGAAACAGCTTCTCCCTATCTACTCTATCAAAACCTCTTTTGTTTTTTTATTCCTCCTTATCCCCCTCCCTCCTCCAAGCAAAACAGGTCGGTCAACAGTGCCCCTTTAAATGAAAGAAAAAAGACACTTAAAGGAAAAGAAGACTTTCATCTTTCGGAAGTTGCTTTGTGTTGTTGGATTGGCTCCTCTTCTCCCTCAGTGACTGTGGGACACAGTTCAACCATGACTGGCTTTGCCGAGTGGCCCCATCCCCCGCCCCCCGGTCAAACGATAAGGAGGCTCCTTGTGGCTAGAGCGATTGGGTTGAACCAAGGGCCTCACTGTGCCTGCGGGGGAATGGGGCCCCCTTTCTGTGAGGGAGAGGCTGCAGAGTCGGCGAAAGAGCGAGCTGCAAGTGTTTCACTTTCAGATAAAGTATATATATGTGTGTACTTGGGCAAGAGAAACAACAGCGGTATTAAACCCGGCGCTAGCAAAAATATAGCTGTGCACTTTTCACTTCACCGGGCATAATGTCAGTGTGTCTTTCTAAAGGAGCGTGTGGGAAATGTGCTCACAGGGAAGACACAGGGCTTTTTTTTTGGATAAAAAAGGGGTCCTTTTTTTTAATGCCCTGGGCAGGCGTGAGGCTGGAGGACTGCCCGTTGCCAGGACGGGCGTTTCTGAATGACTTCTGCGATTTGTCTGGCTCCAGCAAGTTAGGGCGAAGAAGGCGCGGGGAAGTTTGTTTATACTGTAACTTTGAGCAAGCATTTTCTGTTCTAACCTTTCTCTGGAAAACGAAGCACTTGATCAGCAATATTTTTTTTTAAATGCGCTACAAAGGAAGGCTCTGTGTTTTAAAGTGTGTTCTCTCTTAATTGGAAATAAAACTCACTCGAATTTTTTTTTCGTGGAAATAGTTTTTCTACCTTTTACATTTCTTAGAAACGTATGTACACCGAGCATGCAGGTAACAAGCTATCGGGTTGAGAATTATCACACCATGATAAGATTCGGTGCCAACGATAATTATTCCCCTCTGTGCGCTCACCGCTATCGGCGGCGGTATGGGAGCGCTGGTTGCGAAGGTGTACAAGGCGTGAAAGGAACTGTAGGTGGGGCAAGCCCAAAGCCTCAGCTTTGTTGTTCGGGAGCAGGGCAGGGCGGGGTGGAATTGAGCCCGGGTATGCGCTTCTGGAACATCTCAGGCACTGATCGTCACCGCTTGACGGCACCCATGTACGGACCGCGGCAGGTTTGGCCTCGGGTTACGATGCATGGACGACAGTGACGGGAACAACCTGCATTTAACATAGCTGCAACGTCCCCAAGACACTTCACAGGAGCGATGATCAAACAAAATGGGACGCCGGGCCTCTTAAGAAGATACTAGGTCAGGTGACCCAAAAGCTTGGTCAAAGAGACAGCAGGCTTTAAGGTGGAGATAGACAGATTTTTGAATGATAAGGGAGTCAAGGGGTATGGGGAGCGGGCAGGGAAGTGGGGTTGAGGCCAAGATCAGATCAGCCATGATCTTATTGAATAGCGGAGCAGGCTTGAGGGGCCAAATAGCCCACTCCTGCTCCTAGTTCTTATGTTCTTATGTTCTTAAGGATCGTCTTAAAGAAGGACAGAGAGGCGGAGAGGATTCGGGAGGGAATTCCAGAGATTGGGGCCTAGGGAGCTGATAACACGGCCAACGATGGTGGAGCGATGAAAATCAGGGATGCGCAAAGTGGCCAGAATTGGAGGAGCGCGGAGGTCCTGGTAGGGCTGGAGAAGGTTACAGAGACAGGGGGAAAGTGAGGCCAGGGAGAGGGATTTGAAAATCAGGATTTAAATCAAGGCACTGCACTGCCAATGCTCACCCCCTGGGCTCGTGCTTGAAGAGGACCTGTGGTTCCCATGGAACCAGTACCCCGGCAAGATTCAGCCCCTTTGGTAAAGGAGACTTGCAGTGGAAAGTACTGTCCCCAGGCAGAATGGATAGCACTGGCCTATAACTGAATTCTATCTCGCTGACGAGCTCGTTGCAAGGTCACGGAATGTTTCTGGCAGCTTCAAGTCAAGGATTAGCTGGAAAGCCTTTGCCCTACTTTTTAATAGTTTTACATCAGCCAAGAGTGTAGGAGAGAGAGGCTGGTTCAAGTTGTAATTACCAGCGCCTCCCTTCTTGACTGTGGCTGCCACACTCTGGTAATCTATCCCGTATCTTTGAATGGGAGGTTCAGGATGGTGTAGCAGATGCTATTAAAGCTCCTCTGTTTCACTTCCCCAGCTGCGTGGGTGGGGGGTTTGGGGGGAGGGTGGGGTGGGGGGGCTCTGGTACTTGACACTTGTAAGGCCCCCCCTCAGCCTTTCAACACATTAGGTGCAGTTTGTGCTGTACCTTTGGGCCCAGCCAAGTGGGTCAGCTCCCCATCTTGCTGTCAGCACTATGGGAGACAATCAAGAAGCTGAACATTGAATGAAAATGCTCAGCAGAACACCAGAGGCCTGATTTTAACCAATGGGGCGGGAGGTTAAAATGGCGGCCTGGGAATTTGTGATGTGTTCGCGCCCGCCACCATTTGAACTGCCGGCCTTCCGCCGGTGTGGAAGCCAAGTTAAAACAGGACAGCTGCAACGTGATGACGTCATCGATGCCACGCTGCGATTTTAACATCAATCAGCCTTCCTGGCGGTCAAGCCAGCTGTGAAACCAGAAGACGCCGAGGTAGCTTAACGTTTCAATTTTTTGGAGAGGGATTTTTCGGGGGCCAGGAGAAGCAGGAGAGATCTTACGGGCCTCGCAAGGAATTCTGCGATCTTGCCTCTCCCTCCCCCAACCAGCGTCGACTCCGACTCCCCCGCCCACATCCCTCCCCTCCCCCACCCCCACCCAGCCCCTTCCCTCCTCCAATGCTGGCAATCGTTCCCTTCGGTCCCTGGTGACATCTGAGTCCTGCTCCCGATCATCGGTCTCGAAGTCACACTCGTTGGCTTTGGGCAGCAGATAGATCTCAAATATTACAATGAGGCCGGGGAGTTATAATGGCCCAAACCCCACCCCAGACTAAAATCGAGGTCATAAATTTCTTGTAGCTAAAATACACAAATGACTACATAGAAACAGACCATTTTACCCAAACAGCATCGACTGGTGTTAATTCTCCACACAAGCAATCATCCTGTTCCCATGTCCTTTAATTCTCACTTTTCTTCAATCACCTTAACGTTAACATGGTCTCAATCATTTACTCCACTCGTGCATTTCACAGCCTCATAACCCACTGTGTACAAAAGTTACTCACGTTCTCTGTCCTAAATCTCTTACATTTGATCTTATATCTATGTTCTCTCATTCTAAACCCTTTGACCACTGGAAACTGTTCTCTGCACTCTGTCCCATTTTAATTTTAATCACCTCTATCAGATCATTCCATCATCTCCAATGTTTCATTAAAAATAGCCCCAATCTTTCTAGTCTTTCCATTTAGTTTTCTTTTATTCTATCAGGCAGCATCCTAGTGAATCTGAGCTGTACCTGTCCATTCTCTACTGTGAAGCCTAACATTGCTCAATTTACTCCAACTATGGCCTGAGTAAGCTTTTAGATGGATTCATCGTTATATCTTGACTTTTATATTTTGTACTACTTGCCATAAAACTCAGTCGTTTTTTTTTTAATGGCCTTGTTCATTTGAGGTACAGCTTGTGAACCTGGTACCCCAAAAGAGTGCTGCCTGTATAATATGGTCTATATCGGCAATCCATTGTACTAGATTCCAAGAGAATATTCCATCTAACCCCACACTGAGCTAACTTCAGCTATTGGCAAATACACCAGCACTTGACAATTATATCGGGCCCTGGTGAGACCGCACCTGGTGTATTGTGCACAGTTTTGGTCTCTTTACCTAAGGAAGAATATACTTGCCATTGATGGAGTGCAACGAAGGTTCACCAGACTGATTCCTGGGATGGGAGGATTGTCCTATGAGGAGAGATTGAGTAGCCTGGGCCTGTATTCTTTAGAGTTTGGAGTAATGAGAGGTGATCTCATTGAAACATACAAAATTCTTACAGGGCTTGACAGAGTAGATGCAGGGCGGATGTTTCCTCTGGCTGAGGAGTCTGGAACCAGGGGTCACAGTCTCAGAATAAGGGGTTGGCCATTTAGAACTAAGAACAGGAGAAACTTCTTCACTCAGAGGGTGGTGAATCTCTGGAATTCTCTACCGCAGAGGGCTGAGCAGGCTCAGTCTTTGAGTCTATTCAAGACAGAGATCGATAGATTTTTGGATATTAAGGGAATCAAGACATATGGAGATAGAGCAGGAAAGTGAAGCTGAGATAGAAGATCAGCCATGATCTTATTGAATGGTGGAGCAGACGCGAGGGGCTGCTTGGCCTACTCCTGTTGCTATTTCTTATGTTCCTATGTTCTTATACTTCAGGTCACACTGAATGTTCTGTCAGTCCGACACTTATTACCTGTTACTTGTATTTTGAGACTGATTTTACAGCGCCTTTAATCACAAGGACTCAAATCCTGTGTTACAGACATGTATTTTTCAATTAGGTAGTCTAGTTCATAATGCAGGCCAAAGACCTGTTTGGGCCTTCTGCCTCTTCACTCACCTATCACCCTTCACCCGGGTTGCCGTGTGAGATTGACCAAGTTGAGATTTCAATGCTGTTCACCTTCAGCGAAAGAGGATGAGAGAATGTGGATCAGTGGCTGGAATAGCCAAACTTTAATTGAGAAAAGTAAAGGGGGTTGTTAAAGTGGAACGATTTAATAGAGCAGGATTTTTTCATGCCTTGAAGAATTGCCTAGCATCAACCCAGAGTTCCAGGATTAATCGTGCGGGAGATTACAGGACTAGACTCGTGACTCTTCACTCCTTGGAAGAACATTCCTCAAAGTGTCCCTCAACCAGTGTTGTCCAATAGGAATTGCTGACTAGCCATGGTGGCTACGGTGACATGGGCCGGACATTTCCCTGCCTGGGCTGGTCATGTATGGGAGGGTCCGGTCCAGTGTGGGAGGGTATGGTGTGGGAGGGTCCGGTGCAGTGTGGGAGGGTCCGGTGTGGGAGGGTTCAGTGCAGTGTGGGAGGGTCCAGTGTGGGAGGGTCCGGTGTGGGAGGGTCCGGTGTGGGAAGGTCCGGTGCAGTGTGGGAAGGTCCGGTGCAGTGTGGGAAGGTCCGGTGCAGTGTGGGAGGGTCCAGTGCAATGTGGGAGGGTCCGGTGTGGGAGGGTCCGGTGTGGGAGGGTCCGGTCCAGTGTGGGAGCGTCCGGTGTGGGAGGGTCCAGTGTGGGAGGGTCCGGTGTGGGAGGGTCCGGTGTGAGAGGGTCTGGTGTGGGAGGGTCCGGTCCGGTGTGGGAGGGTCCGGTGTGGGAGGGTCCAGTGTGGGAGGGTCCGGTGTGGGAGGCTCCAGTTTGGGAGGGTCCGGTGTGGGAGGGTCCGGTGTGGGAGGGTCCAGTGTGGGAGTGTCCGGTGTGGGAGTGTCCAGTGTGGGAGGGTCCGGTGTGGGAGGGTCCGGTGTGGGAGGGTCTGGTCCGGTGTGGTAGAGTCCGGTGTGGGAGGGTCCGGTGTGAGAGGGTCCAGTGTGGGAGGGTCCAGTGTGGGAGGGTCCGGTGTGGGAGGGTCCGGTGTGGGAGGGTCCGGTGTGGGAGGGTACCACTTTAAGGTGCAGCGCGAACCAGTGCAGCAGGGCAACGGCTGTGAAGAGGGCGATTGGTTTGGACGTCACCATAACCCAGGTTGGTGATTAGAGTGTAGGCAGGTACAGCAGGAGTGGCAAGGTTGAGGTGCAGGAGTGTCGAGAGATCGTGGAGTGACGTGATCAGGGCCCAAGAGAGGCGTGAGTTCGGGTCCAGGCGAGCCCACACTGCGATATGTGTGTGCACTAGGTCCGTGCAGCAGAGCAGATCTCCAGTCGATTTGGTTAACCCTTGTCACTGGACCAAGACCTAGCTCTGTCAAGCCTGTGTGCTGGCTGGTGTTCAACGGCCACCACACATTAAAAAATCCACGCACAGACATCTTCCACCCTTTAATATGTAGTTCAGGACCTGGAATATTAGGTCCTTGATTGAAACACATGTGAACTCATCCCTTTTTGGCGTGGAAGCAAGTCATCCTCAATACGAGGGACCGCCTATGATGATGCATGGTATCTGTACCCAATCTGCATATGACATATCTAAATAATTTCTTTACTCTCCCACAGGTTCATCAAGAGCCCCCTGTCCAGGAACAAGAGGAAGACGACTCCTCAGAAGAGCCACCAGCCTCTGGGGGCCGCACCGTCACCTGACAGAAACGTATCCAGCACCAGCGCAGATACGCATAACTCGGTGGGTCGTACGCGACACAGAGTCGTGTTGTCACCGGGTCCGTCACAAGTCACAAATGAGCAAGAGCAAGTGGTGGAGACAGGGACAGCAGTGGAGACTCCTTGTGGGAGGACGCAGGACGCTCCCAGCTCTGCTCAGCCGCTGGCAGACACTGAACCTCGGGGGCCCATCCAGAGAGAGGGTGATCCTGGAGGTGTAAGAAAAACTGTAGGGGGCTCTGACAGGTTTTGATAGTGTGATGTCTGCAAATGTTCAGAGAATGGAGGAATCCATCTCTTACATGAACACCGCCATGTCGCAGGCAATGGTGACTGTAGATTCTTCCATGGATAGGATGGCCACCTGCATGGAGCAGCTAATGTGTCACTCACAGGAGCACTGGTCTCTAAGGAGCGTAGATGGCTATCGATGGAGAATAGAGGCTCATAGACCTCCTCTCTACAAAGGATGTCAGTGCAGACATGCCTCCTCATGGCCCCATTGATGTGTAGCAAGGTGCACTCCAGCTCCTTGCTAGCAAGGAAGTGCAGGTGGACCGGGAGAAAGGACATGGAAGTGGGAGAGGACAACGAGGTCCAACACCGCCTTCAGTGTGCCAGCGTAGCCTTCGGTCATCTGAGGAAGAGAGTGTTTTAAGACCAGGACCTCAAACTCGGCACCAAGCTCATGGTCTACACAGCACTGGTGATACCCGCCCTCTTATATGGCTCACAGACATGGACTATGTACAGCAAGCACCTCAAAGCACTGGAGAAATACCACCAATGCTGCCTCTGCAAGATCCTGCAAATCCACTGGCAGGATAGGCGCATCAACATCAGTGTTCTCGCTCAGACCAAGATTCCCCAGCATCGAAGCACTGACCACACTCGATCAGCTCCGCTGGGCGGGCCACATTGTCTGCATGCCTGGCACAAGACTCCCGAAGCAAGCGCTCTACTCGGAACTCTGACATGGCAAGCGAGCCCCAGGTGGGCAGAGGAAACTCTTCAAGGATACCCTCAAAGCCTCCTTGAAAACATGTAATATCTCCACCGACACCTGAGAATCTCTGGCCCAAGACCGCCTAAAGTGGAGGAAAAGCATCCGGGAGGGCGCTGAGTACCTCGAGTCTCGTCGCCGAGAGCAACCAGAAATCAAGCGCAGACAACAGAAGGAGCGTGCGGCAAACCAGACTCCCCACCCACACTTTCCTCCAACCACTGTCTGCCCCACCTGTGACAGAGACTGTAGGTCCCACATTGGACTGTTCAGTCACCTGAGAACTTATCTTTAATGTGGAAGCAAGTCATCCTCGACTCTGAGGGACTGCCTATAATGATGGGAAGTGGGGACTCCTCTCAAAGCTCTCCCACTTCTCCCCCATTGACACTCTCTCAGTCAGAGCCCCAGATACCTCTCCGGACAGCGATGCCTCAGTCTGGCCCTGCACAGGCGCAGGAGGAGCAGACTTTGGCGGGGCCCTCACAGGCTCCAAAACCCAGAGGACGTCCGCCAAAAGTGTCTGAGCAGTCGCAGCAGGGAAGTGAGCAGGCTGCCCCCACTTCTACTAGAAACCACAGGGGCAGCACCTCGTAAATGTACACACAAAAGAAAGATGCCACACAAGTAGATTGACAAGGGCAGCAGCTTGGGTGTTTTACTGGGAAGTTTCAGTTAATATCACGTGAACCATAAATTTCTTTATTTTCGAAATTTTTGTACAATTCTGTAGGGTAGACTTTAATCTTCACTGCTTGGGTGGGACCTTGGCGGAGCAGATCTCCCTCTTGTTACAGAACCCTCTAAAACCAATGGGAGGAAAATCAGACCGGTTCCATAGCTGGCCGGTGATCTCCACCAGATCACCACTCAGTTGGTTAAGAAGAAAATCTACGCCAGATTCTTGTGAAAGACATTTGAGACGGAAAGTTAGCAACTCTTCCCAACTACACAAACAATTGCCTCAAAGTTCTACTTCTTACCCTCCTTTACGCCCCAGTCATCCCAATGCCATCGCTCTGATTTTTATTTTGTGTGTTCGAAAAGAGCGTGAAATAATTACAATCGCACAAGTAACTGAACTCTGTGTGATAGTATGGCTGTTCATGATAAAGATCAATGCTGAATTGTGTTGATTGTCGCGGCGTTTGTCCATTATTGCCTTGTACATCGTGGCCCTCCTGCCCACCTTTCAAGCCCGACATTAACTATTACCTAATAACTCAAAAATGTCACAGATTGCTCTCTCTATAGAAGTGATAGTTTCAGCTCAAAGGTAGCAAACTGCTCCCAGTGTTCCTGAGTCCCGGTGGTGCTGACCCCATACTGGGCTTTAATTGGCCCTGATTTTAACTCTGTTAAAATTACAGTCAGGTCTCAATGTTGTCATCGGGCCGCAACATGCCTGTGTAAAGAAGGACCCTGTTGACTCCGGGCATGTGTCCCTGCTGCCTGTTTCGGAGAGCAAGTTAAAATTGCAGATGTTACAATCATGGTGGCTTTAGGACAGGTAAGAGTCAGGATGATTCTAACTGTCCAACCGATAGGGTTCTGCTGAGGGAGTGGGGTTAAAATCACCTGGTGTCCAGGAGTATTTTGCCCAAGTGAGCCATTCCTCTTCATTGAGCAATCTATATGCCTCTGAGGCAGGGGGTGGGACATCACAGCTGAGCTCAATCCTGCCCTCAACCAACATCCAGTTGAGTAGGGATCGGTGAACAGCAATTAGGAGCAGAGTTTGCGAAGATCAATGCTAGCACCCAACTGATAGCTCAGCAGAGCTCAGCTTAATTTAGCACAGGCAAGGGCTCGGATCAGGGACTTTTCTGGTCTGAATGGTGCAGTACCACACCAGGTAGTACATATGTGTGCCAAGTTAAATGGTTTAACTTAAATTGCACAGAGTTCCCCTCCCGCCAGCTGAACCTCTAACCTTAAACACATGTGATCGCTGCTGCTTCATTTTTAATCCTGTGCGACAAATATGGATTTTTGTCTGTGTTGACTTTTTAATTTATATTTTCTTAATACTACAGACAGTGCACAAGGGTTTAATCGTGGTTTTCCGTGCACTTGTGTCTGCAAGACGGAAAATATACATTATCTGATGGCAGATGAAGGTAATTTCTGTGAAACAAAATCGTGCTTGTATGTTAATTCAGGACGTGTGCAGAGACAATTAAGGGCCGATTTTAACGGTGTACAGGAGACTTGAAGGTAAGGATCCAGGCAGACAGCAAACCACCCGAACCTCCACAGCTTGATGCTCGGGAGGTTTCAACTCCCAGGCATACCCAAGCCCGGGGGGGTAGGGGCAGCTGACCGGGAGGCTGAGAGCGGGTCACAGAGTGGCTGGAGCTCTGAAGGAAGAGTCCTCGGCTCTCAGGTAAGTGGTTGGGAGGGGTTTGCGGGAAGAAGGAGGGGGAGGGAAGCCTGAGGCCCAGAGGAACACGCTTACCTTTTTGGGCCTTCTTGCCACAAGTGCTTCCAGTGAAAATGGCAGGCAGGCCTCAATGACATAATCGGAGCCTGATTACGTAGAATTGCACAGAATGTATAGAACAGAAAGAGGCCATTCGGCCCAACTGTTTATGCTCCTCCCGCCTTACTTCATCTCACCCTATCAGCATAACCCCGATTCCTTTCTCCCTCATGTGTTTATCCAGCTTCCCCTTAAATGCATCCAGGCTATTCACCTCAACCACTCCCTGTGGCAGCGAGTTCCACTTTCTCACCACTCTCTGGGGAAAGAGGTTTCTCATAAATTTCTTATTAGATTTATTGGTGACGATCATACTTAAGGGAGAGTTTTCTCTCTCTGTTTGTCCGTCCTTTCTGATTCTCCCAGTGTCCTCTTCTGTTTCTCTCTCTGGGTTTTCTTTTCTGATTCTGTCTCCGATCCAATCTTCTCTCATTAACAATAAATAGCCTCTAATTCAACAACAACAACTTATATCTATATAGCGCCTTTAACGTAGTGAAACGTCCTAAGGTGCTTCACAAGAGTATTATGAGACAAAAGATTTGACACCGAGCCACATAAAGAAATTAACGCAGGTGACCAAAAGCTTGGTCAAAGAGGTAGGTTTTAAGAAGCGTCTTGAAGGAGGAAAGAGAGGTAGAGAGGCGGAGAGGTTTAGGGAGGGAGTTCCAGAGCTTGGGGCCCAGGCAACAGAAGGCACGGCCACCAATGGTTGAACTATTAAAATCAGGGATGCTCAAAAGGGCAGAATTAGAGGAGCGCAGATATTTCGGGGAGTTGGGAGGCTGGAAGATAGTGAGGGGCGAGGCCATGGAGGGATTTGTAACCAAGAATGAGAATTTTGAAATTGAGCCGTTGCTTAATTCAGCTGGGAAACGCATGAACATAAGAATGGGAATAGGTCATTCAGCCGCTCGAGCCTGCATATTTAATGAAGGACCCTGGTATGATCAGTGTGGACAAAAGCCACGGGCTAGCTTCACTGCCCATCCAGCTGGTTTCCATTAGGCTGGCAGGGTTAGAATTGACTATTTAGTTTGCGTTATCACAGATAATGGCGATGGGGGGGGGGGGGGTTTGGGGGTGCGTTGTAACAAACATCCTCCATTGTAAAAGGAGAGTTACGATTGATAAGGGAAATGTAGCCTTTTGTTTTAGTATAACTTCAAAGGTGGTTAAACATGGCTACACAGATGGTTCAAAGCTACTGTGGCACAAGGTGAGAGAATCAGCCTGAGATAGTGGGCTGGATTGTACCCTGCGAAGGATACAGGGTCACTGACTGGCTGTTGCCCTCTATAATGAACAGCTCCGTGGCCAGGGGTCCCCAATGACAGGTTTATATTGGACTTCAGCCCTTCAGCCAATAGCCGCAGTCCAACTCCAGCTTTGAGGCTGTGATATGTTCCACAACACACGTGTTCATGCACAGGCCCGATGGGCCAGCAGAGGTACAGTGGACCGAATGGCCATCTTCTATGCTGTATGATGCGATAGAGAGAAAGTGATTGGCTCCTTTATTATTTTACACATCAAGAAGAGTAGGGAAATGTATAATTGATTGAAGTATACTGTTTACTGCTCATTCGCCTATCTCATGTAATCAAAACCACTTGTTGATTCAGGGTTTAAGGCTCGGTCTGGTAAGAATGTGCTTTCAGTCACCAGCGATGCTGAACTCCTAAATATGTGACACACTGTTTGGCTTCAGCTCACCAGAATAAATGAACAGAATGAGACAAGGCCATTTGGCCCTTCAACTGAATTTCCTTCCACAATCTACTCTATCCTGGTCTCCATCCAGTACATTTAATTCCCTGACCAAAGTTTCTCCCTGTCCGTCTGCGGTAAATTGAATAACATTTCAGTATAATCATCTAATCTTGTGGCCTATGTTATTCAGCCATAAGCGGTTGTTCTGCTTGGACAAGATACCACTGATATGAACCCGCCTCATTTGTGGCTGGATTCAATCTGGGTTCAATCTTGCTTGGTTTCATCTGATCTGAAGAGTACCCAACAGGGCCGCTTTCCGAATGTGCATAAGGACACAGGAAAAGAAAGAAAGACTTGGATTTATATAACGCCTTTCACGACCACCAGACGTCTCAAAGTGCTTTGTGGCCAATGAAGTACTTTTGGAGTGTAGTCACTGATGTAATGTGGGAAATGTGGCAGCCAACTTGCGCACAAGCAAGCTCCCACAAACAGCAATGTGATAATGACCAGATAATCTGTTTTTGTTACGGTGATTGAGGGATAAATATTTGCCAGGGCACCGGGGATAACTCCCCTGCTCTTCTTCAAAATAGTTCCATGGAATCTTTTACGTCCACTTGAGAGAGCAGATGGAACCTCGGTTTAACATCTTATCTGAAGACAGCACCTCCGACAGTGCAGCGCTCCCTCAGTACTGCACTGGAGTGTCAGCCTAGATTCTTTTTACGTGCTCAGGTTCCTGGATTGGGACTTGAACCCACAACCTCTGACTCAGAGGTGAGTGTGCTACCCACTGTGCCACGGATGACATGAACAGGAGTAGGCCATTCAGATTCTTGAGCCTGTTCCGTCATATCTGATCTGTATCTTAACTCCATCTACCTGCCTTGGTTCTGTAACTCTCAATTCGTCATCATAGGCAGTCCCTCGGAATCGAGGAAGACCTGCTTCCACTCTAAAAGTGAGTTCTCAGGTGACTGTATAGTCCAATAAGGGAATTACAGTCTCTGTCACAGGTGGGGCAGACAGTGGTTGAGGGAAAGGGTGGGTGGGGAGTCTGGTTTGCCGCACGCTCCTTCCGCTGCCTGCGCTTGCTTTCTTCATGCTCTTGGCGACCCTCAATTATGCCTTACCCAACAACAATCGATCAATCACAGTTTTAAAATGTTCAATTGACCCCACCCAGCCTCAACAGATTTTTGGGGGAGAGAGTTCCAAATTTCCATTACCTTTTGTACTTGCTGATGTCACCCTTGAATTGCCTGACTCAAATTTTAAGGTTATTCCCTATTGTTCTAGACTCCCCCCACGAAAGGAAATCATTTCTATCTATCCTATCAGCTCCTTTCATCATCTTAAACACCTCGATCAGATGTATCCCTTTTATATAGCCATGTTCCCCAGAGAGTATATTGTGAGAGACACAGACTGGCTTTCAACAATTATCTGCCTGTCGGAGAACACTGGGCAATGCTCTTTTCCCCTTTATCTATTATACTGCACACCATTTTGCATCCTCTAAATCTGCTCTCTCCTCCGTTATATAGCCTCTATATCTCACCGATCTCTCCGTCGTGCATTCTTTAGTATATCACACTTTAAGCCATTGTGTATCCTTTATTTCTACTCTCTCCTCCATTATGTATCCTCTATATCAGGGGTGGGGAATTATTTGGGCCGGAGGGCCACTTCACAAGTTTTGGTGAGCTGTTGAGGACTGCCCACCAATGTTCCACCAATCGCGCGGTCCCACGCAGGCCACTCCCCAGCTCCTGCCGCTGGAAGAGATACTGCGCATGCGCGGCTGCATTGTGGCTGGCTGCGCAGCAAACTTAAAGGGACCGCGCGCAAAAAAATATAGAGGGGACATTGCATAAACATAAACATTGCATAAACATAAATTCAGACAGTAGTCTGATGCTATATTTCACAAAAAACATGAATTCGATACTGCTTAGAAATTAATCAAAGATAAAAGTTGAAAATGTTATGGTATCTTCTGGTCTCTGTAAATCAGTGCTGTGAAATAGAACTGTATCCTCTTTAGAGCCTGTATCAGCAATGATTCCCCAACTCCTTCATCTTTATGCCCCTCTGCACAGATTACCAATGCCGTCCCAATTGGTGCCAGATGAAAACTCCCCTGCCGTCGTATTCTGGATACTGGGAGAGGAAAGATGCAGCACTGGTCACTTTCTTTGGTAAAAAAGTTGTGTAGATGAACAGCCATGACTCCACTCTAAAAGAGATAGGGCATATCTGAGTATGCAGTGCATTATGGGTACAAACAACTGCCATTGGAGCCCAGAATCACAGAACGGATCCTTTTAAGATCAGGCTGGGGGAGAATCACTTTTGTGAATTATTAATTTGAATAAAGTATTACTATATTTTTCCTTGGCTGCAATTCAGGTCAGTCTCTGACCCATGATAAGCGAAAGTGGATAGATGAATGCAGCTCGAGCTCCAGCTCGTGTTCTATTTCTGTCCCATCCAGAGGGCCGGATAGAATGACTTGGCGGGATGGATATGGCCCACAGCCCATATTTTGCCCACCAATGCTCTAAATCCTACTTTCTCCTCCATAGTGTATTCCCTATATTTTATTGTGTATGCTTTAAATCTACTCTCTCCTCCATTTGGTCTCCTCTAAATCTTACTCTCTGCTCCATGTATCTTCCATATTTTCTTGTCCCTTTCCATTAAGTATTCTTTAGGTGCAAATAGAGTTAACCTGTGCTCCCAGCGGGGACTGTGCCAAAGAGAATGAAGGTCAGAAATCAGGCTACAAAAACTGTAGCAACAATTCCCCAAGTCACATTCCCTTCTAGCAATGCACGTCACTAGGAGCACAAGATTGCTGCATTTACTGTCATAGTTAATTGTACTGAGTTAACTATTGCTTACATACTGATTTTTCTCTGGACATTCTCCTGCTATTCATTCAATGGGTGTTTTATATATTTTATTCTTAGCTTCCCAAATACTTGCAGAAACCAGATGCACATTTTGACTGATTAAGAGTGACATGTAACTCAAGTGCTCTCAAATGCTGCGTTCAACTTGAAATATATATTCTCAAACGCCCATTCATGGAGATCCACACTTGCAAATACTCTTACACTCAACCCATTGATGAACATCTCCATTCTCAAGTACCCCCATGCTTAGCCATGAAATACACTCACACTTTATTCATTCATAAAAAACAAATATTCTCTCGCTATCCACTTCTCAGACCTCATTCACAGAGATCGACACTATCGAGCAGCTTCACACTCAGTCCTTTCATAGATTCTGCTCTTTTTTGCATATACATATTGGGAAAAAGTCACTACAACATCTAAATCTCCACCCAACGCAAACACTCACACCCTTCCAGCTTTTAAAATAGTACTTAACTAGTTCAGTAAGGTCCCGAGACCTTTGAAAATGCAACACCAATATATGTGTTATATATGTAAACCTGTAAATACCTTGTTTAACCACCTGAGGGCTCATACTCTGGAGTCCCAAGGGATCCCACAATCCCTTGGGAGCACCTGTACATAAGGAGGCCTCAGGCTGGAGAAGCACTCTGGAGACATGTAATAAAGGACTAAGGTTACACGTTACATTGAGCTTGCAGTACCCGGTCAGATTCTTTATGCAAGACATAACAACTGGCTATGAGATACAAATAATGAACCCCACCACAACAATGCAGAGAACCATGGTCATCCTGGAGAAATGTTCAGAGGGAAATGATTGGGAAACCTTCGTGGAGCAACTTGACCAATACTTCGTGGCCAATGAGCTGGAAGGAGAAGGGAACGCTGTCAAACGAAGGGCGATCCTCCTCACCGTTTGCGGGGCACAACATATGGCCTCATGAAAAATCTGCTTGCTCCAGCGAAACCCACAGAGAAGTCATACGATGATTTGTGCACACTGCTCCGGGAGCATCTAAACGAAGGAAAGCATTCTGTTGGCGAGGTACCGGTTCTACACGTACAAGAGGTCTGAAGGCCAGGAAGTGGCGAGCTACGTCGCCGAGCTAAGGCGCCTTTCAGGACATTGCGAATTTGAAGGACACTTGGAGCACATACTCAGGGACTTCTTTGTACTTGGCATTGGCCATGAAGTAATACTTCGCAAACTTCTGACTGTAGAGACCCCAACCTTGAGTAAAGCCATAGCGATAGCGCAGGCGTTCATCGCCACCAAACAAATCTCTCAGCACACGAGTGTCACGGCTAGTACTGTGAACAAAGTAATGTTGTTTTCGAATCGTAACGTACAGGGCAGGACTCACATGCCTGCAGCTGCACGTCCACAGATGTCTCAGAGTCGAGGGTGGTGAATGCTAGGCCATTAACACCTTGTTGGCGCTGTGGAGGTGATCATCGCTTCCATTCATGCCGCTTCAAAGGATATGTTTGCAAGGGCTGTGGAACAATGGGTCACCTCCAACGTATGTGCAGGCGAGCTGCAAACCCAGCTAATCCTGCAAACCACCATGTTACAGAGGAGGACAGATCCATGGTGAATCACGACAAACCAGAGTCTCAGACTGAGGAGGCAGAGATATGGGGTGCACAGATTTACCACAAAGTGTCCCCCGATAATGCTGAAGGTTGAATTAAATGGACACCCGGTGTCAATGGACACGGGCGTGAGCCAGTCCATAATGAGCAAAAAGACGTTCGATAAATTGTGGTGCAGCAAGGCCTCAAGGCCAGTCCTGACTCCCATTCGTACTAAACTGAGAACGTACACAAAGGAAATGGTTCCCATAATCGGCAGTGCTACCGTAAAGGTCTCCTACGATGGAGCGGTGCACAAATTATCACTCTGGGTGATCCCGGGCGATGGCCCCATGCTGCTTGGCAGGAGCTGACTGGGAAAGATACACTGGAACTGGGATGATGCCCGAGCGCTCTCATCAGCTGACGACACTTCATGTGCCCAGGTCTTAAACAAGTTCTCCTCGCTGTTCTAACCGGGCATCGGGAAGTTCCAAGGAGCAAAAGTGCAAATCCATTTGATTCTGGGGGCACGACCCATCCATCACAAGGCGAGAGCAGTACCGTACATGATGAGAGAGAGGGTGGAGATCGAGCTGGACCAGCTGCAACCAGAGGGCATCATTTCATCGATCGAATTCAATGAGTGGGCCAGTCCGATTGTTCCAGTCCTCAAGGAAGACGGCACCGTCAGAATCTGTGGTGATTACAAAGTAACTATCAATCGTTTTTCCCTGCAGGATCAATACCCACTACAAAAAGCAGACGACCTATTTGCGACGCTGGCGGGAGGAAAATTGTTCACGAAGCTGGACTTGACCTCGGCCTACATGACGCAGGAACTGGAGGAATCATCGAAGTGCCTCACTTGCACCAACACGCACAAAGGTCTCTTCATTTACAACAGATGCCCGTTTGGGATTCGATCAGCCACGGTGATATTCCAGAGCAACATGGAAAGCTTGCTGAAGTCAGTCCCGCTCACCGTGGTCTTCCAGGACAGCATCTTGGTCACGGGTCGGGACACTGTCGTGCACCTGCAGAACCTGAAGGAGGTTCTTAGTCGGCTTAATCGTGTGGGGCTCAGGTTAAAACGCTCAAAGTGCCTTTTCCTGGTGCTTGAAGTGGAGTTCCTGGGGAGAAGAATCACGGCGGATGGCATCAGGCCCACCGATTCGAAGATGGAGGCAATCGAGAACGCACCGAGGCCACAGAACGTGACAGAGCTGCAGTCGTTTCTAGGACTCCAGAACTGCTTTGGTAACTTCATACCGGGTCTTGGCACATTGTTAGAACCACTGCACTCTTTACTGTGTAAAGGAGATGAATGGGTTTGGGGTAAAAGCCAAGAAAATGCCTTTGAGAAAGCTAGAAAACTGTTATGCTCAAACAAATTGCTTCTGTTTTATGATCCATGTAAGCGTTTGGTACTAGCATGGGATGCGCGTCATACGGTGTCGGGTGTGTATTGCAACAAGCTAATGAATCTGGGAAATTGCAACCGGTTGCTTATGCATCCAGAAGTCTGTCTAATGCCGAGAGGGCCTACAGCATGATCGAAAAAGAAATGTTATCATGTGTTTATGGGGTAAAGAAAATGCATCAGTATCTGTTTGGACTCAAATTTGAATTGGAAACTGACCATAAGCCGCATATATCCCTCTTTCCTGAAAGTAAGGGGATAAATACAAATTTGAATTGGAAACTGACCATAAGCCGCATATATCCCTCTTTCCTGAAAGTAAGGGGATAAATACGAATGCTTCAGCCCACATCCAGAGATGGGCGCTCACATTATCAGCATACAACTATGCCATCCGCCACAGGCCAGGCACAGAAAACTGTGCCGATGCTCTCAGTAGGCTGGCATTGACCACCACTGGGGTGGAGATGGCACAGCCTGCAGATTTAGTCATAGTTATGGAAGCATTCGAGAGTGAGCAATCACCTGTTAGCACCCGACAGATTAGAACCTGGACGAGCCAGGACCCTTTACTGTCCTTAGTAAAAAACTGTGTGCTCCACGGGAGTTGGTCTAGTGTCCCGTTAGAGATACAGGAAGAAATAAAGCCGTACCAGCGGCGCAGAGGTGAAGTGTCTATACAGGCAGACTGCCTCCTATGGGGTAATCGGGTAGTGGTGCCAAAAAAGGACAGGGACACTTTCATTAGTGACCTCCACAGCACCCACCCAGGCATCGTAATGATGAAAGCGATAGCCAGATCCCACGTGTGGTGGCCCGGTATCGATGCAGACTTAGAGTCCTGCGTGCACAAATGTAACACATGTTCTCAGTTAAGCAATGCACCGAAGGAGGCGTCATTAAGTTTATGGTCCTAGCCCTCCAAACCGTGGTCCAGGGTCCATGTCGACTATGCAGGCCCATTCTTGGGAAAAATGTTCCTCGTGATTGTAGATGCGTACTCCAAACGGATCAAATGTGAGATAATGTCGGCAAACACGTCCGCTGCCACCATTGAAAGCCTACGGGTCATGTTTGCCACGCACGGCCTGCCTGATGTCCTTGTGAGTGACAATGGGCCGTGTTTCACCAGTGCCGAGTTCAAAGAGTTCATGACCCGCAATGGGATCAAACATGTTACTTCTGCCCCATTCAACCAGCGTCCAATAGTCAGGCAGAGCGAGCAGTGCAAACAATCAACTTGAAAAGGGTAACTGAAGACTCACGGCAGACTTGCCTATCCCGAGTCCTGCTTAATTACCGCACAAGACCCCACTGAACTCATCATGAAAAAGGCACTTAAGACAAGGCTCTGTTTAGTCCATCCTGATCTACACGAACAGATAGAGAACAGGTGGCTTCAATAGAATACATATCATGATCGCGCAAATGTGTCACGCGAAATCGAGATTAATGATCCTGTATTTGTATTAAACTATGGACAAGGTCCCAAGTGGCTTCCCGGCACTGTTGTGTCCAAAGAGGGGAGTAGGGTGTTTCAGGTCAAACTTTCAAATGGACTCACCTGCAGAAAACACTTGGACCAAACCAAACTCAGATTCACAGACTATCCAGAACAACCAACAATAGACTAACTTTTTCGACCCCCCAACACACACACAAGTTGCAACTGACCCAGCGGTTGACCACGAAGCAGAACCCATCACCCGCAGCAGCCCAGCAGGACTAACCACACGCAACAGCCCTGCAAGGCCAGCTGTGCATCAGCTCCGCGAGAGCCCAAAAAACAACTCAACAAAACCAGCATTTTCACCGAGACGATCAACCAGGGAAAGGTAGGCCCCAGATCGACACACATTGTAAATAGTTACACTATTGACTTTGGGGGGGGGGAGTGTTGTTATATATGTAAGCCTGTAAATACCTTGTTTAACCACCAGAGGGCTCATCCCCTGGAGTCCCAAGGGATCCCACAATCCCTTGGGAGCACCTGTACATAAGGAGGCCTCAGGCTGGAGAGGCACTCTGGAGACCTGCAATAAAGGACTGCGGTCACACATTACTTTGAGCTTACAGTATCTGGTCAGATTCTTTATGAAAGACACAACAATATGAATTTATTAAAATAGAGCAAGCAATATATGTGGAGCACCAACATCACTTGTACTCTTAGCTAACACACAAACTAATTGGATGGATTACTTCATCATAGGCAGTCCCTAAAAATCGAGGAAGACTTGCTTCCACTCCAAAAGTGAGTTTTCAGGTGAATGAACTGTCCAATACGGGAATTACAGTCTCTGTCACAGGTGGGACAGACAGTCGTTGAAGGAAAGGGTGGGTGGGACAGGTTTATCGCACGCTCCTTCCGCTGCCTGCGCTTGATTTCTGCATGCTCTTGGCGACGACACTCGAGGTGCTCAGCGCCCTCCCGGATGCAATTCCTCCACTTAGGGCGGTCTTTGGCCAGGGTCTCCCAGGTGTCGGTGGGGATGTTGCACTTTATCAGGAAGGCTTTGAGGGTGTCCTTGAAACGTTTCCTCTGCCCATATGCGGTTCGCTTGCTGTGTTACTTACTGTGAATTCAGCCCGTAGGCATCTATGTTGGATACAGTAAGGACAATGGTGCACGAATGATGTCATGTCACTTGGGGAAAGATTTGCTTTATATACACTGCAGGATAAGTTTACTGATCGCGTGATCCCAGTGTTCAAAGGGACTGCAACTCAGAGATAGGGCGACAGTTCCGTCGCGATGTTGCTCTCACCCACTGCCCCTTCCAACTCAGTTCCTCACTGGCACCATGAGATGGGTAAATTTACCCTCATACTTTTCAGAAACTGGTTTAGTATTTCATTACACAGAACGCACAGAGTTAATCTTCCTTCTGGATGTACGAACATACGAACAATGACCGACAGGTAAAGACCACCTGGTCCATCCAGCCTGTCCCACACAATTGGGATACCTTGTGTATCACAACATATACTCTCCACCCCACCCCAAACCATGTGATCTCCTGGGAGAGGCAAAAAAAACAGATAAAAAACCCCAGGCCAATCTGGGGAAAATAAATCTGGTAAATTCCTCTCCAACGCATCTGGGCGATCGAAACTATTCCAGGAAATCACTCTGGCTTTGAATTCCCTGCAGTACCTGCCTTCTGTAAGAGGTGATCTCTGCCCCATCCAGAAACAGGTCTAGCTTTCACTTGAGGGTATTCAGTGAGTCTGCATCCACCACATGAAATGGCAGCTTGTTCCAGAGGTCTACTATTCTCTTGGAAAAAAAACACCTCCTGACGTCTAACCGAGATCTAGTCTTATACAACTTAAATTTGTGATCCCTGGTCCTGTATTGTATAGGATTAATCACATAGGGTTAATTATGATATTTAGTCATTTACACTGTGTCTCTGTCCCATGCCCCGTAGAATGTTGTTGCTATAGAGAGAGAGGGAAGCGATCTTGGGACGCACACCAGCTTGTTATGAGATGGTCGGCGCCTCGAGATCTCGTGCTTTGTGGACAAGCAGCTGGGGCCTTACAGATTAGGAGTTGGCCATAAGCCACATGCACCCATGGTTTGTTCAATAGTATGTTTGTTCAATAGTATAAAGAAGCGGCACGGTCCCGTAGCTCTTTGAACTTCACCTTGGACCGTGATTCGCGAGCGGTGCCGGGACCCACAATGCTCCAGACCAGCCGTTGCTGTGGAGTTCCCGGCGGGCGGAAGGCCGTGAGCGTTATTGCATCTTATCATATTTCTCTTTTCTTCGTAAACTGTATTATTAATGTTTTTTTCTCTCAGTAAACGGTATCTTATTCCTTACTTCATTTGTCTTGTCTCTTATTCAACATTCATCCAGATCCCGAACCTGGGTCGATTATTATCGATTTAAAACAATGTCCTGTCAAACCTGTTTAATTGAAATAAACTGTCAGCTGGAACATTGTTTATTCCCTTCATGTCTTTATCATTCTTTTTAAAATGTTCTATAATATTTCAGTTAAATAAGAATATAAAGAAAAGGCAATAGGCCCAACAACCTGTGCCTTTATTGAGGTATTAACCCCAACTATCACCTTCTCACCAAAGTTTACAAATCTATTGCTCCCCACTGGTACTAGTCACTTCAATGGCCTTCCCTGATCATGTATTTCACAATCTTTCAATCAAAAACTACGACCTGACTCCTAACTTGCTAATTTGTCAATTGTTTCTCCTGGTATTTGAACTGTTCACCTCAGTAAACAATTTCCTGCATCAGTCCTGTCAGCTCCACTCAGAATCTTTATCCAGATCGGTCATCTCAAAATCTGCTCCATTACAGATTTTACATTTGTTTTTGGAATGTTGGACAACACTCTTCCCTCTCTACCCATCTCCCTCAGCCCCTCTCTAACCATCTCCCCCACTGCCCCTCTCTACCCATCTCCCTCAGCCTCTCTCGACCCATCTCCCCCACTGCCCCTCTCTACCTATCTCCCTCAGCCCCTCGCTACCATCTCCCTCACTGTCCCCCTCTACCCATCTCCCTCAGCCCCTCTCTACCCATCTCCCCCACTGCCCCCTCTACCTATCTCCCTCAGCCCCTCGCTACTCATCTTCCTCAGCCCCTCTCTACCCATCTCCTTCACTGCCCCTCTCCCATCTCCCTCACTGTCCCTCACTACCTATCTCCCTCAGTACCCCTCACTACCCATCTCCCTCACTGCCCTCTCTACCCATCTCCCTCAGCCCCTCTCTACCCATCTCCCTCACTGCCCCTCTCTATCCATCTCCAAACATTGCCCAACTCTACTTCTTTGTCCATCTTTAAAAGCGCCCTCAAGACCCAACTTTCCAACCATGTTTTCAGTCACCTCTATTAACTGGGTGGGCATGGCTTGGTATCCGTTTCTCAATCTAGTGCCAGCCTTGGCTTAGCAGTAATATTCATATCCCAGAATGAAAAGGAAAAGGTGTTACACTAGAGACTTCAGCACATAATCTAGGATGACACTCCAGTGCAGTACTGAGGGAGTGCTCCACTGTTGGAAATACAGGTTGGTCAGCCCTTATCTGGAACTCCCTTATCCGACACCACCCCTCGTTCGGCATCGTTCCTGCTGCTGCGGGGTCAGGCCAGTGATTGGAGTTCAAGAACATTGTAAAAGTGCCGCTTAATATACACAATAATGTGTGTACTTGGTCGCTAGACACAGAAATGAAGACACGGTCTGTTTTTTGACCAATGATTGACACCAATGAAGTTGTAAAAACGGTTTGTATCGTGTTGCTCCCCTTATTACACGTGACCTTCCACATCAGGCAAAATCCTTACTCAGCACAGGCCAGGTCCCGAGAGGCCAAATAAGGGAAGTTCAACCTGTACCGCCTTTCAGATTTTTTTATTCAATCCTGAGATTTGGGTCGCTGGTAAGGCCAGCATTTATTGCCCATCCCTAATTGCCCCTTGAGAAGGTGGTGGTGAGCCGCCTTCTTGAACCGCTGCAGTCCGTGTGGTGAAGGTACTCCCACAGTGCTGTTAGGGAGGGAGTTCCAGGATTTTGGCCCAGCGATGATGAACGAACGGCGATATATTTCCAAGTCAGGATGGTGTGTAACTTGGAGGGGAACGTAGAGATGATGGTGTTCCCATGCACCTGCTGCCTTTGTCCTTCTAGGTGGTAGGGTTCATGGGTTTTGGAGGTGCTATCGAAGAAGCCTTGGCGAGTTGCTCCAGTGCATCTTGTAGATGGTACACACTGCAGCCACGGAGCACCGGTGGTGGAGGAAGTGAATGTTTAAGGTGATGGATGGGGTGTCAA
Source organism: Pristiophorus japonicus (assembly GCF_044704955.1). Lineage (NCBI taxonomy): Eukaryota > Metazoa > Chordata > Chondrichthyes > Pristiophoridae > Pristiophorus > Pristiophorus japonicus. Next base: position 4,294,215 of record NC_091987.1, read on the forward strand.
TCAAGCGGGCTGCTTTGCCCTGGATAGTGTCGGGCTTCTTGAGTGTTGTTGGAGCTGCACTCATCCAGGCAAGTGGAGAGTATTCCATCACACTCCTGACCTGTGCCTTATAGATGGTGTAAAGGCTTTGGGGAGTCAGGACATGAGATGGTAAAACAAAGTCCTCTCTGCCTTTTCAGGTGGATGCAAAAGGTTCCATGGAATTTTTCATAGAACAGGAGAGTTCTCCTTGTGTTCTGGCCGACATTTCTCCCTCAACCAGACATCTAATCATTTATTTCACTTCTGTTTGTGGGGCCTAGCTGTGCACTTATTTGCTGTTGTGTCCCTTATAATAGTGACTAAACTTCAAACAAAGTATTGCATTGGTTGTCAAGTATTTTGGGTGTCCTGGGGTTGTGCAAGGCACTATATAAATGCAAATTCTTTCTTTCTATTTGATATATTTTTTCTTCCCCCTCTGTGAGATGCCTTGCGGTGAGTTCCATGTACTGTATAAAAAGATAGCAACGTTGTTGTTACAACATTAGGATTGTGCATTCTCATGGAAATGAAAGTCGGGAGAGGTGCTGTCCACTATCAGCCAATGTCAAAATGATCCCCACCGGTTTTTAGTGTCCTGTGAAAATAAGGAGTCACCCATTTAAAACTGAGATGAGGAGAAATTTCTTCTCTCAGAATCTCGTGAATCTTTGGAATTCTCTACCCCAGAGAGCTGTGGAGGCTGGGTCATTGAATATATTTAAGGTGGAGATAGACAGATTTTTGAACAATAAGGGAGTCAAGGATTATGGAGAGCAGGCAGGGAAATGGAGTTGAGGCCAAGATCAGATCAGCCATGATCTTATTAAATGGCGGAGCAGACTCAAGGGGCCAAATAGCCTACTCCTGCTCCTATTTCTTACGTTCTTATTAAAACAAGGGTTGTGGCTTGTGACCATTAACTGATTTATGCTCATGTGTTAGTGAAACAGGGCTTCATACTCTTTCTTTTCACTTCGACCAAAGCTAACAAATCCTGTGTAAGAGAAGACTTTAATTTATATTGTGCCTTTCACAACAGCAGGACCTTCCAAAGCACTTTATAGTCAATTAAGTACTTTTGAAATGTCGTCATTGCTACAATGTAATAATGAGCAGATCATCTGTTTGTAGGTGTTGGTTCGGTGATAAATATTGGCCAGGACACCCCTTCTCTTCTACGAAGTAGTGCCATGAGATCATTTACATCCACCTGAGAGAGCAGACAAGGCTTCGGTTTGACGTCTCATTCGAAAGGTGGCACCTTCTACTGCACGGGAGTAGATTTTTGTGCTCAAGTCCTTGCAGTGGGGCCTGAACCCACAACCTTCGGACTCAGAAGCCAAGAGTGTCACCAACTGTGCCAGGCTGATACCTGTAACCCAGATAAACAGATGGGATCTGGTATTCTGAGGAGGTCGTGGAAAAATTACATCAACGACCATTTGTCCAGTGATTGCACCAATCTCTTGTCGAAGTGACATCAACAGACCCACAGAACCTCTGCGGAATTTCAGGGCCATGGCTTCTGGGAAACAGGCTGGCTGTTTCAATCACACCTTCACCCATCAAACTTTGAATTTATTATCTCTTTGAAGCAGATGAACTTTTCAGAACAACTTCAAAAATCCACTTACAATAGCAGCACTGAACACCAAACTTGTGGCTTTGCTTTATACACCAGTGTATGTATATGAGCTATGTATCAGTTTGACATAGGTCAAGGTTTTGATAGAGCGGATACAGAGTGTTTCCACTTCTGGAGAAGAGCAAAATTAGAGGCCATCAATATAAGCTAGTCACCAAGAAATCTAAGGGGGAGTTCGGAGAAGACTGTCTCCCTTTATCCCTCTAGTCCTCAAAGTGTTGGCACTTGCTGGGGTACTGCTCCATCGCACTGATGATCCTCTGCTACCTCACAGAAATGGCCATTGCTCTTGTGTTAGCCTAGATTCTATGAGCCCATCCCAACCAAGCTTGATTCTGCCCTCATCCAACATCTACACACATCATCATCATCATCATCGGCAGTCCCTCGGAATCGAGGAAGACTTGCTTTCACTCTAAAAATGAGTTCTTAGGTGACTATACAGTCCAATATGGGAATTACAGTCTCTGTCACAGGTGGGACAGATAGTCATTGAGGGAAAGGGTGGGTGGGGAGTCTGGTTTGCCGCACGCTCCTTCCGCTGCCTGTGCTAGGTTTCTGCATGCTCTCGGCGATGAGGCTCGAGGAGCTCAGCGCCCTCCCGGATGCACTTCCTCCACTTAGGGCGGTCTTTGGCCAGGGATTCCCAGGTGTCAGTGGGGATGTTGCACTTTATCAAGAAGGCTTTGAGGGTGTCCTTGTAACGTTTCCTCTGCCCACCTGGGGCTCACTTGCCGTGTAGGAGTTCCAAGCAGAGCGCTTGCTTTGGGAGTCTTGTGTCGGAGGCACAATGAACAACGGTTAACAACAGGATCCAAATTTATTTTCTTCTCTATTCTATGGACACCAAAGTGAATTTTAATTGTCCTGGGGTGTTTTACTATGTTAAAAGCACTGTATAAATCCAAGCTGTTGTGTTGTTCTATACGGGCCGAAACTTTGATTCGGACAGAGTCACTAATAATGACACCGGATCCGAGTTGCAAGGTCGGAGGGTACCAGCAGAGTTGCAGGGCTGGAAGAGCATGCAGAGTTAGGAAGGAGCAAGGCCATGGAGGGATTTGGCGACTCGAATGGGATTTTGAAATCAATGTGCAATACAAGTTTTAAGATCGGGCGGAACATCAAAAATCCAACCCGGCCACTGAATGGAGGTTACGATGACAGGGCTAATTGGTGAGCAGGATTCCACACAGACTAGAATTCAAGCAGGAGTGTGCTAGATGGGTTTCAGATCATGACAGCACTTGAAACAGGAGTGAAGGGTTATGGGGAGCGGGCAGGGAAGTGGAGCTGAGCCCAGGGTCAGATCAGCCATGATCTTATTAAATGGCAGAGCAGGCTCGAGGGGCCAATCGGCCTACTCCTGCTCCTATTTCTTGTGTTCTTATGACAGCGAGGAGGGTGTGAATTAAAGCTTATAATTTAGTCAATAATCCTTGTTTTGGTCAATAACAACAGCTTGCATTTATATAGCGCCTTTAACATAGTAAAATATCCCAAGGTGCTTCACAGGCACATTATCAAACAAAATCGGACACCGAGCCAAATAATGAGATATTGGGGCAGCTGACCAAACACCTGCTCAAAGTGATAGGTGCTAAGGAGCATCTTAAAGGAGGAGAGAGGGGGTTGGTGGGGTTTAGGGAGGGAATTCAGGATCTTGAGGTCTAGGTAGCTGAATGCACGGCCGCCAATAGTGAAACAAAGATAGTCAATCCCTATCCAGGGTCCTGCCTACCTTCCCTTTCCCAGTCTGGTGAAGGGTCTCTACCTGAAATGCTATCCAGCCTTCTCTCTTTGTAGGGATCCACCACGCTGTTGCAGAATCTTTTATTTTTGTGTCAGATTTGCAATGTACATGTTTTGTTTTTTCTTTATCTCCATTGAAGTCTACAAATTGGCTGATTACGAGGAGTTAAAAAGAGCACAGGGTTGTTGCAAGAGATTTAGCAGGAACACTGTGAGTCAGGGAGAGGGATAAACAGCATGCCTTCCAGATGACACAACACAAGTTCTTCCATCTTTTGTGTTTTTTTCCCCTTGTGATTGACCAAAAGTTTGAAACACAAAGTCCAGATAAATACAACTGAACACTCATCTTGAATGACAAGGGTATTGTTTTTTTCGTTAGACTAGCAGCAATATATCTAACCACTGTAAGGACCAGTGTTTTATTTTTCAATATTCCTGCTTGATTGTGTTTCCTGAATCATCCATCAGTACTGTACCAGCTGTCAGGTTTTCCATCAAGCCGAATGAATGATCTCCAACACTTCGAAGAGCTCTTGAGGAAGGTTTGCCCTTTCACACAATGAGCTGCCATGTTCGTTAGCACTTCCAGTGCACTTGTCATTCTGACAGCTCTGTCACGTCATTTCTTCTCGATGTACTTTGGTGTGGGTGTCAATCACTTCCCCACCCCCCTCCAAGGTTATCTTCAAGCACTGCAGTTCTGACAACTTACTGCTGAGAAACTGCAGAGCCCATCACTTGCTCAAATACTGTGATGTTCTGTAGCTGACAGACATTTTTCAAATAACCCACGGTCACACATAAAAAAATGGGCGCTTTGCAACAACAACAACTGGCATTTATGTGGTGCCTTTAATGTAGCTAAAATATCTTAAGGCGCTTAACAGGAACGTAAACATAGAAACATAGAAAATAGGTGCAGGAGTAGGCCATTCGGTCCTTCGAGCCTGCACCACCATTCAATGAGTTCATGGCTGAACATGCAACTTCAGTACCCCATTCCTGCTTTCTCACCATACCCCTTGATCCCCTATAACCTCAGGCTGTTCCAAAGCACTTTACATACAATGAAGTACTTTTGAAGTGTAGTCACTGTTGTAATATAGTCACTGCGTAATCAGACATATATTGACACAGAGCCAAAGGAGGAGAAATTAGCAGAAGTGACCAAACACTTGGCCAAAGAGGTGGGTTTGAAGGAGCACAGAGAAGCGGAGAGGTTTCAGGAGAGAATTTCAGAGCTTATAGGAGATTCTCTGGCTACGATTGGATCGGTAAGATTGGAAGAAGGCGAGGGCAGCCCCACCCAGCTGGACGATGGAGGAGAGGCAGAGGAAGATAGTGTGGCCGACTGTTTCATAGGTTGCAGACCGGTCGAGAAGGCAGAGGAGGAGAGTTTACTGTGGACACCGTCACGTGGCATGTGATTTATGACTTTGCTTAAGGCCGTTTAAGTGCTGTGACAGGAGCGGAAACCTGATTGGAGAAGATCAAGAAGGAAAGATGGGCACAAATGTGTTAGTGAGCTAACGGAGATGGCCAGGTGACAGGGATGGACAGTGCTTTTAAAACAATATCCCAGTACGAGTCACCACCTTCAAGAGAGGAAGGGATTAAACTGGAGAAGACTGAGGGATAAAACAGAGGTGATTACATTTTGTTTTGACACTTTATATAAAAGGAAACATTCACTGTTGTGAATGTGTGTATGGGAGGGAGAGGAAGGGGGTTGTGAGCCTGGGAAACCCTCCCCCCTAAAAGGCGACTGGACGTCTAGGCTGTATAGATAGGCAGGCACCAGAGATATATCGGTGGTGGTACTGGCACTGACTGACCCCATGCTAATTGGAAATTGGGCATATTTGGATTAGATTCCCTAGAGACGATGAAGGGAATTTATAGAGAACAATTCTTTCCTCTAATGGAAAAATCCATAAGAAGGGGATTTAGAGTTGGAAATCGGCATGTTGGGATGAGTGCAATATTGGGCCTCATTTGTATCAGGCGCCTCAGGGAGTTAACCAGAAAAATAGCGTTGAAATTGGGGCTGCTATGATCGGAAGAGAGAGGGATGGGACAACTGGGAGAGAAGGGCAATTGGAAGGAAGGAAAAATCAGGAGGGAGGGCAAGGTGGTGATTGAGGTGGGGGGGTGAAAGTTGTGATCGAAGGGTGGGAGTCGGGGTGGGGGTGTGGGGGCGAGTGGTGACTAGCAGTGACTGCTTTTAATCTGGAGCCGGAAGGTAGGTATTTATTTTAAAACCTTTTGCCGATGGCCCTTTAAAGCCTGGCACCGACAAGGTTCATGGTGAACTAACTTGGTAAAGGGGTCATCAAATAGGTGTTGGGCCTCTTATTTGCCTGTGCAAAAGGGCTAACACCGGTTTCAGGCGCGGGCCCTGGACACCTCTTGTGATGCCTATACCAATATGGCGGGTGGCGCATTCCCGGCTCAGGATGAATGCGCATCTGTCGCCCGCCTTATTGGAAGATTTGGTGTTCGTTTTCTGCCTGTAAAACGGGCATGGCACCAACAAATTTCTAGGCCCTAATCTTGAAATTAGAGCATAGCTGGTTAAAAGTAAACACAGGAATCAAATGTCTTGACACAAAGAGGATAGGAAATGCACTCCTGTAGTAAGGCCATTGATACAGAGGTATTTAAAAGGGACATAGGTACTTTCTTGGGTAGTAAGAAATTCTTCCCCAAACAATGAAACACTTAGATTTGGTACAATGCTTTCACAAATTATCCTACCAGTGTCAGTGATAGGAACAGGACCTGGTCTTTGAGCCTGCTTTACTAGTTTGATAGCAACAACAGCCGTTTATGTTTGATGTCCCAATTTCCCGCCCTTTCTCAATATCCCTTACTACCCAGGTAAGTATCCTTGTTGGTAAGAAAGCATTGGCAGTAATAGAGGAAACGCAGTCAGCGTCACTTACTAGGGTCAGGGAATATTGGGAGTGGCACAGGACAGCAGATGTCAGTTTCATTGCTCGGGTTTGAGAATAGCGGCAATAACGAAAGAAAGTATCACTACCAGGGGTCAGGCAGACCTGGCAATCACACATGGCAATGCTGGTCAGTTTCAATGCAAGGGTTAAAGGGTTGGAAATTACACGGGAAGGAATTTGTCAGCTTCACTGGCAGGATCAGAGCATTGGAAATAGTACCAAGAGAATGAGTCAGTTTCATTGCTAGGGCTACGGAGCTTTGGAAATAGCCTGGGGGCCTCAGATCAGTTTCATTGCTAGGGTTAGAGCATCTTTCAGGACCATGGGCCAGTTCCATATTTCAGCTAAGTTCAGCATGTAGGCACATTACAACACTCCACAAGTACTTCATTGGTTGTTAAGCGCTCTGAGACGTCTGGTGGTCGTGAAAGACACTATAGAAATGCAAGTCTTTCTTGCTGCTGAGACTGAAATGGAAGGAGAAGGTGTAAAGAAAAGATCACAATCTCCAATGTAACTAAGGAATTGGCAAGGGTAGCTAGGCGTTGTTAAAAACTAGGAACCAATCTTTCAAGGGATCTTATCACTTCTCGTTGGCAAAGCATTTTTTGTGATTTAACACAGGACAGAGGTCATGTGATTTATGTCCAACTACCATGGCAATGCAGGCATCAGCAACATCACGTTCATAACAGAGGCCGCATTCTCCCTCACCCTTGGTACAACAGTTCTCGTCAAGGGGCCCTGATTTTTGTAGGGAAATGTGTTTGGCAATTCTTTTTCACTTGGTTTGACAGCAGAACTGGGATACATCATTCCTTTCAATTACGTATCTGGGAGAATGTGGAGGCGTTACAGAAACGTGGGTCTTTCCTTTCATCTCAAGCCTCGCATTTACATATTTCTTGCGGACTCCAATTCATTTGTTGAAAGTTGTTCGAGAAATAACCCCTGAATATGGGGCGAAAATGTCCAGCATTTTGTTCAAATTCAAAAAAAGTTTTTTTTTCTTCTGCCGATGCTACGCAATAAATCAGGGCATCCAGAGGAATGATAAAAAATAAACAATTTAATAAATAATAAACTGGCGGCAGCTGTCCACTCAGATGACCCCTGAAACTTGTGTCCATTTTGGAGCAGCCTCACTCACCGGGAAGCTATCTGAGGCCCTCGCAGGTCAAAATGCAGCAGGGTAAACCTCCATCTGTAAGCGTTTATTGTAAGAGAGGCCTGTGATCATTGTTGCTGGGCTTCAGTAGGACCCGTCAGAGGTGGTTTTCCAGGAATTGCTTCCGGCACGTTTGCACAGCCCCTGTACAGGCGGCCCACGATTTTCCGTCCATCTGAAAGTAATTTGCCAGCTGTTTTCCAATGTACATAGCCCACAGGCGCTGCTCCCTGCCAGCACTGCATACGAAGAAACTCGGTCCCATCATCTACAACAACCCCAACATAACAATTTACTTTTATATAGTGTCTTTAACAGAATAAAATGTCCCAAGGCACTTCACAGGACTGTTATACCTGAAAAAAATTGTCTTATATATCATCTAGTAGATAAACAGTGCTTCCTAATAGAGGGAGCAACAGAGGGCCTGCTGAACACTAAAGCGGACAGATACTAGAACATTGCTACTTGCTAATAAAGTCACCTCGAGTTCATCATCATAGGCAGTCCCTCGAAATCGAGGAAGACTTGCTTTCACTCTAAAAGTGAGTTCTCAGGTGACGGAACTGTCCAATACGGGAATTACAGTCTCTGTCACAGGTGGGACAGACAGTGGTTGGAGGAAGGGGTGGGTGGGGAGTCTGGTTTGCCGCATGCTCCTTCCGCTGCCTGCGCTTGTTTTCTGCATGCTCTCGGCGACGAGACTCGAAGTGCTCAGCGCCCTCCCAGATGCTCTTCCTCCACTTAGGGCAGTCTTTGCCCAGGGATTCCCAGGTGTCGGTGGGGATGTTGCATTTTATCAAAGAGGGTGTCCTTGAAACATTTCCTCTGCCCACCTGGGGCTCACTTGCTGTGTAGGAGTTCCGAGTAGAGCACTTGCTTTGGGAATCTCGTGTCGGGCGTGCGGATGATGTGGCCTACCCAACTGAGCTGGTCGAGTGTGGTCAGTGCTTCGATGCCGTGCCTTGAATTGTGTAATGCTTGCAATCCCTAAAACAATACAAGGTTCATAGCCACACCCAACATCATCTGACTGGGTCGGAACGACTAATCCTGACTGGGACAGTTGACTACAATCTTCGGCATAAGAGCAACTCCCAGTTGGTTCCTGAGATGTATTGCGAGTGCAGAGTGCATTACTGGGTCAGCTCTGGCCCGCTGGTTCGTGCATTTAAATGCAGTTCCCTTCTGAGTAAACGAAAAGCAAAGGAAAGAACAGCTTGCATTTATACATCTCAGGACGTCCCAAAGCGCTTTACAACCAGTGAAGTGCACTTGAAGTGTCGTCACTGTTGTGATGTAATGTAATGGTTCTACTCGGAACTCCTACGTGACAAGCGAGCCACAGGTGGGCAGAGGAAACATTACAGGGACACCCTCAAAGCCTCCTTGATAAAGTGCAACATCCCCACCGACACCTGGGAGTCCCTGGCCAAAGCCACCCTAAGTGGAGGAAGAGGATCTGGGAGGGAACTGAGCACCTCGAATCTCGTCGCCGAGAGCATGCAGAAAACAAGCGCAGGCAGCGGAAGGAGCGTGCGGCAAACCAGACTCCCCACCCACCCTTTCCCTCAACCACTGTCTGTCCCACCTGTGACAGGGACTGTAATTCCCGTATTGGACTGTTCAGTCACCTGAGAACTCACTTGTCGAGTGGAAGCCAAGTCTTCCTCAATTTCGAGGGACCGCCTATGGTGATGATGTAGGAAATGTGCACACAAACAGTAAATCTGTTACATAGTGATATTGGTTGTGGTATAAATATTGGCCAAGAAAACTCCCCTGCTCCTGCTTCGAATAGTGCCATGGGATCTTTTACATCCACCTGAGAGGTCTTGGTTTAATATCTCATCTGAAAGACGGCACCTCCAACAGGGCAGCACACCTCCAGTGCTACATTTGTGTGTCAGCCTGGATTATGTGCTGCATATTTCTGGAGAGGGGGCTCAAACCCACAACCTTGGGACCGAGAGGGAAGAGTGCTACCCACTGAGCCACAGCTGACACTTCCATATGCAATAGAAAAGTGCAGTAGCAATGTGTGTTGGGAATTAAGATCTGTAAAATGCTCTGTAGCATGCAATGATGTATGTATGATGCTAAAAGAACATTTTGTACATTAGCTCTCCTGTCACAGAGTTTCACTGAACAGGATCATGACTGATCTGTACCTTAACTTTATTTACTCGCCTTGCTTCCATCTCACTTAATACCCTTGCCTAACAAAAATCTATCAATCTTCGATTTGCAGTTTCCAGTTGACCGCCCAGCCTCAGCAGTTTTTTGGGGGAGAGAGTTCCAGATTCTCACTAGCCTTTGTGTGAAGAAATGCTTCCAGACGTCATGCCTGTTATGTATGTAAACTTTATAATAGTATAAGACTTGCCACCAGGGGGCGCACCTGTTGGAGACCCAAGGATCACCTGCACACCTCGAGCAGGCGAGTATAAAAGGTTGTCTGCCATGCTGCTTTGGCACTCTGGAGTTTGATTAAAGAGGCCAAGGTCACATCAGTTTGAGCTTACAGCATACAGTCTTGTGGAGTTATCCTGAACATTACAACACCTGAATAAACAAGCTGCCATTTCAAGGTTACGTCAAAACTGGCATACTGTTTGGGATTCTGGTCAACGAATCCCAGGAAGGGTATTGTTGTCCATGGGAGGCTGCAGGGAGGAGCAGGTCCCAGGTATAAATGGATTTAACGTAGGAGGCAAGGCAATGGAACTCTACCATTCTAAGATGCCGTTGAAACACGGCCACGAAGGAATTACTTTGCTCACCGATGCAGGGTGTCAGTGTAAATGTGCTCATGACGTCTCCCTCGACAGAGGTTCGGCCGATCGACCGCTTCGACTTCAGCGGACCGTCCGCCGAAACCACGGAGAACCCGCATAAATGGTGCTCACTCCGTTTCCCGCCCCCCCCCCACCGGATCTCCCTGCAAAGTGACAGCGGACACTCAGGAAACCCCACACAGAGATTCAACCTCAGCATTCTGGAATGAATAAGGAGAAACTGTTCCCACATGCAAGAGGATTGGTAATGCACAGGGCATAGATTTAAGCTCATTGGCAAAAGAAAGAAAGAGAGGGAGGGAATGAGGAGAAATTTGTTTTATGCAGCGGGTTGTTACAATCTGGAACGCACTGCCTGAAAGGTTGGTGGAAGTAGATTTAATAATAGCTTTCAAAGAAGAAAGAAAGACTTGCATTTATATAGCGCCTTTCACAACCTCCAGACATCTTAAAGTGCACTACAGCCAATGAACTACATTTTAACTGTTGTCACTGTTGTAATGTGCGAAACACAGCAGCAAACTTGTGCACAGCAAGCTCCCACAAACAGCAATGTGATAATGACCAGATAATCTGTTTTTGTTATGTTGATTGAGGGATAAATATTGACCAGGCCACCAGGGATAACTCCCCTGCTCTTCTTCGAAATAGTGCCATGGGATCTTTTATATACACGTGAGAGAGCAGACGGGGCCTCGGTTTAACGTCTCTTCCGAAAGACGGCACCTCCGACCGTGCAGCACTCCCTCAGCACTGCACTGGAGTGTCAGCCTAGATTTATGTGCTCAAGTCTCTGGCATGGGACTTGAATCTACAACCGTCTGACTCAGAGGTGATTGTGCTATCCACTGAGTCACAGCTGACACAAAAGAGAAATTGGATATATTATTGAAGGGGCAAACATTTGCATGGCTATGGGGATGAGCAAGGGAGTGGGACTAATTGGATAGCTCTAGCAAAGAGCCAGCACATGCACGATGGGCCAAATGGCCTCCTTCTGTGCTGTGTGATTGTTTGATTGAATAATAAGTGGGGCTGGGTTTCCTCGGGAAAGGTGAGACTTCAGCCTAACTTAACTAAGGTTTACCAACTGATGAAAGAAATTTAGTCAGGCGAATAACTCGAGTGAAGGGTTTGAATATCGAGTGTGGCAGGGCGAGGGGGAACACAAGTTTAAATTAATGATGTTAGGAGTAAGGAGGGATGTCAGGTAGAACCAGTTTCTCCAAAGGTTAGTAGAGTTGAGGAAACAGTTATCACAGAAGGCTGCTAAAGTGCTAAGTGGATTCCAGCGAGACGATCAGATGGTTTTCTGGAGAGAGACGGGATTGAGGGATATGGTGTGAAGATGGGTCAGTGTGAAAGGAATGGGAATAGTTGCCCTTCTCCTTTCCTGACACATTCTTATGTTGACACGTTTGACACCCTGGGAACTGGCGATCTCAAGATACCTAAGATTTGCTACTTACATACTTTAGATAGTTGCCTTGCCTCTTAAACATCTGTGTTGGTTGAAGCTGCCACTCAACACGTCACATTCAACTCACTGAGTGCAAATAGCACTTCACCCTGTCCTGAGCGCACACGGGGTATTTTTAGGAAGCTGGGTGGGGCGATCCAAACTGTTAGCATGAACACAATCAGCGGGCTGGCTTGTCGCTGGCTTCCTCCTGCGTGGGATGTCGATGATAGCTTTGTGTTCCAGGAGGTCGAGTCAATGACAGGCATTGCTCTGTGCTCTAATGAGCTGGGCTTGGAAGGGAAGAAAAACACACAGTAATCTGGGTGATAAATCTTGACCTAGCTCACTGGAGCATAACCAAAGGCCATGTAAGGCAAATAAACAGATCAATGGAGCAAAATCTCTCTGAAGCCTGCCTCACTGTTTGTGGCCAAAACCACTGTACAAATAGACGTGTTTCACTTTCAGTACTAATACTGAGTGTGGGTCACTATTAGTGTAAGTACACAGTGTGTGGGTGACTATCAGTGTACACAGTGTGTGGGTCACTATCAGTGTATATAGTGTGTGGCTCACTATTAGTGTACACAGTGTGTGGGTCACTATTAGTGTAAGTACACAGTGTGTGGCTCACTATTAGTGTACAAAGTGTGTGGGTCACTATTAGTGTAAGTACACAGTGTGTGGGTCACTATTAGTGTATATAGTGTGTGGGTCACTAATAGTGTAAGTATACAGTGTGTGGGTCACTATTAGTGTATACAGTGTGTGGGTCACTATTAGTATACACAGTGTGTGGGTCACTATTAGTGTAAGTACACAGTGTGTGGGCCACTATCAGTGTACACAGTGTGTGGGTCACTATTAGTGTAAGTACACAGGTGTGGGTCACTATCAGTGTACACAGTGTGTGGGTCACTATTAGTGTAAGTATACAGTGTGTGGGTCACTATTAGTGTATACAGTGTGTGGGTCACTATTAGTGTACACAGTGTGTGGGTCACTATTAGTGTACACTGTGTGTGGGTCACTATTAGTGTAAGTACACAGTGTGTGGGTCACTATTAGTGTATACAGTGTGTGGGTCACTATTAGTGTAAGTACACAGTGTGTGGGTCACTATTAGTGTACACAGTGTGTGGCTCACTATTAGTGTACACAGTGTGTGGGTCACTATTAGTGTAAGTACACAGTGTGTGGGTCACTATCACTGTACACAGTGTGTGGGTCACTATCAGTGTACACAGTGTGTGGGTCACTATTAGTGTAAATACACAGTGTGTGGGTCACTATTAGTGTAAGTACACAGTGTGTGGGTCACTGTCAGTGTACACAGTGTGTGGGTCACTATCAGTGTACACAGTGTGTGGGTCACTATTAGTGTAAGTACACAGTGTGTGGGTCACTATCAGTGTACACAGTGTGTGGGTCACTATTAGTGAAAGTACACAGTGTGCGGGTCACTATTAGTGTATACAGTGTGTGGGTCACTATTAGTGTAAGTACACAGTGCGTGGGTCACTATTAGTGTACACAGTGTGTGGGTCACTATTAGTGTAAGTACACAGTGTGTGGGTCACTATCAGTGTATACAGTGTGTGGGTCACTATTAGTGTAAGTACACAGTGTGTGGGTCACTATCAGTGTACACAGTGTGTGGGTCACTATCAGTGTACACAGTGTGTGGCTCACTATTAGTGTACACAGTGTGTGGGTCACTATTAGTGTAAGTACACAGTGTGTGGGTCACTATCAGTGTACACAGTGTGTGGGTCACTATTAGTGTAAATACACAGTGTGTGAGTCACTATCAGTGTACACAGTGTATGGGTTACTATCAGTGTACATAGAAACATAGAAACATAGAAAATAGGTGCAGGAGTAGGCCATTCGGCCCTTCGAGCCTGCACCACCATTTAATATGATCATTCCTGCTTTCTCTCCATACCCCTTGATCCCTTTAGCCATAAGGGCCATATCTAACTCCCTTTTGAATATATTTAATGAACTGGCCTCAACAACTTTCTGTGGTAAAGAATTCCACAGGTTCACAACTCTCTGAGTGAAGAAGTTTCTCCTCATCTCGGTCCTAAATGGCTTACCTCTTATCCTTAGACTATATCCCCTGGTTCTGGTCTTCCCCAACATCGGGAACATTCTTCCTGCCTCTAACCTGTCCAATTCCATCAGAATTTTATATGTTTTTATGAGATCCCATCTCATTCTTCTAAACTCCAGTGGATACTGGATCCAAGTAGACGCAGCATGGATTCATGAAGGGGAAATCATGTTTAACTAATTTACTGGAATTCTTTGAGGATATAACGAGCATGGTGGATAGAGGTGTACCGATGGATGTGGTGTATTTAGATTTCCAAAAGGCATTCGATAAGATGCCACACAAAAGATTACTGCAGAAGATAAAGGTACGCGGAGTCAGTGGAAATGTATTAGCATGGATAGAGAATTGGCTGGCGAACAGAAAGCAGAGAGCCGGGATAAATGGGTCCTTTTCGGGTTGGAAATCGGTGGTTAGTGGTGTGCCACAGGGATCGGTGCTGTGACCACAACTGTTTACAATATACATAGATGACCTGGAAGAAGGGACAGAGTGTAGTGCAACAAAATTTGCAGATGACACTAAGATTAGTGGGAAAGCGGGTTGTGTAGAGGACTCAGAGAGGCTACAAGGAGATTTGGATAGGTTAAGCGAATGGGCTAAGGTTTGGCAGATGGAATACAATGTCGGAAAGTGTGAGGTCATCCACCTTGGGAAAAAAAACAGTAAAAGGGAATATTATTTGAATGGGGAGAAATTACAACATGCTGCGGTGCAGAGGGACCTGGGGGTCCTTGTGCAAGAATCCCAAAAGGTTAGTTTGCAGGTGCAGCAGGTAATCAGGAAGGCGAATGGAATGTTGGCCTTCATTGTGAGAGGGATGGAGTACAAAAGTAAGGAGGTGTTGCTGCAACTGTATAAGGTATTGGTAAGGCCTACGTGCAGTTTTGGTCACCTTACTTAAGGAAGGATATACTAGCTTTGGAAGGGGTACAGAAACGATTCACTCGGCTGATTCGAGAAATGAGGGGGTTACCTTATGATGATAGATTGAGTAGACTGGGTCATTACTCCTTGGATGAGGGGTGATCTTATAGAAACATTTAAAATCATGAAAGGGATAGACAAGATAGAGGCAGAGAGGTTGTTTCCATTGGTGGGGGAGACTAGAACTAGGAGGCACAGCCTCAAAATACGGAGGAGCCAATTTAAAACCGAGTTGAGAAGGAATTTCTTCTCCCAGAGGGTTGTGAATCTGTGGAATTCTCTGCCCAAGGAAACAGTTGAGGCTGTATTCAAGTCAAAGATAGATAGATGTGTAAGCAATAAGGGAATTAAGGGTTACGGGGAGAGGGCGGGTAAGTGGAGCTGAGTCCACGACCAGATCAGCCATGATCTTGTTGAATGGCGGAGCAGGCTCGAGGGGCTAGATGGCCTACTCCTGTTCCTAATTCTTATGTTCTTATGTTCTTATGTTCTTATACAGGCCCAGTTGATCCAGTCTTTCTTCTGTGTTGGATTCTTCGGTATCTGTCATATATTGGTGACCTAAAGTTGTGATCTTCCCCACAGGTGGAAACACTCTCTCTTTATCCACTCTATCAAGAATTTTCATAATTTTGAAGAGCTCTATTGGGTCACCTCTTGGCCTTCTTTTTTCAAGAAATAGAGACTAAGGTATCCCACAGTGTCCTTGTGCAGCTCCAGTGGTTGATTCCCGTTGGGGTCCAAGCAAGGCAATGGACAGCTTCAACACATGGTTCCCTGATCTCCAAAGCTTTCAGTTTTTGATGAACTTAGTTTTTGGAGATTTAAATCTCGGGACCACTTTACGCTGGCCAATGAAGTCCAACAATAAAGGGGACCTCTTTTAGCTGGGGAGTGGGTGCTGGCACAGTAGTGGAGGAGCTGAAACTAATGCAGATATCTTCATGGTTATGAACTCAATGCTTCATCAATACCCCAAGCAACAAACGTTTACAATGCAAGACACCTTACTGCTGTGAGGCTTCCAGATAGCAAGCCAAAGTAAGTGCTCACCAGATATATTGCAGTTACTGCCAGCAGACTTTATTCTTGTCAAACAGCCCAGGTAGTCAATCCTATGATTTTAGGACTGCAACCCAAGCAAGTTCTTAACCACCTTATGCTGCAAGGCTGGTCGGATGATGTGATATATCATATAGCTGGATGACTATTCTTTTTTTATTTCCTCCCTCACAGAACAAGTAAGCAAAGCATGTTCAGCTTTCATTTAAACTGTCACTCTGCCAACTAAGATTGTT
The DNA here is from genome assembly GCF_044704955.1 of Pristiophorus japonicus. Classification (NCBI taxonomy): domain Eukaryota; kingdom Metazoa; phylum Chordata; class Chondrichthyes; family Pristiophoridae; genus Pristiophorus; species Pristiophorus japonicus. The sequence goes on from NC_091987.1 coordinate 4,310,368, forward strand.
TCCAGAGAAGCAATGGGTAGCATTTCGGCCCCACGAGATGATAACCCAGCTCGGAGATGTGCTGAAAACCAACAAAACTCAGTTCTGTGGGGAAACTAAAACTAGAGGACATAGTCTTAAAATAAGGTGCCGCCCGTTTAAAACTGAGATGGGGAGAAATTTCTTCTCTCAGAGGGTTGCAAATCTATGGAATTCTCTGCCCCAGAGAGCTGTGGAGGCTGGGTCATTGAATATATTTAATGCGGAGATAGACAGATTTTTGAGTGATAATCGAGTAAAGGGTTATGGGGAGCGGGCAGGGAAGTGGAACTGAGACCCTGATCGGATCAGCCATGATCTTATTGAATGGCGGAGCAGGCTCGAGGGGCCAAGTGGCCTACTTCTGCTCCTATTTCTTATGTTCTTATGTTCTTACATTCATATGTCAGTCCTGCCATCCCGGGAATCAGTCTGGTGAACCTTCGCTGCACACACTCAATAGCAAGAATGTCCTTCCTCAGATTAGGAGACCAAAACTGCACACAATATTCAAGGTGTGGCCTCACCAAGGCCCTGTACAACTGCAGTAAGACTTACCTGTTTCTATACTGGAATCCTCTCGCTATGAAGGCCATTTGCCTTCTTCACCGCCTGCTGTACCTGCATGCCAACTATCAATGACTGATGTACCATGACACCCAGGTCTCGTTACGCCTCTCCTTTTCCTAATCTGTCACCACTCAGATAATATTCTGCCTTCCTGTTTGGATAACCTCACATTTATTTAAATTATACTACATCTGCCATGCATTTGCCCACTCATCTAACCTGTCCAATTCACCCTGCAGCCTCTTAGCATTCTCCTCACAGCTCACACTGCCACCCAGCTTAGTTAGTGTCATCTGCAAACTTGGAGATATTACATTCAATTCCACCACGGTTGAGCCACCTTCCCCATTTTGTTTTTACGGCAGACAGGGATGTATAATTGTTGAAGTTCATCCATGTGATCTTTAAATGTCTGCCATTGCCTATCCACCATCAACCCTTTAAATATCATTCGCCAGTCTATCCTAGCCAATTCACGTCTCATACCATCGAAGTTACCTTTCTTTAAGTTCAGGTAGGGCAGAACCGGAACCGATGTCCTAGAGGGGGGTGTTTGCTAGTGCTGTTGGGGAGGGTTTAAACTAATATGGCAGGGGGATGGGAACCTAAGCAGGGAGACAGAGGGAAGTCAAATGGGGGCAGAAGCAAAAGGTAGAAACGAGATAAGGAAAAGTGGAGGTCAGCGAAATCAAAGGCAAAAATCAAAAAGCGCCACATTACAACATCATTCTAAAAGGAGAAAGAGTGTTAAAAAAACAAGACTGAAGGCTCTGTGTCTCAATGCAAGGAGCATTCGTAATAAGGTGGATGAATTAACTGTGCAGATAGCTGTTAACGGATATGATGAAATTGGGATTACGGACAAATGGCTCCAGGGTGACCAAGACTGGAAATTCAACATCCAGGGGTATTCAATATTCAGGAAGGATAGATAGAAAGGAAAAGGAGGTGGGGAGTGTGGGTCATTATCAGTGTACGCAGTGTGTGGGTCATTATCAAGGTAACTACAAGTCTGTGGGCACTATCAGTGTACAAAATGTGTGGGTAACTATCAGTGTAAGTACACAGTGTGTGGGTCATTATCAGTGTGCACAGTGTGTGGGTCATTATCAGTATACACAGTGTGTGGGTCATTATCAGTATACACAGTGTGTTGGTCACTACCAGTGTACACAGTGTGTGGGTCCCTATCAGTGTACACAGTGCGTGGGTCACTATCAGTGTAAGTACACAGTGTGTGGGTCACTATCAGTGCACACAGTGTGTGGGTCACTATCAGTGTACACAGTGTGTGGGTCCCTATCAGTGTACACAGTGCGTGGGTCACTATCAGTGTAAGTACACAGTGTGTGGGTCACTATCAGTGTAAGGACACAGTGTGTGGGTCACTATCAGTGTACACAGTGTGTGGGTCACTATCAGTGTAAGTACACAGTGTGTGGGTCACTATCAGTGTAAGTACACAGTGTGTGAGTCATTATCAGTGTAAGTACACAGTGTGTGGGTCACTATCAGTGTAAGTAGACAGTGTGTGGGTCACTGTCAGTGTAAGTAGACTGTGTGGGTTACTATATTGTACACAGTGTGTGGGTCACTATCAGTGTGTGGGTCACTTTCAGTGTAAGTACACAGTGTGTGAGTCACTATCAGTGTACACAGTGTGTGGGTCACTATCAGTGTAAGTACACAGTGTGTGGGTCACTATCAGTGTAAGTACACAGTGTGTGGGTCACTATCAGTGTACACAGTGTGTGGGTCACTATCAGTGTAAGTACACAGTGTGTGAGTCACTATCAGTGTACACAGTGTGTGGGTCACTATCAGTGTAAGTACACAGTGTGTTGGTCACTATCAGTGTAAGTACACAGTGTGTGGGTCACTATCAGTGTAAGTACACAGTGTGTGGGTCACTATCAGTGTAAGTAGACAGTGTGTGGGTCACTGTCAGTGTAAGTAGACTGTGTGGGTTACTATATTGTACACAGTGTGTGGGTCACTATCAGTGTGTGGGTCACTTTCAGTGTAAGTACACAGTGTGTGGGTCACTATCAGTGTAAGTACACAGTGTGTGGGTCACTATCAGTGTACACAGTGTGTGGGTCACTATCAGTGTAAGTACACAGTGTGTGGGTCACTATCAGTGCACACAGTGTGTGGGTCAATATCAGTGCACACAGTGTGTGGGTCACTATCAGTGTAAGTACACAGTGTGTGGGTCACTATTAGTGTACACAGTGTGTGGGTCACTATCAGTGTAAGTACACAGTGTGTGAGTCACTATCAGTGTACACAGTGTGTGGGTCACTATCAGTGTAAGTACACAGTGTGTGGATCACTATCAGTGTAAGTACACAGTGTGTGAGTCACTATCAGTGTAAGTACACAGTTTGTGGGTCACTATCAGTGTACACAGTGTGTGGGTCACTATCAGTGTAAGTACACAGTGTGCGAGTCACTATCAGTGTACACAGTGTGTGGGTCACTATCAGTGTAAGTACACAGTGTGTTGGTCACTATCAGTGTAAGTACACAGTGTGTGGGTCACTATCAGTGTAAGTACACAGTGTGTGGGTCACTATCAGTGTAAGTAGACAGTGTGTGGGTCACTGTCAGTGTAAGTAGACTGTGTGGGTTACTATATTGTACACAGTGTGTGGGTCACTATCAGTGTACACAGTGTGTGGGTCCCTATCAGTGTACACAGTGCGTGGGTCACTATCAGTGTAAGTACACAGTGTGTGGGTCACTATCAGTGTACACAGTGTGTGGGTCACTATCAGTGTAAGTACACAGTGTGTGGGTCACTATCAGTGCACACAGTGTGTGGGTCACTATCAGTGTACACAGTGTGTGGGTCACTATCAGTGTAAGTACACAGTGTGTGGGTCATTATCAGTGTACACAGTGTGTGGGTCACTATCAGTGTAAGTACACAGTGTGTGGGTCACTATCAGTGCACACAGTGTGTGGGTCACTATCAGTGTAAGTACACAGTGTGTGGGTCATTATCAGTGTACACAGTGTGTGGGTCACTATCAGTGTAAGTACACAGTGTGTGGGTCACTATCAGTGTACACAGTGTGTGGGTCACTATCAGTGTAAGTACACAGTGTGTGAGTCACTATCAGTGTACACAGTGTGTGGGTCACTATCAGTGTAAGTACACAGTGTGTGGGTCACTATCAGTGTACACAGTGTGTGGGTCACTATCAGTGTAAGTACACAGTGTGTGAGTCACTATCAGTGTACACAGTGTGTGGGTCACTATCAGTGTAAGTACACAGTGTGTGGGTCACTATCAGTGTAAGTACACAGTGTGTGGGTCACTATCAGTGTAAGTAGACAGTGTGTGGGTCACTGTCAGTGTAAGTAGACTGTGTGGGTTACTATATTGTACACAGTGTGTGGGTCACTATCAGTGTGTGGGTCACTTTCAGTGTAAGTACACAGTGTGTGGGTCACTATCAGTGTAACTACACAGTGTGTGGGTCACTATCAGTGTACACAGTGTGTGGGTCACTATCAGTGTAAGTACACAGTGTGTGGGTCACTATCAGTGCACACAGTGTGTGGGTCAATATCAGTGCACACAGTGTGTGGGTCACTATCAGTGTAAGTACACAGTGTGTGGGTCACTATTAGTGTACACAGTGTGTGGGTCACTATCAGTGTAAGTACACAGTGTGTGGGTCACTATCAGTGTACACAGTGTGTGAGTCACTATCAGTGTACACAGTGTGTGGATCACTATGAGTGTAAGTACACAGTGTGTGGGTCACTATCAGTGTACACAGTGTGTGGGTCACTATCAGTGTAAGTACACAGTGTGTAGGTCACTATCAGTGTACACAGTGTGTGGGTCACTATCAGTGTAAGTACACAGTGTGTGAGTCACTATCAGTGTACACAGTGTGTGGGTCACTATCAGTGTAAGTACACAGTGTGTGGGTCACTATCAGTGTAAGTACACAGTGTGTGAGTCACTATCAGTGTAAGTACACAGTTTGTGGGTCACTATCAGTGTACACAGTGTGTGGGTCACTATCAGTGTAAGTACACAGTGTGTGAGTCACTATCAGTGTACACAGTGTGTGGGTCACTATCAGTGTAAGTAGACAGTGTGTGGGTCACTGTCAGTGTAAGTAGACTGTGTGGGTTACTATATTGTACACAGTGTGTGGGTCACTATCAGTGTACACAGTGTGTGGGTCCCTATCAGTGTACACAGTGCGTGGGTCACTATCAGTGCAAGTACACAGTGTGTGGGTCACTATCAGTGTACACAGTGTGTGGGTCACTATCAGTGTAAGTACACAGTGTGTGGGTCACTATCAGTGCACACAGTGTGTGGGTCACTATCAGTGTACACAGTGTGTGGGTCACTATCAGTGTAAGTACACAGTGTGTGGGTCACTATCAGTGCACACAGTGTGTGGGTCACTATCAGTGTAAGTACACAGTGTGTGGGTCACTATCAGTGTACACAGTGTGTGGGTCACTATCAGTGTAAGTACACAGTGTGTGGGTCACTATCAGTGCACACAGTGTGTGGGTCACTATCAGTGTACACAGTGTGTGGGTCACTATCAGTGTAAGTACACAGTGTGTGGGTCACTATCAGTGTACACAGTGTGTGGGTCACTATCAGTGTAAGTACACAGTGTGTGAGTCACTATCAGTGTACACAGTGTGTGGGTCACTATCAGTGTAAGTACACAGTGTGTGGGTCACTATCAGTGTACACAGTGTGTGGGTCACTATGAGTGTAAGTACACAGTGTGTGGGTCACTATCAGTGTACACAGTGTGTGGGTCACTATCTGTGTAAGTACACAGTGTGTGGGTCACTATCAGTGTACACAGTGTGTGGGTCACTATCAGTGTAAGTACACAGTGTGTGAGTCACTATCAGTGTACACAGTGTGTGGGTCACTATCAGTGTAAGTACACAGTGTGTGAGTCACTATCAGTGTAAGTACACAGTGTGTGGGTCACTATCAGTGTAAGTACACAGTGTGTGGGTCACTATCAGTGTAAGTAGACAGTGTGTGGGTCACTGTCAGTGTAAGTAGACTGTGTGGGTTACTATATTGTACACAGTGTGTGGGTCACTATCAGTGTACACAGTGTGTGGGTCATTATCAGTGTACACAGTGTGTGGGTCATTATCAGTGTAAGTACACAGTGTGTGGGTCACTTCCAGTGTACACAATGTGTAAGTCACTATAGAAACATAGAAACATAGAAATTAGGTGCAGGAGTAGGCCAATCGGCCCTTTGAGCCTGCACAGCCATTCAATAAGATCATGGCTGATCATTCAACCTCAGTACCCCTTTCTTGCTTTCTATCCATACCCCTTGATCCCTTTGGCCGTAAGGGCCATATCTAACTCCCTTTTGAATATATCTAACAAACTGGCTTCAACAACTTTCTGCAGTAGAGAATTCCACAGGTTAACCACTCTCTGAGTGAAGAAGTTTCTCCTCATCTCGGTCCTAAATGACTTACCCCTTATTCTTAGACTGTGACCCCTGGTTCTGGAACTCTCCAGCAACGGGAACATTATTCCTGCCTCTAACCTGTCTTATCCTGTCGGAATTTTATAAGTTTCTATGAGGTCCCCTCACATTCTTCTGAACTCCAGTGGTTACAAGCCCAGTTGATCCAGTCTCTCCTCATATGTCAGTCCTGCCATCCCAGGAATAAGTCTGGTGAACCTTCGCTGTACTCCCTCAATAGCAAGAATGTCCTTCCTCAGATAAGGGGAGCAAAACTGAACACAATATTCCAGGTGTGGCCTCACCAAGGCCTGTATAACTGCAGTAAGACCTCCCTGCTCCTGTACTCAAATCCTCTAGCTATGAAGGCCAGCATGCCATTTGCCTTCTTCACCACCTGCTGCACCTGCATGCCAACTTTCAATGACTGATGAACCATGACAACCAGGTCTCGTTGCACCTCCCCTTTTCTTAATCTGTCACCATTCAGATAATATTCTGTCTTCCTTTTTTTGCCACCAAAGTGGATAACCTCACATTTATCCACATTATACTGCATCTGCCATGCATTTGCCCACTCACCTCACCTGTCCAAGTCACCCTGCAGTCTGTGAGCACCCTCCTCACAGCTCACACTGCCACCCAGCTTAGTGTCATCTGCAAACTTGGAAATATTAAATTATATTTCTTCATCTAAATCATTGATGTATATTGTAAATAGCTGGGGTCCCAGCACTGAACCTTGCGGCACCCCACTGGTCACTGCCTGCCACTCTGTAAAGGACCCGTTTATTCCGACTCTCTGTCAGTGTAAGTACACAGTGTTTGGGTCATTATCAGTGTACACAGTGTGTGGGTCACTATCAGTGCACACAGTGTGTGGGTCACTATCAGTGTAAGTACACAGTGTGTGGGTCACTATCAGTGCACACAGTGTGTGGGTCACTATCAGTGTAAGTACACAGTGTGTGGGTCATTATCAGTGTACACAGTGTGTGGGTCACTATCAGTGTAAAATACACAGTGTGTGGGTCACTATCAGTGTACACAGTGTGTGGGTCACTATCAGTGCACACAGTGTGTGGGTCACTATCAGTGTAAGTACACAGTGTGTGGGTCACTATCAGTGTACACAGTGTGTGGGTCACTATCAGTGTAAGTACACAGTGTGTGGGTCATTATCAGTGTACACAGTGTGTGGGTCACTATCAGTGTAAATACACAGTGTGTGGGTCACTATCAGTGTAAGTACACAGTGTGTGGGTCATTATCAGTGTACACAGTGTGTGGGTCACTATCAGTGTAAATACACAGTGTGTGGGTCACTATCAGTGTACACAGTGTGTGGGTCACTATCAGTGCACACAGTGTGTGGGTCACTATCAGTGTAAGTACACAGTGTGTGGGTCACTATCAGTGTAAGTACACAGTGTGTGGGTCACTATCAGTGTACACAGTGTGTGGGTCACTATCAGTGTAAGTACACAGTGTGTGGGTCACTATCAGTGCACACAGTGTGTGGGTCACTATCAGTGCACACAGTGTGTGGGTCACTATCAGTGTAAGTACACAGTGTGTGGGTCACTATCAGTGTACACAGTGTGTGAGTCACTATCAGTGTACACAGTGTGTGGATCACTATGAGTGTAAGTACACAGTGTGTGGGTCACTATCAGTGTACACAGTGTGGGTCACTATCAGTGTAAGTACACAGTGTGTGGGTCACTATCAGTGTACACAGTGTGTGGGTCACTATCAGTGTAAGTACACAGTGTGTGAGTCACTATCAGTGTACACAGTGTGTGGGTCACTATCACTGTAAGTACACAGTGTGTGGGTCACTATCAGTGTAAGTACACAGTGTGTGAGTCACTATCAGTGTAAGTACACAGTGTGTGGGTCACTATCAGTGTACACAGTGTGTGGGTCGCACACAGTGTGTGGGTCACTATCAGTGTACACAGTGTGTGGATCACTATGAGTGTAAGTACACAGTGTGTGGGTCACTATCAGTGTACACAGTGTGTGGGTCACTATCAGTGTAAGTACACAGTGTGTGGGTCACTATCAGTGTACACAGTGTGTGGGTCACTATCAGTGTAAGTACACAGTGTGTGAGTCACTATCAGTGTACACAGTGTGTGGGTCACTATCAGTGTAAGTACACAGTGTGTGGGTCACTATCAGTGTACACACTGTGTGGGTCACTATGAGTGTAAGTACACAGTGTGTGGGTCACTATCAGTGTAAGTACACAGTGTGTGGGTCACTATCAGTGTACACAGTGTGTGGGTCACTATCAGTGTAAGTACACAGTGTGTGGGTCACTATCAGTGCACACAGTGTGTGGGTCACTATCAGTGTAAGTACACAGTGTGTGGGTCACTATTAGTGTACACAGTGTGTGGGTCACTATCAGTGTAAGTACACAGTGTGTGGGTCACTATCAGTGTACACAGTGTGTGAGTCACTATCAGTGTACACAGTGTGTGGATCACTATGAGTGTAAGTACACAGTGTGTGGGTCACTATCAGTGTACACAGTGTGTGGGTCACTATCAGTGTACACAGTGTGTGGGTCACTATCAGTGTAAGTACACAGTGTGTGAGTCACTATCAGTGTACACAGTGTGTGGGTCACTATCAGTGTAAGTACACAGTGTGTGGGTCACTATCAGTGTAAGTACACAGTGTGTGAGTCACTATCAGTGTAAGTACACAGTGTGTGGTCACTATCAGTGTACACAGTGTGTGGGTCACTATCAGTGTAAGTACACAGTGTGTGAGTCACTATCAGTGTACACAGTGTGTGGGTCACTATCAGTGTAAGTACACAGTGTGTGGGTCACTATCAGTGTAAGTAGACAGTGTGTGGGTCACTGTCAGTGTAAGTAGACTGTGTGGGTTACTATATTGTACACAGTGTGTGGGTCACTATCAGTGTACACAGTGTGTGGGTCATTATCAGTGTAAGTACACAGTGTGTGGGTCACTTCCAGTGCACACAATGTGTAAGTCACTATAGAAACATGGAAACATAGAAATTAGGTGCAGGAGTAGGCCAATCGGCCCTTTGAGCCTGCACAGCCATTCAATAAGATCATGGCTGATCATTCAACCTCAGTACCCCTTTCTTGCTTTCTATCCATACCCCTTGATCCCTTTGGCCGTAAGGGCCATATCTAACTCCCTTTTGAATATATCTAACAAACTGGCTTCAACAACTTTCTGCAGTAGAGAATTCCACAGGTTAACCTTCGCTGTACTCCCTCAATAGCAAGAATGTCCTTCCTCAGATAAGGGGAGCAAAACTGAACACAATATTCCAGGTGTGGCCTCACCAAGGCCCTGTATAACTGCAGTAAGACCTCCCTGCTCCTGTACTCAAATCCTCTAGCTATGAAGGCCAGCATGCCATTTGCCTTCTTCACCACCTGCTGTACCTGTATGCCAACTTTCAATGACTGATGTACCATGACACCCAGGTCTCGTTGCACCTCCCCTTTTCCTAATCTGTCACCATTCAGATAATATTCTGTCTTCCTGTTTTTGCCACCAAAGTGGATAACCTCACATTTATCCACATTATACTGCATCTGCCACGCATTTGCCCACTCACCTCACCTGTCCAAGTCACCCTGCAGTCTGTTAGCATCCTCCTCACAGCTCACACCACCACCCAGCTTAGTGTCATCTGCAAACTTGGAGATATTACACTCAATTCCTTCATTTAAATTATTGATGTATATTGTAAATAGCTGGGGTCCCAGCACTGAACCCTGCGGCTCCCCACTGGTCACTGCCTGCCACTCTGAAGAGAACCTGTTTATTCCGACTCTTTGTCAGTGTAAATACACAGTGTGTGGGTCACTATCAGTGAACACAGTGGGTGGGTCCCTATCAGTGTTCACAATGTGTGGATCACTATCAGTTTAAGTACAGTGTGTGGGTCACTATCAGTGTACACAGTGTGTGGGTCACTATCAGTATAAGTACACAGTGTGTGGGTTACGATCAGTATACACAATGTGTGGGTCACTATCAGTGTAGGTACACAATGTGTGGGTCACTTTCAGTGTACACAGTGTGTGTGTCACTATAGAAACATTGAAACATAGAAATTAGGTGCAGGAGTAGGCCATTCGGCCCTTCAAGCCTGCACCGCCATTCAATAAGATCATGGATGATCATTCAATCTCAGTACCCCTTTCTTGCTTTCTCTCTATACCCCTTGATCCCTTTGGCCGTAAGGGCCATATCTTACACCCTCTTGAATATATCTAATGAACTGGCATCAACAACTCTCTGCAGTAGAGAATTCCACAGGTTAACCACTCTCTGAGTGAAGAAGTTTCTCCTCATCTCGGTCCTAAATGGCTTACCCCTTATTCTTAGACTGTGACCTCTGGTTCTGAAACTCCGCAGCAATGGGAACATTCTTCCTGCCTCTAACCTGTCCAATCCCGTCAGAATTTTATATGTTTCTATGAGATCCCTCTCATTCTTCTAAATTCCAGTGGATACAAGCCTAGTTCATCCAGCCTCTCCTCATATGTCAGTCCTGCCATCCAGGGAATCAGTCTGGTGAACCTTCGCTGTACTCCCTCAATAGCAAGAACCTCCTTCCTCAGATTAGGAGACCAAAACTGAACACAATATTCCAGGTGTGGCCTCACCAAGGCCCTGTACAACTGCAGTAAGACCTCCCTGCTCCTGTACTCAAATCCCCTCGCTATGAAGGCCAACGTACCATTTGCCTTCTTCAGCACCTTAACGCCGAGGAAAAATATTACTGCCCGCCCATGTTTTTGGGGCGGAATCAGCAGAATGGGCGAAATCAACGGCCATAATATCGCCCAGGGTTACTTTCCTCATGGAATTAATGCCGAGATTCAATATTAACGCCCGATGATTGTTTTTTGTCGTAAAGAGCATATTTACCTGTATGCCAACTTTCAATGACTGATGTACCATGACACCCAGGTCTCGTTGCACCTCCCCTTTTCCTAATCTGCCGCCATTCAGATAATAGTCTGTCTTCGCGTTTTTGCCCCCAAAGTGGATAACCTCACATTTATCCACATTATACTGCATCTGCCATGCATTTGCCCACTCACCTAACCTGTCCAAATCACCCTGCAGCCTCTTAGCGTCTTCCTCACAGCTCACACCGCCTCCCAGCTTAGTGTCATCTGCAAACTTGAAGATATTACATTCAATTCCTTCATCCAAATCATTGATGTATATTGTAAATAGCTGGGGTCCCAGCACTGAGCCCTGCGGCACTCCACTAGTCACTGCCTGCCATTCTGAAAAGGACCCGTTTATCCTGACTCTCTGCTTCCTGTCTGCCAACCAGTTCTCTATGCACGTCAGTACATTACCCCCAATGCCATGTGCTTTAATTTTGCACACCAATCTCTTGTGTGGGACCTTGTCAAAAGCCTTTTGAAAGTCCAAATACACCACATCCACTGGTTCTCCCTTGTCCACTCTACTAGCTACATCCTCAAAAAATTCCAGAAGATTTGTTAAGCCTGATTTCTCCTTCATAAATCCATGCTGACTTGGACCGATCCTGTCACTGCTTTCCAAATGCGCTGCTATTTCATCCTTAATTATTGATTCCAACATTTTCCCCACTACTGATGTCAGGCTAACCAGTCTATAATTACGCATTTTCTCTCTCTCTCCCTTTTTAAAAAGTGGTGTTACATTAGCTACCCTCCAGTCCATAGGAACTGATCCAGAGTTGATAGACTGTTGGAAAATGATCACCAATGCATCCACTATTTCTCGGGCCACTTCCTTAAGTACTCTGGGATGCAGACTATCAGGCCCCGGGGATTTATCGGCCTTCAATCCCATCAATTTCCCTAACACAATTTCCCGCCTAATAAGGATATCCTTCAGTTCCTCCTTCTCACGAGACCCTTGGTCCCCTAGTACATCCAGAAGGTTATTTGTGTCTTCCTTCGTGAAGACAGAACCAAAGTATTTGTTCAAATTGGTCTTCCATTTCTTTATTCCCCATTATAAATTCACCTGAATCCGACTGCAAGGAACCTATGTTTGTCTTCATTAATCTTTTTCTCTTCACATATCTATAGAAGCTTTTGCAGTCAGTTTTTATGTTCCCGGCAAGCTTCTTCTTGTACACTATTTTCCCCCTCTCAATTAAACCCTTTGTCCTCCTCTGCTGAATTCTAAATTTCTCTGAGTCCTCAGGTTTGTTGCTTTTTCTGGTCATTTTATATGCCTCTTCCTTGGATTTAACACTATCCCTAATTTCCCTTGTTAGCCACGGTTGAGCCACCTTCTCCGTTTTATTTTTACTCCAGACAGGGATGTACAATTGCTGAAGTTCATCCATGAGATCTTTAAATGTTTGCCATTGCCTATCCACCATCAACCCTTTAAGTATCATTTGCCAGTTTATTCTAGCCAATTCACGCCTCAAACCATCAAAGTTACCTTTCCTTAAGTTCAGGATCCTAGTTTCTGAATGTGTCACTCTCCATTTTAATAAAGAATTCTACTATGTTATGTTTACGCTTCCCCAAGAGGCCTCGCACAACAAGATTGCTAATTACTCCTTTCTCATTACACATCACCCAGTCTAGGATGGCCAGCTCCCTAGTTGGTTCCTCGACATATTTATCTAGAAAACTATCCCTTATACACTCCAGGAAATTCTCCTCCACCGCATTGCTACCAGTTTGGTTAGCCCAATCAATATGTAGATTAAAGTCACCCATGTTAACTGCTGTACCTTTATTGCATGCATCCCTAATTTCTTGTTTGATGCTGTCCCCAACCTTACTACTACTGTTTGGTGCTCTGTACACAACTCCCACTAGCGTTTTCTGCACCTTGGTATTCCATAGCTCCACCCATACCGATTCTTCACCGCCTGCTGTACCTGCATGCCAACTTTCAATGACTGATGAACCATGACAACCAGGTCTCGTTGCACCTCCCCTTTTCTTAATCTGTCACCATTCAGATAATATTCTGTCTTCCTTTTTTTGCCACCAAAGTGGATAACCTCACATTTATCCACATTATACTGCATCTGCCATGCATTTGCCCACTCACCTCACCTGTCCAAGTCACCCTGCAGTCTGTGAGCACCCTCCTCACAGCTCACACTGCCACCCAGCTTAGTGTCATCTGCAAACTTGGAGATATTAAATTATATTTCTTCATCTAAATCATTGATGTATATTGTAAATAGCTGGGGTCCCAGCACTGAACCTTGCGGCACCCCACTGGTCACTGCCTGCCACTCTGTAAAGGACCCGTTTATTCCGACTCTCTGTCAGTGTAAGTACACAGTGTTTGGGTCATTATCAGTGTACACATTGTGTGGGTCACTATCAGTGTAAGTACACAGTGTGTGGGTCACTATCAGTGTACACAATGTGTGGGTCACTATCAGTGTAATTACACAGTGAGTGGGTCACTGTCAGTGTACACAATGTGTGGGTCATTATCAGTGTACACACTGTGTGGGTCCCTATCAGTGTACACACTGTGTGGGTCCCTATCAGTGTATACAGTGTGTGGGTCACTGTCGGTGTACACAGTGTGTGGGTCATTATCAATGTACACAGTGTGTGGCTTACTATTAATGTAAGTACACAGTGTGTGGGTCACTGTCAGTGTACATATTGTGTGGGTCACTATCAGTGTACACATTGTGTGGGTCACTATCAGTGTAAGTACAGTGTGTGGGTCACTATCAGTGTACACAGTGTGTGGGTCAATATCAGTGTAAGTACACAGTGTGTGGGTCACTGTCAGCGTACACAGTGTGTCGGTCACTATCAGTGCACACAGTGTGTCGGTCACTATCAGTATAAGTACACAGTGTGTGGGTCACTATCAGTGTACACAGTGTGTGGATCACTATCAGTGCAAGTACACAGTGTGTGAGTCACTATCAGTGTACACAGTGTGTGGATCACTATCAGTGTAAGTACACAGTGTGTGGGTCACTATCAGTGTACACAGTGTGTGGATCACTATCAGTGTAAGTACACAGTGTGTGGATCACTATCAGTGTAAGTACACAGTGTGTGGGTCACTATCAGTGTACACAGTGTGTGAGTCACTATCAGTGTACACAGTGTGTGGGTCACTATCAGTGTAAGTACACAGTGTGTGGGTCACTATCAGGATATATAGTGTGTGGGTCATTATCAGTGTACACAGTGTGTGAGTTACTATCAGTGTACACAGTGTGTGGGTCACTATCAGTGTAAGTACACAGTGTGTGGGTCACTATCAGTGTACACAGTGTGTGGGTCACTATCAGTGTACACAGTGTGTGAGTTACTATCAGTGTACACAGTGTGTGAGTCACTATCAGTGTACACAGTGTGTGGGTCACTATCAGTGTAAGTACACAGTGTGTGGGTCACTATCAGTGTACACAGTGTGTGGGTCACTATCAGGATATATAGTGTGTGGGTCACTATCAGTGTACACAGTGTGTGGGTCACTATCAGTGTAAGTACACAGTGTGTGGGTCACTATCAGTGTACACAGTGTGTGGGTCACTATCAGTGTAAGTACACAGTGTGTGAGTCACTATCAGTGTACACAGTGTGTGGGTCACTATCAGTGTAAGTACACAGTGTGTGAGTCACTATCAGTGTACACAGTGTGTGGGTCACTATCAGTGTACACAGTGTGTGGGTCACTATCAGTGTAAGTACACAGTGTGTGGGTCACTATCAGTGTACACAGTGTGTGAGTCACTATCAGTGTACACAGTGTGTGGGTCACTATCAGTGTAAGTACACAGTGTGTGAGTCACTATCAGTGTACACAGTGTGTGGGTCACTATCAGTGTAAGTACACAGTGTGTGGGTCACTATCAGTGTACACAGTGTGTGAGTCACTATCAGTGTACACAGTGTGTGGGTCACTATCAGTGTAAGTACACAGTGTGTGAGTCACTATCAGTGTACACAGTGTGTGGGTCACTATCAGTGCAAGTACAGCTTATGATTCACGAAGAGTACAAACAGTGTGTGGGAGGGATGAGGGGGGCAGGGGGTCGGGAGGGGAGGGGGGCAGCATGTTCCAACTAACCGAGTGGACTTTTTCTGCAGCAGGTTCTCAGAGGCCTGGAAGGAACGGAGTAGAGACTTTGGTGACCATGCTGAAGAATGATAATTATCAGTCCCAAGGCCATATTGCATGTTCAATCTTGAGAATGCAACATAGTGGGGACCACCAGAGTAGCTCTCCTTGATAGGAGAGGTAGGGGGTGAAGGCTCTGTATTTTGAGCTTGTTTCTTCTCACCGGCTATATATTGTGGCTGCTTCTCGAACCAGGGTTAAAGTTTGTTGTAAGAAGGTTCTGCAATCAGTGTTTGTAATCAGCAGCAGTTTGTAATAGTAAGCAGTTACTACAATTCTCTGTTTCTATTGCTCTCATTTCCTCCGCCCCTCTACTTCTCTTTTCTCCTTGAAGGCACTCCTTAAATCCTAGCGGGGTGAGATTCGCTTCCACCCCGTTTAACAGCTGCGAGGCAGGAATTCCTGCCTCGGGCACAGCGATCCTGCCCCGCGAGCTATATTGGGCTCACCGCCCCTGAGAGGAAGTGCAGCGCATAATCTCGCGCGAAGCTTCAAGCATCAGGCGGTGGAACACCTCGCGCCGCGGGAAGACAAGGCCCACCCTTTCCATTAACGGGGAGGGCCGCGCTGCCGACTCTGTGGGTGGTAAACGGGGCCACCGCTGGCCATGGCCAAGGCTAACGGGTGGCGCAAATGACCCGAATTTTTCCCCCCCTATCTCTTTGACCAAGCTTTTTGGTCACCTGGCCTAATTTTTTAAGTATGTGGTCTGTTCCCAACGTTTGATGACGCTTTTGTGAAAAGCGCCTTGGAAGGTTTCACTACGTTGAAGGTGCTGTGTAAAGGCTCTCGATAATCCCAATCAATAGTCTGCGAGGCCGGGGAGGGCGGGGTGATGTGGGAGCAGGCTCATGCTGAACGTAAATACACGTTGGGCTGAGGGGCCTGTTTCTGTGATGTACGTTCGATGTCAGTTGATGTAATAACTGTAAGTTGTTGTTGTAGCTCACTGTCCGGACAGGACTGAGCTCCGGCCGGTTCTCGTTCTGCTCTCACCTTTAGTGTTTCTGCACTCGGCCCTATCCATTTCGTCCGTGCTGCGGTTTCAGATAAATCCCGCAATCGTAATGACATTCCCAAAGTGAAAACAGAAAGACAGCTGCAGAGGAGTGAAATTGGGGAATTGGATGACCTAAGACGGGCGGGAGGGGGTGGAGGGGAGAGGGGATGGGGAGGGGAGAGATTAGGGAGGAGGGGAAGGAGAAGGAAGGGACTTTCTTCAACATCATCAACCAACATCGCTTAAACAGATTATCTGGGTCATTATCACATTGCTGTTTGTGGGAGCTTGCTGTGCGCACATTGGTGCCCGTGTTTCCTAGACGACAACAGAGACTACACTTCAAAAAATACTTCCTGGGCTGTAAAGAGCGTTGGGATGTCCTGAGGCTGTGAAAGGCGCTATAGAAATGCAAGTTACTTTTTTCTTTCTTTCAGAGTGGGAGTCTTGGTTAATCTGTGCACAAATGGCTTCATCCCTGGCGTCTCGCCTCGTGTGTTCGAAATGAAGTGCCAAATTAGTTGTGGCGCACACTCACACTGATTCGCCATTCGTTCCAAGATTCTAGCCCCCCCCCCTGGCTCCCGCTGCACCACCCCCCACCCCTCCAACCCCCCACGGCCCACCGGACAAGCGGAACATCCCACCCAACAGGCCCCCTCTATGGTTGTTATTTTGAACTTGTCTCAGGGTTCATCGTAATCCAGGGCCGAATGTAAATAGGAGTCACCTCGTTAAGATTGAACACAGAACAATACGAAGCTGCCTCCAGCACCCGATCCTCTCTTTATCCCATCTTCCAAACTCCCGGCTAAAATAGGGGTGAGTTCAACTGGTCACGCTTCTTGAGCCAGTGTCAGCACCTGACTGTTAAGGGAGTATCTCTAAATGCAAGTTATTTCTTTCTTTCTTTCAGAGCTGAATGTGGGAGTGTTGGTTAACCTGCACACGAATGGCTTCATGCCTGGTGTCTCGCCTCATGCCTTCGAAATGAAGTGCCAGGTTCAGTCGCGGTAAACGATTACAGCAACTTTAGTCAGATAAACATCTCAAAGCCGTTTCCCAGAAGGAGCAATAAGATAAAAATGAAAGGAAGGAATGCATTGGAGGCAGTTCAGAGAAGGTTCTCTAGGTTGATTCCGGAGATGAGGGAGTTGACTTATGAAGATAGGTTGAGTAGGTTGGGCCTCTACTCATTGGACTTCAGAAAAATGAGAGGTGATCTCATTGAAACATATAAGATTATGAGGGGACTCGACAAGGTGGATGCAGAGAGGATATTTCCACTCATAGGGGAAAGGTCTCAGAATGAGGAGCCGTCCATTTAAAACTGAGATGAGGAGAAATTTCTTCTCTGAGGGTTGTAAATCTGTGGAATTCTCTGCCCCAGAGAGCTGTAGAGGATGGGTCATTGAATATAGTTAAGGCAGAGATAGAAAGATTTTTGAGCGATAAGGGAGTAAAGAGCTATGGGGAGTGGGCGGGGAAGTGGAGCTGAGTCCATGATCAGATCAGCCAAGATCTTATTGAATGGCGGAGCAGGCCCGAGGGCCCAAATGGCTTACTCCTGCTCCTATTTCTTATGTTTTTATGTTCTTATGACAAAGAACCATGGTGGGAGAGTTAGGATTGGTTTGACTGGAAGGTAGGGTTTTGACAAGGGTTTTGAGATTGGAGGTATGAGGGGTGATGGTGGGTGGTGTTTAGGAAGGGAACTTCAAAGAGCCTGAGGATTTGGTACCGACGCTGGGGTAAAGGCAGTGGGGGCGCACAGAAGGCCGGAGTGGGAGAACCGAGGTGGAGTTTCGAAGGGATTGAAGATGAAGTGTGGAGCGAGGCCGTCGAGAACTTTGAAGACAGGAAGAACTTTAAATTCAAGGTGACGGGAGCCAGTGTAGGTCAGACAGGACAGGAGTGATGAGCAAGAAGCACCTCAATGTAGGGCAGGACGTGGCGAGATATTGCAGTTGGCGATGTTAGCAAAGGGCAAAGGGTTAACCGGGGCTGCTTTGACTTTGTGCAGACATCAGGCATGTGGTGGGGCGTTTGATCGTGCCCACCAGCTGGTGCCCTTGGCGGGAGGCCCCAGCCATTTTAAGGGCGGGACCCTCAGTTGCTGAGGCCCATAAAATAGCTGGCGGTCCGTTGCTATGGCGATTGGCCGCCATTTAAAAAATCAACGTCTAAAAATCCCTGTGTTAAAATTGACAGCGGAATGTCCTAATATCTGTGGTTCGGTGTTGTTTATTTGACTGATTTACGCTCCTGTGAAGCGCCTTGGGACTTTTTTTTAATCACAATAAAAGTGCTATATAAATGCAAGTTTTTGTTGTTGTTGGGTGAGGCGCTTTGTTGGAACAGGCTGTAAAGATTCATTTTTCCAACTTGTGTCTGGGTTCTTTGAAGTCCAAGACTGAATGAAAAAGGAGGGACTTTAATAGACAGCAGTGTTCAGCACCCAACACCCTGCGCTACAGGATAGGACAGCCTAGCAGGTGTAGCGTTAAGACAAGCAATGCACAGGTTGGAAGTTCAAATCCCACCAGTGAATTTAATAAATCTAGTGACTGGCAAACCCACCCCTGAAAATGGCCACAAGATATGTCAGACTGCTGTAAAACCTTGGCCTACATGTGACTCCATTCCCATACTCTGTGGCTGACTCTTAATGCCCTCAAGGCAATCTCTGGATGAGCAGTAAAGATGTGAGCCCATTATCAGTCGTGACACCATTATCCCACAGCAAATGACAGCCTCGCAACTCCTGGTTAATTAGCCTGGATGCAGGCTGGTTGCTTTAATTGATGCCACTTCTCCAACTCAACCTGCAGGGACTGTCGATAAATGACATAACCAAGCTGATATGAAGCACCAGCGCTGAGAAATTGTTGTTGATTAGTGGTCGAATTCTGACAACATTCCAACAACTGCTTCTTCCCACATCACAGGAAAGATGTGATGGCACTCGAGAGGGTACAGAGGAGATTTACCAGGATGTTGCCTGGACTGGAGATTGTTAGCTATGAGGAAAGACTGGGTAGGCTGGGGTTGTTTTCTTTGGAACAGAGGAGGCCGTGGGGAGACCTTACTGAGATGTATAAAATTTTGAGGGGCCTGGATAGAGTGGATAGGAAGGACCTATTTCCCTTCGAAGGGCCAACAACCAGGGGGCATAGATTTAAAGTAAGTGCTAGGAGGTTAAGAGGGAATTTGAGGGGCCATTTTTTCAGAGGAGGTGGGGTCTGGTGGGGTTTGGGACTCACTGCCTGAAAGGGTGGTAGAGGCAGAAACCCTCACCACATTTAAAAAGTACTTGGATGTGCACTTGAAAAGCCGTAACCTGCAGGGTTACAGACATAGAGCTGGAAAGTGGGATTAAGCTGGATAGCTCTTGGTCAGCCTGCACAGACACAATGGGCCGAAATGGCCTCCTTCCGTGCTGTAAATTTCTATGATTCTATGATTTACCTCCAGGTTCAAGTACTGAGAGGTTGAATGTCTGCTCTCCCTAGGGTTCCAATACAAAAGAGAGATTGGTCTGTTAGCAAGTCAGTAAACAGCTTCCTCAGATTTGGCAATTGAAAAGCCAAACTCAGCCACAAGCCACACGGTGGGGATAATTTTCAGCTACACCAGCTGGGGGCGGTTTACCCGCCCATTGTAGGAACTGGCGGACTTTATTCCATTGGAATTGGGTTAGTGCAGTGCTGAGGGAGTACTGCGCTGTCAGAGGTGCCGTCTTTCGGAGGCCCCGTCTGCTCCCGCAGGTGGATGTAAAAGTCTCCACGGCACTATTTTGAAGAAGAGCAGGGGAGTTATCTCAGGTGTCCTGGCCAATATTTATCCCTCAATCAACATAACAAAAAACAGATTATCTGGTCATTATTACATTGTTGTTTGTGGGAATTTGCTGTGTGCAAATTGGCTGCCGCGTTTCCCACATAAAGCAGTGACAATACTTCAAAACAAAAATGATTTAATTGGCTGTAAAGTGCTTTGGGATGTCTGGTGGTCGTGAAAGGCGCTATATAAATGCAAGTCTGTCTTACTTCGAGTGCCAACGAGCAATGGTGAAAATGACCCGCCATCAGTTGTGATCCAGGAGAGGGCACTGTTCTCAGGTTATGGTTGAGGTATATTGTTGGGCTGAGTGGAGCCAACTTTATATTTTGTTGTTTTATGCCTGTCCTGTGAGCCTTGGGTGCTGGCACTGGGAACGATTTTCCAATGCTGACAATCCCTCACCTTCAATGAGTGTGAGGAATCCCCATTTCACCTCCGTGGTGTCAAGCCTGGCTCCGTTGGTCGCACTCTTGCCTTGGAGGCAGACGTTTGTGGATTCATGTCCTACTTCAGTAAACCTGAGCTTGCAATGTTCGGCTGTCGGAGATGCTGTCTTTCACCGAGGCCCCGTCTGCCCTCTCATGGCAGATCCCATGGCAGAGGAAGCTTGAGGGACCAAATGGCCTACTCCTGC
Source organism: Pristiophorus japonicus (assembly GCF_044704955.1). Classification (NCBI taxonomy): domain Eukaryota; kingdom Metazoa; phylum Chordata; class Chondrichthyes; family Pristiophoridae; genus Pristiophorus; species Pristiophorus japonicus. The sequence continues at coordinate 4,331,084 of NC_091987.1, forward strand.
TCCTATTTACATAAGAATATAAGAAATAGGAGCAGGAGAAGGCCATACGGCCCCTCATGCCTGCTCCGCCATTTAATACTGTTGTGTATGGAAGAACTCCACGAGGCTAAGCACTGTGATCTAAACTTAGTGTGACCTTAGTCTTCTTTATTACAACTCCAGTGTATCTAAACGACATGGCAGCCAAACTTTTAGACCGGCCCTGCACAGGTATGCAGGTGACCATTAGGACTCCAACAGTCGCGCCCTCTGGTGGCAAGTATTCCATAGTTCCATACATAACAATTACGATTATGGCTGATCCGATCATGGACTCAGCTCCATTTCCCCGCCCGCTCCCCATAACCCCTTATCCCCTTATCGGTTAAGAAACTGTCTATTTCTCTCTTAAATTTATTCAATGAACCAGCTTCCACAGCTCTCTGAGGCAGCGAATTCCACAGACTTACAACCCTCTGAGAGAAAAAATTCCTCCTCATCTCAATGTTAAATGGGCAGCCCCTTATTCTAAAATTATGCCCCCTAGTTCTAGTCTCCCCCATCAGTGAAAACATTCTCTCTGCATCCACTTTGTCAAGCCCCCTCATAAGCTTATACGTTTCTATAAGATCACCTCTGATTCTTCTGATTGCCAATGAGTAGAGGCCCAACCTACTCAACCTTTCCTCAGAAGTCAACCCTCTGATCTCATTTCTTATGTTCTTATGTTCAATGCACGATTTATAAGAAGTGCAGGGGGAGTTATCCCCGGTGTCCTGGCCAATATTAATACCTCAACCAACATCACTAAAACAGATTATCCAGTCAATATCACATTGCTGTTTATGGGAGCTTGCTGTGCGCTAATTGGCTGCCTTGTTTCCCACATTACAACAGTGGCACAACTTCCAAAGTATTTTGTTGGCTGTAAAGTGCTTTGAGACCGGGCAAGGCGCGATATAAATGCAAAGCTTTCTTTATACAGTCCCTCTTCCCATTACTACAGTCACTGTTAATTTGAACAGTGATGGAGGATTTAAAAAATTCACTGTGCAGCTCCCCTGCTGGTTAAGTTGGTAAGCGCATCATTCAGTCCGAGAAGGAGCCAGATTCAATCACGGACTTGTGCTGAATTATCTGACCTCAGATCAGCATCAAGGAAGGAGCGCTAATTCTAGCCGCTGCTTTGCTCCCGATCGCTACCCAGTGACCCCTGGTGGACAGTGCATGTGTGGAGAGCCGGCGAGAACAGTCTCCACATACCACAGGGCAGTTAGTGCCTCAGCTCAGACACTGGGGAACAACAGTGAACAGCCAGCGCCGGTGGGATCTCAGCCCAGCGACATACTTTGTCTTCGGGAGATGAGAAAATGATATAAAAACCCCAAATGGGTAAACTGCATTCAAATGGTTGAGCACTTCCAGACAATACCTCAATTGCTCAATAGAGGGCGATAAAGTCCATTTAAAGATCCCTCCCCAGTGCAGAGACCGAGGTAGAGTTTTACCAGCAGGTGGCGCCATGAGCTTACACTGGGGCTGAACTTCATCAAGACCAACAGATCAGGTTCCAGCCTGTGCTGCCCTTTAAACAGAGGCAGCGATTTCAATCAACATCAAAATGCCTATTTAATATTAACAGGAAATATTAACGGCAATGACGCACATAATTCTAGGCTGACTCGCCCAGTGCAGTGCTGAGGGAGTGCTGCACTGTCGGAGGTGCCGTCCTTTGGATCAGACGTTAAACCGAGGCCCCATCTGCTCTCTCAGGTGGATGTAAAAGATCCTCTGGCGCTATTTCGAAGAGCAGGGGCGTTATCCCCGGTGTCTTGGCCAATATTTATCCCTCAATCACCACAACAATAACAGATTATCTGGTCATTATCACATTGCTGTTTTTAGGCGATTGGTTGGAGAGTGTCTTTTCCACTATCTAAGTTAGGACAGAGGGGTATACTAAAAATTTTAGTTAATAATCTAATCAATACAGGCATGGCAGGGGCAGCTCAGTCCCATGGAATGCACATCCTGTGCCATGTGGGAATTCCTGGGCGCTTCTTGTCACCTGGATGACCATGTGTGCGGGAAGTATCACCAGCTAGAGCAGCTTGAGCTCTGGGGTTCAGAGTTTGAACGGTGGCTGGAGTCACTGTGGTGCATCTGCGAGGCTGAGAACTTCATGTACAACACATTTCAGGACCCCACAGCTTAATAGTGTGCAGGCAGAGAGGGAATGGGTGACCGCCAGACAGAAGAGGAGGACTAGGCAGGTAGCGCAGGAGCCCCCTGAGTGCATCTCACTCTCAAACCAGTATTCTGTTCTGGGTACCGGTGAGGGCAATGGTGTCTCTGGGGAGTGCAGCCAGAGCCCAAGTCCAGGGCCCCACGGGTGGCCCAGCTGCACAGGGAGTGGGGGAGGCAGAAGAATGGGGGAAGAGCTATAGTGGTAAGGGATTCGATAGTCAGGGGAGCAGACAGGTGTTTCTGTGGCCACAGACGTGACTCCAGGATGGTATGTTGCCTCCCTGGTGCCAGGGTCAAGGATGTCGCTGAGCGACTGCAAGACATTCTGAGGGGGGAGGGTAAACAGCCAGAGGTCGTGGTCCATATCGGGACCAATGACATCGGTAGAAAGAGGGATGAGATCCTGCAGGCAGAGTTTAGGGAGCTAGGAAAGAGATTAAAAAGCAGGACCTCAAAGGTAGTAATCTCCGGATTACTCCCGGAGCTACGAGCCAGTGAGTACAGCAATAGGAGGATAGAGCTGATGAATACGTGGCTAGAGAGATGGTGCAGGCGGGAGGGCTTTAGATTCCTGATGCATTGGGACCATTTCTGGGGGAGATGGGACCTGTACAAGCCGGACAGGTTGCACCTCAACAGGGCCGGGACCAGTATCCTTGCAGTGGGGTGGTTTGCTAGTGCTGTTAGGGAGGGTTTAAACAGGCTTGGAAGGGAGATGGGAACCTGAGAGTAAATTCATAAAGGAGAGAAGCAAAGCTGAAAATGGATGGCAGAAATTAGTAAGCGAGTTTGGAAGGCAGAGGACACAAAGGCTAGAAAATCACCGACAGGCAGTTTGGCAGTGCTAAATGCTATATACTTCAATGCAAGAAGTCTAGGGAATAAGGCCGATGAGCTCAGAGTACAGATAGACACTTGGGGGTATGACATTATTGCTATTACAGAGACATGGCTGAAAGAATGGCAGCTCAACATTCCTGGTTACAGGTTTTCACACGGGATAGAGAGGGGCTAAAAATAGGAGGGGTCTCAATATTGGTTAAAGAAACCATTATAACTGTGAGGAGGAATGATATGTTTACAGGATTATCAAATGAGGACCTATGGATTGAACTGAAGAACAAAAAAGGGGTGATCACACTGCTGGGAGTGTACTATAGATCCCAAACAGGCAGAGGGAGATAGAAGAGCAAATATGTAGGGACATTTCTGAGAAATGCAAAAACAATAGGGCAGTAATAGTAGGGGATTTCAACTACCCTAATATTAACGGGGATAGAATTAGTGTGAAAGGTATAGAGGGAGCAGAATTCGTAAAAGACATTCAGGAGAATCTTTTTAGCCAGTATGGAGCAAGCCCAAGGGAGGGGTTCTGGACTTAATTTTAGGGAATGAAGCTGGGCAGGTGTAAGGCATATCAGTGGGAGAGCATTTTGGTGCTAGTGATCATAATTCAGTTACATTTAGGGTAGTTATAGAAAAGGATAAGGATAGACCAGGAATAAAATTGGGGAAAAGCCAATTTTATGAAGCTGCGATGTGATTTAGCCAGAGTGGACTGTAAGGTAAATCAGTGTGAGAGCAGTATTAGGCACTCATGGAGGAGATCCTGAGGGCTCAGAGCAAGTATGTTCCCTTAAAGAAAAAGGGCGGGACTAACAAATCTAGAGCCCCCTGGAGGTCGGAACACACAGGGTAGGATAAATAAAAAAAGGGAAGCTTATGACAGATACTGAGAGCTAAATACTGCAGAGACTCTAGAGAAGTATAGAAAATAGAGGGATGAAATTAAAAAGGATATTAGGAAAGGAAAGAGAGAACATGAAAATACATTGGCAAGTAAAATCAAGGAAAACCCAAAGATGTTTTATAAATACATTAAGAGTAAGAGGATAACTAAAATAAAAGAGCAGAATCTATTAGAGACCATAAAGGTAATCTGTGTGTGGAGGTGGAAGACGTGGGTATGATTCTTAATGAATACTTTTCACAAAAGTGAGGGATTATGCAGACATTGCAATCAGGGAGGAGGAGTGTGAAATATTGGATGAAATAGAAATAGTGAGAGAGGAAATATTAAGGGAATTAGCATCTTTCAAAATGGATAAATCCCCAGGCCCAGATTAAATGTGTCCCAGACTATTAAGAGAAGCAAGAGAGGAAATAGCAGAGGCTCTGACTGTCATTTTCCTATCCTCTCTAGCTACAGGTGTGGTGCCGGAGGACTCGAGGACTGCTAACGTATCTTTGTTTAAAAGGGGAGAAAGGGATAGACCGAGTAACTACAGGCCAGTCAGCCTCACCTCAGTGATGGGAAAATTATTGGAACAAATTCTGAGAGACATAATAAATCTTAATTTAGAAAGACACAAATTAATCAAGGACAGTCAGCATGGATATGTTAAGGGAAGGTCTTGATTGAATTTTTTGAGGAGGTAACAAGGGGGTAATACATTTGATGTAGTGTTTATGGATTTTAGCAAGGCTTTTGATAAGGTCCCCCATGGTAGACTGTCAGGAAAGTAAAATCCCATGGGATCCAGGGCAAAGTGGCAAGTTGGACCCAAAATTGGCTCAGAGGCAGGAAGCAAAGGATAATAGCTGCTAGGTGTTTTTGTGACTGGAAGGATGTTTCCAGTGGGATTCCGCAGGGCTCAGTACTGGGTTCCTTGCTTTTTGTGGTATATATCAATGATTTAGACTTGAATATAGGGGGTATGATTAACAAGTTTGCAGATGATACAAAAATTGGCCATGTGGTTGACAATGAAGAAGAAAGCTGTAGACTGCAGGAAGATATCAATGAACTGGTCAGGTGGGCAGAACAGTGGCAAATGGAATTCAATCGGAGAATTGTGAGGTAATGTATTTGGGGAGGGCTAACAAGACAAGGGAATACACAATAAATGGTAGGACACTGAGAAGTGTAGAGGAACAAAGGGACCTTGGAGTGCAGGTCCACAGATCCCTGAAGGTAACAGGACTGATAGATAAGGTGGTTAAGAAGACATATGGGATACTTGCCTTCTGTTAGCTGAGGCACAGAATACAAGAGCAGGGAGGTTATACTTGAATAAATAAAACACTAGTTAGGCCACAGCTAGAGTACTGTGTGCAGTTCTGGTCACCACATTACAGGGAAGATGTGATTGCACTCGAGAGGGTACAGAGGAAATTTACGAGGATGTTGCCTGGACAGGAGAATATTAGCTATGAGGAAAAATTTGATAGGCTGGTGTTGTTTTCTTTGGAACAGAGGAGGCTGAGGGGAGACCTTATTGAGATATATAAAATTCTGAGGGGCCTAGATAGGGTAGATAGGAAGGATCTATTTCCCTTAGCAGAGAGGTCAACAACCACGAGACATAGAAACATAGAAAAATAGGTGCAGGAGTAGGCCATTCGGCCCTTCGAGCCTGCATCACCATTCAATAAGATCATGGCTGATCATTCACCTCAGTACCCCTTTCCTGCTTTCCTGCTTTCAGAGAGCCATGATCTTATTGAATGGAGGAGCAGGCTCGAGGAGACAAATGGCCTACTCCTGCTCCTATTCCTTATGTTCTTAAAGAAAGAGAGAGAGAGAGAAAGAAAGAAAGAAAGAAAGAAAGAAAGAAAGAAAGAAAGAAAGAAAGAAAGAAAGAAAGAAAGAAAGAAAGAAAGAAAGAAAGAAAGAAAGAAAGAAAAAGAAAGGGAGGAAGGAAGATTTTCATTTATATAATATCTTTCATGACTTCAGGTGGTCAGAAAGCGCTATACAGTCATTCAAGCATTTTTGAAGTGTAGTCCGTGTTGTAACAGGGAAAACATAGCAGCCAATTTGACACACAGCAGCAATGTGATAATGACCAGTGTCATGTATGTACTTTTGGGATCACTAGCCACTAGATGGCGTCACTGTTGGAGGCCCTTGGGCAACACGCACATGTGTGCAGCCCAAGTATAAAAGGCCAGCCATTTTGTATATTAGTTACTTTGGGCCTTAATAAAGCCAAGGTTATACCTCTTGGAGTTAAACAGTACTCAGTCTAACAGTTATTATATACACAACATTTGGTGATGAGGCAACAAGAACCTTTGCATGCAAAAATGAGCACAATTGGATTGTTGGAGCCATTTGTGGAAGGGGAAGATTGGGCAGACTTTGTGAGTCATTTGAGCCAGTTCTTCATGGCCAACAAAATGGAGGAGGTCGGCGACACAGATCGGCGCCGGGTGGTGTTCCTCACGGTTTGCGGTCCAAATATTTATGGTCTGATAAAGAATCTACTCCTGCCTGTGAGTCCAACAGAGAAGACGTATGAAGAATTGTGTATACACTGGTACAGGACCATCTTAAGCCAGACTAAGGCATCATCATCTCGAGATACAGATTTTACACGCACGTTCGCTCAGAGGCCTAGAATGCGGCGGAATTCGTTGCCGACCTGAGACGTCGAGCTAGACCGTATAAGTTTGGGGTTGTGTTGGCAGACATGCTGCAGGACTTCTTTGTAATCGGCATCAACCACGAGGTGATCCTGCGTAAACTACTGGCGGTGGAGACGTTAGACTTGAACAGGGCCATCACCATCGCTCAGTCATACATGACGATGGATAGAAGTCTAAAGCAGATATCAGTGCAACATCGAAACTCGGCAAGTACTGTAAATATGATTGATTCAGCGTTCGGCAGAGCAGCACAGGGCAGGGCCTACCTGACTGCGTACGCATAACATGTGGCTGCCCAAAGTCCACCAGCGGGAATGCATCCAATTTCTCCGTGTTGGCGTTGTGGGGGAAATCACTGGCACCAGCAGTGCCGATTTAAGCAATATAGTTGCAAAGGCTGTCTGAGAGTGGGGCATCTCCAGCGCAAGTGTCCGCAGATGAGCAAGCGTGCTGTGACACACTACGTGGAGGATGATGGTCAGACTAGCGCCGATCCAGATATGCAATTCTAGATACCAGAAGAGGACGTGTATGGACTGTACTTGTTCCTAACTAAGAGCAAACCGGAACAGTCGGTGATAGAGATGATCGACGACCAACCAACCTACCCCCAGTCATCAAAGGACTCAGTGTTCATCAGAAAACCGGGGCAAGTGGTGGGGAAGGTGGGGGTCTCAGGAGGGGTCTTGCGGGAGGGAAGGAGAGCGGGAGGGGTTTGTGGGGGGGTGAGTGTCTGGGGCTGGGGAGGCAGTTAATTAACGAGCGGAACTGCTCCTCCTGGCACCACAAAGGAGAGACTTCCATTTCCCTGGGTGGGATGGGCCTCGTAGTCCTCCCGATCTGCCTTCCTCTGGCGGGAAAAACTGTGGCAAAGCACCGATTAGCATTAATTCACGTGGCTCCCGGAGGGAGGGGAGGTGGGGGGGGGGGGGTCAGAGCACCTCAGCCATACAACTGCAGTGAGCGGTTAACATGCTAGCCAGCGGGATTTCAGCAGGTATGGAACAACATGGCTGAACGCTCATCTAATGACATCCTTCCATCCTGCCCTGCCCTTTCCTCTTGGGCCGAGGTTAAAATTTCCCACCATGGTTGGCAAATCCACATCTCAGTGTAGAATGGCTTGACAAAGAGGAACATATTTTGCTGTAATACTGGAAACAGATCTGTGGTCTCTAAATCCCAACCGCCCACTTCCTGAAATGTCTATCCAATTCTCTGTTTAAAAACCTCAATATCTTCCTCCACCCTCCTTCTGAGCAGTCTGCCTTGCACATTTGCCACCACTTACAGGAAACAATTCGATCTAAACCTCAGCCATGTCCCTAGTCTTACAGTTTCAGGAAATCTCCAATGTATTTTCAAGGTTCAATTTATCTATTCCCTTTTGGATGCCTGAGTCATGTAGAATCTTAGAATGGTTACAGCACAGGAGGCCATTCGGCCCTTCGATCCCGTGCCGGCTCTCTGCAAGAGCGCTTCAGCTAGTCCCACCCCCCCTGCCCTTTCCCCCTAGCCCGCAAATTTTTTTCCTTCAGGTACTTATCCAATTCCCTTTTGAAAGCCACGATTGAGTCTGCCTCTACCACCCTCTGGATGATTGCTGGATCCAAACCACTCGCTGCATAAAATAAGTTTTTCCTCATGTCGCCTTCGGTTCTTTTGCCCATCACCTTAAATCTGTGCCCTCTGGGTCTCGACCCTTCCGCCAATGGGAACAGTTTCTCTCTATCTACTCTGTCTAGACCCCTCGTGATTTCGAACACCTCTATCAGATCTCCTCTCAACCTTCTCTGCTCCAAGGAGAGCAACCCCGTCCCTCATCCCTGGAATCAACCTCAATATAATTTCTACACCCTCTCTCAGACCGTCATATCCTTCCTAAAGTGTGGTGCCCAGAATTAGATACAATACTCCAGTTGAGGCCGAATCAAGTTTTTTATGAAGGTCCATCATAACTTCCTTGCTCTTGTACTCTCTGCCTCTATTTATGAAGCCCAGGATCCCGTATGATTTTTTTTTAACCGCTTTCTCAACCACTTCCTTTTTATCAAAAATAACAAGGGTGGTTTTCAGCACTGACCCTTGAAGCATGGTTCTTCGAGCTCTGATGTGCATGTATGCTGCCACAGAGTCGCTGACCCATCCCACATCATTGTTGGCTTCAGATTCTGCAGGTGCTGCAGTTCTGATCGGTCTAGAAGGAAAGGAATTAAAAATTGTAGTTCCATTCATTACAGTTTGGTATAGCAAAGGCCACCCACAGGATTCTTACATTTGAATGGATTAGCTCAGTACCTTTCTGGAAAATACATTGATATATTCCAAACACTTTCAAGAATCTGAGATTGGTGCTCATATAATTGTAGCAAGACCTCTTTGCTTTTAGACGACAACCCCTTGCAATAAAGGCTAACATGCCATTTGCCTTCCTAATTGCTTGCTGTACCTGCGTGCCACATAAAAGGTTATTACACAAGATAAGGGCTCATGGGTTGGGGGTAATATATTAGCATGGATAGAGGATTGGTTTACAGACAGAAAACAGAGGTTCGGGATTAATGGGTCATTTTCCGGTTGGTAGAGTGTAAGGTAGAAGGGTTTCCACAGCGATCAGTGCTGGAGCCTCAGCTATTTACAATCTATATTAATGACTTAGATGAAGGGACTGAGTGTAATGTATCCAAGTTTGCTGACAATACAATGTAGGGTGGGACAGTAAGCTTTGAGGAGGATGCAAAGAGCCTGCAAAGGGATATAGACAGGTTAAGTGAGTGGGAATAAGGTGGCACATGGAGTATAATCTGAGGAAATGTGAGATTATACACTTTGGTAGGAAGAATAGCAAAACAGAATACTGTTTAAATGCTGATAAAATATTGTAGTTCAGAGAGATTTAGGTATCCTCGTACAGGAAACACAGAAAGCTAGCATGCAAGTACAGCAAGTAATTGGGAAGGCAAATGGCATGTGGCCTTTATTGCAAGGCGATTGGAGTACAAGCATTAGAAAGTCTTGCTGCAATTGTACAGGGACTTGGTGAGACCAGTACTGTGTACAGTTTTGGTCTCCATATTAGAGGAAGGACATACTTGCCTTAGTCACGATGCAACAAAAGTTCACTCGATTGATCCCTGGGGTGGGAGGGTTGTTCTATGAGGAAAGATTGAGTAGATTGGGCCGATACTCTCTGGAGTTTAGAAGCATGAGAGGTGATCTCACTGAAACACATAAGGTACTGAGGAGGATTGAGGGTAGATGCTGAGAGGATGTTTCCCCGGCTGGAGAGTGTAGAACTCGGGGGGCACAGTCTCAGGATAAAGGGTCGGCCATTTAAGATTGAGATGAAGAGGAATTGCTTCACTGAGGATTGTGAATCTTTGGAATTCTCTATCCGAAAGGGTTGTGAATGCTGATTTATTGAGTATATTCAAAGCTGAGATAGATTTTAGGGTCTGGATTTTCGGCTTTTGAGATTTTGGGGTGCTAATGATGACGGGGCAGTCCTGATAATGCCTGGAAAAAGTTTGTGCCCCCGACTGTAAAATTCGGCAAAAAATGAGGTTCAATGGTCGGAGGAGCAAAATCAGTCATTACACACCTGTGCTTGGCCGCCTCAGCCGAATATCGTGGCATTAAAAAACCTCTACATTTTGCGCATGCGCAGACACATGCAAATCTTCCCGGGCCCAGGCGAAACTTTAGGGCGCGGCGGTTTCATTTGCGCATGCGCAGATGCGCTGGACCACTTTGCTCACAGCGGGAGACATGGCGCAGCAGGAGGGAAGGCACAGAGCACTTTGCTTCTCTGCAGCGGCTGCTGAGGCGATAGCTCAGGACCTAGAGAGGAGGTGACCTGCACTGCATCTAGTGTGAGGACGGAGGCCCGTGCCAAGGGTGTTCAGAAGGATATGGAGTGAGATAACCCTGGAGATGTCAGCGACCTGCACTGGCAATGCCTGGCCCCTTATGATGGCCAAGTTGTGCAGCATGCAGCACACCACAGTGAATTCCGACACCTGTTGAGGGGAATATTGTTGAAGGCTGCCTCCGGAGCGGTCCAGGCATCGGAAATGCTGCTAGAGCACCCCTATTGCCTGTTCGATGATGTGGGTGGCCACATGGCTCTCACTGTAGCGATGCTCCACTTCTGTGGTGAGGTTGCAGCGGGTTATTAGCCAGATGGCTGGGCCATACCTTTGTCCCCGAGCAGTCAGCCATGCCCTTCCCGTGGTGACCGAAACAATCCTGACAGTGCTCTCACACAGGATGAAAGCATCATGGGCACTCCCTGGATGGCGGGCATTCACTGCAGGAAGGTGCTCCGTGTGGTCGCACACCAGCTGCACGTTTAGAGAGTGATATCCCTTTCGGTTTCTGAATACCGCTGCGTTGTGACCACGTGTGTCCAACCAATGGTTCCTTGAACCCTCGGGAAGCCCGCAATCCTGCCGAACCCACATGCCCAATCATTCTGGCTCTCCCTGATCATTGGGAACGTTATGAAATCCATTCTGCGGGTGGTAGAGAGCCTTTGTGATGTGGCGATTGAGAGGCACTGCCTGTGACCCCTGCTGCAACCTGGAAGGAGCCAGAGGCATAGAAGGCCAGTGCCACAGTGACCTTCACTGCGACGGGCAGCGCAGTCCTGGTGCTGATGTGAGGCTGTAGGTCTGCCTGTAGGAGACAGCATACCTCTATCAGCACTTCCTTTCGGAAGTGCAGCCTTCTCACACACTGCTCGTCAGAGAGCTGGAGATATGAGCTTTGGCACCTGTAAACCCGTGGGGGGGCGGTGTCGGCGGTAAGGGCTCCTGTCCAGACATCTACGGCCTCTCCTCATCCGTGGGTTGACATGGTCACGAATCCTTCTTCCATTCTGACACCGCCTAGTAATAGCATGCAGCATGATACGCTGGCAAAATAGTAATGCCCCCATTAACTTCTTTCAATGAAGTTGTAAGGACCCTGTAATGGCAGATAAACATACCGTTTTCAAGTCAGAGTTGCACTCAATGTGACCTCCGCTTTAGGATTCCCTCCTCGCTCAATTTAAAGACACAGCAAATACCGCTTACTCGACTGTGAAACTGCCTGGTTTTTCAGGCATGATTTGGGGCGAACGTTTAATGCGGTATTAGGGCCAGATTTTGCAGCCAGGGCACCAGCGAAACATTGCACGAGGATTGGCATCATAATCTCATTGAAACTAGAGGGCGGGGCGGGAAGTTTTGCTCCGCCGCAAACCATGAGCCGAATTGGCCAGCCGGGCGGTAAAAGCAGGGCGCCCACTGTTACGCCTTCACACACCCTTTACCACCCCTCTGGGGCATTACCAGAGGCACAAGGGAACCAAAAATCCAGCCCCTAGTGGAATCAAGGAATATGGAGATCGGACGGGAAAGTGGAGTTGAGATCGAAGGTAAGCTGCAATCTTATTGAATGGCGGAGCAGGCTCGAGGGGCCGTGTGGGCTATTCCTGCTTCTAATTCTTATGGTCTTATGTTCTTAAATAGCTGAGGCTCAAGCATTGATCCTTGCAGCACTCCACTAGTTACACCCTGCCATCCTTAAAATGACCCGTTTATTCCTACGCTCTGTTTTCTGTCTGTTAACCAATCCTCTATCCATGCTCATATATTACCCCACACCCATGATTCCTAATCTTGTGTGATAACGTCTTGTATGGCACCTTATCGAATGCCTTCTTAAATTCCAAATATATTACGTCTACTGGTTCCCCCTTATCTACATCTGTAGTTGCACCCTCAAAAAACTCTAATTGATTTGTCAAACATGATTTTCCTTTTATAAAACCATGTTGACTCTACCTAATCAAATTATAATTTTCCGAGTGCGCTGTCACCACATCCTTAATAATAGATTCTAGCATTTTCCCTACTACTGATGTCAGTTTAACTGGCCTACAGTTCCCTGATTGATCTTTCCCTCCTTTCTTGAACTGCGTGTCATGAAAAATCAACAACCTGAAACCTTAACTCTGTTTCTCCAAAGACATCCTGAGTGTCTCCAGCATTTTCTATTTTTTAGTGATGTTGGTTGAAAGATAAAAATCGGCCAAGACACTGGGGATAACCCTCCTTTGAAATAGTGCCATGGGATCTTTTACATCCAACCTGAGAGGGCAGACAAGGCTTCAGTTTAATTAATACGAAAGACAGCACCTCCGACAGTGCAGCAGTCCCTCAGTACTGAACTGTAGTACTGGAGTGTCAGCCTATATTTTGCACACCCTACTCTGGAGTGGGACTTGAACCCACAATTTTCTGACTCAGGGGGCGAGACGTGCGCCCCAATGAGCCACAGCTGACATCATTGACAGCTTCAGCAATAAAGAAAAATGTGTAAATGCTTCTATCGAATCACTCTAATCTGCAGTGTACCTGTTCAAAGCGAGCCCTATCTGGAGAACCACATAGGATGCCAGATTTAAACAGCATGCGAGAGCCAGCAGCTACAGACCTAGCAGGAGAAACAGAGCGACAGATACCAGACAGAGGCAACAATTCAATAAATGCAGTCAGAGTCAGCACAGAGCGTGAAGCGGCTCGGGAAAGTTGCAGATAAGTATTTCGCTCAATGGTCTGTGTTTTTGATGGTTCATGTAAATATTTAGTTTATTGGTTGGTGCTTTTAGTGGTTAGTGTTGTTGTTTAGTGGTTAGAGTTTTAATGTCAGCTAATCAGTTAAATAGCCTTAAAGCTAAAAATGACCTGATTTCAATAAGTGTTAACTACTATGACAGGACAGCTGGGGCCAGTTGCCTGCAAATCCCATTGTGTGTGTGAACTCCCGGATTCTTTGTGCGTCCTGGAAACCACATTTGCAGGAGGTGCCAACGACTGCTCAAACTGGAGCTCAGAGTTCCAGAGCTTGAGGGGCAGCTGGCGTTCCTACACAGCCTGGAGTGCCAGCTGTGGCTCAGTGGGCAGCGCCACGCGCCTCTGAGTCTGAAGGTTGTGGGTTCAAGTCCCACTTCCAGGAACTTAAGCACACAAATCTCGACTGGCACTCCAGTGCAGTGCTGAGGGAACGCTGCACTGTCGGAGGTGCCGTCTTTTGGATGAGATGTTAAAAGCGAGGCACCATCTGCTTATAAAAGATCCCATGGCACTATTTCAAAGAAGAGCAGGGAGTTATCCCCGGTGTCCTGGCCAATATTTACCCCTCAATCAACATAACAAAAACAGATTATCTGATCATCATCACAGTTGCTGTTTGTGGGAGCTTGCTGTGCACAGGTTGGCTGCCATTTTCCCACATTACAACAGTGACTACACTCCAAAGTACCTCATCGGCTGTAAAGCGCTTTGAGACATCCAGTGGTCGTGAAAGCCGCTATATAAATGCAAGTCTTCCTTTTTTTCTTTTCCTGTGGGAGACTGAGAGTTCCATGGATAGCACAGATTAGGAGGTGATCGCCCGGCAGCTACAGAGAGTTCACAAGAGAGGGAGTGGGCGAGCACCAAGCATAGGAGGAGAATCAGGCAGGCAGTGCAGGAATCCCCGGGGACTGTCGCACTCACAAGCCAGTACTCAGTGTTGGATATCAGGTGAGGCTGATGACATCTTGGGGAAGCGCAGTCAGAAGCAAATCCGTGTCACTGTGAGAGTCGAGTCTGCATTATTGGACATGTACGTGAAGAGGACTCATTTTCAGGGTTATGGGGAAAAAGCTGGGTTGTGACGATGGGCCAAATGACCTCCTTCTGTGCTGTAAGATTCTATGATTCTGGGACATCACATTTACTTTGCCCATCAATCTGTCTCCAATTCCTTAGCCAATTACGTGCCCAAGTTCCCTCCATCCCTTTAATGCCATGTGCTTATATTTTCGAATAAGCGTGTTATGTGGTACTTTATCAAATACCTTTTGAAAGTCCATATATATGCCATCTACTGGAGTACCTTCATCAACCCTCTCTGTTACTTCATCAAAAAAACTCAATAGGGTTAATCAGACACCCCTTTCAAAGAGCCGGCACAGGTACGATGGGCTGAATGGCCCCCCTTCTGTACAGTAAGATTCAAGGATTCTAGGATGCAACACTTACTTTGACCAGCAATCTCCTTGCCACTGGTTTTCAGCTATCCTGTCCCTGTTGCCAACCAGATTTGGAATTTTAACCCCGTTTGACCTGATTGTATGAATGACTCCTGATGAAGACATGGACCAAATCATTCATTGAATAAATTTAAGGCAGAGACAGACAGTTTCTTAACCGATAAGGGCATAAGGGGTAATGGGGAGTGGGCAGAGCTAAGTCCATGATCGGATCAGCCATGATCGTATTAAATGCGGAGAAGGCTCGAGGGGTCACATGGACTACTCCTGCTCCTATTTCTTATATTCCTTTTTTTTGACAACAAAGCAATTATGAATCAACATGAATCATTCGGTGTGTGGAAACCAAATAATAAACCCACAATACACCAACGATTCCAATTGAAAAACTACACAACATGATGGAAATTTCTCTGACTATCCAAATCGTTCGGAAACATGTTGTATTCTCAGGGGTATTGTGCAGAATTTTTTGACGTTATTATAAAGAGGAAATTATTCCATCTGTACTGAATAATTCATGATATAATGTTTAACTGCCTTCTAAAGCACCTTGCCAATGCCTCATTTTTCACTCGTGTCATTAGGGACCAGATATTATAGAATCACAGAAAAATTCCGACACAGAAGGAGGTCATTTGGCCAAGCGTGTCCGTGCCATTATTATCTTCAGCCAGTACAAAAACTTTTAATCTGTTTCAAAAGTGCAAATCCAAAAGTTCAAAATAACATTGTTCAGATAACAATCATGCACTTTAAAGATGGAGGAGATTTAAAGGCATTTCATCCGCTACCCTCCCGCCTTCTCCTTCCCCTCCCCTTCTCCTGACGCTGTTGTTTCACACGAGAGAACCACTCCACAGATATGGCAGCTGGAAGGCATCTTACCCAAAAGGGTTGATTTTCACTGGGACACCTAATCCACACTAGATCAGTGGGGCAACCCATGAGAAAACTGTGAGAGGCTGCAACCATTTTAAAGGTCCTCCCGCCCTGGTCTCCATCCTATCATGGCAAGGTGCTCACGGGTACTCTGATGTTAACGGCATTTCGTCAAATGAGGGGGCGTGGGATTTACAGTTAGCCCACCGTCACAAAAAGAGGCACGCTATATTAAAGTGAGATTCACCATCTCTCTTAAAGTGAGATTCACTCTCTCTTAAAGTGAGATTCACCCTCTCTCTTAAAGTAAGATTCACCCTCTCTCTTACAGTGAGATTCACTCTCTCTTAAATTGAGATTCACTCTCTCTCTTAAAGTAAGATTCACACTCTCTTAAAATGAGATTCACTCTCTCTCTTAAAGTGAGATTCACTCTCTCTTAAAGTGAGATTCACTCTCTCTCTTAAAGTAAGATTCACACTCTCTTAAAGTGAGATTCACTCTCTCTCTTAAAGTGAGATTCACCCACTGTTAAAGTGAGATTCACTCTCTCTCTCTTAAAGTGAGATTCACCATCACTTAAAGTGAAATTCACCCTCTCTTAAAGTGAGATTCACCCTCTCTCTTAAAGTGAGATTCACCATCTCTTAAAGTGAGATTCACCATTTCTTAAAGTGAGATTTACCATCTCTTAAAGTGAGATTCACTCTCTCTCTTAAAGTGAGATTCACTCTCTCTCTTAAAGTGAGATTCACTCTCTCTTAAAGTGAGATTCACTCTCTCTCTTAAAGTGAGATTCACTCTCTCTCTTAAAGTGAAATTCACCCTCTCTTAAAGTGAGATTCACCCTCTCTCTTAAAGTGAGATTCACCATCTCTTAAAGTGAGATTCACCATTTCTTAAAGTGAGATTCACCATCTCTTAAAGTGAGATTCACTCTCTCTTAAAGTGAGATTCACTCTCTCTCTTAAAGTGAGTTTCACTCTCTCTTTAAGTGAGATTCACTCTCTCCCTTAAAATGAGATGCACCCTCTCTTAAAGTGAGATTCACCCTCTCTTAAAGTGAGATTCACTCTCTCTTACAGTGAGATTCACCCTCTCTCTTAAAGTAAGATTCACCCTCTCTCTTACAGTGAAATTCACTCTCTCTTAAAGTGAGATTCACTCTCTCTCTTAAAGTGAGATTCACACTCCCTTAAAGTGAGATTCACTCTCTCTTAAAGTGAGATTCACCCTCTCTCTTAAAGTAAGATTCACACTCTCTTAAAGTGAGATTCACTCTCTCTTAAAGTGAGATTCACTCTCTCTTAAAGTGAGATTCACTCTCTCTCTTAAAGTAAGATTCACCCTCTCTCTTACAGTGAGATTCACTCTCTCTTAAAGTGAGATTCACTCTCTCTCTTAAAGTGAGATTCACACTCTCTTAAAGTGAGATTCACTCTCTCTTAAAGTGAGATTCACTCTCTCTTAAAGTGAGATTCACTCTCTCTCTTAAAGTGAGATTCACTCTCTCTCTTAAAGTAAGATTCACACTCTCTTAAAGTGAGATTCACTCTCTCTCTTAAAGTAAGATTCACACTCTCTTAAAGTGAGATTCACTCTCTCTCTTAAAGTGAGATTCACCCACTCTTAAAGTGAGATTCACCATCTCTTAAAGTGAAATTCACCCTCTCTTAAAGTGAGATTCACCCTCTCTTAAAGTGAGATTCACCATCTCTTAAAGTGAAATTCACCCTCTCTTAAAGTGAGATTCACTCTCTCTCTTAAAGTAAGATTCACACTCTCTTAAAGTGAGATTCACTCTCTCTCTTAAAGTGAGATTCACTCACTCTTAAAGTGAGATTCACCCTCTCTTAAAGTGAGATTCACTCTCTCTTAAAGTGAGATTCACCCTCTCTCTTAAAGTAAGATTCACCCTCTCTCTTACAGTGAAATTCACTCTCTCTTAAAGTGAGATTCACTCTCTCTCTTAAAGTGAGATTCACACTCTCTTAAAGTGAGATTCACTCTCTCTTAAAGTGAGATTCACCCTCTCTCTTAAAGTAAGATTCACACTCTCTTAAAGTGAGATTCACTCTCTCTTAAAGTGAGATTCACTCTCTCTTAAAGTGAGATTCACTCTCTCTCTTAAAGTAAGATTCACCCTCTCTCTTACAGTGAGATTCACTCTCTCTTAAAGTGAGATTCACTCTCTCTCTTAAAGTGAGATTCACACTCTCTTAAAGTGAGATTCACTCTCTCTTAAAGTGAGATTCACTCTCTCTCTTAAAGTGAGATTCACTCTCTCTCTTAAAGTAAGATTCACACTCTCTTAAAGTGAGATTCACTCTCTCTCTTAAAGTAAGATTCACACTCTCTTAAAGTGAGATTCACTCTCTCTCTTAAAGTGAGATTCACCCACTCTTAAAGTGAGATTCACCATCTCTTAAAGTGAAATTCACCCTCTCTTAAAGTGAGATTCACCCTCTCTTAAAGTGAGATTCACCATCTCTTAAAGTGAAATTCACCCTCTCTTAAAGTGAGATTCACCCTCTCTTAAAGTGAGATTCACCGTCTTTTAAAGTGAGATTCACTCTCTCTCAAAGTGAGACTCACCCTCTCTCTTAAAGTGAGATTCACTCTCTCTTAAATTGAGATTCGCCCTCTCTCTTAAATTGAGATTCACTTTCGCTCTTAAAGTGTGATTCAATCTCTCTTAAAATGAGATTCACCCTCTCTTAAAGTGAGATTTTCTCACTCTCTTAAAGTGAGATTCACCGTCTCTTAAAGTGAGATTCACCGTCTCTTAAAGTGAGTTTCACTCTCTCTTAAAGTGAGATTCACTCTCTCCCTTAAAATGAGATGCACCCTCTCTTAAAGTGAGATTCACCCTCTCTTAAAATGAGATTCACTCTCTCTTAAAGTGAGATTCACTCTCTCCCTTAAAATGAGATGCACCCTCTCTTAAAGTGAGATTCACCCTCTCTTAAAGTGAGATTCACTCTCTCTTAAAGTGAGATTCACTCTCTCCCTTAAAATGAGATGCACCCTCTCTTAAAGTGAGATTCACCCTCTCTTAAAGTGAGATTCACTCTCTCTTAAAGTGAGATTCACTCTCTCCCTTAAAATGAGATGCACCCTCTCTTAAAGTGAGATTCACCCTCTCTTAAAGTGAGATTCACTCTCTCTTAAAGTGAGATTCTCTCACTCTCTTAAAGTGAGATTCACCGTCTCTTAAAGTGAGATTCACCGTCTCTTAAAGTGAGATTCGCTCTCTCTCCTAAAGTGAGATTCACCGTCTCTTAAAGTGAGTTTCACTCTCTCCCTTAAAATGAGATGCACCCTCTCTTAAAGTGAGATTCACTCTCTCTCTTAAAGTAAGATTCACACTCTCTTAAAGTGAGATTCACTCTCTCTCTTAAAGTGAAATTCACCCTCTCTTAAAGTGAGATTCACCCTCTCTTAAAGTGAGATTCACCGTCTTTTAAAGTGAGATTCACTCTCTCTCAAAGTGAGACTCACCCTCTCTTAATGTGAGATTCACCCTCTCTTAAAGTGAGATTCACTCTCTCTTAAATTGAGATTCGCCCTCTCTCTTAAATTGAGATTCACTCTCGCTCTTAAAGTGTGATTCAATCTCTCTTAAAATGAGATTCACCCTCTCTTAAAGTGAGATTCTCTCACTCTCTTAAAGTGAGATTCACCGTCTCTTAAAGTGAGATTCACCGTCTCTTAAAGTGAGATTCGCTCTCTCTCTTAAAGTGAGATTCCCTTTCTCTCTTGAAGTGAGATTCACTCTCTCTCTTAAAGTGTGATTCACGCTGTCTTAAAGTGAGATTCACTCTCTCTCTTAAAGTAAGATTCACACTCTCTTAAAGTGAGATTCACTCTCTCTCTTAAAGTGAAATTCACCCTCTCTTAAAGTGAGATTCACCCTCTCTTAAAGTGAGATTCACCCTTTCTTAAAATGAGATTCACCGCACTTAAAGTGAGATTCACTCTCTCTTAAAGTGAGATTCACTCTCTCTTAAAGTGAGATTCACTCTCTCTTAAAGTGAGATTCACCCTCTCTTCAAGTGAATTTCACCCTCTCTTGAAGTGAGATTCACTCTCTCTCAAAGTGAGACTCACCCTCTCTTAATGTGAGATTCATCCTCTCTTAAAGTGATATTCACCCTCTCTGAAACTGAGATTCACCCTCTCTCTTAAAGTGAGATTAACTCTCTCTTAAATTGAGATTCACTCTCTGTTCAAGTGAGATTCACCCTCTCTTAAAGTGAGATTCACCCTCTCTTTAAATGAGGACAGCAGGTTAGCATTGCAGCACTGTGAGATCATACTGTGCGTCAGCAATGTCCCAAGGAACATTGGCATTATTCGATGAAAAAAGAATATGGTCCATCTCGTTCACCTTTACCATCCTGAGAGTAACATGATAAGATAATGGAGTTGATGACTAATATGAGAATTCAGCTTGTCTACCACAGACACAGACATGAGGCAAGGAAACTCCCAGTGGTGGAAAGCTTCAAGAGCCATAGATCCAAATTCACCTCTTCATTCTGAGCATTCTACAGTTAAGAACGTAAGAAATAGGAGCAGGATTAGGCCATTTGGCCCTTCGAACCTGCTCTGCCATTCAATGAGATCATGGCTGATCATTTAACCACATGTCATGAAATGTCACAAGGAAAGCACTGCTTGCCCTGGAGATTTCAGTGCAGAAGCATGAGTACACAAGGAGCTTCTCAACTGAGACTCACACTTCCAGGGAATCTCATGTCTGTGAGGGTGGGAAGAATTGTGGTGGTGGGTTACGGGGTGGGGGTGGGGGGCTGCTGCAGTTCAATGGAGTCATTTGTTGGTCATTTGATCTCAGAAAGGTCGCGCTACAAGGTTTAACTTCATCCTTCAGCTCCTCCTGCTCAGAGTCCGGCGAGGCTTCCCGTTGGTCCATGTCCAGGATCTGTCCACGATCAATAGTGACATTATACAGGACGCAGCTCCAGGTTTGGCTGCAGCAGGGTGACACAGGGCAGACACAACCTTGTGGCTGAGCTGGAGCCTCCTGACACCAAGTGTCAGGTGTGGTTCAGTGGGCAGCACTCTCTCGCCTCTGAGTCAGAAGGTTGTGGGCTCCAGTCCTGCTCCAGAGACTCGAGCACAACATCCAGGCTGACACACCAGTGCAGCACTGAGGGAGTGCTGCACAGTCGGAGGTGCTGTCTTTCAGATGAGACGTTAAACCAAGGCCCGTTTGCTCTCTCGGGTGGATGTAAAAGATCCCATGGCACTATTTCAAAGAAGAGCAGGGGAGTTATCCCCGGTGTCCTGGCCAATATTTATCCCTTAATCAACATAACAAAAACAGATTATCTGGTCATTGTCACATTTTTGTTTGTGGCAGCTTGCTGTGTGCAAATTGGCTGTTGCATGTTCTAAATTGCAACAGTGACTATACTTCAGAAAAGTACTTCATTGGCTTTAAAGTGCTTTGGGATGTCTGGTGGTTGTGAAAGACGCTATATAAATGCAAGTTGTTATTTTTTTTTATTTATTCATGGGTTGTGGGTGTCGCTAGCAAGGCCAGCAATTATTGCCCATCCCTAATTGCCCTTGAGTAGCTTGCTAGGCCATTTCAAAGGGGCAGTGGGTCTGGAGTCACATACAGGCCGGACCAGGTAAGGACAGCAGATTTTCTTCCCTGAAGGACATTAATGAACCAGATGGGTTTTTCACGACAGTTTCATGGTCACCTTTATTTACATCATCATCATCATCAAAAAAAAAATGAGGGAGAGCGAAAACAGGGAATTATCGACCGGTCAGCCTGACATCGGTAGTGGGTAAAATGATGGAATCAATTATTAAGGATGTCATAGCAGCGCATTTGGAAAGAGGTGACATGATAGCTCCAAGACAGCATGGATTTGTGAAAGGGAAATCATGCTTGACAAATCTTCTGGAATTTTTTGAGGATGTTTCCAGTAGAGTGGACAAGGGAGAACCAGTTGATGTGATGTATTTGGACTTTCACAAGGCTTTCAAAAAGGTCCCACACAAGAGATTAATGTGCAAAGTTAAAACACATGGGATTGGGGGTAGTGTGCTGACGTGGATTGAGAACTGGTTGTCAGACAGGAAGCAAAGAGTAGGAGTAAATGGGTACTTTTCAGAATGGCAGGCAGTGACTAGTGGGGTACCACAAGGTTCTGTGCTGGGGCCCCAGCTGTTTACAATGTACATTAATGATTTAGATGAGGGGATTAAATGTAGTATCTCCAAATTTGCGGATGACACTAAGTTGGGTGGCAGTGTAAGCTGCGAGGAGGATGCTATGAGGCTGCAGAGTGACTTGAACAGGTTAGATGAGTGGGCAAATGCATGGCAGATGAAGTATAATGTGGATAAATGTGAGTTTATCCACCTTGGTGGTAAAAACAAAGAGACAGACTATTATCTGAATGGTGACAGATTAGGAAAAGGGGAGGTGTAACGAGACCTGGGTGTCATGGTACATCAGTCATTGAAGGTTGGCATGCAGGTACAGCAGGCGGTTAAGAAGGCAAATGGCATGTTGGCCTTCATAGCAAGGGGATTTGAGTACAGAGGCAGAGGGGTGTTACTACAGTTGTACAGGGCCTTGGTGAGGCCACACCTGGAGTATTGTGTACAGTTTTGGTCTCCTAACTTGAGGAAGGACATTTTTGCTATTGAGGGAGTGCAGCGAAGGTTCATCAGACTGATTCCCGGGATGGTGGGACTGACATATCAAGAAAGACTGGATCAACTGGGCTTGTATTCACTGGAGTTCAGAAGATTGAGAGGGGATCTCATAGAAACGTTTAAAATTCTGACGGGTTTTGACAGGTTAGATGCAGGAAGAATGTTCCCAATGTTGGGGAAGTCCAGAACCAGGAGTCACAGTCTAAGGATAAGGGGTAAGTCATTTAGGACCGAGATGAGGAGAAACTTCTTCACCCAGAGAGTGGTGAACACGTGGAATTCTCTACCACAGAAAGTTGTTGAGGCCAATTCACTAAATATATTCAAAAGGGAGTTGGATGAAGTCCTTACTACTAGGGGGAATCAAGGGGTATGGCGAGAAAGCAGGAATGGGGTAGTGAAGTTGCATGTTTAGCCATGAACTCATTGAATGGCGGTGCAGGCTCGAAGGGCCGAATGGCCTACTCCTGCACCTATTTTCTATGTTTCTATGTTTCTATCATAGGCAGTCCCTCGGAATCGAGGAGGACTTGCTTCCACTCCCTAAGTGAGTTCTTTGATGGCTGAACAGTCCGATACGGGAGCCACAGACACTGTTACAGGTGGGACAGACATTTGTCGAGGGAAGGTGTGGGTGGGGCTGGTTTGCCGCTCGATCCTTCCGCTGCCTGCGCCTGGCCTCTTCATGCTCTTTGCATTGAGACTCAAAGAGCTCAACACCCTCCCGGATGGACTTTCTCCACCTCAGCGGTCTGCGGCCAGGGACTCCTAGGTGTCAGTGGTGATGTCGCACTTTACCAGAGGGGCTTTGAGGGTGTCCTTATAACATTTCCGCTGTCCTCCTTTGGCTCGTTTACCATGAAGGAGCTCCGCATAAAGCATTTGCTTCAGGAGTTTCGTATCTGGCATGCGAACTATGTGGCCTGCCCAGCGAAGCTGATTGAGTGTGGTCAGTGCTTCAATACTGAGGATGTTGGCCTGGTCGAGGACACTGATGTTGGTGCACCTGTCCTCCCAGGGGATTTGCAGGATCTTGCAGAGACATCGTTGGTGATATATCTCCAGCGACTTGAGGTGCCTTCTGTACATTGTCCATGCCTCAGACTCATACAGAAGGGCGGGTATTACTACAGCCCTGTAGACCATGAGTTTGGTGGTAGATTTGAGGGCCTGGTCTTCAAATACTCTTTTCCTCAGATGGCCGAAGGCTGCACTGGTGCACTGGAGGCGATGCTGAATCTCCGCATCAATGTCTGCCTTTGTTGATAAGAGGTTCCCAAGATATGGGAAATGGTCCACGTTGTCCAGGGCCGCGCCGTGGATGTTGATGATTGGAGGGCAGCGATGTGTGGCGGTGACAGGCTGGTGGTGGACCTTTGTCCTACGGATGTTAAGCATAAGGCCCATGCTTTTATATGCCTCGGTGAATACATTGACTATATCCTGGAGTTCAACCTCTGAATGTGCACAGACGCAGGCGTCGTCCGCGTACTGCAGCTCAACGACAGAGATTGGGGTGGTCTTGGACCTGGCCTGGAGGCGATGTAGGTTAAACAGCTTCCCACTGGTTCTGTTTAGTTTAGTTCCACTCCAGCGGGGAGCTTGTTGATTGGGAGGTGGAGCATGGTGGTGAGGAAGATTGAGAATATTAAGAATTGGAGCGATAACGCAGCCCTGTTTGACCCCGGTCCGGACATGGATTGGGTCTGTAATGGATCCGTTGATAAGGATCACGGCCTGCATTTCGTTGGTGACAAACTTTTCTATGCATCCGAAACGGAGGAGGACGCTCCATAGACCCTCACGGTCGACAGTGTCAAAGGCCTTTGTAAGATCGAAAAAGGCCATGTATAAGGGCTGGCGCTGCTCCCTGCATTTTTCCTGCAACTGTCGCGCTGCAAAGATCATGTCTGTTGTGCCCCGTAGGGACAAAATCCACACTGTGACTCCGGGAGGAGCTCCTCGGCCACAGGGAGAAGACGATTGAGGAGAACTCGAGCGACAACTTTCCCAGTGGCTGATAGCAGGGAGATTCCCCTGTAGTTGCCGCAGTCGGACTTGTCCCCTATTTATAGATGGTCACGATCACTGCATCGCTGAGATCTCCCAGCATGCTCTCCTCCCTCCAGATGAGAGAGATGAGGCCGTGTATCCACGTCAACAGCGCCTCTCCGCCATATTTTAGCGCCTCAGCAGGGATTCCATCCGCACCTGTAGCCTTGTTATTCTTAAGCTGTTTTATGGCTTTGCCTACCCCGTGCAGCGTTGGAGTTTCACTGAGGTGGTGGCGGGTCGCATGCTGTGGGGTGGAGTTGAGAACACTCGAGTCAAAGGCAGAGTCTCGATTGAGGAGATCTTCAAAGTGCTCCTTCCAGCGGGCCCTGACAGTCTCGGTGTCCTCGATGAGTGTTTCCCCATTCTTGGCCAGGAGTGGAGTGAGGCCTTGGGAGTTTGGACCGTAGGTGGCCAGATTTCCTTCCCTGAAGGACATTAATGAACCAGATGGGCTTTTAACAACAGTTTCATGGTCACCTTTACTTACACTAGCTTTTTAATTCCAGATTTATTTAATTAACTGAATTTAAATTCCCCAGCTGCAGTGATGGGCTTTGAATGTGCGTCTCTGGGTTATTAGTCCAGGCATACTAGTCCAATAGCATCCCATCATGCTACCGTTCCCCTATCGATCCCTCCTTATTGAGATGTTACCGGAGGTGGTGACAATTTCTGTTAGGTGCCAGAGCCAGATCAGAATTTTCAAGTGTAGTCATGAAGAGAGCAAAATAATGAAGTTAAGAAGAATCAATTCACTTTCAGAACGACACATATCTACAAATAAATATAGAGGGGTGGAAATTCGTTCCCGCCGTTTTTGAGGTGGAATCACCGCCTGAGCATTAATTTTACTGCCGGGCGTTAGCAGCAGGCTCCAAAGGCCAAATTCAGCTTTTACAGCCAAAGATGAGAGAGCAGCGCTAAAAAATGGCATTGCACACTCATCCTCGTGCGGGAGCTCAGGGGGCCGACTGAATTTCCCATCGGGAGGCTGCCGCCGTGCTCGCTGGGAAACGGGAAGAAAAAAATATACCTCAAACTTCTCCGGCCCACACACAAAGTTCCCCAACCCACATCCACTTCCCCGTTCCGCACACAAACTTCCCCGACCCACACACAAACTTCCCCGACCCACACACACAAACTTCCCCGACCCACACACACACTTCCCCGACCCACACACAAACTTCCCCGACCCACACACAAACTTCCCCGACCCACACACAAACTTCCCCGACCCACACACACACTTCCCCGACCCACACACAAACTTCCCCGACCCACACACAAACTTCCCCGACCCACACACAAACTTCCCCGACCCACACACACACTTCCCCGACCCACACACAAACTTCCCCGACCCACACAAAAACTTCCCGACCCACACACACACTTCCCCGACCCACACACAAACTTCCCCGACCCACACACAAACTTCCCGACCCACACACATACTTCCCCGACCCACACACAAACTTCCCCGACCCACACACAAACTTCCCCGACCCACACACAAACTTCACCGACCCACACACAAACTTCCCGACCCACACACACACTTCCCCGACCCACACACAAACTTCCCCGACCCACACACAAACTTCCCCGACCCACACACAAACTTAACCGACCCACACACAAACTTCCCGACCCACACACACACTTCCCCGACCCACACACACACTTCCCCGACCCACACACAAACTTCCCCGACCCACACACAAACTTCACCGACCCACACACAAACTTCCCCGACCCACACACAAACTTCCCGACCCACACACAAACTTCCCCGACCCACACACACACTTCCCCGACCCACACACAAACTTCCCCGACCCACACACAAACTTCACCGACCCATACACAAACTTCCCCGACCCACACACAAACTTCCCCGACCCACACACAAACTTCCCCGACCCACACACAAACTTCTCCGACCCACACACAAACTTCCCCGACCCACACACAAACTTCACCGACCCATACACAAACTTCCCCGACCCACACACAAACTTCCCCGACCCACACACAAACTTCACCGACCCATACACAAACTTCCCCGACCCACACACAAACTTCCCCGACCCACACACAAACTTCCCCTACCCACATCCACTTCCCCGACCCACACACAAACTTCCCCGACCCACACACAAACTTCCCCGACCCACACACAAACTTCCCCGACCCACACACAAACTTCCCCGACCCACACACAAACTTCCCCGACCCACACACAAACTTCCCCGACCCACACACACACTTCCCCGACCCACACACAAACTTCCCCGACCCACACACACACACTTCCCCGACCCACACACAAACTTCCCCGACCCACACACAAACTTCCCCGACCCACACACAATCTTCCCCGACCCGCACACAAACTTCACCGACCCACACACAAACTTCCCCGACCCACACACAAACTTCCCCGACCCACACACAAACTTCCCCGACCCACACACACAAACTTCCCCATTGTTACAACTAAGGTAAAAAAATGAAGAAATAAAGAAAGAAAAATTGTCCCTTGCTCTCTCGCCGATTCCACTCGAGTTCCTCATCACTTTTTTCAGGTTGTAAGAAGGCCTGCCGGGAAGGCCGACGTTCAAACTAAATATCGCGATAGAGGCGCCAAGGAGGTATTGCACGCTGGATGACATCACCACGTGGGTGGCGTTAGCCGGCACAATGTTGCCTTTTGGCGCATCTGCCAAAGAGCCGACTGAATTTCGAAGGTCGGCCTTTGCCACCTGTACGCCGCCTCCCGTGCACGGTAAATTCCACAAGCAAATTTCGACCCCATAGTCCCCATTATCCTTACCAGTTCATGTATCTGTGTATGAAGCAGTTTATGCTTTTCTCAATATAAATCGCTGATATTGGTGAAGTATCAGGCACTGTAGGTATCACAAATAGAGTGCGGTTAACTGCAAAGTGAATTGTAAGTGAGTTCAGGAGGACGTAGACAAGTTAGTAGATTGGGCAGATAGATAGCCGATAGTATTCAATGAGGAGAAATGAGAGGTGATAAATGTTAGGAGGATTAATTAGAAAGAGAACGTACACTCAACAATAAAAATGTTAAAATAAACAGTGAACAAGAAAGAAAGACTTCCATTTATATAGCACCTTTCATGACCTCAGGATGTCTCAGAGCGCTTTACAGCCGATGAAGTACTTGTGTAGTCACTATTGCAATGTAGGGAGAGAGACGCTGAGTGGTGAATGGATGAGTTTGAGTCAATCAATCATTTACACCATGCCCGGCAGTATTCTCCATTGACGTCAATGTGGAATATAATCGACTGGGATTCAATTGTAAGGGGAATAGATAGACATTTCTGCGGCCGCAACCGAGACTCCAGGATGGTATGTTGCCTCCCTGGTGCAAGGGTCAAGGATGTCTCGGAGCGGGTGCAGGACATTCTGAAAAGGGAGGGAGAACAACCAGTTGTCGTGGTGCACATTGGTACCAACGATAGAGGTAAAAAATGGGATGAAGTCCTAAGAGACGAATTTAGGAGCTAAATTAAAAAGTAGGACCTCAAAAGTAGTAATCTCGGGATTGCTACCAGTGCCATGTGCTAGTCAGAGTAGGAATCGCAGGATAGCTCAGATGAATACGTGGCTTGAGCAGTGGTGCAGAAGGGAGGGATTCAAATTCCTGGGGTGTTGAAACCAGTTCTGGGGGAGGTGGGACCAGTACAAACCGGATGGTCTGCACCTAGGCAGGACCAGAACCAATCTCCGAGGGGGAGTGTTTGCTAGTGCTGTTGGGGAGGAGTTAAACTAATACGGCAGGGGGATGGGAACCAATGCAGGGAGACAGAGGGAAACAAAATGGAGACCAGAAGCAAAAGACAGAAAGGAGATGAGTAAAAGTGGAGGGCAGAGAAACCCAAGGCAAAAAACAAAAAGGGCCACTTTATATCAAAATTCTAAAGGGTGAAAGTGTGTTAAAAAGGCAAGCCTGAAGGTGCTGTGCCTCAATGCGAAGAGTATTCGGAATAAGGTGGACAAATTAACTGTGCAGATAGCAGTTAACGGATATGATGTAATTGGCATCACGGAGACCTGGCTCCAGGGTGACCAAGGCTGGGAACTCAACTTCCAGGGGTATTCAGCATTTAGGAAACATTTAGAAGTTAGATGAAGTCCTTACTACTAGGGGGATCAAGGGGTATGGTGAGAAAGCAGTAATGGGGTACTGAAGTTGCATGTTCAGCCATGAACTCATTGAATGGTGGTGCAGGCTAGAAGGGCCGAATGGCCTACTCCTGCAGCTATTTTCTATGTTTCTATAGACAGAAAGGAAAACAAGGCGGGGTGGCGTTGCTTGTTAAAGAGGAAATTAATACAATTGTAAGGAAGGACATTAGCTTGGATGATGTGGAATCGGTATGGATGGAACTACGGAATACCAAAGGGCAGAAAACTCTAGTGGGAGTTGTGCACAGACCTCCAAACAGTAGTAGTAATGTTGGGGAGGGCATCAAACAGGAAATTAGGGGTGCATGCAATAAAGGTGCAGCAGTTATCATGGGTGACTTTAATATGCATATAGATTGGGCTAAACAAACTGGAAACAATACGGTGGAGGAGGATTTCCTGGAGTGCATAAGGGATGGTTTTCGAGACCAATATGTCAAGGAACCAACTAGGGGGGAGGCCATCTTAGACTGGGTGTTGTGTAATGAGAGAGGATTAATTAGCAATCCCGTTGTTCGAGGCCTCTTGGGGAAGAGTGACCATAATATGTTGGAATTCTGCATTAAGATGGAGAATAAAACAGTTAATTCAGAGACCATGGTACAGAACTTAAAGAAGGGTAACTTTGAAGGTATGAGGCATGAATTGGCTAGGATAGACTGGTGAATAATACTTAAGGGGTTGACAGTAGATGGGCAATGGCAGATATTTAGAGACTGCATGGATGAATTACAAAAATTGTACATCCCTGTCTGGCGTAAAAATAAAAAAGGGAAGGTGGCTCAACCGTGGCTATCAAGGGAAATCAGGGATAGTATTAAAGCCAAGGAAGTGGCATACAAATTGGCCAGAAATAGCAATGAACCTGGGGACAGGGAGAAATTTACAACTCAGCACAGGAGGACAAAGGGTTTGATTAGAGCAGGGAAAATGGAGTACGAGAAGAAGCTTGCAGGGAACATTAAGACGGATTGCAAAAGATTCTATAGATATGTAAAGAGAAAAAAGTTAGTGAAGACAAACGTAGATCCCCTGCAGTCAGAATCAGGGGCAGTCATAACGGGGAACAAAGAAATGGCAGACCAATTGAACAAATACTTTGGTTCGGTATTCACTAAGGAGGACACAAACAACCTTCCGTATATAAAAGGGGTCAGAGGGTCTAGTAAGGAGGAGGAACTGAGGGAAATCCTTATTAGTCGGGAAATTGTGTTGGGGAAATTGAGGTCCTACTTTTTAATTTAACCTCCAGCTCCTTAAATTCATTTCGTAGGAGCTCATCCCTTTTTTTGCCTATGTCGTTGGTACCAATGTGCACCACGACAACTGGCTGTTCTCCCTCCCTTTTTAGAATGTCCTGCACCCTCTTCGAAACATCCTTGACCCTTGCACCAGTGAGACAACATATCATCCTGGAGTCTCCACTTTGGTGGTAAAAACAGAGAGACAGACTATTATCTGAATGGTGACAGATTTGGAAAAGGGGAGGTGCAACGAGACCTGGGTGTCATGGTACATCAGTCGTTGAAGGTTGGCATGCAGGTACAGCAGGCGGTTAAGAAGACAAATGGCATGTTGGCCTTCATAGCGAGGGGATTTGAGCACAGGGGCAGGGATGTGTTACTACAGTTGTACAGGGCCTTGGTGAGGCCACACCTGGAGTATTGTGTACAGTTTTGGTCTCCTAACTTGAGGAAGGACATTCTTGCTATTGAGGGAGTGCAGCGAAGGTTCACCAGACTGATTCCCGGGATGGCGGGAATGACATATCAAGAAAGATTGGATCAACTGGGCTTGTATTCACTGGAGTTCAGAAGAATGAGAGGGGATCTCATAGAAACGTTTAAAATTCTGATGGGTTTAGACAGGTTAGATGCAGGAAGAATGTTCCCGATGTTGGGGAAGTCCAGAACCAGGGGACACAGTCTAAGGATAAGGGGTAAGCCATTTAGGACCGAGATGAGGAGAAACTTCTTCACCCAGAGAGTGGTGAACCTGTGGAATTCTCTACCACAGAAAGTTGTTGAGGCCAATTCACTAAATATATTCAAAAAGGGAGTTAGATGAAGTCCTTACTACTCGGGGGATCAAGGGGTATGGTGAGAAAGCAGGAAGGGGGTACTGAAGTTTCATGTTCAGCCATGAACTCATTGAATGGCGATGCAGGCTAGAAGGGCCGAATGGCCTGCTCCTGCACCTATTTTCTATGTTTCTATGTTTCTATAAAATGGAGGTCCGACCCAAACCCCTCCATTTCCCGGTGCACGACAGGTTATAATTGCTCTGGATGTCTTTTGGACCCCGATGCAATTTTCTTCGTCACCGGTGAGGTGACGGCTCAGTAATAAAGCTGCTGAATATTCCTGGGCGGTACGGAGCGGGCAATGGCCAGAGATCGGCGCAACTTAAATGGCTCGCTGGAAGCCGACCGGAGAATACTATTAATTTATTGGTCTGGCAGATTTTGAACCTTCGGGAACACCTCCATCATTTTTTTTCCTGGTTGGTCCTCGGCCCCTTAAATTAAGCTGTCCAGTGCCCCCACGTCCCCCACCGTTCCTCCACCTGATCTAGGCAGCCCTCCACTTTAAAGTGCTCAAAGGCTGCCTGATCACTCATGCCGGAGGCCTGAGTCCATTTTGGAGGGCCAGGCCTCATTAGCATTTATGGCGATTGGGTGTCCCAGTGCAGCTCACTGGATTGGACAGGGGAGTGATAGCACAGTGGTAATGTTACTGGACTAGTAAGCCAGAGGCCTAGACTAATGATGCAGCAAATGTGAGTTCAAATCTAAGCAGCTGGGTAATTTAAATTCAGTTAATTAAATAAATCTGGAATAAAAAGTCACTATTAGTGTTAGTACTGGGGATGATGATGACGACGACAACAACAATTGTATTTATATAGTGCCTTTAACATAGTAAAATGTCACAAAGTGCTTTACAGGAGTATTATGAGACACTGGGTCATATAAGGAGACATAATGGCAGGTAACCAAAAGCTTAGTCAAAGATGGAGGTTTTAAGGAGGAAAGAGAGGTTTAGGCAGAGAATTACAGAGCTTAGGGCCTAAGCAAAATAAGACACGGCCACCAATGGTTGAGCAATTATAATCAGGGATGCTCAAGAATTAGAGGAGCATGGACATCTTGGGTGGTTTTAGGGCTGGAGGACATTACAGAGTTTGGGAGGGGTGAGGTCACGGGATGGATTTGAAAATAATTTTGAAATTGAGGCCTAGCTTAACCGGGAGCCAATATAGGTCAGCGAGCACAGGGTTGATGGGTGAGCGGGACTAGGTGTGAGTTAGTACAAAGGCAGCTGAGTTTTGGATCACCTCTAGCTTACGTAGAGTAGAATGTGGGAGGCCAGCCAGGAGTGCATTGGAATAGTCAAGTCTGGAGGTGACAAAGGCGTGGATGAGGGCTTCAGCAGCAGATGAGCTGAGGCAAGGGCGGAGAAAGGCGATATTCCTGAGGTGGAAATAGGCGGTCTTAGTTATGCTGCAGATATGTGGTCAAAATCTCAATTCAGGGTCAAATATGACACCAAGGTTGCGATCAATCTGGTTCAGCTTCAGACAGAAGTTGGGGAGAGGGATGGAGTCAGTGTCTAGGGAATAGAGTTTATGGCGGGGTCTGAAAACAATGGCTTCAGTCTTCCCAATATTCAACTGGAGAACATTTCTGCTCATCCAGAAATGGATGTCGGAGAAGCAGTCTGACAATTTAGAGACCGTGGAGGGGTCGAGAGAAGTGGTGGTGAGGTGGAGCTGGGTGCCATCAGTGTACATGTGGAAACTGATGCTGTGTTTTCGGATGATGTCGCTGAGGGGCAACATGTAGATGAGAAATAGGAGGGAGCCAAGGATAGATCCTTGAAGTCTCATGGCTTCAGGTCAAGCATGGGCAAGGAAACCTCCTTCTGTAGTTCCCTCTTTTCTCTCTTCCTCCTTTCTTGAACATTTGCTACTTTCCAAATCGCTTGGAGCGTTCTTGAATCTAGAAAATATTGAAAGACCACAACCAATGGCAGAACAGTGGCAAATGGAATTCAATCCGGAGAAGTGTGAGGTAATGCATTTGAGGAGGGCTAACAAGGCAAGGGAATACACATTAAATGGTAGGATACTGAGAGGTGCAGAGGAACAAAGGGACCTGGGAGTGCATGTCAACAGATCCCTGAAGGTAGCAGGCCAGGTGGATCAGGTGGTGAAAGCATGCAGAATACTTGTCTTTGTTAGCTGAGGCATAGAATACAAGAGCAGGGAGGTTATGCTTGAACTGTACAAAACACAAGTTATGCCACAGCTAGAGTACTGCGTGCAGTTCTGGTCACCACATTACAGGAAAGATGTGATTGCACCAGAGAGGGTACAGAGGAGATTTACAAGGATGTTGCCTGGACTGGAGAACTTTAGCGATGAGGAAAGATTGGGTCGGCTGGGGTTGTTTTCTTTGGAACAGAGACGGCTGAGGGGAGACCTTACTGAGGTGTATAAAATTATGAGGGGCCTGGATAGAGTGGATAGGAAGGACCTATTTCCCTTAGCAGCGGGGTCAACAACCAGGGGGCATAGATTTAAAATAATTGCTAGAAGGTAGAGAGGGGTTTTGAGGGGAATTTTTTGGAACTCACTGCCTGAAAGGGTGGTAGAGGCAGAAACCCTCACCACATTTAAAAAATACTTGGATGTGCACTTGAAGTGCCGTAACCTACAGGACTACGGACCCAGAGTTGGAAAGTGGAATTAGGCTGGAATCGCTCATTAGCGGCCTGTGCGGACTCGATAGCCGAAATGACCTCCTTCTGTGCTGTAAGTTTCTATGATTCTATGGCCCCGAACTTGATGGAAGCTAAGTTCCACCCAAGTGCTGTCCAAAGGACCGCGGAGATTCCTGACGGTATTTTGGGCGGGAGGTTCGTGGAAAAGTCATGGGAAGATCGCTCGTTAGCAAAAAAAAGATTTTCGCCATGAATCTGGGCGGCAGCGGGCGGGAGCTCCCAATCTCGACGGCCAATGCAATCCTCGGCAAAGGGAAGGGGGAATCTATAAAAATTAAAATTTTCAAAAGAATAAAAAAACACTGGAAAACCTTCTGGGGGCCCCATCCACCTGAATCGCTGGTAAAAAAAAGAAGAGAAGTTCACTAACCTTTTTTTTGCCGGTCTGCATACTTACCGTTGAGGTTAGACCTGCCTCCACGCGATGCTCCTTCCCCCCTTGCTGCAGCGGACTCCCGCCCGGACCAAACTGGCAGCTCGGCGGGCGGGAGGACACTTACACCCGTTGCGCACCAGCGGACGTCAGCGGGCGGTCCCCAGCGCTCTTCTCTCCCCGCCGGCGGGAGGCCTCCACCAAACTCGCTCGGAGGTGAGACCGCCCAGAAAACTCGGCGACAGTGAGCGGTGAGTCCACCAAGTGCGGCCCCATAGATTCTATGATAATGCATCCATCATAGGCGGTCCTTCGAATGAGGATGACTTGCTTCCGCGAGAGTTCACAGATGTTTCAATGAAGGACCCGATGTTCCAGTCCTGAACGCCAATTGAGGGGATGGAAGATGCCTGTGCGTGGATTTTTTTAACATGTGGTGACCGTTGCACACCAGCCACCACACGGGCTCGACAGAGCTAGGCCTTCATCCAGTGGCAAGGGTTGAACCAGGACGACTGGAGACCTGCTCTGCTGCACGGACCTAGTGCGCACACATATCGCACAGTGTGGGCTGGGCTCGTGCTGCCCTTGGGCCCTCGGTTCTTCTAGGCCCCGTACCCTCATTCGCCGCTCCTTCACCCTCGATGTTCCAGGGTCCAGCGCTCCAGCTCTATTTATAGCCCTGACCTGCGATGGTGTTCTCACACAGGTCTGGGTGGCCACTGTCTCTGCAGCCACCTCTTTTAGAACTCTAGGATGTAGGCCTTCAGACCAAGGGCGTTTGTCGGCTTTTAGTCCCATTCGTTTCTCAGGTACTTTTTCTCCACTGATACTAATTACTTTGAGTTCCTCACTCTATTGGCCCCTTGGTTCCACATTATGTTTGGTATGAGGGAATGGTCGCGATGGTGGAGGGAGTAGCACAGGGCAAGAGTGGCTCACGTTAGGCGTGTGGAGCACTTGTGCTCCTGATCTCACAGGAATAATTTTCACGCTTACCTGCTAAGTCTTCTTCGGCTGTACCACCAAGTGTTACTGAGCGGACTGTTCACCACGCACACTCGACCCAGGTGGCCGTTACCATGACGTTGGGCCCCCCCCCATATGTCAGAGGACCCCCCCAAGTTGCGGTGAAAGGTTAAAGGGATATTTAATAGAGAT
This sequence comes from Pristiophorus japonicus, assembly GCF_044704955.1. Taxonomy (NCBI): domain Eukaryota; kingdom Metazoa; phylum Chordata; class Chondrichthyes; family Pristiophoridae; genus Pristiophorus; species Pristiophorus japonicus. The sequence goes on from NC_091987.1 coordinate 4,366,014, forward strand.
GTTGGAAACCATGAGTAGTTTTGATA